>NC_135233.1:477363506-477966006 GCF_051348905.1 Ranitomeya variabilis
TCCCACGGTGTTGTCCGGCCTGGGGGGCCTGAGTCCACGGTGTTGTCCGGCCTGGGGGGGCCTGAGTCCACGGTGTTGTCCGGCCTGGGGGGGCCTGAGTCCACGGTGTTGTCCGGCCTGGGGGGGCCTGAGTCCACGGTGTTGTCCGGCCTGGGGGGGCCTGAGTCCACGGTGTTGTCCGGCCTGGGGGGGACTGAGTCCACGGTGTTGTCCGGCCTGGGGGGGCCTGAGTCCACGGTGTTGTCCTGCCTGGGGGGGCCTGAGTCCACGGTGTTGTCCTGCCTGGGGGGGGCCTGAGTCCACGGTGTTGTCCGGCCTGGGGGGGCCCTGAGTCCACGGTGTTGTCCTGCCTGGGGGGCCTGAGTCCACGGTGTTGTCCGGCCTGGGGCGGCCTGAGTCCACGGTGTTGTCCGGCCTGGGGGGCCTGAGTCCACGGTGTTGTCCGGCCTGGGGGGGGGCCTGAGTCCACGGTGTTGTTTGGCCCGAGTCCACGGTGTTGTCCGGCCTGGGGGGGCCTGAGTCCACGGTGTTGTCCGGCCCGAGTCCACGGTGTTGTCCGGCCTGGGGGGGCCTGAGTCCACGGTGTTCTCCGGCCTGGGGGGGCCTGAGTCCACGGTGTTGTCCGGCCTGGGGGGGCCTGAGTCCACCGTGTTGTTCGGCCTGGGGGGGCCTGAGTCCACCGTGTTGTCCGGCCTGGGGGGGCCTGAGTCCACGGTGTTGTCCGGCCTGGTGGGTCCTGAGTCCACGGTGTTGTCCGGCCTGGGGGGGCCTGAGTCCACCGTGTTGTCCGGCTTGGGGGGGCCTGAGTCCACGGTGTTGTCCGGCCTTGTGGGGCCTGAGTCCACGGTGTTGTCCGGCCTGGGGGGGCCTGAGTCCACGGTGTTGTCCGGCCTGGGGGGGCCTGAGTCCACGGTGTTGTCCGGCCTGGGGGGGCCTGAGTCCACGGTGTTGTCCGGCCTGGGGGGGCCTGAGTCCACGGTGTTGTCCGGCCTGGGGGGCCTGAGTCCACGGTGTTGTCCGGCCTGGGGGGGCCTGAGTCCACGGTGTTGTCCGGCCTGGGGGGCCTGAGTCCACGGTGTTGTCCGGCCTGGGGGGGCCTGAGTCCACGGTGTTGTCCGGCCTGGGGGGGCCTGAGTCCACGGTGTTGTCCGGCCTGGGGGGGCCTGAGTCCACGGTGTTGTCCTGCCTGGGGGGGCCTGAGTCCACGGTGTTGTCCGGCCTGAGGGGTCCTGAGTCCACGGTGTTGTCCGGCCTGGGGGGTCCTGAGTCCACGGTGTTGTCCGGCCTGGGGGGGCCTGAGTCCACCGTGTTGTCCGGCCTGGGGGGGCCTGAGTCCACCGTGTTGTCCGGCCTGGGGGGGCCTGAGTCCACCGTGTTGTCCGGCCTGGGGGGCCTGAGTCCACCGTGTTGTCCGGCCTGGGGGGGCCTGAGTCCACGGTGTTGTCCGGCCTGGGGGGGACTGAGTCCACGGTGTTGTCCGGCCTGGGGGGGCCTGAGTCCACGGTGTTGTCCTGCCTGGGGGGGGCCTGAGTCCACGGTGTTGTCCTGCCTGGGGGGGGCCTGAGTCCACGGTGTTGTCCGGCCTGGGGGGGCCTGAGTCCACGGTGTTGTCCTGCCTGGGGGGGCCTGAGTCCACGGTGTTGTCCGGCCTGGGGCGGCCTGAGTCCACGGTGTTGTCCGGCCTGGGGGGCCTGAGTCCACGGTGTTGTCCGGCCTGGGGGGGCCTGAGTCCACGGTGTTGTTTGGCCCGAGTCCACGGTGTTGTCCGGCCTGGGGGGGCCTGAGTCCACGGTGTTGTCCGGCCCGAGTCCACGGTGTTGTCCGGCCTGGGGGGGCCTGAGTCCACGGTGTTCTCCGGCCTGGGGGGCCTGAGTCCACGGTGTTGTCCGGCCTGGGGGGGCCTGAGTCCACCGTGTTGTTCGGCCTGGGGGGGCCTGAGTCCACCGTGTTGTCCGGCCTGGGGGGGCCTGAGTCCACGGTGTTGTCCGGCCTGGTGGGTCCTGAGTCCACGGTGTTGTCCGGCCTGGGGGGGCCTGAGTCCACGGTGTTGTCCGGCCTGGGGGGGCCTGAGTCCACGGTGTTGTCTGGCCTGGGGGGGCCTGAGTCCACGGTGTTGTCCGGCCTGGGGGGGCCTGAGTCCACCGTGTTGTCCGGCCTGGGGGGGGCCTGAGTCCACCGTGTTGTCCGGCCTGGGGGGGCCTGAGTCCACTGTGTTGTCCGGCTTGGGGGGGCCTGAGTCCACGGTGTTGTCCGGCCTTGTGGGGCCTGAGTCCACGGTGTTGTCCGGCCTGGGGGGGCCTGAGTCCACGGTGTTGTCCGGCCTGGGGGGGCTGAGTCCACGGTGTTGTCCGGCCTGGGGGGGCCTGAGTCCACGGTGTTGTCCGGCCTGGGGGGGCCTGAGTCCACGGTGTTGTCCGGCCTGGGGGGCCTGAGTCCACGGTGTTGTCCGGCCTGGGGGGGCCTGAGTCCACGGTGTTGTCCGGCCCGAGGGGGCCTGAATCCACGGTGTTGTCCGGCCTAGGGGGGCCTGAGTCCACCGTGTTGTCCGGCCTGTGAGAGCCTGAGTCCACCGTGCTGTCCGGCCTGGGGGGGCCTGAGTCCACCGTGCTGTCCGGCCTGGGGGGGCCTGAGTCCACCGTGTTGTCCGGCCTGGGAGGGCCTGAGTCCACCGTGTTGTCCGGCCTGGGAGGGCTTGAGTCCACCGTGTTGTCCGGCCTGGGAGGGCTTGAGTCCACCGTGTTGTCCGGCCTGGGGGGGCCTGAGTCCACCGTGTTGTCCGGCCTGGGGGGGCCTGAGTCCACCGTGTTGTCCGGCCTGGGGGGCCTGAGTCCACCGTGTTGTCCGGCCTGGGGGGGCCTGAGTCCACGGTGTTGTCCGGCCTGGTTGGTCCTGAGTCCACGGTGTTGTCCGGCCTGGGGGGGCCTGAGTCCACGGTGTTGTCCGGCCTGGGGGGGCCTGAGTCCACGGTGTTGTCCGGCCTGGGGGGGCCTGAGTCCACGGTGTTGTCCGGCCTGGGGGGGCCTTAGTCCACCGTGTTGTCCGGCCTGGGGGGGGCCTGAGTCCACCGTGTTGTCCGGCCTGGGGGGGCCTGAGTCCACCGTGTTGTCCGGCTTGGGGGGGCCTGAGTCCACGGTGTTGTCCGGCCTGGTGGGGCCTGAGTCCACCGTGTTGTCCGGCCTGGGGGGGGCCTGAGTCCACCGTGTTGTCCGGCCTGGGAGGGCCTGAGTCCACCGTGTTGTCCGGTCTGGGGGGGCCTGAGTCCACCGTGTTGTCCGGCCTGGGGGGGCCTGAGTCCACCGTGTTGTCCGGCCTGGGGGGGCCTGAGTCCACCGTGTTGTCCGGCCTGGGGGGCCTGAGTCCACGGTGTTGTCCGGCCGGGGGGGGCCTGAGTCCACGGTGTTGTCCGGCCTGGGGGGGCCTGAGTCCACGGTGTTGTCCGGCCTGGGGGGGCCTGAGTCCACGGTGTTGTCCGGCCTGGGGGGGCCTGAGTCCACGGTGTTGTCCGGCCTGGGGGGGCCTGAGTCCACGGTGTTGTCCGGCCTGGGGGGGCCTGAGTCCACGGTGTTGTCCGGCCTGGGGGGGCCTGAGTCCACGGTGTTGTCCGGCCTGGGGGGGCCTGAGTCCACGGTGTTGTCCGGCCTGGGGGGGCCTGAGTCCACGGTGTTGTCCGGCCTGGGGGGGCCTGAGTCCACGGTGTTGTCCGGCCTGGGGGGGCCTGAGTCCACGGTGTTGTCCGGCCTGGGGGGGACTGAGTCCACGGTGTTGTCCGGCCTGGGGGGGCCTGAGTCCACGGTGTTGTCCTGCCTGGGGGGGGCCTGAGTCCACGGTGTTGTCCTGCCTGGGGGGGGCCTGAGTCCACGGTGTTGTCCGGCCTGGGGGGGCCTGAGTCCACGGTGTTGTCCTGCCTGGGGGGGCCTGAGTCCACGGTGTTGTCCGGCCTGGGGCGGCCTGAGTCCACGGTGTTGTCCGGCCTGGGGGGCCTGAGTCCACGGTGTTGTCCGGCCTGGGGGGGGGCCTGAGTCCACGGTGTTGTTTGGCCCGAGTCCACGGTGTTGTCCGGCCTGGGGGGGCCTGAGTCCACGGTGTTGTCCGGCCCGAGTCCACGGTGTTGTCCGGCCTGGGGGGGCCTGAGTCCACGGTGTTCTCCGGCCTGGGGGGGCCTGAGTCCACGGTGTTGTCCGGCCTGGGGGGGCCTGAGTCCACCGTGTTGTTCGGCCTGGGGGGGCCTGAGTCCACCGTGTTGTCCGGCCTGGGGGGGCCTGAGTCCACGGTGTTGTCCGGCCTGGTGGGTCCTGAGTCCACGGTGTTGTCCGGCCTGGGGGGGCCTGAGTCCACCGTGTTGTCCGGCTTGGGGGGGCCTGAGTCCACGGTGTTGTCCGGCCTTGTGGGGCCTGAGTCCACGGTGTTGTCCGGCCTGGGGGGGCCTGAGTCCACGGTGTTGTCCGGCCTGGGGGGGCCTGAGTCCACGGTGTTGTCCGGCCTGGGGGGGCCTGAGTCCACGGTGTTGTCCGGCCTGGGGGGGCCTGAGTCCACGGTGTTGTCCGGCCTGGGGGGCCTGAGTCCACGGTGTTGTCCGGCCTGGGGGGGCCTGAGTCCACGGTGTTGTCCGGCCTGGGGGGGCCTGAGTCCACGGTGTTGTCCGGCCTGGGGGGGCCTGAGTCCACGGTGTTGTCCGGCCTGGGGGGGCCTGAGTCCACGGTGTTGTCCGGCCTGGGGGGGCCTGAGTCCACGGTGTTGTCCTGCCTGGGGGGGCCTGAGTCCACGGTGTTGTCCGGCCTGAGGGGTCCTGAGTCCACGGTGTTGTCCGGCCTGGGGGGTCCTGAGTCCACGGTGTTGTCCGGCCTGGGGGGGCCTGAGTCCACCGTGTTGTCCGGCCTGGGGGGGCCTGAGTCCACCGTGTTGTCCGGCCTGGGGGGGCCTGAGTCCACCGTGTTGTCCGGCCTGGGGGGCCTGAGTCCACCGTGTTGTCCGGCCTGGGGGGGCCTGAGTCCACGGTGTTGTCCGGCCTGGGGGGACTGAGTCCACGGTGTTGTCCGGCCTGGGGGGGCCTGAGTCCACGGTGTTGTCCTGCCTGGGGGGGGCCTGAGTCCACGGTGTTGTCCTGCCTGGGGGGGGCCTGAGTCCACGGTGTTGTCCGGCCTGGGGGGGCCTGAGTCCACGGTGTTGTCCTGCCTGGGGGGGCCTGAGTCCACGGTGTTGTCCGGCCTGGGGCGGCCTGAGTCCACGGTGTTGTCCGGCCTGGGGGGCCTGAGTCCACGGTGTTGTCCGGCCTGGGGGGGCCTGAGTCCACGGTGTTGTTTGGCCCGAGTCCACGGTGTTGTCCGGCCTGGGGGGGCCTGAGTCCACGGTGTTGTCCGGCCCGAGTCCACGGTGTTGTCCGGCCTGGGGGGGCCTGAGTCCACGGTGTTCTCCGGCCTGGGGGGGCCTGAGTCCACGGTGTTGTCCGGCCTGGGGGGGCCTGAGTCCACCGTGTTGTTCGGCCTGGGGGGGCCTGAGTCCACCGTGTTGTCCGGCCTGGGGGGGCCTGAGTCCACGGTGTTGTCCGGCCTGGTGGGTCCTGAGTCCACGGTGTTGTCCGGCCTGGGGGGGCCTGAGTCCACGGTGTTGTCCGGCCTGGGGGGGCCTGAGTCCACGGTGTTGTCTGGCCTGGGGGGGCCTGAGTCCACGGTGTTGTCCGGCCTGGGGGGGCCTGAGTCCACCGTGTTGTCTGGCCTGGGGGGGGCCTGAGTCCACCGTGTTGTCCGGCCTGGGGGGGCCTGAGTCCACTGTGTTGTCCGGCTTGGGGGGGCCTGAGTCCACGGTGTTGTCCGGCCTTGTGGGGCCTGAGTCCACGGTGTTGTCCGGCCTGGGGGGGCCTGAGTCCACGGTGTTGTCCGGCCTGGGGGGGCCTGAGTCCACGGTGTTGTCCGGCCTGGGGGGGCCTGAGTCCACGGTGTTGTCCGGCCTGGGGGGGCCTGAGTCCACGGTGTTGTCCGGCCTGGGGGGCCTGAGTCCACGGTGTTGTCCGGCCTGGGGGGGCCTGAGTCCACGGTGTTGTCCGGCCTGGGGGGGCCTGAGTCCACGGTGTTGTCCGGCCTGGGGGGGCCTGAGTCCACGGTGTTGTCCGGCCTGGGGGGGCCTGAGTCCACGGTGTTGTCCGGCCTGGGGGGGCCTGAGTCCACGGTGTTGTCCGGCCTGGGGGGGCCTGAGTCCACGGTGTTGTCCGGCCTGAGGGGTCCTGAGTCCACGGTGTTGTCCGGCCTGGGGGGTCCTGAGTCCACGGTGTTGTCCGGCTTGGGGGGGCCTGAGTCCACCGTGTTGTCCGGCCTGGGGGGGCCTGAGTCCACCGTGTTGTCCGGCCTGGGGGGGCCTGAGTCCACCATGTTGTCTGGCCTGGGGGGCCTGAGTCCACCGTGTTGTCCGGCCTGGGGGGGCCTGAGTCCACGGTGTTGTCCGGCCTGGGGGGGCCTGAGTCCACGGTGTTGTCCGGCCTGGGGGGGCCTGAGTCCACGGTGTTGTCCGGCCTGGGGGGGCCTGAGTCCACGGTGTTGTCCGGCCTGGGGGGGCCTGAGTCCACCGTTTTGTCCGGCCTGGGGGGGCCTGAGTCCACCGTGTTGTCCGGCCTGGGGGGGCCTGAGTCCACCGTGTTGTCCGGCCTGGGGGGGCCTGAGTCCACGGTGTTGTCCGGCCTGGGGGGGCCTGAGTCCACGGTGTTGTCCGGCCTTGGGGGGGCCTGAGTCCACGGTGTTGTCCGGCCTGGGGGGTGTCACGATTCACACCGTGACTGTCACCAATTGTCAAGATCCCTTAGCCGCTGCCTACAATATGTCACGGATTGGGGTGACTTTAGACCAGCAGACGGCTATCACATGTGCAGGGGGGTTATCCTAGTTATCCCTCCACTGCCACAATGTGATGAAAAAAAAACACACACGAGGCTATTGACCTCTTAGTTTACAGCAGGGGCTTATTCTAGGTATCCCACTGCTCTTCAGTATACCATGAACTGCAGGGATTTATGTCTATCCCGCTTACAGTTCCACTTAACACTTGCAGCTCTCTGGCGCCCCCCTTACTCTCAGGTCAGATTAGGTACTGCACCTAGGGTAATTAGTCGCCAGAAAGGCTGCCTGCTATGTACTGGCTATTGGGCGCACTGCAGCAACGCGATAACTACTCCCACTCAGGCAGGAACAATAATTATCAAGCCGCAGTCGCTACAGTGACCCCCCCAAAAAGCCGGCACACGGTAAGCTGCCACCAGCTCTGATCAAACAGGTCCGGAGCTAACCCCCAAAATAGTAGCGTAATTCCCTTCAGAGACAGGGTACGTATTTAGAGCAGGAAGAACGAACTAGTATTAAATATTATACTCCATAAATGATTTTTAGGCAGTGTTTATAAAATATTTTACAAAGATGTTACAAATGAGACAATTGCAAATATGTACAAGGTAATTATGAAAATAAAAGGATTAAATGAAGAAAAGATAACACTCACATATTCTCAGATCATTGCATTGCAGGCAACCAGACATCCCAGCTCATTGGTCGTGCTGCTCAGGCCTCACAGGAAAAGACAAGAAGAATGAGCTGGGGATCTGGCCACAAACTTAAGACCTACAGCTAGTGACATCACAGAAAGGGCTGGCTTTTCCAGATCCTCCTACCTTTCAGTCTGAGTACTTTGAATACAAATTAGTCTAATGCTTATAACTCCGTTCCAGTACATATCAGAATCATATCACACCCAGCATTCAGCTTGTATTAACACGAGCTTTCTTATGAGATCAAATATGTCCTATTATTTACAGAGCAATCCCTACTTCTTTCCCCGATGGAGTTAGACGACTGTGTTTAGAGTGATGGGTAGATGCTTCGATGGAGATCCAGAATATGTATTTATCATTCTACTATCCTAAATAGTTTGTCTAATATCTCACAATAACAGAACAAAGGACCACATGGTTCTAGAAGTTTCTCTAACAGTTCCTGCTAGTACAAATTTCCCTTGCAGCTATGCCCGTCGTAAATACCTTTCGTCAATAAAACTCTCTTCCCCCATCTACATTGGCAAGCAAGCTCAACTCTGAAGTAAAAGAGAAGGGGGGTTTCTTAGCCCACATCCTGGGCTGACAAGAGAACTAAACTTATGATATTTCATACCATATCGTGACAGGGGGCCTGAGTCCACCGTGCTGCCCGGCCTGGGGGGGCCTGAGTCCATTGTGTTGTCCGGCCTGGGGGGGCCTGAGTCCACCGTGTTGTCCGGCCTTGGGGGCCTGAGTCCACCGTGTTGTCTGGCCTGAGGGGGCCTGAGTCCACCGTGTTGTCCGGACTGAGGGGACCTGAGTCCACCGTGTTGTCCGGCCTGGGGGGGCCTGAGTCCACCGTGTTGTCCGGCCTGGTGGGGCCTGAGTCCACCGTGTTGTCCGGCCTGGGGGGGCCTGAGTCCACCGTGTTGTCCGGCCTGGGGGGGCCTGAGTCCACCGTGTTGTCCGGCCTGGGGGGGCCTGAGTCCACCGTGTTGTCCGGCCTGGGGGGGCCTGAGTCCACTATGTTGTCCGGCCTGGGGGGGCCTGAGTCCACCGTGTTGTCCGGCCTGAGGGGGCCTGAGTCCACCGTGTTGTTCGGCCTGGGGGGGCCTGAGTCCACCCTGTTGTCCGGCCTGGGGGGGCCTGAGTCCACCGTGATGTCCGGCCTGGGGGGGCCTGAGTCCACGGTGTTGTCCGGCCTGGGGGGGCCTGAGTCCACGGTGTTGTCTGGCCGGGGGGGGCCTGAGTCCACGGTGTTGTCCGGCCTGGGGGGGCCTGAGTCCACGGTGTTGTCCTGCCTGGGGAGGCCTGAGTCCACGGTGTTGTCCGGCCTGGGGGGGCCTGAGTCCACGGTGTTGTCCGGCCTGGGGGGGCCTGAGTCCACGGTGTTGTCCGGCCTGGGGGGGCCTGAGTCCACGGTGTTGTCCGGCCTGGGGGGGCCTGAGTCCACGGTGTTGTCCGGCCTGGGGGGGCCTGAGTCCACGGTGTTGTCCGGCTTGGGGGGGCCTGAGTCCACGGTGTTGTCCGGCCTGGGGGGGCCTGAGTCCACGGTGTTCTCCGGCCTGGGGGGGCCTGAGTCCACGGTGTTGTCCTGCCTGGGGGGGCCTGAGTCCACGGTGTTGTCAGGCCTGGGGGGGCCTGAGTCCACGGTGTTGTCCGGCCTGGGGGGGCCTGAGTCCACGGTGTTGTCCGGCCTGGGGGGGCCTGAGTCCACGGTGTTGTCCGGCCTGGGGGGCCTGAGTCCACGGTGTTGTCCGGCCTGGGGGGGGCCTGAGTCCACGGTGTTGTTTGGCCCGAGTCCACGGTGTTGTCCGGCCTGGGGGGGCCTGAGTCCACGGTGTTGTCCGGCCCGAGTCCACGGTGTTGTCCGGCCTGGGGGGGCCTGAGTCCACGGTGTTCTCCGGCCTGGGGGGGCCTGAGTCCACGGTGTTGTCCGGCCTGGGGGGGCCTGAGTCCACCGTGTTGTTCGGCCTGGGGGGGCCTGAGTCCACCGTGTTGTCCGGCCTGGGGGGGCCTGAGTCCACCGTGTTGTCCGGCCTGGGGGGGCCTGAGTCCACCGTGTTGTCCGGCCTGGTGGGGCCTGAGTCCACCGTGTTGTCCGGCCTGGGGGGTCCTGAGTCCACCGTGTTGTCCGGCCTGGGGGGCCTGAGTCCACCGTGTTGTCCGGCCTGGGGGGGCCTGAGTCCACCGTGTTGTCCGGCCTGGGGGGGCCTGAGTCCACTATGTTGTCCGGCCTGGGGGGTCCTGAGTCCACGGTGTTGTCCGGCCTGGGGGGTCCTGAGTCCACGGTGTTGTCCGGCCTGGGGGGTCCTGAGTCCACGGTGTTGTCCGGCCTGGGGGGTCCTGAGTCCACGGTGTTGTCCGGCCTGGGGGGTCCTGAGTCCACGGTGTTGTCCGGCCTGGGGGGTCCTGAGTCCACGGTGTTGTCCGGCCTGGGGGGTCCTGAGTCCACGGTGTTGTCCGGCCTGGGGGGTCCTGAGTCCACGGTGTTGTCCGGCCTGGGGGGTCCTGAGTCCACGGTGTTGTCCGGCCTGGGGGGTCCTGAGTCCACCGTGTTGTCCGGCCTGGGGGGGCCTGAGTCCACCGTGTTGTCCGGCCTGGGGGGGCCTGAGTCCACGGTGTTGTCCGGCCTGGGGGGGCCTGAGTCCACGGTGTTGTCCGGCCTGGGGGGGCCTGAGTCCACGGTGTTGTCCGGCCTGGGGGGGCCTGAGTCCACGGTGTTGTCCGGCCTGGGGGGGCCTGAGTCCACCGTGTTGTCCGGCCTGGGGGGCCTGAGTCCACCGTGTTGTCCGGCCTGGGGGTCCTGAGTCCAACATGTTGTCCGGCCTTGGGGGTCCTGAGTCCACGGTGTTGTCCGGCCTGGGGCGCCTGAGTCCACCGTGTTGTCCGGCCTGGGGGGGCCTGAGTCCACCGTGTTGTCCGGCCTGGGGGGCCTGAGTCCACCGTGTTGTCCGGCCTGGGGGGGCGTGAGTCCACCGTGTTGTCAGGCCTGGGGGGGGCCTGAGTCCACCGTGTTGTCCAGCCTGGGGGGGGCCTGAGTCCACCCTGTTGTCCGGCCTGGTGGGTCCTGAGTCCACCGTGTTGTCCGGCCTGGGGGATCCTGAGTCCACCGTGTTGTCTGGCCTGGGGGATCCTGAGTCCACCGTGTTGTCCGGCCTGGTGGGGCCTGAGTCGACCATATTGTCCGGCCTGGGGGGGCCTGAGTCCACCGTGTTGTCCGGCCTGGGGGGCCTGAGTCCACCGTGTTGTCCGGCCTGGGGGGCCTGAGTCCACCGTGTTGTCCGGCCTGGGGGGGCCTGAGTCCACCGTGTTGTCCGGCCTGGGGGGGCCTGCGTCCACTGTGTTGTCCGGCCTGGGGGGGCCTAAGTCCACGGTGTTGTCCGGCCTGGTGGGGCCTGAGTCCACGGTGTTGTCCGGCCTGGTGGGGCCTGAGTCCACGGTGTTCTCCGGCCTGGTGGGGACAGTCCACGGTGTTGTCCGGCCTGGGGGGGCCTGAGTCCACGGTGTTGTCCGGCCTGGAGGGGCCTGAGTCCACGGTGTTGTCCGGCCTGGGGGGGCCTGAGTCCACGGTGTTGTCCGGCCTGGGGGGGCCTGAGTCCACGGTGTTGTCCAGCCTGGGGTGGCCTGAGTCCACGGTGTTGTCCGGCCTGGGTGGGCCTGAGTCCACGGTGTTGTCCGGCCTGGGTGGGCCTGAGTCCACGGTGTTGTCCGGCCTGGGTGGGCCTGAGTCCACGGTGTTGTCTGGCCTGGGGGGGCCTGTCCGGCCTGGGGGGGCCTGAGTCCACGGTGTTGTCCGGCCTGGGGGTGCCTGAGTCCACCGTGTTGTCCGGCCTGGGGGGGCCTGAGTCCACCGTGTTGTCCGGCCTGGGGGGGCCTGAGTCCACCG
Organism: Ranitomeya variabilis; assembly: GCF_051348905.1. Lineage (NCBI taxonomy): Eukaryota > Metazoa > Chordata > Amphibia > Anura > Dendrobatidae > Ranitomeya > Ranitomeya variabilis. The sequence continues at coordinate 477,374,906 of NC_135233.1, forward strand.
TGTTGTCCGGCCTGGGGGGGCCTGCGTCCACTGTGTTGTCCGGCCTGGGGGGGCCTAAGTCCACGGTGTTGTCCGGCCTGGTGGGGCCTGAGTCCACGGTGTTGTCCGGCCTGGTGGGGCCTGAGTCCACGGTGTTCTCCGGCCTGGTGGGGCCTGAGTCCACCGTGTTGTCCGGCCTGGTGGGGCCTGAGTCCACCGTGTTGTCCGGCCTGAGGGGGCCTGAGTCCACCGTGTTGTCCGGCCTGGGGGGGCCTGAGTCCACCGTGTTGTCCGGCCTGGGGGGGCCTGAGTCCACGGTGTTGTCCGGCCTAGGGGGGGCCTGAGTCCACGGTGTTGTCCGGCCTGGGGGGGCCTGAGTCCACGGTGTTGTCCGGCCGGGGGGAGCCTGAGTCCACGGTGTTGTCCGGCCTGGGGGGGGCCTGAGTCCACGGTGTTGTCCGGCCTGGGGGGGCCTGAGTCCACGGTGTTGTCCTGCCTGGGGGGGCCTGAGTCCACGGTGTTGTCCGGCCTGGGGGGGCCTGAGTCCACGGTGTTGTCCGGCCTGGGGGGGCCTGAGTCCACGGTGTTGTCCGGCCTGGGGGGGCCTGAGTACACGGTGTTGTCCGGCCTGGGGGGGCCTGAGTCCACGGTGTTCTCCGGCCTGGGGGGGCCTGAGTCCACGGTGTTGTCCTGCCTGGGGGGGCCTGAGTCCACGGTGTTGTCCTGCCTGGGGGGGCCTGAGTCCACGGTGTTGTCCTGCCTGGGGGGGCCTGAGTCCACGGTGTTGTCCTGCCTGGGGGGGCCTGAGTCCACGGTGTTGTCCGGCCTGGGGCGGCCTGAGTCCACGGTGTTGTCCGGCCTGGGGGGCCTGAGTCCACGGTGTTGTCCGGCCTGGGGGGGGCCTGAGTCCACGGTGTTGTTTGGCCCGAGTCCACGGTGTTGTCCGGCCTGGGGGGGCCTGAGTCCACGGTGTTGTCCGGCCCGAGTCCACGGTGTTGTCCGGCCTGGGGGGGCCTGAGTCCACGGTGTTGTCCGGCCTGGGGGGGCCTGAGTCCACGGTGTTGTCCGGCCTGGGGGGGCCTGAGTCCACCGTGTTGTTCGGCCTGGGGGGGCCTGAGTCCACCGTGTTGTCCGGCCTGGGGGGGCCTGAGTCCACGGTGTTGTCCGGCCTGGGGGGGCCTGAGTCCACGGTGTTGTCCGGCCTGGGGGGGCCTGAGTCCACGGTGTTGTCCGGCCTGGGGGGGCCTGAGTCCACGGTATTGTCCGGCCTGGGGGGGCCTGAGTCCACGGTGTTGTCCGGCCTGGGGGGCCTGAGTCCACGGTGTTGTCCGGCCTGGGGGGGCCTGAGTCCACGGTGTTGTCCGGCCTGGGGGGGCCTGAGTCCACGGTGTTGTCCGGCCTGGGGGGGCCTGAGTCCACGGTGTTGTCCGGCCTGGGGGGGCCTGAGTCCACGGTGTTGTCCGGCCTGGGGGGGCCTGAGTCCACGGTGTTGTCCGGCCTGGGGGGGCCTGAGTCCACGGTGTTGTCCGGCCTGAGGGGTCCTGAGTCCACGGTGTTGTCCGGCCTGGGGGGTTCTGAGTCCACGGTGTTGTCCGGCCTGGGGGGGCCTGAGTCCACCGTGTTGTCCGGCCTGGGGGGGCCTGAGTCCACGGTGTTGTCCGGCTTGGGGGGGCCTGAGTCCACCGTGTTGTCCGGCCTGGGTGGCCTGAGTCCACCGTGTTGTCCGGCCTGGGGGGGCCTGAGTCCACGGTGTTGTCCGGCCTGGGGGGGCCTGAGTCCACGGTGTTGTCCGGCCTGGGGGGGCCTGAGTCCACGGTGTTGTCCGGCCTGGGGGGGCCTGAGTCCACGGTGTTGTCCGGCCTGGGGGGGCCTGAGTCCACCGTGTTGTCCGGCCTGGGGGGGCCTGAGTCCACCGTGTTGTCCGGCCTGGGGGGGCCTGAATCCACCGTGTTGTCCGGCCTGGGGGGGCCTGAGTCCACGGTGTTGTCCGGCCTGGGGGGGCCTGAGTCCACGGTGTTGTCCGGCCTTGGGGGCCTGAGTCCACCGTGCTGCCCGGCCTGAGGGGGCCTGAGTCCATTGTGTTGTCCGGCCTGGGGGGGCCTGAGTCCACCGTGTTGTCCGGCCTTGGGGGCCTGAGTCCACCGTGTTGTCTGGCTTGAGGGGGCCTGAGTCCACCGTGTTGTCCGGACTGAGGGGACCTGAGTCCACCGTGTTGTCCGGCCTGGGGGGGCCTGAGTCCACCGTGTTGTCCGGCCTGGTGGGGCCTGAGTCCACCGTGTTGTCCGGCCTGGGGGGGCCTGAGTCCACCGTGTTGTCCGGCCTGGGGGGGCCTGAGTCCACCGTGTTGTCCGGCCTGGGGGGGCCTGAGTCCACCGTGTTGTCCGGCCTGGGGGGGCCTGAGTCCACCGTGTTGTCCGGCCTGGGGGGGCCTGAGTCCACCGTGTTGTCCGGCCTGAGGGGGCCTGAGTCCACCGTGTTGTTCGGCCTGAGGGGGCCTGAGTCCACCCTGTTGTCCGGCCTGGGGGGGCCTGAGTCCACCGTGATGTCCGGCCTGGGGGGGCCTGAGTCCACGGTGTTGTCCGGCCTGGGGGGGCCTGAGTCCACGGTGTTGTCCGGCCTGGGGGGGCCTGAGTCCACGGTGTTGTCCGGCTTGGGGGGGCCTGAGTCCACGGTGTTGTCCGGCCTGGGGGGGCCTGAGTCCACGGTGTTCTCCGGCCTGGGGGGGCCTGAGTCCACGGTGTTCTCCGGCCTGGGGGGGCCTGAGTCCACGGTGTTGTCCTGCCTGGGGGGGCCTGAGTCCACGGTGTTGTCCTGCCTGGGGGGGCCTGAGTCCACGGTGTTGTCCGGCCTGGGGGGGCCTGAGTCCACGGTGTTGTCCGGCCTGGGGGGGCCTGAGTCCACGGTGTTGTCCGGCCTGGGGGGCCTGAGTCCACGGTGTTGTCCGGCCTGGGGGGGGCCTGAGTCCACGGTGTTGTTTGGCCCGAGTCCACGGTGTTGTCCGGCCTGGGGGGGCCTGAGTCCACGGTGTTGTCCGGCCCGAGTCCACGGTGTTGTCCGGCCTGGGGGGGCCTGAGTCCACGGTGTTCTCCGGCCTGGGGGGGCCTGAGTCCACGGTGTTGTCCGGCCTGGGGGGGCCTGAGTCCACCGTGTTGTTCGGCCTGGGGGGGCCTGAGTCCACCGTGTTGTCCGGCCTGGGGGGGCCTGAGTCCACCGTGTTGTCCGGCCTGGGGGGGCCTGAGTCCACCGTGTTGTCCGGCCTGGTGGGGCCTGAGTCCACCGTGTTGTCCGGCCTGGGGGGTCCTGAGTCCACCGTGTTGTCCGGCCTGGGGGGGCCTGAGTCCACCGTGTTGTCCGGCCTGGGGGGGCCTGAGTCCACCGTGTTGTCCGGCCTGGGGGGGCCTGAGTCCACTATGTTGTCCGGCCTGGGGGGTCCTGAGTCCACGGTGTTGTCCGGCCTGGGGGGTCCTGAGTCCACGGTGTTGTCCGGCCTGGGGGGTCCTGAGTCCACGGTGTTGTCCGGCCTGGGGGGTCCTGAGTCCACGGTGCTGTCCGGCCTGGGGGGTCCTGAGTCCACGGTGTTGTCCGGCCTGGGGGGTCCTGAGTCCACGGTGTTGTCTGGCCTGGGGGGTCCTGAGTCCACGGTGTTGTCCGGCCTGGGGGGTCCTGAGTCCACCGTGTTGTCCGGCCTGGGGGGGCCTGAGTCCACTGTGTTGTCCGGCCTGGGGGGGCCTGAGTCCACGGTGTTGTCCGGCCTGGGGGGGCCTGAGTCCACGGTGTTGTCCGGCCTGGAGGGGCCTGAGTCCACGGTGTTGTCCGGCCTGGGGGGGCCTGAGTCCACGGTGTTGTCCGGCCTGGGGGGGCCTGAGTCCACCGTGTTGTCCGGCCTTGTGGGGCCTGAGTCCACCGTGTTGTCCGGCCTGGGGGGGCCTGAGTCCACCGTGTTGTCCGGCCTGGGGGGGCCTGAGTCCACCGTGTTGTCCGGCCTGGGGGGCCTGAGTCCACGGTGTTGTCCGGCCTGGGGGGGCCTGAGTCCACGGTGTTGTCCGGCCTGGGGGGGCCTGAGTCCACGGTGTTCTCCGGCCTGGGGGGGCCTGAGTCCACGGTGTTGTCCTGCCTGGGGGGGCCTGAGTCCACGGTGTTGTCCTGCCTGGGGGGGCCTGAGTCCACGGTGTTGTCCGGCCTGGGTGGGCCTGAGTCCACGGTGTTGTCTGGCCTGGGGGGGCCTGTCCGGCCTGGGGGGGCCTGAGTCCACGGTGTTGTCCGGCCTGGGGGTGCCTGAGTCCACCGTGTTGTCCGGCCTGGGGGGGCCTGAGTCCACCGTGTTGTCCGGCCTGGGGGGGCCTGAGTCCACCGTGTTGTCCGGCCTGGGGGGGCCTGCGTCCACTGTGTTGTCCGGCCTGGGGGGGCCTAAGTCCACGGTGTTGTCCGGCCTGGTGGGGCCTGAGTCCACGGTGTTGTCCGGCCTGGTGGGGCCTGAGTCCACGGTGTTCTCCGGCCTGGTGGGGCCTGAGTCCACCGTGTTGTCCGGCCTGGTGGGGCCTGAGTCCACCGTGTTGTCCGGCCTGAGGGGGCCTGAGTCCACCGTGTTGTCCGGCCTGGGGGGGCCTGAGTCTACCGTGTTGTCCGGCCTGGGGGTCCTGAGTCCACGGTGTTGTCCGGCCTGGGGGGGCCTGAGTCCACGGTGTTGTCCGGCCTGGGGGGGCCTGAGTCCACGGTGTTGTCCGGCCGGGGGGAGCCTGAGTCCACGGTGTTGTCCGGCCTGGGGGGGCCTGAGTCCACGGTGTTGTCCGGCCTGGGGGGGCCTGAGTCCACGGTGTTGTCCTGCCTGGGGGGGCCTGAGTCCACGGTGTTGTCCGGCCTGGGGGGGCCTGAGTCCACGGTGTTGTCCGGCCTGGGGGGGCCTGAGTCCACGGTGTTGTCCGGCCTGGGGGGGCCTGAGTCCACGGTGTTGTCCGGCCTGGGGGGGGCCTGAGTACACGGTGTTGTCCGGCCTGGGGGGGCCTGAGTCCACGGTGTTCTCCGGCCTGGGGGGGCCTGAGTCCACGGTGTTGTCCTGCCTGGGGGGGCCTGAGTCCACGGTGTTGTCCTGCCTGGGGGGGCCTGAGTCCACGGTGTTGTCCTGCCTGGGGGGGCCTGAGTCCACGGTGTTGTCCTGCCAGGGGGGGCCTGAGTCCACGGTGTTGTCCGGCCTGGGGCGGCCTGAGTCCACGGTGTTGTCCGGCCTGGGGGGCCTGAGTCCACGGTGTTGTCCGGCCTGGGGGGGGCCTGAGTCCACGGTGTTGTTTGGCCCGAGTCCACGGTGTTGTCCGGCCTGGGGGGGCCTGAGTCCACGGTGTTGTCCGGCCCGAGTCCACGGTGTTGTCCGGCCTGGGGGGGCCTGAGTCCACGGTGTTGTCCGGCCTGGGGGGGCCTGAGTCCACGGTGTTGTCCGGCCTGGGGGGGCCTGAGTCCACCGTGTTGTTCGGCCTGGGGGGGCCTGAGTCCACCGTGTTGTCCGGCCTGGGGGGGCCTGAGTCCACGGTGTTGTCCGGCCTGGGGGGGCCTGAGTCCACGGTGTTGTCCGGCCTGGGGGGGCCTGAGTCCACGGTGTTGTCCGGCCTGGGGGGGCCTGAGTCCACGGTGTTGTCCGGCCTGGGGGGGCCTGAGTCCACGGTGTTGTCCGGCCTGGGGGGGCCTGAGTCCACGGTGTTGTCCGGCCTGAGGGGTCCTGAGTCCACGGTGTTGTCCGGCCTGGGGGGTCCTGAGTCCACGGTGTTGTCCGGCCTGGGGGGGCCTGAGTCCACCGTGTTGTCCGGCCTGGGGGGGCCTGAGTCCACGGTGTTGTCCGGCTTGGGGGGGCCTGAGTCCACCGTGTTGTCCGGCCTGGGTGGCCTGAGTCCACCGTGTTGTCCGGCCTGGGGGGGCCTGAGTCCACGGTGTTGTCCGGCCTGGGGGGGCCTGAGTCCACGGTGTTGTCCGGCCTGGGGGGGCCTGAGTCCACGGTGTTGTCCGGCCTGGGGGGGCCTGAGTCCACGGTGTTGTCCTGCCTGGGGGGGCCTGAGTCCACCGTGTTGTCCGGCCTGGGGGGCCTGAGTCCACCGTGTTGTCCGGCCTGGGGGGGCCTGAATCCACCGTGTTGTCCGGCCTGGGGGGGCCTGAGTCCACGGTGTTGTCCGGCCTGGGGGGGCCTGAGTCCACGGTGTTGTCCGGCCTTGGGGGCCTGAGTCCACCGTGCTGCCCGGCCTGAGGGGGCCTGAGTCCATTGTGTTGTCCGGCCTGGGGGGGCCTGAGTCCACCGTGTTGTCCGGCCTTGGGGGCCTGAGTCCACCGTGTTGTCTGGCTTGAGGGGGCCTGAGTCCACCGTGTTGTCCGGACTGAGGGGACCTGAGTCCACCGTGTTGTCCGGCCTGGGGGGGCCTGAGTCCACCGTGTTGTCCGGCCTGGTGGGGCCTGAGTCCACCGTGTTGTCCGGCCTGGGGGGGCCTGAGTCCACCGTGTTGTCCGGCCTGGGGGGGCCTGAGTCCACCGTGTTGTCCGGCCTGGGGGGGCCTGAGTCCACCGTGTTGTCCGGCCTGGGGGGGCCTGAGTCCACCGTGTTGTCCGGCCTGGGGGGGCCTGAGTCCACCGTGTTGTCCGGCCTGAGGGGGCCTGAGTCCACCGTGTTGTTCGGCCTGAGGGGGCCTGAGTCCACCCTGTTGTCCGGCCTGGGGGGGCCTGAGTCCACCGTGATGTCCGGCCTGGGGGGGCCTGAGTCCACGGTGTTGTCCGGCCTGGGGGGGCCTGAGTCCACGGTGTTGTCCGGCCTGGGGGGGCCTGAGTCCACGGTGTTGTCCGGCTTGGGGGGGCCTGAGTCCACGGTGTTGTCCGGCCTGGGGGGGCCTGAGTCCACGGTGTTCTCCGGCCTGGGGGGGCCTGAGTCCACGGTGTTCTCCGGCCTGGGGGGGCCTGAGTCCACGGTGTTGTCCTGCCTGGGGGGGCCTGAGTCCACGGTGTTGTCCTGCCTGGGGGGGCCTGAGTCCACGGTGTTGTCCGGCCTGGGGGGGCCTGAGTCCACGGTGTTGTCCGGCCTGGGGGGGCCTGAGTCCACGGTGTTGTCCGGCCTGGGGGGCCTGAGTCCACGGTGTTGTCCGGCCTGGGGGGGGCCTGAGTCCACGGTGTTGTTTGGCCCGAGTCCACGGTGTTGTCCGGCCTGGGGGGGCCTGAGTCCACGGTGTTGTCCGGCCCGAGTCCACGGTGTTGTCCGGCCTGGGGGGGCCTGAGTCCACGGTGTTCTCCGGCCTGGGGGGGCCTGAGTCCACGGTGTTGTCCGGCCTGGGGGGGCCTGAGTCCACCGTGTTGTTCGGCCTGGGGGGGCCTGAGTCCACCGTGTTGTCCGGCCTGGGGGGGCCTGAGTCCACCGTGTTGTCCGGCCTGGGGGGGCCTGAGTCCACCGTGTTGTCCGGCCTGGTGGGGCCTGAGTCCACCGTGTTGTCCGGCCTGGGGGGTCCTGAGTCCACCGTGTTGTCCGGCCTGGGGGGGCCTGAGTCCACCGTGTTGTCCGGCCTGGGGGGGCCTGAGTCCACCGTGTTGTCCGGCCTGGGGGGGCCTGAGTCCACTATGTTGTCCGGCCTGGGGGGTCCTGAGTCCACGGTGTTGTCCGGCCTGGGGGGTCCTGAGTCCACGGTGTTGTCCGGCCTGGGGGGTCCTGAGTCCACGGTGTTGTCCGGCCTGGGGGGTCCTGAGTCCACGGTGCTGTCCGGCCTGGGGGGTCCTGAGTCCACGGTGTTGTCCGGCCTGGGGGGTCCTGAGTCCACGGTGTTGTCTGGCCTGGGGGGTCCTGAGTCCACGGTGTTGTCCGGCCTGGGGGGTCCTGAGTCCACCGTGTTGTCCGGCCTGGGGGGGCCTGAGTCCACTGTGTTGTCCGGCCTGGGGGGGCCTGAGTCCACGGTGTTGTCCGGCCTGGGGGGGCCTGAGTCCACGGTGTTGTCCGGCCTGGAGGGGCCTGAGTCCACGGTGTTGTCCGGCCTGGGGGGGCCTGAGTCCACGGTGTTGTCCGGCCTGGGGGGGCCTGAGTCCACCGTGTTGTCCGGCCTTGTGGGGCCTGAGTCCACCGTGTTGTCCGGCCTGGGGGGGCCTGAGTCCACCGTGTTGTCCGGCCTGGGGGGGCCTGAGTCCACCGTGTTGTCCGGCCTGGGGGGCCTGAGTCCACGGTGTTGTCCGGCCTGGGGGGGCCTGAGTCCACCGTGTTGTCCGGCCTGGGGGGGCCTGAATCCACCGTGTTGTCCGGCCTGGGGGGGCCTGAGTCCACGGTGTTGTCCGGCCTGGGGGGGCCTGAGTCCACGGTGTTGTCCGGCCTTGGGGGCCTGAGTCCACCGTGCTGCCCGGCCTGAGGGGGCCTGAGTCCATTGTGTTGTCCGGCCTGGGGGGGCCTGAGTCCACCGTGTTGTCCGGCCTTGGGGGCCTGAGTCCACCGTGTTGTCTGGCTTGAGGGGGCCTGAGTCCACCGTGTTGTCCGGACTGAGGGGACCTGAGTCCACCGTGTTGTCCGGCCTGGGGGGGCCTGAGTCCACCGTGTTGTCCGGCCTGGTGGGGCCTGAGTCCACCGTGTTGTCCGGCCTGGGGGGGCCTGAGTCCACCGTGTTGTCCGGCCTGGGGGGGCCTGAGTCCACCGTGTTGTCCGGCCTGGGGGGGCCTGAGTCCACCGTGTTGTCCGGCCTGGGGGGGCCTGAGTCCACCGTGTTGTCCGGCCTGGGGGGGCCTGAGTCCACCGTGTTGTCCGGCCTGAGGGGGCCTGAGTCCACCGTGTTGTTCGGCCTGAGGGGGCCTGAGTCCACACTGTTGTCCGGCCTGGGGGGGCCTGAGTCCACCGTGATGTCCGGCCTGGGGGGGCCTGAGTCCACGGTGTTGTCCGGCCTGGGGGGGCCTGAGTCCACGGTGTTGTCCGGCCTGGGGGGGCCTGAGTCCACGGTGTTGTCCGGCTTGGGGGGGCCTGAGTCCACGGTGTTGTCCGGCCTGGGGGGGCCTGAGTCCACGGTGTTCTCCGGCCTGGGGGGGCCTGAGTCCACGGTGTTCTCCGGCCTGGGGGGGCCTGAGTCCACGGTGTTGTCCTGCCTGGGGGGGCCTGAGTCCACGGTGTTGTCCTGCCTGGGGGGGCCTGAGTCCACGGTGTTGTCCGGCCTGGGGGGGCCTGAGTCCACGGTGTTGTCCGGCCTGGGGGGGCCTGAGTCCACGGTGTTGTCCGGCCTGGGGGGCCTGAGTCCACGGTGTTGTCCGGCCTGGGGGGGGCCTGAGTCCACGGTGTTGTTTGGCCCGAGTCCACGGTGTTGTCCGGCCTGGGGGGGCCTGAGTCCACGGTGTTGTCCGGCCCGAGTCCACGGTGTTGTCCGGCCTGGGGGGGCCTGAGTCCACGGTGTTCTCCGGCCTGGGGGGGCCTGAGTCCACGGTGTTGTCCGGCCTGGGGGGGCCTGAGTCCACCGTGTTGTTCGGCCTGGGGGGGCCTGAGTCCACCGTGTTGTCCGGCCTGGGGGGGCCTGAGTCCACCGTGTTGTCCGGCCTGGGGGGGCCTGAGTCCACCGTGTTGTCCGGCCTGGTGGGGCCTGAGTCCACCGTGTTGTCCGGCCTGGGGGGTCCTGAGTCCACCGTGTTGTCCGGCCTGGGGGGGCCTGAGTCCACCGTGTTGTCCGGCCTGGGGGGGCCTGAGTCCACCGTGTTGTCCGGCCTGGGGGGGCCTGAGTCCACTATGTTGTCCGGCCTGGGGGGTCCTGAGTCCACGGTGTTGTCCGGCCTGGGGGGTCCTGAGTCCACGGTGTTGTCCGGCCTGGGGGGTCCTGAGTCCACGGTGTTGTCCGGCCTGGGGGGTCCTGAGTCCACGGTGCTGTCCGGCCTGGGGGGTCCTGAGTCCACGGTGTTGTCCGGCCTGGGGGGTCCTGAGTCCACGGTGTTGTCTGGCCTGGGGGGTCCTGAGTCCACGGTGTTGTCCGGCCTGGGGGGTCCTGAGTCCACCGTGTTGTCCGGCCTGGGGGGGCCTGAGTCCACTGTGTTGTCCGGCCTGGGGGGGCCTGAGTCCACGGTGTTGTCCGGCCTGGGGGGGCCTGAGTCCACGGTGTTGTCCGGCCTGGAGGGGCCTGAGTCCACGGTGTTGTCCGGCCTGGGGGGGCCTGAGTCCACGGTGTTGTCCGGCCTGGGGGGGCCTGAGTCCACCGTGTTGTCCGGCCTTGTGGGGCCTGAGTCCACCGTGTTGTCCGGCCTGGGGGGGCCTGAGTCCACCGTGTTGTCCGGCCTGGGGGGGCCTGAGTCCACCGTGTTGTCCGGCCTGGGGGGCCTGAGTCCACGGTGTTGTCCGGCCTGGGGGGGCCTGAGTCCACGGTGTTGTCCGGCCTGGGGGGGCCTGAGTCCACGGTGTTCTCCGGCCTGGGGGGGCCTGAGTCCACGGTGTTGTCCTGCCTGGGGGGGCCTGAGTCCACGGTGTTGTCCTGCCTGGGGGGGCCTGAGTCCACGGTGTTGTCCGGCCTGGGTGGGCCTGAGTCCACGGTGTTGTCTGGCCTGGGGGGGCCTGTCCGGCCTGGGGGGGCCTGAGTCCACGGTGTTGTCCGGCCTGGGGGTGCCTGAGTCCACCGTGTTGTCCGGCCTGGGGGGGCCTGAGTCCACCGTGTTGTCCGGCCTGGGGGGGCCTGAGTCCACCGTGTTGTCCGGCCTGGGGGGGCCTGCGTCCACTGTGTTGTCCGGCCTGGGGGGGCCTAAGTCCACGGTGTTGTCCGGCCTGGTGGGGCCTGAGTCCACGGTGTTGTCCGGCCTGGTGGGGCCTGAGTCCACGGTGTTCTCCGGCCTGGTGGGGCCTGAGTCCACCGTGTTGTCCGGCCTGGTGGGGCCTGAGTCCACCGTGTTGTCCGGCCTGAGGGGGCCTGAGTCCACCGTGTTGTCCGGCCTGGGGGGGCCTGAGTCCACCGTGTTGTCCGGCCTGGGGGTCCTGAGTCCACGGTGTTGTCCGGCCTGGGGGGGCCTGAGTCCACGGTGTTGTCCGGCCTGGGGGGGCCTGAGTCCACGGTGTTGTCCGGCCGGGGGGAGCCTGAGTCCACGGTGTTGTCCGGCCTGGGGGGGCCTGAGTCCACGGTGTTGTCCGGCCTGGGGGGGCCTGAGTCCACGGTGTTGTCCTGCCTGGGGGGGCCTGAGTCCACGGTGTTGTCCGGCCTGGGGGGGCCTGAGTCCACGGTGTTGTCCGGCCTGGGGGGGCCTGAGTCCACGGTGTTGTCCGGCCTGGGGGGGCCTGAGTCCACGGTGTTGTCCGGCCTGGGGGGGGCCTGAGTACACGGTGTTGTCCGGCCTGGGGGGGCCTGAGTCCACGGTGTTCTCCGGCCTGGGGGGGCCTGAGTCCACGGTGTTGTCCTGCCTGGGGGGGCCTGAGTCCACGGTGTTGTCCTGCCTGGGGGGGCCTGAGTCCACGGTGTTGTCCTGCCTGGGGGGGCCTGAGTCCACGGTGTTGTCCTGCCAGGGGGGGCCTGAGTCCACGGTGTTGTCCGGCCTGGGGCGGCCTGAGTCCACGGTTTTGTCCGGCCTGGGGGGCCTGAGTCCACGGTGTTGTCCGGCCTGGGGGGGGCCTGAGTCCACGGTGTTGTTTGGCCCGAGTCCACGGTGTTGTCCGGCCTGGGGGGGCCTGAGTCCACGGTGTTGTCCGGCCCGAGTCCACGGTGTTGTCCGGCCTGGGGGGGCCTGAGTCCACGGTGTTGTCCGGCCTGGGGGGGCCTGAGTCCACGGTGTTGTCCGGCCTGGGGGGGCCTGAGTCCACCGTGTTGTTCGGCCTGGGGGGGCCTGAGTCCACCGTGTTGTCCGGCCTGGGGGGGCCTGAGTCCACGGTGTTGTCCGGCCTGGGGGGGCCTGAGTCCACGGTGTTGTCCGGCCTGGGGGGGCCTGAGTCCACGGTGTTGTCCGGCCTGGGGGGGCCTGAGTCCACGGTGTTGTCCGGCCTGGGGGGGCCTGAGTCCACGGTGTTGTCCGGCCTGGGGGGGCCTGAGTCCACGGTGTTGTCCGGCCTGAGGGGTCCTGAGTCCACGGTGTTGTCCGGCCTGGGGGGTCCTGAGTCCACGGTGTTGTCCGGCCTGGGGGGGCCTGAGTCCACCGTGTTGTCCGGCCTGGGGGGGCCTGAGTCCACGGTGTTGTCCGGCTTGGGGGGGCCTGAGTCCACCGTGTTGTCCGGCCTGGGTGGCCTGAGTCCACCGTGTTGTCCGGCCTGGGGGGGCCTGAGTCCACGGTGTTGTCCGGCCTGGGGGGGCCTGAGTCCACGGTGTTGTCCGGCCTGGGGGGGCCTGAGTCCACGGTGTTGTCCGGCCTGGGGGGGCCTGAGTCCACGGTGTTGTCCTGCCTGGGGGGGCCTGAGTCCACCGTGTTGTCCGGCCTGGGGGGGCCTGAGTCCACCGTGTTGTCCGGCCTGGGGGGGCCTGAATCCACCGTGTTGTCCGGCCTGGGGGGGCCTGAGTCCACGGTGTTGTCCGGCCTGGGGGGGCCTGAGTCCACGGTGTTGTCCGGCCTTGGGGGCCTGAGTCCACCGTGCTGCCCGGCCTGAGGGGGCCTGAGTCCATTGTGTTGTCCGGCCTGGGGGGGCCTGAGTCCACCGTGTTGTCCGGCCTTGGGGGCCTGAGTCCACCGTGTTGTCTGGCTTGAGGGGGCCTGAGTCCACCGTGTTGTCCGGACTGAGGGGACCTGAGTCCACCGTGTTGTCCGGCCTGGGGGGGCCTGAGTCCACCGTGTTGTCCGGCCTGGTGGGGCCTGAGTCCACCGTGTTGTCCGGCCTGGGGGGGCCTGAGTCCACCGTGTTGTCCGGCCTGGGGGGGCCTGAGTCCACCGTGTTGTCCGGCCTGGGGGGGCCTGAGTCCACCGTGTTGTCCGGCCTGGGGGGGCCTGAGTCCACCGTGTTGTCCGGCCTGGGGGGGCCTGAGTCCACCGTGTTGTCCGGCCTGAGGGGGCCTGAGTCCACCGTGTTGTTCGGCCTGAGGGGGCCTGAGTCCACCCTGTTGTCCGGCCTGGGGGGGCCTGAGTCCACCGTGATGTCCGGCCTGGGGGGGCCTGAGTCCACGGTGTTGTCCGGCCTGGGGGGGCCTGAGTCCACGGTGTTGTCCGGCCTGGGGGGGCCTGAGTCCACGGTGTTGTCCGGCTTGGGGGGGCCTGAGTCCACGGTGTTGTCCGGCCTGGGGGGGCCTGAGTCCACGGTGTTCTCCGGCCTGGGGGGGCCTGAGTCCACGGTGTTCTCCGGCCTGGGGGGGCCTGAGTCCACGGTGTTGTCCTGCCTGGGGGGGCCTGAGTCCACGGTGTTGTCCTGCCTGGGGGGGCCTGAGTCCACGGTGTTGTCCGGCCTGGGGGGGCCTGAGTCCACGGTGTTGTCCGGCCTGGGGGGGCCTGAGTCCACGGTGTTGTCCGGCCTGGGGGGCCTGAGTCCACGGTGTTGTCCGGCTTGGGGGGGGCCTGAGTCCACGGTGTTGTTTGGCCCGAGTCCACGGTGTTGTCCGGCCTGGGGGGGCCTGAGTCCACGGTGTTGTCCGGCCCGAGTCCACGGTGTTGTCCGGCCTGGGGGGGCCTGAGTCCACGGTGTTCTCCGGCCTGGGGGGGCCTGAGTCCACGGTGTTGTCCGGCCTGGGGGGGCCTGAGTCCACCGTGTTGTTCGGCCTGGGGGGGCCTGAGTCCACCGTGTTGTCCGGCCTGGGGGGGCCTGAGTCCACCGTGTTGTCCGGCCTGGGGGGGCCTGAGTCCACCGTGTTGTCCGGCCTGGTGGGGCCTGAGTCCACCGTGTTGTCCGGCCTGGGGGGTCCTGAGTCCACCGTGTTGTCCGGCCTGGGGGGGCCTGAGTCCACCGTGTTGTCCGGCCTGGGGGGGCCTGAGTCCACCGTGTTGTCCGGCCTGGGGGGGCCTGAGTCCACTATGTTGTCCGGCCTGGGGGGTCCTGAGTCCACGGTGTTGTCCGGCCTGGGGGGTCCTGAGTCCACGGTGTTGTCCGGCCTGGGGGGTCCTGAGTCCACGGTGTTGTCCGGCCTGGGGGGTCCTGAGTCCACGGTGCTGTCCGGCCTGGGGGGTCCTGAGTCCACGGTGTTGTCCGGCCTGGGGGGTCCTGAGTCCACGGTGTTGTCTGGCCTGGGGGGTCCTGAGTCCACGGTGTTGTCCGGCCTGGGGGGTCCTGAGTCCACCGTGTTGTCCGGCCTGGGGGGGCCTGAGTCCACTGTGTTGTCCGGCCTGGGGGGGCCTGAGTCCACGGTGTTGTCCGGCCTGGGGGGGCCTGAGTCCACGGTGTTGTCCGGCCTGGAGGGGCCTGAGTCCACGGTGTTGTCCGGCCTGGGGGGGCCTGAGTCCACGGTGTTGTCCGGCCTGGGGGGGCCTGAGTCCACCGTGTTGTCCGGCCTTGTGGGGCCTGAGTCCACCGTGTTGTCCGGCCTGGGGGGGCCTGAGTCCACCGTGTTGTCCGGCCTGGGGGGGCCTGAGTCCACCGTGTTGTCCGGCCTGGGGGGCCTGAGTCCACGGTGTTGTCCGGCCTGGGGGGGCCTGAGTCCACGGTGTTGTCCGGCCTGGGGGGGCCTGAGTCCACGGTGTTCTCCGGCCTGGGGGGGCCTGAGTCCACGGTGTTGTCCTGCCTGGGGGGGCCTGAGTCCACGGTGTTGTCCTGCCTGGGGGGGCCTGAGTCCACGGTGTTGTCCGGCCTGGGTGGGCCTGAGTCCACGGTGTTGTCTGGCCTGGGGGGGCCTGTCCGGCCTGGGGGGGCCTGAGTCCACGGTGTTGTCCGGCCTGGGGGTGCCTGAGTCCACCGTGTTGTCCGGCCTGGGGGGGCCTGAGTCCACCGTGTTGTCCGGCCTGGGGGGGCCTGAGTCCACCGTGTTGTCCGGCCTGGGGGGGCCTGCGTCCACTGTGTTGTCCGGCCTGGGGGGGCCTAAGTCCATGGTGTTGTCCGGCCTGGTGGGGCCTGAGTCCACGGTGTTGTCCGGCCTGGTGGGGCCTGAGTCCACGGTGTTCTCCGGCCTGGTGGGGCCTGAGTCCACCGTGTTGTCCGGCCTGGTGGGGCCTGAGTCCACCGTGTTGTCCGGCCTGAGGGGGCCTGAGTCCACCGTGTTGTCCGGCCTGGGGGGGCCTGAGTCCACCGTGTTGTCCGGCCTGGGGGGGCCTGAGTCCACGGTGTTGTCCGGCCTGGGGGGGCCTGAGTCCACGGTGTTGTCCGGCCTGGGGGGGCCTGAGTCCACGGTGTTGTCCGGCCGGGGGGAGCCTGAGTCCACGGTGTTGTCCGGCCTGGGGGGGCCTGAGTCCACGGTGTTGTCCGGCCTGGGGGGGCCTGAGTCCACGGTGTTGTCCTGCCTGGGGGGGCCTGAGTCCACGGTGTTGTCCGGCCTGGGGGGGCCTGAGTCCACGGTGTTGTCCGGCCTGGGGGGGCCTGAGTCCACGGTGTTGTCCGGCCTGGGGGGGCCTGAGTCCACGGTGTTGTCCGGCCTGGGGGGGGCCTGAGTACACGGTGTTGTCCGGCCTGGGGGGGCCTGAGTCCACGGTGTTCTCCGGCCTGGGGGGGCCTGAGTCCACGGTGTTGTCCTGCCTGGGGGGGCCTGAGTCCACGGTGTTGTCCTGCCTGGGGGGGCCTGAGTCCACGGTGTTGTCCTGCCTGGGGGGGCCTGAGTCCACGGTGTTGTCCTGCCAGGGGGGGCCTGAGTCCACGGTGTTGTCCGGCCTGGGGCGGCCTGAGTCCACGGTGTTGTCCGGCCTGGGGGGCCTGAGTCCACGGTGTTGTCCGGCCTGGGGGGGGCCTGAGTCCACGGTGTTGTTTGGCCCGAGTCCACGGTGTTGTCCGGCCTGGGGGGGCCTGAGTCCACGGTGTTGTCCGGCCCGAGTCCACGGTGTTGTCCGGCCTGGGGGGGCCTGAGTCCACGGTGTTGTCCGGCCTGGGGGGGCCTGAGTCCACGGTGTTGTCCGGCCTGGGGGGGCCTGAGTCCACCGTGTTGTTCGGCCTGGGGGGGCCTGAGTCCACCGTGTTGTCCGGCCTGGGGGGGCCTGAGTCCACGGTGTTGTCCGGCCTGGGGGGGCCTGAGTCCACGGTGTTGTCCGGCCTGGGGGGGCCTGAGTCCACGGTGTTGTCCGGCCTGGGGGGGCCTGAGTCCACGGTATTGTCCGGCCTGGGGGGGCATGAGTCCACGGTGTTGTCCGGCCTGGGGGGCCTGAGTCCACGGTGTTGTCCGGCCTGGGGGGGCCTGAGTCCACGGTGTTGTCCGGCCTGGGGGGGCCTGAGTCCACGGTGTTGTCCGGCCTGGAGGGGCCTGAGTCCACGGTGTTGTCCGGCCTGGGGGGGCCTGAGTCCACGGTGTTGTCCGGCCTGGGGGGGCCTGAGTCCACGGTGTTGTCCGGCCTGGGGGGGCCTGAGTCCACGGTGTTGTCCGGCCTGAGGGGTCCTGAGTCCACGGTGTTGTCCGGCCTGGGGGGTCCTGAGTCCACGGTGTTGTCCGGCCTGGGGGGGCCTGAGTCCACCGTGTTGTCCGGCCTGGGGGGGCCTGAGTCCACGGTGTTGTCCGGCTTGGGGGGGCCTGAGTCCACCGTGTTGTCCGGCCTGGGTGGCCTGAGTCCACCGTGTTGTCCGGCCTGGGGGGGCCTGAGTCCACGGTGTTGTCCGGCCTGGGGGGGCCTGAGTCCACGGTGTTGTCCGGCCTGGGGGGGCCTGAGTCCACGGTGTTGTCCGGCCTGGGGGGGCCTGAGTCCACGGTGTTGTCCGGCCTGGGGGGGCCTGAGTCCACCGTGTTGTCCGGCCTGGGGGGGCCTGAGTCCACCGTGTTGTCCGGCCTGGGGGGGCCTGAGTCCACGGTGTTGTCCGGCCTGGGGGGGCCTGAGTCCACGGTGTTGTCCGGCCTGGGGGGGCCTGAGTCCACGGTGTTGTCCGGCCTTGGGGGCCTGAGTCCACCGTGCTGCCCGGCCTGAGGGGGCCTGAGTCCATTGTGTTGTCCGGCCTGGGGGGGCCTGAGTCCACCGTGTTGTCCGGCCTTGGGGGCCTGAGTCCACCGTGTTGTCCGGCCTGGGGGGGCCTGAGTCCACCGTGTTGTCCGGCCTGGTGGGGCCTGAGTCCACCGTGTTGTCCGGCCTGGGGGGGCCTGAGTCCACCGTGTTGTCCGGCCTGGGGGGGCCTGAGTCCACCGTGTTGTCCGGCCTGGGGGGGCCTGAGTCCACCGTGTTGTCCGGCCTGGGGGGGCCTGAGTCCACCGTGTTGTCCGGCCTGGGGGGGCCTGAGTCCACCGTGTTGTCCGGCCTGAGGGGGCCTGAGTCCACCGTGTTGTTCGGCCTGAGGGGGCCTGAGTCCACCCTGTTGTCCGGCCTGGGGGGGCCTGAGTCCACCGTGATGTCCGGCCTGGGGGGGCCTGAGTCCACGGTGTTGTCCGGCCTGGGGGGGCCTGAGTCCACGGTGTTGTCCGGCCTGGGGGGGCCTGAGTCCACGGTGTTGTCCGGCTTGGGGGGGCCTGAGTCCACGGTGTTGTCCGGCCTGGGGGGGCCTGAGTCCACGGTGTTCTCCGGCCTGGGGGGGCCTGAGTCCACGGTGTTCTCCGGCCTGGGGGGGCCTGAGTCCACGGTGTTGTCCTGCCTGGGGGGGCCTGAGTCCACGGTGTTGTCCTGCCTGGGGGGGCCTGAGTCCACGGTGTTGTCCGGCCTGGGGGGCCTGAGTCCACGGTGTTGTCCGGCCTGGGGGGGCCTGAGTCCACGGTGTTGTCCGGCCTGGGGGGCCTGAGTCCACGGTGTTGTCCGGCCTGGGGGGGGCCTGAGTCCACGGTGTTGTTTGGCCCGAGTCCACGGTGTTGTCCGGCCTGGGGGGGCCTGAGTCCACGGTGTTGTCCGGCCCGAGTCCACGGTGTTGTCCGGCCTGGGGGGGCCTGAGTCCACGGTGTTCTCCGGCCTGGGGGGCCTGAGTCCACGGTGTTGTCCGGCCTGGGGGGGCCTGAGTCCACCGTGTTGTTCGGCCTGGGGGGGCCTGAGTCCACCGTGTTGTCCGGCCTGGGGGGGCCTGAGTCCACCGTGTTGTCCGGCCTGGGGGGGCCTGAGTCCACCGTGTTGTCCGGCCTGGTGGGGCCTGAGTCCACCGTGTTGTCCGGCCTGGGGGGTCCTGAGTCCACCGTGTTGTCCGGCCTGGGGGGGCCTGAGTCCACCGTGTTGTCCGGCCTGGGGGGGCCTGAGTCCACCGTGTTGTCCGGCCTGGGGGGGCCTGAGTCCACTATGTTGTCCGGCCTGGGGGGTCCTGAGTCCACGGTGTTGTCCGGCCTGGGGGGTCCTGAGTCCACGGTGTTGTCCGGCCTGGGGGGTCCTGAGTCCACGGTGTTGTCCGGCCTGGGGGGTCCTGAGTCCACGGTGCTGTCCGGCCTGGGGGGTCCTGAGTCCACGGTGTTGTCCGGCCTGGGGGGTCCTGAGTCCACGGTGTTGTCCGGCCTGGGGGGTCCTGAGTCCACGGTGTTGTCCGTCCTGGGGGGTCCTGAGTCCACCGTGTTGTCCGGCCTGGGGGGGCCTGAGTCCACTGTGTTGTCCGGCCTGGGGGGGCCTGAGTCCACGGTGTTGTCCGGCCTGGGGGGGCCTGAGTCCACGGTGTTGTCCGGCCTGGGGGGGCCTGAGTCCACGGTGTTGTCCGGCCTGGGGGGGCCTGAGTCCACGGTGTTGTCCGGCCTGGGGGGGCCTGAGTCCACCGTGTTGTCCGGCCTTGTGGGGCCTGAGTCCACCGTGTTGTCCGGCCTGGGGGGGCCTGAGTCCACCGTGTTGTCCGGCCTGGGGGGGCCTGAGTCCACCGTGTTGTCCGGCCTGGGGGGCCTGAGTCCACGGTGTTGTCCGGCCTGGGGGGGCCTGAGTCCACGGTGTTGTCCGGCCTGGGGGGGCCTGAGTCCACGGTGTTCTCCGGCCTGGGGGGGCCTGAGTCCACGGTGTTGTCCTGCCTGGGGGGGCCTGAGTCCACGGTGTTGTCCTGCCTGGGGGGGCCTGAGTCCACGGTGTTGTCCTGCCTGGGGGGGCCTGAGTCCACGGTGTTGTCCGGCCTGGGGCGGCCTGAGTCCACGGTGTTGTCCGGCCTGGGGGGCCTGAGTCCACGGTGTTGTCCGGCCTGGGGGGGGCCTGAGTCCACGGTGTTGTTTGGCCCGAGTCCACGGTGTTGTCCGGCCTGGGGGGGCCTGAGTCCACGGTGTTGTCCGGCCCGAGTCCACGGTGTTGTCCGGCCTGGGGGGGCCTGAGTCCACGGTGTTCTCCGGCCTGGGGGGGCCTGAGTCCACGGTGTTGTCCGGCCTGGGGGGGCCTGAGTCCACCGTGTTGTTCGGCCTGGGGGGGCCTGAGTCCACCGTGTTGTCCGGCCTGGGGGGGCCTGAGTCCACGGTGTTGTCCGGCCTGGGGGGGCCTGAGTCCACGGTGTTGTTTGGCCCGAGTCCACGGTGTTGTCCGGCCTGGGGGGGCCTGAGTCCACGGTGTTGTCCGGCCCGAGTCCACGGTGTTGTCCGGCCTGGGGGGGCCTGAGTCCACGGTGTTCTCCGGCCTGGGGGGGCCTGAGTCCACGGTGTTGTCCGGCCTGGGGGGGCCTGAGTCCACCGTGTTGTTCGGCCTGGGGGGGCCTGAGTCCACCGTGTTGTCCGGCCTGGGGGGGCCTGAGTCCACGGTGTTGTCCGGCCTGGGGGGCCTGAGTCCACGGTGTTGTCCGGCCTGGGGGGGCCTGAGTCCACGGTGTTGTCCGGCCTGGGGGGGCCTGAGTCCACGGTATTGTCCGGCCTGGGGGGGCCTGAGTCCACGGTGTTGTCCGGCCTCGGGGGCCTGAGTCCACGGTGTTGTCCGGCCTGGGGGGGCCTGAGTCCACGGTGTTGTCCGGCCTGGGGGGGCCTGAGTCCACGGTGTTGTCCGGCCTGGGGGGGCCTGAGTCCACGGTGTTGTCCGGCCTGGGGGGGCCTGAGTCCACGGTGTTGTCCGGCCTGGGGGGGCCTGAGTCCACGGTGTTGTCCGGCCTGGGGGGGCCTGAGTCCACGGTGTTGTCCGGCCTGAGGGGTCCTGAGTCCACGGTGTTGTCCGGCCTGGGGGGTCCTGAGTCCACGGTGTTGTCCGGCCTGGGGGGGCCTGAGTCCACCGTGTTGTCCGGCCTGGGGGGGCCTGAGTCCACGGTGTTGTCCGGCTTGGGGGGGTGTCACGATATGGTATGAAATATCATAAGTTAGTTTTCTTGCTAGCATGCGGGGGCTAAAACCCCCCCCTCTCTCTGGTTCTCTTTCCTTCCCTGTGTTTCTATCTGTCTGTGTAGAAGAGCTTGCCTTGTGGGGGAGTTTTATTGACGAAAGGTATTTACGACTAGCATAGCTGCAAGAGAAATTTGTGTTAGCAGGAACTGTTAGAGAAACTTCTAGAACGCATGGAAGGTCTTTGTTCTGTTTTTGGAAGATATTATGCAAACCGTTTAAGTTACGAACACCAAAATATATCGTCATAATCACACTCGGAGGATCTACGCATCACTCTAATCACAGGCTTGTAGCTCCATCTGGTACAGAGGTAGGGATTTCTCTGTCAGTGTGCGTGACAAATAGGACATATTTGATCTCATCGGAATGCCCACGATACTATGAGATGAACGATGGGTATGGTGCGATTATTTTATGTTCTGTAGCGAAGTTACGGGCATCAGATATATTTAATGCCCAGTTAGTGAAACCGAAGAGGTAGGAGGAGTTGGAAAACCAAGCCCTTTCTGTGAGGTCACAGGCTGTAGGTTTTAAGTGCTGGCAGGCATCCAAGAGAGGAGAGTTGTGAGTTTTTACCTGAAGCGACCAGACTGCGAGTGCCAATGCACTGGGATAGATGGAAAGCTCTCCTAGCCTAGCCTGCAATGCAATGATCTGAGAATATGTGAGTGTTACCTTTTCTTCATTTAATCCTTTTATTTTTATAATTACCTTGTACATATTTGCAATTGTCTCATTTGTAACATCTTTGTAAAATATTTTTATAAACACTGCCTAAAAATCATTTATGGGGTATATTATTTAATACTAGTTCGTTCTTCCTGCCCTAAACCGTACCCTGTCTCTGAAGGGAATTACGCTACTGTTTTTTGGGGGTTTGCTCCAGACCCGTTCAATTGGAGCTGGTGGCAGCGACCGTGTGCCGGCTGTTGGGGGGTCACTGTAGCGACTGCGGCTTGATAATTATTGTTCCTGCCTGAGTGGGAGTAGTTATCGCGTTGCTGTAGTGCGCCCAATAGCCAGTACATAGCAGGCAGCCTTTCTGGTGACTAATTACCCCAGGTGCAGTACCGAATCTGACCTGAGAGAAAGGGGGGCGCCAGAGAGCTGCAAGGTTTAAGTGGAACTGCAAGCGGGATATACACAAATCCCTGCAGTTCATGGTATACTGAAGAGCAGTGGGATACCTAAAATAAGCCCCTGCTGTAAACTAAGAGGTCAATAGCCTCGTGTGTGTTTTTTTCATCACATTGTGGCAGTGGAGGAAAACTAGGATAAGCCCCCTGCACATGTGACAGCCGGCTGCTGGTCTAAAGTCACCCCGATCCGTGACATATTGTGGGCAGCGGCTAAGGGATCTTGACAGTCACGGTGTGAATCGTGACATATTGGTGGCAAGGCGGTGGGATATTAGAGCATTAGTGATTTGGTTTGAGCAATCATTCCTTTCACTAAAAACTTGCAGAAAGTTCTTGCGAGAACTCTGCGCAAATAAGTTTGGAGAACGAACTCAGTGTTTATTAGTTGTGAGACAATTGTGTACTGGTAATTATCCCCTCCCTTTTTCTTCGTTTTTCTATCCTATCTTTTATTTGGCAACCATGGTTGGGCTGGGAGAAGCCTTTTATGAACAGCAGACCAGAGACACCCTTGTTGCCTTATGCAAGTCACAGCACATTGACTATGCAAGCAAAAACAAAAGCGAACTGGTCGCAGCCCTGATGCAATGGGAAGCCGCTCTAGACCACTCACAGGGCCCAGAAGCCGCAGATGCCAGCACCCGCGAACATGGTGCTGCAGCAGAGGTCCAACCACTGAATGCTGGCCCTGTTAGCAATCCGGGCGAATTGGACCCCCACCTGCAGGCGGCCTTGAAAGAATTCCCCACTGACGACCATGAGGGACGTCGGCAGCTGATTCAGCAATACCGGCAGGAGGCTGAGGCCCGAGCTGAGCGAGAGGCCCAGCGAGAGGCAGAGAGAGCCGAGCGAGAGGCCCAGCGAGCCGAGCGAGAGGCCCAAGCGCAGCGGGAGTACCAGCTGCAGATGGCCCGACTGCAAATGCAGGGGTCGTCCCAGTCCAGTCGTGAGCCCAGCAGCGCTCAGACACCAAAGCCCCGGCCCGACCACTTTCCTGTTATGGAAAAGGATGGGGACTTGGACACGTTTCTGCGGGCCTTTGAGAAAGCCTGCAGACAGTACCAGCTGCCTACACAAGAATGGGCACGGTACCTGACACCAGGGCTGAGAGGAAAAGCTCTGGAGGCGTTTGCTGCACTCCCTCAAGAACAAGATGGTGACTATGAGGCCATCAAGCAGGCTCTCATAGCTAAGTACCAGCTTACACCCGAGGTGTACCGTAAAAAGTTTCGGACCCTCCTACGTGGCCCACACGACAGTTACAGTGATGTGGTGCATAGACTGGGGACCCACTTTGACCAGTGGACCCAAGGACTGTCAGTGACCACCTTTACACAGCTGCGAGACCTGATGATCAAAGACCAGTTCTTCCGTCTTTGCCCAACTGAAGTGCGACAGTTCGTGATGGACAGAGAACCCAACGATGTGACGAAAGCAGCGCAGATTGCCGATGCCTATGAGGCCAACCGTAGATCGGAAGTGCGGAAGCCAGTCACCTCCAGCTGGAGAGGGGGTAAGCCTGCAGCCAACGCCAGTACCCCTGCCAGCCAACACACCAGAGGTCCTGTCCCCGTGGCCAACAGCACCAGACCTACCACCGAACTTCGCCAGTGTTACCACTGCAGGCAGACTGGACACCTCAGTCACCAATGTCCAGCCAGGCAGAAGAACCCCTCATCCCAGGCCCCAGGGCCTAATGCAGCCGTTCTTTTGGTGGGTGGTGTGGTTGGGAGGGTGTGTGACAACGTACAGCCCGTCACTGTGGGAGGTCGGGTTGCTACAGGCCTCAAGGACACCGGGGCTGAACGAACCCTCATCCGACCCGAACTGGCGGCCCCTGAAGAAATCATTCCGGGGAAAACCCTAACTGTCACTGGGATTGGGGGCATCAGCTGTCCCTTACCGATGGCCCGGGTTTTTATTGATTGGGGTGCTGGGAGCGGGGTGAAGGAAGTGGGGCTGTCTGATAATTTGCCCACTGATGTTTTGTTGGGGACTGATTTGGGGAGGTTGTTTGCATACTACATCCCTGACACCCCTCCCCAATCTGCTAATAAGGGTAACGTTAACCCTGATGATGATGATGATGATGATGGGAAATCGCATGTGTTACCTGACCATGCTTTATCTTGTAATGATGCATCTGTTAACCATTTTTTCCCTAGGATTGATGGTGAAAATGTTGTACCTGTGCCAACTGTATCTGATAATAATGTTTCTGTGAAAGTTGATGTGTCCATAGGTACAGGAGTGCTCAGCCACGTCGCTCTGCGGAGTGAGACGGCTGAGGAACCCCTAGCAGGGGCAAGTGTCGGTGCTACAAGAAATGGGGAGATACATGGGAACCGTGAGACAGGTGACGCCATGAAATTGACCAGTGCCACCGAGGAAGGTAACTGGCCCCTAAGTAGCAATGCTCCTGAGGTAATGGGGGAGGATGGGGAGGTAGAGCCCATAGCAGCGTCAGCTGATGGGTCTGTAGAAACCCCCGGGGAGACAGCCTACGTAGCTGCTGTCACCCGCAGTCAGAGTGCCCGGAACGCAGATACCTGTCTGCCTTCCGGACCCTCCTCAGTCATCAGTGTGACTGAACCAGAGGTGGACCCAGTGCAGGTCCCAGAGGGCTCCCGTGGGCAAGGGACCCTGACGTCGCTTCTGGCTTCCCCTAGCCAGGAGTTTCAGGCCGCTCTGCACACAGATGCGAGCCTAGAGAGTTTGAGACAACTCGCCGGGACGCGCTTCTCCGAGACTGATAAGGAGAAGGTGTTCTGGGAAGGAGGAAGGTTGTACCGGGAGACAGTACCCGGAGAATCACAAAAGGAGTGGTTGAGGGAAAGACAGCTGGTCGTCCCACAGCAATTCCGGGGTGAGTTGTTGCGGATTGCCCATGAGATCCCGCTAGCTGGACACTTGGGTATCAGCAAAACTAAGGCCCGGCTGTCTCAACACTTCTATTGGCCTAAGATGGGGACAGATGTGTCAAACTACTGCCGCTCCTGTGTCACCTGTCAAAGAGTGGGGAAGGCGGGGCCTGCTCTTAAGGCTCCCCTGATCCCTTTGCCAGTGATAGAGGAGCCTTTCCAGAGGATTGCGGTGGACATTGTGGGCCCGCTGGCCGTCACCAGCAGCTCTGGAAAGCAATATATTCTTACTGTGGTAGACTACGCTACCCGGTACCCAGAGGCAGTAGCTCTGTCGTCAATTAGGGCAGATAAGGTGGCGGATGCCCTGTTGGCCATCTTTTCACGTGTAGGATTTCCCAGGGAAATGCTTACTGATCGAGGGACCCAATTTATGTCTCACCTAATGGAGGCTCTCTGTAAGAAAATGCAGGTGAAGCACCTGGTATCGAGTGCGTATCACCCACAGACCAATGGCTTGTGTGAACGCTTCAATGGTACCCTCAAACAGATGCTACGCATGCTGGTTGAGACACAAGGGCGCGACTGGGAGCGGTACCTCCCACACCTGCTATTCGCTTACCGAGAGGTTCCGCAGGCCTCGACGGGGTTCTCCCCCTTCGAGCTCCTGTACGGCAGGCGAGTCCGGGGACCCCTTGGGTTGATAAGAGAATCCTGGGAAGAGGAGCCGAACCCTTCTGAAGTGTCCATAGTGGAGTATGTCATGCGCTTCCGTGACAAGATGCAGACCTTGACGCAGTTGGTGCATGACAACATGACGCAGGCTCAGGCTGAACAGAAGCACTGGTACGACCAGAACGCCCGGGAGCGGACCTACCACGTGGGTCAAAAGGTGTGGGTGCTGGTTCCTGTACCAACGGATAAGCTTCAGGCAGCCTGGGAGGGCCCGTACGTCGTCCACCAACAGCTCAACCCGGTCACCTATGTGGTCACGCTTGACCACACTCGGGGTAGGCGAAAGGCCTTTCACGTCAACATGATGAAGGCTCATCACGAACGTGAACCTTTCGTCCTACCGGTCTGCAGCTTACCCGAAGACGGGGAGGAAGACACCCTCCTGGACATGCTGGCCCAAGCCAAGGCCCGTGGGTCCATTGAGGACGTGGAGGTAAGCGCCTCGCTAGATGAACCACAGCGGTTGCAGTTGCAAACCATGCTGGAACCCTTCCGGGTCGTGTTCTCCAACCGGCCTGGACGGACTGAGTTAGCCGTCCACGAGGTGGACACCGGGAATCACGCCCCACTACGGCGAACACCCTATCGAATCTCTGACCAGGTGCAGCAGATTATGCGCCAGGAGATGGATGAGATGTTACAGCTGGGGGTGATTCGACGGTCAAAGAGGGCGTGGGCCTCACCTGTAGTTCTCGTGCCAAAGAAGGACCGGACCACCCGGTTCTGCGTGGACTACAGGGGGCTCAACGCCATTACAGCCTCTGACGCGCACCCAATGCCGCGCATCGAGGAACTGCTTGAGAAGTTAGCTGGCGCAGAATACCTGACAATAATGGATCTGAGTCGCGGATACTGGCAGATTCCCCTGAGCCCCGAGGCGCAGGAGAAGTCCGCCTTTATCACACCCTTTGGACTGTACGAGTCCACGGTCATGCCCTTCGGCATGAAGAATGCCCCTGCCACTTTCCAGCGGATGGTCAATCTCCTGCTTCAGGGACTGGAGAAGTACGCTGTGGCGTACTTAGATGACATTGCCATCTTCAGTCCCTCCTGGGATGAACACCTGCAGCATCTCGAAGAGGTGCTCGGGCGAATTCACCGAGCAGGACTGACTATCAAGCCGGGAAAGTGCCAGATGGGCATGAGGGAGGTTCACTACCTGGGGCACCGGGTAGGTGGAAACACCCTAAAGCCAGAGCCTGACAAAGTGGGCGTGATCGTGAACTGGCCCACTCCCAGGAACAAGAAACAGGTGATGTCCTTCCTGGGCACTGCAGGGTACTATAGGCGCTTCGTGCAGCACTATAGTAGCCTGGCAAAACCTTTGACGGACCTCACCAGGAAGAAGCTACCCCACATCGTCAACTGGACAGATGGCTGTGAGGGGGCCTTCCAGGCGTTGAAAACAGCACTGTGCAACGCCCCTGTGTTGAAAGCCGTCGACAGCAGTCGACCGTTCTTGGTACAGACTGACGCCAGTGAGTTTGGCCTTGGTGCTGTGCTCAGCCAGGTTGACTCGGAGGACCAAGAGCACCCCGTGTTGTACCTGAGCCGGAAACTTTTGCCGAGGGAAGTGGCCTACTCCACCATTGAGAAGGAGTGCCTGGCCATAGTCTGGGCCCTGCAGCACTTGCAGTCCTACTTGTACGGTCGCACCTTCACCGTGGTGACCGACCACAACCCTCTGCGCTGGCTAAGCACCATGTGTGGAACCAATGGCAGGTTGCTACGCTGGAGCCTTGCCCTTCAGCAATTTGACTTCACCGTTAAACACAAAGCGGGCAAAGAGCATGGTAATGCAGATGGACTCTCCCGCCAGGGTGAACCCACGGAGGTGCGCATGGAGGCATACCGAGAGGTCCTGCCGCCGTAGCGCACGCCAAAAGGGGGAGGTGTCACGATATGGTATGAAATATCATAAGTTAGTTTTCTTGCTAGCATGCGGGGGCTAAAACCCCCCCCTCTCTCTGGTTCTCTTTCCTTCCCTGTGTTTCTATCTGTCTGTGTAGAAGAGCTTGCCTTGTGGGGGAGTTTTATTGACGAAAGGTATTTACGACTAGCATAGCTGCAAGAGAAATTTGTGTTAGCAGGAACTGTTAGAGAAACTTCTAGAACGCATGGAAGGTCTTTGTTCTGTTTTTGGAAGATATTATGCAAACCGTTTAAGTTACGAACACCAAAATATATCGTCATAATCACACTCGGAGGATCTACGCATCACTCTAATCACAGGCTTGTAGCTCCATCTGGTACAGAGGTAGGGATTTCTCTGTCAGTGTGCGTGACAAATAGGACATATTTGATCTCATCGGAATGCCCACGATACTATGAGATGAACGATGGGTATGGTGCGATTATTTTATGTTCTGTAGCGAAGTTACGGGCATCAGATATATTTAATGCCCAGTTAGTGAAACCGAAAAGGTAGGAGGAGTTGGAAAACCAAGCCCTTTCTGTGAGGTCACAGGCTGTAGGTTTTAAGTGCTGGCAGGCATCCAAGAGAGGAGAGTTGTGAGTTTTTACCTGAAGCGACCAGACTGCGAGTGCCAATGCACTGGGATAGATGGAAAGCTCTCCTAGCCTAGCCTGCAATGCAATGATCTGAGAATATGTGAGTGTTACCTTTTCTTCATTTAATCCTTTTATTTTTATAATTACCTTGTACATATTTGCAATTGTCTCATTTGTAACATCTTTGTAAAATATTTTTATAAACACTGCCTAAAAATCATTTATGGGGTATATTATTTAATACTAGTTCGTTCTTCCTGCCCTAAACCGTACCCTGTCTCTGAAGGGAATTACGCTACTGTTTTTTTGGGGTTTGCTCCAGACCCGTTCAATTGGAGCTGGTGGCAGCGACCGTGTGCCGGCTGTTGGGGGGTCACTGTAGCGACTGCGGCTTGATAATTATTGTTCCTGCCTGAGTGGGAGTAGTTATCGCGTTGCTGTTGTGCGCCCAATAGCCAGTACATAGCAGGCAGCCTTTCTGGTGACTAATTACCCCAGGTGCAGTACCGAATCTGACCTGAGAGAAAGGGGGGCGCCAGAGAGCTGCAAGGTTTAAGTGGAACTGCAAGCGGGATATACACAAATCCCTGCAGTTCATGGTATACTGAAGAGCAGTGGGATACCTAAAATAAGCCCCTGCTGTAAACTAAGAGGTCAATAGCCTCGTGTGTGTTTTTTTCATCACATTGTGGCAGTGGAGGAAAACTAGGATAAGCCCCCTGCACATGTGACAGCCGGCTGCTGGTCTAAAGTCACCCCGATCCGTGACATATTGTGGGCAGCGGCTAAGGGATCTTGACAGTCACGGTGTGAATCGTGACAGGGGGCCTGAGTCCACCGTGTTGTCCGGCCTGGGGGGCCTGAGTCCACCGTGTTGTCCGGCCTGGGGGGGCCTGAGTCCACGGTGTTGTCCGGCCTGGGGGGGCCTGAGTCCACCGTGTTGTCCGGCCTGGGGGGGCCTGAGTCCACGGTGTTGTCCGGCCTGGGGGGGCCTGAGTCCACGGTGTTGTCCGGCCTGGGGGGGCCTGAGTCCACCGTGTTGTCCGGCCTGGGGGGGCCTGAGTCCACCGTGTTGTCCGGCCTGGGGGGGCCTGAGTCCACCGTGTTGTCCGGCCTGGGGGGGCCTGAGTCCACGGTGTTGTCCGGCCTGGGGGGGCCTGAGTCCACGGTGTTGTCCGGCCTGGGGGGGCCTGAGTCCACGGTGTTGTCCGGCCTTGGGGGCCTGAGTCCACCGTGCTGCCCGGCCTGGGGGGGCCTGAGTCCATTGTGTTGTCCGGCCTGGGGGGGCCTGAGTCCACCGTGTTGTCCGGCCTTGGGGGCCTGAGTCCACCGTGTTGTCTGGCCTGAGGGGGCCTGAGTCCACCGTGTTGTCCGGACTGAGGGGACCTGAGTCCACCGTGTTGTCCGGCCTGGGGGGGCCTGAGTCCACCGTGTTGTCCGGCCTGGTGGGGCCTGAGTCCACCGTGTTGTCCGGCCTGGGGGGGCCTGAGTCCACCGTGTTGTCCGGCCTGGGGGAGCCTGAGTCCACCGTGTTGTCCGGCCTGGGGGGGCCTGAGTCCATCGTGTTGTCCGGCCTGGGGGGGCCTGAGTCCACTATGTTGTCCGGCCTGGGGGGGCCTGAGTCCACCGTGTTGTCCGGCCTGAGGGGACCTGAGTCCACCGTGTTGTTCAGCCTGGGGGGGCCTGAGTCCACCCTGTTGTCCGGCCTGGGGGGGCCTGAGTCCACCGTGATGTCCGGCCTGGGGGGGCCTGAGTCCACGGTGTTGTCCGGCCTGGGGGGGCCTGAGTCCACGGTGTTGTCCGGCCTGGGGGGGCCTGAGTCCACGGTGTTGTCCGGC
This sequence comes from Ranitomeya variabilis, assembly GCF_051348905.1. Taxonomy (NCBI): domain Eukaryota; kingdom Metazoa; phylum Chordata; class Amphibia; order Anura; family Dendrobatidae; genus Ranitomeya; species Ranitomeya variabilis. The sequence continues at coordinate 477,404,107 of NC_135233.1, forward strand.
TTGGGGGGGCCTGAGTCCACGGTGTTGTCCGGCCTGGGGGGGCCTGAGTCCACGGTGTTCTCCGGCCTGGGGGGGCCTGAGTCCACGGTGTTGTCCTGCCTGGGGGGGCCTGAGTCCACGGTGTTGTCCGGCCTGGGGGGGCCTGAGTCCACGGTGTTGTCCGGCCTGGGGGGGCCTGAGTCCACGGTGTTGTCCGGCCTGGGGGGGCCTGAGTCCACGGTGTTGTCCGGCCTGGGGGGCCTGAGTCCACGGTGTTGTCCGGCCTGGGGGGGGCCTGAGTCCACGGTGTTGTTTGGCCCGAGTCCAAGGTGTTGTCCGGCCTGGGGGGGCCTGAGTCCACGGTGTTGTCCGGCCCGAGTCCACGGTGTTGTCCGGCCTGGGGGGGCCTGAGTCCATTGTGTTGTCCGGCCTGGGGGGGCCTGAGTCCACCGTGTTGTCCGGCCTTGGGGGCCTGAGTCCACCGTGTTGTCTGGCCTGAGGGGGCCTGAGTCCACCGTGTTGTCCGGACTGAGGGGACCTGAGTCCACCGTGTTGTCCGGCCTGGGGGGGCCTGAGTCCACCGTGTTGTCCGGCCTGGTGGGGCCTGAGTCCACCGTGTTGTCCGGCCTGGGGGGGCCTGAGTCCACCGTGTTGTCCGGCCTGGGGGGGCCTGAGTCCACCGTGTTGTCCGGCCTGGGGGGGCCTGAGTCCATCGTGTTGTCCGGCCTGGGGGGGCCTGAGTCCACTATGTTGTCCGGCCTGGGGGGGCCTGAGTCCACCGTGTTGTCCGGCCTGAGGGGACCTGAGTCCACCGTGTTGTTCGGCCTGGGGGGGCCTGAGTCCACCCTGTTGTCCGGCCTGGGGGGGCCTGAGTCCACCGTGATGTCCGGCCTGGGGGGGCCTGAGTCCACGGTGTTGTCCGGCCTGGGGGGGCCTGAGTCCACGGTGTTGTCCGGCCTGGGGGGGCCTGAGTCCACGGTGTTGTCCGGCTTGGGGGGGCCTGAGTCCACGGTGTTGTCCGGCCTGGGGGGGCCTGAGTCCACGGTGTTCTCCGGCCTGGGGGGGCCTGAGTCCACGGTGTTGTCCTGCCTGGGGGGGCCTGAGTCCACGGTGTTGTCCGGCCTGGGGGGGCCTGAGTCCACGGTGTTGTCCGGCCTGGGGGGGCCTGAGTCCACGGTGTTGTCCGGCCTGGGGGGGCCTGAGTCCACGGTGTTGTCCGGCCTGGGGGGCCTGAGTCCACGGTGTTGTCCGGCCTGGGGGGGGCCTGAGTCCACGGTGTTGTTTGGCCCGAGTCCACGGTGTTGTCCGGCCTGGGGGGGCCTGAGTCCACGGTGTTGTCCGGCCCGAGTCCACGGTGTTGTCCGGCCTGGGGGGGCCTGAGTCCACGGTGTTGTCCGGCCTGGGGGGGCCTGAGTCCACGGTGTTGTCCGGCCTGGGGGGGCCTGAGTCCACCGTGTTGTTCGGCCTGGGGGGGCCTGAGTCCACCGTGTTGTCCGGCCTGGGGGGGCCTGAGTCCACCGTGTTGTCCGGCCTGGGGGGGCCTGAGTCCACCGTGTTGTCCGGCCTGGTGGGGCCTGAGTCCAACGTGTTGTCCGGCCTGGGGGGTCCTGAGTCCACCGTGTTGTCCGGCCTGGGGGGGCCTGAGTCCACCGTGTTGTCCGGCCTGGGGGGGCCTGAGTCCACCGTGTTGTCCGGCCTGGGGGGGCCTGAGTCCACTATGTTGTCCGGCCTGGGGGGTCCTGAGTCCACGGTGTTGTCCGGCCTGGGGGTCCTGAGTCCACGGTGTTGTCCGGCCTGGGGGGTCCTGAGTCCACGGTGTTGTCCGGCCTGGGGGGTCCTGAGTCCACGGTGTTGTCCGGCCTGGGGGGTCCTGAGTCCACGGTGTTGTCCGGCCTGGGGGGTCCTGAGTCCACGGTGTTGTCCGGCCTGGGGGGTCCTGAGTCCACGGTGTTGTCCGGCCTGGGGGGTCCTGAGTCCACCGTGTTGTCCGGCCTGGGGGGGCCTGAGTCCACCGTGTTGTCCGGCCTGGGGGGGCCTGAGTCCACGGTGTTGTCCGGCCTGGGGGGGCCTGAGTCCATGGTGTTGTCCGGCCTGGGGGGGCCTGAGTCCACGGTGTTGTCCGGCCTGGGGGGGCCTGAGTCCACCGTGTTGTCCGGCCTTGTGGGGCCTGAGTCCACCGTGTTGTCCGGCCTGGGGGGGCCTGAGTCCACCGTGTTGTCCGGCCTGGGGGGGCCTGAGTCCACCGTGTTGTCCGGCCTGGGGGGTCCTGAGTCCACCGTGTTGTCCGGCCTTGGGGGTCCTGAGTCCAACATGTTGTCCGGCCTTGGGGGTCCTGAGTCCACGGTGTTGTCCGGCCTGGGGGGGGCCTGAGTCCACGGTGTTGTCCGGCCTGGGGGGGCCTGAGTCCACCGTGTTGTCCGGCCTGGGGGGCCTGAGTCCACCGTGTTGTCCGGCCTGGGGGGGCGTGAGTCCACCGTGTTGTCCGGCCTGGGGGGGGCCTGAGTCCACCGAGTTGTCCAGCCTGGGGGGGGCCTGAGTCCACCCTGTTGTCCGGCCTGGTGGGTCCTGAGTCCACCGTGTTGTCCGGCCTGGGGGATCCTGAGTCCACCGTGTTGTCCGGCCTGGGGGATCCTGAGTCCACCGTGTTGTCCGGCCTGGTGGGGCCTGAGTCGACCGTGTTGTCCGGCCTGGGCGGGCCTGAGTCCACCGTGTTGTCCGGCCTGGGGGGGCCTGAGTCCACCGTGTTGTCCGGCCTGGGGGGGCCTGAGTCCACCGTGTTGTCCGGCCTGGGGGGGCCTGCGTCCACTGTGTTGTCCGGCCTGGGGGGGCCTAAGTCCACGGTGTTGTCCGGCCTGGTGGGGCCTGAGTCCACGGTGTTGTCCGGCCTGGTGGGGCCTGAGTCCACGGTGTTCTCCGGCCTGGTGGGGACAGTCCACGGTGTTGTCCGGCCTGGGGGGGCCTGAGTCCACGGTGTTGTCCGGCCTGGAGGGGCCTGAGTCCATGGTGTTGTCCGGCCTGGGGGGGCCTGAGTCCACGGTGTTGTCCGGCCTGGGGGGGCCTGAGTCCACGGTGTTGTCCAGCCTGGGGTGGCCTGAGTCCACAGTGTTGTCCGGCCTGGGTGGGCCTGAGTCCACGGTGTTGTCCGGCCTGGGTGGGCCTGAGTCCACGGTGTTGTCCGGCCTGGGGGGGCCTGAGTCCACGGTGTTGTCCGGCCTGGGGGGGCCTGTCCGGCCTGGGGGGGCCTGAGTCCACGGTGTTGTCCGGCCTGGGGGTGCCTGAGTCCACTGTGTTGTCCGGCCTGGGGGGGCCTGAGTCCACCGTGTTGTCCGGCCTGGGGGGGCCTGAGTCCACCGTGTTGTCCGGCCTGGTGGGGCCTGAGTCCACCGTGTTGTCCGGCCTGGGGGAGCCTGAGTCCACCGTGTTGTCCGGCCTGGGGGGGCCTGAGTCCACCATGTTGTCCGGCCTGGGGGTCCTGAGTCCACCGTGTTGTCCGGCCTGGGGGTGCCTGAGTCCACGGTGTTGTCCGGCCTGGGGGGGGCCTGAGTCTACGGTGTTGTCCGGCCTGGGGGGGCCTGGGTCCACGGTGTTGTCCGGCCTGGGGGAGCCTGGGTCCACGGTGTTGTCCGGCCTGGGGGGGCCTGGGTCCACGGGGTTGTCCGGCCTGGGGTGTCCTGGGTCCACGGTGTTGTCTGGCCTGGGGAGGCCTGGGTCCATGGTGTTGTCCAGCCTGGGTCTGGGTCCACGGTGTTGTCCGGCCTGGGCCTGGGTCTCCTTTCACGAACATTATAATGACACCTCTCTCTTTAAGGACATCGCGTGGGGATTTGTTGGAGAAGATGGAAGTCTGCAGAGACAACATCATCTATAAGGTACCTGGGTGGAAATGTTATTTGTGATACTGACTAATTCTCATATGTGGCCTCACTCAATGAAAATGAACTGAGTGAGGCCAGGCACACCTAGTCGGAATGTTGCCAGAAGTATTTAAATCATATACTTGTTCTGACATTACTATCCACTGGCAAGTGAGAATCCTAAAAGTGTGCAGTGCATTCGTTGTGAGAATTCAGAAGCCTGCAATGTCAGGATTCAGCTCTGCAGGTTCCAGCAGTCATCACATAGACACTTCACTCATATGCGATTTTCATACTTATGGTCCTGTGACACAGAGCTTCTCTTCTGCTTCTCTCTGTTTTTCACTGAACATTGAACTAAATTATTGCCCCGGGAGCCAGAAAACCTAGATACACCTGTTGAGGAGAGCCATAAGATCAAATACTTAATTAACCTCAAAATGTAAGAGATTGAGAGAAGCAACCCATAACATGTACTGTTTAACCTTACATAAGTTTTCTCAGATCAAAGTGAGACCCTAAAGATGGCTCCCATTTCCTGTATCAGCACACCATGTGCTGATATCCAAGATGTCGCCCACCCTGATGACCTCATGGATCCTCCCACAGTGACGCCCACCTTGATGACTTCATGGACCAACCCACCTTGATGACCTCATGGATCCGCCCACGGACTTGCTCATTGCCCAACCCACTAACCAATGGAATACATCCGATCACTCCCATTATAGAGCTAACCGAGCCCCCTTACAGGGGTTATATAAACCTGTGTTCTGACTAAATAAAGCCCCTTGGAGCTGAGCCATAGATTGATCAAGGAGAGTTTACATCTGACTGTGTTGTCATATGTTATTTCTTTAGCGCGCACCTGATCAATATCCATTAGGCCAGGAGTAGGCAACTTAAGTGAACATTTTATTAATTGTTCAACCTAACACACCTCTGTTTCCCCTCACTGCACTGAGAATCCGCCGCCATTCCCCCCTCTTGATGCATTCATGTAGCTCTTGGTGCCGGCCATGCCCCCTCTTCATGCTGGCCATACACCCTCTGCATACATGTCCTTGCTCAGTATTGATGCTGGCCATACAAGCTCAGGATGCCTTCAATAGCCTCTCTGCTGCAGGCCAAGCCCCCTCTGTGTTAAGGCCACACCGCCTTTGCTTGCTTTTGCTACCCAGGAAGAATCCTCACATGCGACCCCAGCTCATCTTCACATTGCCACAGCAAAAACAGTACTGCATCCTGAGGTAATAATTTGACCCAGCAGCAGCCAGGTCCTGCAGGAGATGACAGCAGTGGAGGTTGATTCCGGCCCAGGGCAGTGTCAGGGTAGTCAGTGGCAGCCTCTCAGGGCAGTGAATCACTGCAGTGTCAGGACGGACCCTGTGCCTTCAGGCAGGGTGGTATATGGGGTTCTGTGAGCCTGGAATGGCCCCCCTTTTTTGCCTCTGCTCACGGGGCCCCAGGGACAATATTCGGCAGGTTCTGTATTCATCTGAACGTGCGGACGCGTGTTCAGCTGAAATGCATTGTTTCCTGCTAGCCCTGGAATAGTTAATAGCAGTCAGCCAATCAGAGGCTGGCAGATGACGTGAGTGCGTAGGTCGCCGGAGTATACCGTTAGTCATGCGCCGCCTATGACAACCACCCCCTCTCTTGACAAGAGCTTGCAGCTGCGAAATATATGCAGCTAACATGCTCCTGTTCACGGAAAGCGGGTGCTTGTGCCAGGTGATGGGATGCCAGTCACATAAAATAAAAGTGTGACTCCGGCTGAAGGAAGAGGACAACACTGGACCACGGCCGGGTGAGGAGGAAGGAGGAGGACGACGCTAGATCGCGGCCGGCTGAGGAAGAAGGTGGAGGACGATGTTGGACCGTGGCGGGTGAAGAGGAACTTTTTTTTTTGTACCACTGGCCGCAATATAGGGACAGACAAATGGGGGCAGGATGAAAATATATAGGAGAAGAAAGTGACACATGAGGATAGGGTTGGAGTGGCCTGTCGGGACAGCGGATAATCCCCGGTGGGCCCCAGACATATAGATGGCCTGCCAGTAACCTCGGGGCCACTCTATATCCGGCCACGGGCCTATCAGAAACTGCAGCCACGCTTCGCAAACTAGGGTATTAAGATGGCCACAGGCATTTGGGCCATCAGACGTCATTGCTATGCGCCGTGCTGATGTCAGCTCCTGACGCATAGCATTGACCTTTAATAATCCCCGACCTATCAAAGGCCGTGCACATAAGCTAGCAGCCTGTGATAGGCCGGCGGCCATTGAACATCACTGCTATACGCTGAGAGCTCACATCAGCATAGCAGTGAAATGAGATGGCCCAAACGCCGGTGGGAGCATGAGGATAGAGCGGCTGAGCAGGTAAGATGGGTGATGGGATCAGAAGGCTCATCACTGCTGCATGTCTCTCATGTCCACTTACTACAGCACAGCTCACGAAGGGAGAAGATGGCGCACAGGAGGGGAAGACTGCAGGGAAGGGAGACAGCGCACAGGAGGGGAAGCCAGCGTAAAGTGCACGGGACAGCGCACAAGGGGGAGAATACAGAGCAAAGGGGTTAGAGACAGAGCGCACAGGGGGAACACAGCGGGGATTGCTTCATGGATCGCTTCACTTTCATTTATATTGGGCGAAAATGACAGCCAGAAGTAACAAGAACTGCTGCTGCTCACCAACTCTTTCTGGATGTAAGTTATGTTTAAAAGAAGTGAGAGGGGAGCGCCCGTTGATTGGCTGCACGGCTCACGTGAGATAGCATCATGTGAGACCTGGCACCAATAATGCTGAAACAATGCCTGCAAGGTGAAATATATTAATTGAGAAGGGGATATCTGAGTGGTGGACAACCCCTTTACGGGTGCACTCACATCAACATACAGGGAAAGAAATAATTATTTGATCCCTTGCTGATGCTATAAGTTTACCCACTGACAAAGACATGAACAGTCAATAATTTTAGTAGGTTGGAGTAGGTTAATTTTAACATTGTGATTTTCTGGATTATATTTGTGATATTCTTTCAATGTTAAAATTATGTAAATGTATTTGCATTTTGTAGAGAGATATTTGATCCCTCTGGCAAACAAGATTTGATACTTGGTGACAAAACCCTTGCTGGAAAGCACAGCAGTCAGACGTTTTTTGTAGTTGATGGTGAGGTTTGCGCAGACGTCAGGAGGAATTTTGGTCCACTCCTCTTTGCAGATCATCTCTAAATCATAAAGATTTTGAGGCTGTCGCTTGGAAACTCGGAGCTTCCACTCCCTCCATAAGTTTTCTATGGGACTAAGGCCTGGAGACTGGCTATGCCACTCCATGACCTTAATGTGCTTCTTTTTGAGCCACTCCTTTGTTGCCTTGGCTGTATGTTTTGGGTCACTGTCGTGCTGGAAGAGCCAGTGTGATCAGCAGTGCTAAATGTGTGTGGTTGGGGCGTGGATATGGGTGTGACTAGTTGTGAAATAAGTGTGGTCAGGGGCATCGCCTAAAATTTGCTGCTGCGCCCATAGCGTGCCACAGACTTTTTCCCTCTTTCCCTTCTTCAAAAGTTGGGAGGTATGCACATATAATATAATGTCCCCACATATCATATGTGGGTCCTTTGGGGACATTGTATTCTATGTGCGGCGCGCCCCCACACCGCCGCAGGGCCGAGGGGTACCCGGAGCCGGGCCTCTAGGTCTCAGTCCTGGGGTTGTCACGGTGGCTAGACCCGGTCCGTGGCCCTGTCCGTCAGTGGGGGACGTCCGGTGCAATAAGTGGTGCTAATGGTGGTGTAGCGGTGCAGTTGTGGGGTGCAGGTCGCGGTAAATAACGAGGACACCAGGTTGCAGTCTCTTTACCTCTTTACTGGAGATCTCTGAGTCCTCAGTCCAGAACACGGTTCACCAGGCTACGCAAGTCCAGCCGGTCCAATGGCACCTCCAGAGTCCTCCTCTCAGGTGGAAATCTGTGCCTTCCTTCTAGCGCTATGTGTTGTAGTCCTTCCCTGCTGTGCTCACGGAAAGTGACCCCACAACGGTTGTGTCTGTTTCTTAAGTTCCCTCACAACTCGATTTGATGTTCCTCTGTAATCCACCCCTCCCTGTATTCAGGTTGGAATGGCACCCGTTTGTCAGGTAGGCCTGGAGTTCTTCCGGGACCCTAGAGACGCCCCTCTCCCGCAATTGCCCCCCAAGACTTCATAGGTGATATGTGGTAGACAGCCCGCCTGAGACCGACTGTCCTGCCGCTGTTTGGAGTATGGCTTGAAGCTGTATTCTAATCCACTCCCTCGGCGTTCCGGCCACCGGTATTGCGCCTCAGCAGGGTGCTGCCTCTTTCAACAAAACCCCTGCTGGTATTCGCCTTCTGCTTGATCTCGTTTCTCACTCAGCACAATCTGCCTCGCTTCTAGTCCTTTCTTGGGCACCGCCGCTAAGCTGAGCAGGCACGGTCCCGTTACGTTCTCTCAATGCCAAGCCTCTGCCAGGGTCCCACCCCTGGCAGAGACCCTTCAGTCTCTCCCTTCACAACACCCTCTGCCACAAGGTGTTGCTCCGTTCAATCCCGTCAGCGTTCTCTCTAACTTCCTGCCTGACCCCCAGTTTACCCACTATGGTGGGGAGTGGCCTAATGAATAGCACCCTTAGCTCCCCCCGGAGGCCCTGCTGTGAAACATATTGGTGTCTGTGATACCTGATTGGAGGAACTCCTTCAGTGCCATCGAACGTACCATGGCTCCCCTTAGTGGCGGAGCCACAGTACTGCAACGACCAGGACTCTGGGGCGCTGCACTCCCCCCTGGTTAAACACAGTACTCCGGGACTGGGAAGAAAAACAACAATACAGATTAGTAAACAGACATACAATTTTGTTGAGTGCAAAACAATAAGTATACTTGAACAGGCTTCCCTTTATGGGAGGTGAGGACACTTTTAACGTTACAAACATAGTCAACTTTATAAATTACAGGCTATACATAACTCCTGTTACCCAACCGGGTATTCTACTTAGTGCAAATTCTGGAACAATAAATTAACATTGCCTTTAAGAAACATACACTCTTAGTTTACCAAAGGCCTTCCTATAATCACATTACAGGGTAGGGTAACTTCACATTCTCCTACTTTGAACCTGCAGGACCGCCTGTCCCTATGGCACCAGACCTACTGCCTCTCCTTTCTTTTACAGGACCGCCCCGTTCAGCCAGGGCCTACTGCCTTTCGCTACTATACATAGTATAGACATAACATTCCTTTCATTTAAAGAACTCTGAGCCAGCTCTACTCGGCTCCTTTAAGGACTCACTCTCTAACCTCTACGGGTTCGCTTTCTGTCCTTAGCAACAAAGTAACTTTCTATGGGGACGCAGGGTTTACCTTCTATCCTCACCTTCATCATTACTTCCTTACTTTCAACTATGCAGATCTCTGCTTCTACCCCTGCGGGCTCTCTGCATCTTTTCCTTTCACAAAACATTATTTTCAGATTTCACAATTCAAACAATTTAAACACATATAACTTTTCATGTAAAACAGTTACATTTCTTTTCAAAGCATCATCATGGCATTACTGTTCTGCAACAGTATCTTTCTCAAGTTCAATTCTTCACATCCCCTTTAAGAGGGGACCAAGTCTTTCTGAGGTAGCTCGTCTTCTCAGCCTACCAGTCCATGCAAAGGTTCCAGCATTGATATCTTCGCAAAGTGTCTTTTAGCTAAAACCAGTAGGAAAGGTATCTTCGCAAAGTGTCTTTTAACTAAAACCAGTAGGAGGCACCCTTAAGAAGGTGCAACTATTTACAAGGAAGTTCGAATCATGCACAGTCCATGATTTCTGCAGTTCTTTAAACTTGTGCAAAATTTTAGAAAAACTCAGAACAAACACAGGGATCCCGGGTCAACAAAGGGATCCATTAACCCTGGACGGGTTTTAGCAGCGAACAGGAACAGTTAAAGGAAAACTATTTACATTTTTCAGGTTTTCGAGGTTTATTCTTCTTCAGGTGGCTTTGGTTCCGGGACCCCGGCCACTGTAGCGCCAGTGTCCGCGGTTCGAACATGCAGATGAACTCGATTGGCCAACTCTGGGGCTGCCACTAGGCGCACCGTTGCGATGGTGACAAGTTCGGGTACTCCCGGGACCAGGTCTGGGGTAGCTAGTGCCGCGGCTCCAGACATACACCGCCGAACATTCCGTGCGTACCACCCGAGCGGGTTCTGGTGGCGGCTGTAGGTCACCGAATCCCCCTTTTGCAATGGTTCTCCACTTCGGCCACAGCAGGGAGCCCTCACGTTACAGTGCGCAACAAAAACGTCAGTATCCAATCCTGGCTCGTGTATGAGGCCCCACCCTCTTCTTGCATGGTAGGCCAACACAGTGCCCCGCCTTGTCACGTCCCGGTCATCCCATGCCGGAGGAGATTGTTGTATTCTCGATGGACCCATCGGCTCGGCCTCTTTCCGGCCTTTCCACTGTAGAATCAAGCACTGTCTATATTGTTCCCACGTAAGCACCGCAAGAGTGGACCCGTTCTCCCGGGATCCATCTGCTTTAAACCAGGGGGTGTCCCACCGAAGAACTACTCCATCTAAGCTCACATCCACGGGCTCCCCCACTCCAGTCGACAGCGGTGGCACCATCCTCCCCAGGTCATCGGGGGATAGCACCATTAGCCCTGCCGAGATAAGTCGCTCCCTACTGAGACGGAGGTGGGTCATGGAATCGGGCTCGTGAAGGGGAGCAGGGACGTCGGCCATACCTGCGCCTAATGTGGTTCCATCGGTGTCGCTCCGGTCCATTAACAAGGGTGCTGGAGTCGGCTGCAGCCCGGACTGCGGCTCCTCCAATAGGATTCTCGGATTCGGCTCCGCTTGCTGTAGTTCCTCCTCCTCTAACTCCGAAGTCAGGATTGGTGGACGTAGCCCCGCTGTCGGGTCCGCAGGCTTCCGGTCCATCGTTGGTGAAGGAGGACAAGCCGGAATCGCTTCCTCCTCGCTCAGGCACTCGCCGTGCATCATCGCTGCCCGATAGTCGGTGGCAGTGCATGCACCTAACTCCGCCATTTCTCCGAGGTCGGGCTTCTCCGTCCCCAGCCCCTCGCTGTTGCATATCAAGGGGTGTTTCTCTTCCGTTTTGGGGCGGGTCATTTCTCTGCAACCAGAAGTGCAGGGGGCGGTAGCCATTTCTCGCGCCACACTGGGAGTCTCCGCCCATAACACGCCCTCCTTCCCCTTGGATGCAGCAATGGCGGCGCCTTTTGGCGGGAACTTTTGGCGGCTAATGGCGCAGCACAGTCTTACAATAAAGTACAGTTCAAGCACAGTAAATCACAGTCTCTAGGCACACATGACCTGATTCTTCAGGCTTAAGTAGATCCTGTTCGTGACGCCAAGTCTGCGGCGCGCCCCCACACCGCCGCAGGGCCGAGGGGTACCCGGAGCCGGGCCTCTAGGTCTCAGTCCTGGGGTTGTCACGGTGGCTAGACCCGGTCCGTGGCCCTGTCCGTCAGTGGGGGACGTCCGGTGCAATAAGTGGTGCTAATGGTGGTGTAGCGGTGCAGTTGTGGGGTGCAGGTCGCGGTAAATAACGAGGACACCAGGTTGCAGTCTCTTTACCTCTTTACTGGAGATCTCTGAGTCCTCAGTCCAGAACACGGTTCACCAGGCTACGCAAGTCCAGCCGGTCCAATGGCACCTCCAGAGTCCTCCTCTCAGGTGGAAATCTGTGCCTTCCTTCTAGCGCTATGTGTTGTAGTCCTTCCCTGCTGTGCTCACGGAAAGTGACCCCACAACGGTTGTGTCTGTTTCTTAAGTTCCCTCACAACTCGATTTGATGTTCCTCTGTAATCCACCCCTCCCTGTATTCAGGTTGGAATGGCACCCGTTTGTCAGGTAGGCCTGGAGTTCTTCCGGGACCCTAGAGACGCCCCTCTCCCGCAATTGCCCCCCAAGACTTCATAGGTGATATGTGGTAGACAGCCCGCCTGAGACCGACTGTCCTGCCGCTGTTTGGAGTATGGCTTGAAGCTGTATTCTAATCCACTCCCTCGGCGTTCCGGCCACCGGTATTGCGCCTCAGCAGGGTGCTGCCTCTTTCAACAAAACCCCTGCTGGTATTCGCCTTCTGCTTGATCTCGTTTCTCACTCAGCACAATCTGCCTCGCTTCTAGTCCTTTCTTGGGCACCGCCGCTAAGCTGAGCAGGCACGGTCCCGTTACGTTCTCTCAATGCCAAGCCTCTGCCAGGGTCCCACCCCTGGCAGAGACCCTTCAGTCTCTCCCTTCACAACACCCTCTGCCACAAGGTGTTGCTCCGTTCAATCCCGTCAGCGTTCTCTCTAACTTCCTGCCTGACCCCCAGTTTACCCACTATGGTGGGGAGTGGCCTAATGAATAGCACCCTTAGCTCCCCCCGGAGGCCCTGCTGTGAAACATATTGGTGTCTGTGATACCTGATTGGAGGAACTCCTTCAGTGCCATCGAACGTACCATGGCTCCCCTTAGTGGCGGAGCCACAGTACTGCAACGACCAGGACTCTGGGGCGCTGCATATGTATCCCACAGACCCACATATAATATAATGTCCACACAGACCCACATGTAATATGTCCTCCACAGACCCACATATAATATAATGTCCACACAGACCCACATGTAATATGTAATATGTCCCCCACAGACCCACATATAATATAATGTCCCCACAGACCCACATATAATATAATGTCCCCACAGACCCACATATAATAAAATGTCCCCACAGACCTACATGTAATATAATATCCACACAGACCCACATATATTATAGTATCCCCACAGACCCATATAATATAATGTTCCCCCCCAGTTAGTGGACAAATAACATAAGAAAAAAATAAAATATTTTATGCTCCCCCTACTCCAGGCTGCGGGTGCACCGTCACGTCTCAGTCGACGCTGGCCATTGTCATGCAGTAATGTCATAACTCTGCCTGACGTCCCCTGCATGACACCGACCTCTAACGGCCAGAAGTAGCCTGTGTCCTGCTGAGGTAACAAGCAGAGCGCCTGATCTTCTGTCCTGGGCGGTGCTGACACAGCAGGGAGGTACCGACGGCCAGGGGCGGGCAGAGAGCGGTGTCAGGGACCGCCTGCGTCACGGCCATTCCTGTGCTGCGGCCGGAGGGAGGAGCCTGGTGGTGACGCTGGCGCACAACAGTTGGTGAGTTTGTTTATTTTTTTTCCAATTGCGCCCTCTACAGCCCGGTAAGTGTTTACACGGGACATGTAATGTACTGCTTTATGCTGCTCGCACCCGCGCTCCTTCTACTGGAGGCTGCCAGTAACCGTCATGTCGCCTTTAGTACCAGGATGTCCATAGTTAAAGAGTTTATCATGTGCACAATAGCAGTAATTCTGGGGCTCATCCTGTGTTGTGGATATTAGGGGTGGTTGTTTTATCAGAGAGAAGCCTCTAAATAAATATTTATTCCAGATTATAAAACATATTACAATATCTTCAATGCAGTGAACATAATGCATTTCTGTAAGAGATATTGCTGTGCTCGTCCTGGGCTTCTATAATCTCTTATGTCATCATCACTGTCTCTTACTGACATCTTCGCCTTCTCCCTTATTCCATAGTTCCATCCGCCATTCGCACCAGTTGCAGCCGATCACTGGAGCAGAGCAGTCGTCTCACTGGTAGATGTGTCCAAACAAGACCAGCATTTTCTCCAGGCCACAGATGGAAGAATGGGATTTACTCAGTGACAGGTAAGGATGTATGTGTATTGTGTGTCTCTGAAACATATATTTATAATATAACGCTGGGAGTGTCACTCTATCCCACCACTTTATAGACTGCGCAAACGCCTGCGCAGTCTGGACCCCACAGAGTGACACAGCCCAGAGGAGATCGCGGCATGAGTAAGCACTGAACGCATACCGTGATCTCCGACGAAGAAGCAGGGACGTGCCAGGAGGGTGAGTATACCGTATTCACCTGTCCCCGTTCCACAGCTGCTCGCCGCCACCTCCGCGTTCTCTGCCTGTGACGTTCAGCGCAATGACACGATTAGTGCTCGCAGGCACCGCCCTCTGACTGAACAGTCACAGCTAGAGCACCCGAAAGAAGGAGCGGCGCGCTGTGGTCGAACGGGGGACAGGTGAATATAGCAAGTGCCGGGGGCCTGAGCCAGCGGCGATATCGGCACCTGACCCCCATAGCGCGCCAGTGTCCCCACCTGCTCAGGCCCCCGGCACTCGGCGCCTAGTGACGATAGGTGATTGTGTCTTTTTTTTTTTCTTTTTTTTTATATCGCAGCAGCATACAGGACATATAATACTATGGAGCATCTTATGGGGGCCATCAACTTTTATGGAGCAGCATACGGGGCATATACTATTCAGCATCTTATGGGGGCCATCAACCTTTATGGAGCAGCATAATGGGCATATACTATGGAGCATCTTATGGGGCCATCGACCCCTATGGAGCAGCATACGGGGCATATGCTATGGAGCATTTTATGGGGGCCATCAACCTTTATGGAGCAGCGTACAGGGCATATGGATGGGAGCAGCACATTACAAAATGGGGCGCAGGATGGGAGCAGCACATGGCAGAACGGGGGCGCAGGATGGGAGCAGCACATGACAGAACTGAGGCGCAGGATGGGAGCAGCACATGACAGGATGGGGGCGCAGGATGGGAGCAGCACATGACAGAATGGGGGCGCAGGATGGGAGCAGCACATGACAATGGGGGCGCAGGATGGCAGCACCACATGACAGGATGGGAGCAGCACATGACAGGATTGGGGTGCAGGATGGGAGCACATTACAGTCTGAGGGCTCAGGAAAAGAGTAGCACATGACAAGATGGAGGCGCACAAAACAAGATGGGGGCTGCACATGACAGGATGGGAGTGCAAGATGGTAGCAGCACATGACAAGATTAGGGCGCAGGATGGAAGCACCACATATCAGGATGGAGACCATATGCCAATATAAATGCTTGCCACCCGAGCGTAGAACAGGTTCAATAGCTAGTATATATGTGTGTGTGTGTATATATACTGTGTGTGTGTGTGTATGTATATATATATATATATATATATATATATATATATATATATATATATATATATATATATATATATACTGTATATATATATATAATCCGTCGTTTTGGGCAAAAAACGGATCCTGCAAATGTGCTCGCAGGATGTGTTTTTTGCCCATTGACTTGTAGTGCCGACGGATCGCGATGTATAGACATACGTTGCGCCCGTCGTGCACTGGATCCACCGTGTTTTGACGGACCGTCGGCGCGAAAAAACGTTCAAGTAAACTTTTTTTCGTGCGTCGGATGTGCCATTTCCGCCCCCTTCTTCCCGGACTTTAGACTGGGCAGCGGATGCGTTGAAAAACTGCATCTGCTGCCCACGTCGTGGCACATTTTCACAACGTACGTCGGTCGGACGCATAGCGACGGACCCGTACCGACGCTAGTGTGAAAGAGGCCTTATGCTCCCTCTAGTGGTGGCTGCAGGTAGTTATCATGTAATCTTTCACATAACTGTATACATTTTATAGCAAAATCTGATCTCTACATGAGCTAAAACGAGCGCTGATTACTATTAGTACCAGGATTATATATACACATTTTGTCATTAATGATAGTGATTTTGCCATAGTGATATTAACTGAGGCGTTTAATCGAGTTACCTCGAAATAAATGTTCAAAATTATAAAACATATTACAATATTTTCAATACAGTGAAAATATGTGTTTATTGTGCGGACTGTGGGAATGATGGATGATTCCTATAGATCAGGGGTCCCCAACCTGTAGCTCGGGAGCCACATGTGGCTCGTGGTCCCATGAATTGTGGCTCGTGGCTGTTTGTAAGCTTGGTGCATTAACTCCAGTTGTAGCAAACAGTTATGAAGAGCACATCTGAAAATGGTGAATTTTGTGAGCAGCCCTGAACAAAAGAGCAGGTCTGGACGCACATATACTGGTCTTAGGGGTTTTGAGATGATTTAAGTATGGTACGCTAGAGACAAGATGACACCACCTGTCAGAGGAGGGGTTTGAAGCTGGATGTGACAGTGTCTTGGGAGTGCTTTATAGGAGAACACTGAATGGGGGTATTGTAGGAACCCATGGATCTTTGTATACTGCTTTAGGGTGATTGATTTTTGTGGAAAAGCTTTGGTTACCAACATTGTGAGGGGGGGGGGAAGCTGAATGTGGCTCACGATCCCCTCTCAAGTCTGGATGTGGCTCTCGACCCTCTCTCAGAGCTGGATGTGGCTCTCAAGGTCAGAAACGTTGGGGACCTCTGCTACACCTCTGATACAAAAACACATGCATACACACAAGCACTGTATATGCAGCGCCCCAGAGTCCTGGTCGTTGCAGTACTGTGGCTCCGCCACTATGGGGAGCTATGGTGCGTCTGATGTCACTGAAGGAGTTCATCTGATCAGGTATCACAGACACCAATACATTTCACAGCCAGGCCTCCGGGGGGAGCTAAGGGTTCTATTCACTAGGCCACTCCCCACCATAGTGGGTAAACTGGGGGTCAGGCAGGAAGTTAGATCAGAAAGCTGACTGGGTTGGAACCAGGCAACACCTTGTGGCAGAGGGTGTTGTGGGGGAAGATACAGTAGGGTCTCTGTCAGGGGTGGGATCCTGACAGAGGCTTGGCAACTTGAACGAACGTAACGGGACCGTGCCTGCTCAGGATAGCGGCGGTGCCCAAGGAAGGACCAGAAGCGAGATAGATTGTGCTGAGTGAGAAACGAGATCAAGCAATAGGAGAATACCAGTAGGGGTCGTGCTGTAAGACCGAAGCAACACCCTACTGAGGCGCACTACCGGTGGCCGGAACGCCGAGGGAGTATTACAACATCCAGCTTCAAGCGATACTCTAAACAGCGGCAGGACAGTCAGTCTAAGGCGGGCTGTCTAACTTTAATCACCTATGCAGTCTTGGGGGGCAACTTGTGGAGAGGGGCGACTCTAGGGTCCCGGAAGAGCTCCGAGCCTACCCGTCAAACGGGTGCCGTCCCAACCAGAACATCAGGGAGGGACGGAGGATTAGCAGAACATCATCTAATCGAGTTGTGAGGGAACTTAAGAAACAGACACAACAGTTGTGGGGACTTTCTGTAAGCACAGCAGGGAAGAACCGCAACACATAGCGCTAGAAGGAAGGCACAGATTTCCACCTGCTAAGAGAACTCTGGAGGTGCCATTGGACCGGCCGGACTTGCGCAGCCTGGTTATCCAGATTCTGGACTGAGGACCCAGAGATCTTCAGTAAAGAGGTAAAGAGACTGCAACCTGGTGTCCTCGTTATTTACTGCACCGCACCACTACCGCTTCACCACCATCATCCGTCATACTTATCTATCCACATCATTTACTGTGCGCCCCTCGGCAGGGTCACGGACCGGGGCCTAGCCACCGTGACAACCCCAGAGCAGAGACTCAGAGGCCCGGTACCGGGTACCCCTCGGCCCTGCGGCAGTGGGGGCGCTACAACTTGGCGTCACGAACAGGATCTACTTAAGCCTGAAGAATCAGGTCATGTGTGCCTTGGAACTGTGATTTGTTGTGCTTGGACTGTACTTTATTGCAAACACTGTGCTGCGCCATTTACCGCCAAAATCCGCCGCCATTATAGCGCTGAGGAGAGCGCAGGAGAAGAAGAGGGGCGTGGAGTGGGCGTAGGCAAGCTGGAGAGCGCGAACAACAATGGCCGCCCAGTCTAAATATTGCTGTGTCCTGAGGACATGTCCGTCAACAGCCGAGGTCCGCCTCCTGATCCTGTTTGGAGGGTGGAGGCCATGGAGACGGGGCCGCCCACGAAAGAGACCGCGGGAAGAGGACACTGGAGAAGGAGAAAAGATGGCGACGCCGGGAACACCGCGTGGGACTGACCCGATCCAGCCTGAGGCTGCACCACCTGACACAGCCCCAGATGCGCCAACGTTGCGGGGACTGACCCTCACGGAGCTACCGATGGGCCGACCCCCCTTGCCACCGTCTGAGGAGTGTGTAGCTGCAGCCGAGGCCCGCCAGATAGCACGCCGCTTGGAGGCTGATGCCCGCGTGCTCGCTCGGCTGGGCCAGCCCACGGAGGTCCGTTTGTCTCCGGTGTCCCCTGCTCCTCCCAAGCCGGCTGCGGCTGAAGGTACGCTGCGGGCGCAAGGCATGAGACTTCTGCTGGAAGCCGAACACCTGCGGCGCCTGATGACAGCGTGGCGGAACCGGCCCCAGCCTGCAGCCCGGATTGACCTGACCAGTGTGGAAGAAATCCCGACGTCACACTGGGGTGTAGTGGTGTCCTTTAACCCCTGACATGGAAGAGGGGTTATACAGGAGATCGGGGAGCCGCTACAAGTCCGCGTAGATCGAGAGGAGGTAGAGCCCTGCGGAGGAAGGTTCGCTCGTGACCTGGAGCCAGGTGACGCTGTAACCTACACAAGGTGGAGAAGGGAAACAGGCGAAGCTGGCTGGATAGCGCGGGGCGTCCAGCGGTGCGTCGCACTCCATGCCGCCGCCGAAACATCCGAAGATGAACCTCCTGCCGAAAAGGCAATGGAACCTGTCCCTGCGGAGCAGCGGGGAACCCGGACCCACCGTGTACCTTGGGGGCGTGCCGGCTCATCAGTGAAAAGAGCATCACGGCGAGGGATCCTGTCATTGCTGGGACCGGAACCGCTTCCTGGATCAGCAGCACGACCCGTTGGTCTGGTGAGGCCCGGAAGGAAACCACCTTCTGTACAGAAAGATGAGTAAGAAACTGCAGTACATGTAAGTGCAGCGCCCCAGAGTCCTGGTCGTTGCAGTAGCATGGTTCAGCCACTAAGGGGGGCCATGCTGCGTTCGATGGCACGGAAGGAGTTCTCTGAGCAGGTATCACAGTCACCAATACATTTCACAGCTGGGCCTCCGGGGGGAGCTAAGGGTGCTATTCATTAGGCCACTCCCCACCATAGTGGGTAAACTGGGGGTCAGGCAGGAAGTTAGAGAGAACGCTGACGGGATTGAACGGAGCAACACCTGGTGGCAGAGGGTGTTGTGAAGGGAGAGACTGTAGGGTCTCTGCCAGGGGTGGGATCCTGGCAGAGGCTTGGCATGGAAAGAACGTAAAGGGACCGTGCCTGCTCAGCATAGCGGCGGTGCCCAAGGAAGGACTAAGAAGCGAGATAGATTGTGCTGAGTGAGAAACGAAATCAAGCGAAAGGAGATACCAGTGAGGGTTGTGCTGAAAGAGGCAGCACCTTACTGAGGCGCACTACCGGTGGCCGGAACGCCGAGGAGGTAAAGAGTTTCAAGCCATACCTCAGACCTACGGCAGGGCAGTTAGCTTGAGGCGGACTGTCTCACGCATCACCCAGGAAGGCAAAGGGGGGTACCAACAGGAGAGGGGCGCAGATAGAGTCCCGGAAGATCTCCGAGCCTCCCCGTCATACGGGTGCGTTCCTACCATAGTATCTGGAGGGACGAGGAAGATCATTGCGAATTAAGTTGTTGTGAGGGAACACGAGAAACAGACACAACAGTTGTGGGGTACTTTCCGTAAGCACAGCAGGGAAGGACTGCAACACATAGCGCTAGAAGGAAGGCACCGATTTCCACCTGCAAGGAGAGCTCTGGAAGTGCCATTGGACCGGCCGGACTTGCGCAGCCTGGTGAGCCGTATTCCGGACTGAGGACCCAGAGAGCTTCAGTAAAGAGGTAAAGAGACTGCAACCTGGTGTCCTCGTTATTTACCGCGACCTGCACCCCACAACTGCACCGCTACAACATCACTTATTGCACCGGACGTCCCCCACTGACAGACAGGGCCACGGACCGGGTCTAGCCACCGTGACAACCCCAGGACTGAGACCTAGAGGCCCGGCTCCGGGTACCCCTAGGCCCTGCGGCGGTGTGGGGGCGCTTCAACTTGGCGTCACGAACAGGATCTACTTAAGCCTGAAGAATCAGGTCATGTGTGCCTTGGAACTGTGATTTATTGTGCTTGGACTGTACTTTATTGCAAAGACTGTGCTGCGCCATTTACCGCCAAAAGTTCCCGCCAAAACCGCCGCCATTACAGCGCTGAGGAGAGCGCAGGAGAAGAAGAAGGGCGTGGAAGTGGGCGTGAACAAGCTGAAGAGCGCGAAAGACAATGGCCGCCCAGTCTAAATATCTCGGCCCCTTGAGGACGTGTCCGTCAGCAGCCGAAATCCGCCTCCTGATCCTTAATGGTGGGCAGAGACAACGAAAACGAAACCGCCCACGAAGAAGAGACCGCGGGAAAACGACCTAGAAGAAGGAAAAAAGATGGCGGCATCCAGAGCACCAGGCGGAACTAATCCGGCGCGGCCTGAAGATATACAGCCTGAGGTAACCTCAGGGGCGCCCACACTGCGGGGTTCGACTTCAACGAGGCCACCGATGGGACGACCCCCCCCGCCGATGTCCGCGGAGTGTGCGGCTGCAGCCGAGACCCGGCAGCTGGCACGCCGCCTGAAGCATGACGCCCGTGTGCTGGCGCGGATGGGGCAACCCACAGAAATCCGCCTGTCCCCAGTGTCCCCTGCTTCTGCTCACCTGGCCGCGTCCGAGGATGCACCACCGACGCCGGGCTTAAAAATAATTCCGGATGCGGAACATTACCGGCGCCTGACGGCAGCCTGGCGGAGCCGGTCCCAGCCCGCCGAGCCGATGGACCTGATAAGCCCCCCCGAGATCCCACCGTCACACTGGGGTGTGGTGGTGGCCTTTAACTCCCAGCATGGACAGGGGATAATCCAAGAGATCGGGGAGCCACTACAAGTTCGCGTGGAAAGGACAGAGGTGGAGCCGAGCAGCGGGAGATTCGACTGTAACTTGGAGCCAGGTGATGCTGTCACCTACACACGGTGGAGGAGGGCCGTGGGTGAAACAGGGTGGATAGCCCGCGGCGTGCAGCGGTGTGTTGCTTTCCAGGCTGCTGCAGGGGTACCGGAAGACGATACCCCGGCGAAGAAAACTGCAGAGCCCGGTCCCGCGGAACCACCAGAGGATCGACATCATCGTGCCCCGGGGGAACGCATACAGTTGCCGACAGCCAGGATCTCCCAGCGAGGGATTCTGGCCCTGCTAGGACCGGAGCGATGCCCTGGCTCATCAGAACGATCTGTGGGATTGGTGAGGCCAGAAAGAAGACCCCCTGCTGCATCCCGACGGTAAAAGTGATGTTACTAATGAAAAATGTAAATAGTTAACTGTTCATTCCTTTAACTGTTCCTGTTTGCTGCTAAACCCGTCTAGGGTTAAAGGTGACCCCTTTGTTGATCCGGGGTCACTGTTGTTTTCCTGAAGTTTATACAGTTTTAAAAAAGAGAACTACAGAAATCATGAACTGCGCATGATTCAAACTTTCCCTTGTAAATAGTTTGCACTTTCTTAAAGGTGCTCCCTACTGGTTTTAGTCAAAAGACACTTTGCGAAGAAACCGTTCCTACTGGTCCTAGTTAAAGACACTTTGTGAAGATACCGGACCGGAACTTTGCATGAGACTGGTAGGCTGAGAAGACGAGCTACCTCAGAGAGACCTGGTCCCCTCTTAAAGGGGATGTGAAGAATTGTACTTGAAAGCGATACTGTTACAGAACAGTAATGTGGTAATGATGCCTTAAAAAGAAAATGTAACTGTTTTACATGCCGAGTTATATGTGTTGAATTTGTTAAAATGTGAAATTTGAATAATGTTTTGAAGACAGGAAAGATGCAGAGAGCCCGTAGGGGTAGAAGTAGAGGTCTGCATAGTTGAAAGTAAGAGAAGTAATAATGAGGGTGAGGATAGAAGGTAAACCCTGCGTCCCCATTGAAAAGTTACTTTATTGCTAAGGACAGAGAGTGAACCCGTAGGGGTTAGAGAGTGAGTCCTTAAAGGGGCCGAGTAGAGCTGGCTCAGAGTTCTTCAACCGAAAGGAATGTTATGTCTATACTGTGTATAGTAGCGAAAGGCAGTAGGCCCTGGCTGAACAGGGCGGTCCTGTAGAAGAAAGGAGAGGCAGTAGGTCTGGTGCCGTAGGGACAGGCGGTCCTGCAGGTTCACAAGAAGGAGAATGTAAAGTTGAAATGCCTTATAATGTGATTATAGGAAGGCCTTTGATAGACTAAGAGTGTGAGTTTCTTAAAGGCAATGTTAAGTTATTATTTCAAAAAAATTGCACTAAATAGAATACCCGGTTGGGTAACAGAAGTTATTTATACTCTGTAAATTATAAGGTTAATTATGTTTGTAACGTTACAAGTGTCCTCACCTCCCATAAAGGGAAGCCTACTTAAGTATACTTATTGTTATTTGCACTCAACAAAATTGTATGTCTTTTTGCTAACCTGTATTGTTGTTTTTCTTCCCAGTCCCGGAGTACTGTGTTTAACCAGGGGGGAGTGCAGCGCCCCAGAGTCCTGGTCGTTGCAGTAGCATGGTTCAGCCACTAAGGGGGGCCATGCTGCGTTCGATGGCACGGAAGGAGTTCTCTGAGCAGGTATCACAGTCACCAATACATTTCACAGCTGGGCCTCCGGGGGGAGCTAAGGGTGCTATTCATTAGGCCACTCCCCACCATAGTGGGTAAACTGGGGGTCAGGCAGGAAGTTAGAGAGAACGCTGACGGGATTGAACGGAGCAACACCTGGTGGCAGAGGGTGTTGTGAAGGGAGAGACTGTAGGGTCTCTGCCAGGGGTGGGATCCTGGCAGAGGCTTGGCATGGAAAGAACGTAAAGGGACCGTGCCTGCTCAGCATAGCGGCGGTGCCCAAGGAAGGACTAAGAAGCGAGATAGATTGTGCTGAGTGAGAAACGAAATCAAGCGAAAGGAGATACCAGTGAGGGTTGTGCTGAAAGAGGCAGCACCTTACTGAGGCGCACTACCGGTGGCCGGAACGCCGAGGAGGTAAAGAGTTTCAAGCCATACCTCAGACCTACGGCAGGGCAGTTAGCTTGAGGCGGACTGTCTCACGCATCACCCAGGAAGGCAAAGGGGGGTACCAACAGGAGAGGGGCGCAGATAGAGTCCCGGAAGATCTCCGAGCCTCCCCGTCATACGGGTGCGTTCCTACCATAGTATCTGGAGGGACGAGGAAGATCATTGCGAATTAAGTTGTTGTGAGGGAACACAAGAAACAGACACAACAGTTGTGGGGTACTTTCCGTAAGCACAGCAGGGAAGGACTGCAACACATAGCGCTAGAAGGAAGGCACCGATTTCCACCTGCAAGGAGAGCTCTGGAAGTGCCATTGGACCGGCCGGACTTGCGCAGCCTGGTGAGCCGTATTCCGGACTGAGGACCCAGAGAGCTTCAGTAAAGAGGTAAAGAGACTGCAACCTGGTGTCCTCGTTATTTACCGCGACCTGCACCCCACAACTGCACCGCTACAACATCACTTATTGCACCGGACGTCCCCCACTGACAGACAGGGCCACGGACCGGGTCTAGCCACCGTGACAACCCCAGGACTGAGACCTAGAGGCCCGGCTCCGGGTACCCCTAGGCCCTGCGGCGGTGTGGGGGCGCTTCATAAATAGTTCCTTAACTGTTTGTTTGTTTCCTGTTTTGCTGCTAGACCCGTCCAGGGTTAACTCTTAAAGGGATCCCTTTGTTGACCCGGGATCCCTATTGTTTTGTTTGTTTTTCTAAGTTTTTGCACAAGTTTCCAGAACTGCCGCAATCATGAACAGTGTGCAGCGCCCCAGAGTCCTGGTCGTTGCAGTGCTACCTCATAGAGACTTGGTCCCCTCTTAAAGGGGATGTTCATTTGTTGCACTTAAATGGTGATATTGCTTTAAGACAGGTGGCAATAATGTTTGATGAAAGAAAGTGATGATAATGTTTACATGAGAAAGTTATATGTATCCAACTAGTTAATTGTAAAGAAATGCTGATAATGTTGATAGACAACGAGGATAGAAGGTGAACCTTGAGTCCTCCTAGGAGCCATATAGAAATGGCTCAGTACTCTCAAACTGAAAGTAATGTTATGCTCTATACTGTGTATAGTAGTTGAAAAGGCAGTAGGCCCGGGCTGAACGGGGCGGTCCTGTAACAGAAAGGAGAGGCAGAAGGTCTGGTGCCGTTAGGACAGGCGGTCCTGCAGATTTAAAGTAGGAGAATGAAAAAGTTAAAATGCCTTATAATGTGATTATAAGAAGGTCTTTAGTGGATTCAGAGTGTATGTCCTTAAAGGCAATGTTAAATTATTGTTCAACAATTTTGCACTTAGTAGAATACCCGGTTGGGTAGAAGCAAGTTGTTTATAGCATGTTGCTATGATATCTAACCATGTTTGTAACGTTCAAGTGTCCTCACCTCCCATAAAGGGAAGCTCTGTTTAAGTATACTTATTGTTATTGCACTCAACAAAACTGTATGTCTTTTTGCTAACTTGTATTGTTGTTTTCTTCTCAGTCCCGGAGTACTGTGTTTAACCAGGGGGGAGTGCAGTGCCCCAGAGTCCTGGTCGTTGCAGTACTGTGGCTCCGCCACTATGGGGAGCTATGGTGCGTCTGATGGCACTGAAGGAGTTCATCTGATCAGGTATCACAGACACCAATACATTTCACAGCCGGGCCTCCGGGGGGAGCTAAGGGTTCTATTCACTAGGCCACTCCCCACCATAGTGGGTAAACTGGGGGTCAGGCAGGAAGTTAGATCAGAAAGCTGACTGGGTTGGAACCAGGCAACACCTTGTGGCAGAGGGTGTTGTGGGGAAGATACAGTAGGGTCTCTGTCAGGGGTGGGATCCTGACAGAGGCTTGGCAACTTGAACGAACGTAACGGGACCGTGCCTGCTCAGGATAGCGGCGGTGCCCAAGGAAGGACCAGAAGCGAGATAGATTGTGCTGAGTGAGAAACGAGATCAAGCAATAGGAGAATACCAGTAGGGGTCGTGCTGTAAGACCGAAGCAACACCCTACTGAGGCGCACTACCGGTGGCCGGAACGCCGAGGGAGTATTACAACATTCAGCTTCAAGCGATACTCCAAACAGCGGCAGGGCAGTCAGTCTAAGGCGGGCTGTCTAACTTAAATCACCTATGCAGTCTTGGGGGGCAACTTGTGGAGAGGGGCGACTCTAGGGTCCCGGAAGAGCTCCGAGCCTACCCGTCAAACGGGTGCCGTCCCAACCAGAACATCAGGGAGGGACGGAGGATTAGCAGAACATCATCTAATCGAGTTGTGAGGGAACTTAAGAAACAGACACAACAGTTGTGGGGACTTTCTGTAAGCACAGCAGGGAAGGACCGCAACACATAGCGCTAGAAGGAAGGCACAGATTTCCACCTGCTAAGAGAACTCTGGAGGTGCCATTGGACCGGCCGGACTTGCGCAGCCTGGTTATCCAGATTCTGGACTGAGGACCCAGAGATCTTCAGTAAAGAGGTAAAGAGACTGCAACCTGGTGTCCTCGTTATTTACTGCACCGCACCACTACCGCTTCACCACCATCATCCGTCATACTTATCTATCCACATCATTTACTGTGCGCCCCTCGGCAGGGTCACGGACCGGGGCCTAGCCACCGTGACAACCCCAGAGCAGAGACTCAGAGGCCCGGTACCGGGTACCCCTCGGCCCTGCGGCAGTGGGGGCGCTACATATACATTACAATATTTTGAAATTCCTTTCAGGAATGTGACTGATCACATGATGTGAAAGGTCCTTCAGCTACACAGGACACGCAGTATCCTTGCAGCTCCCAATGTCTTTCTCTCCTGTGCCACACCAATCAAATAGATCAGTGTGGGTAAGGCACAGAGAGCACAGTTCTCTCAGTGATCAGGGAGTATTCTGTCAGCACTCTCATTCAGAAAAAGCTGCCTCTGGTCTGTAAGACGCGTACACTTTTTAGCAAGGTTTTTCTTTGCGACATAGTGGTGGAACCTTTAACACTGATACGTTGTCACACTCTTGCCTCTTGCTGTGTATGTTGTCACTGGTCAAAACCAAGAGTTTTACCATGCTGGGTTCTTTTGTAGAGCCTTTAGCACTGATACGTTGTCACACTCTTGCCTACAATTTTAATGTTCTTCCAGTATACTTTATAAGCCTGACAACCTATGTAGAAGGCAAATTGAGATGTACTGAAGTAATTGGGGCCCGTTAAATACCATTGATGCTGCCCACTTCAGGAGATGGATGGTTCCAATAGATGAAGGCCACGCCATTATGTGCTAATACCTACTAAAAAAAAATGAAGTAGTGTAGGTCAGGCATAGAGAAAATGGAAGTTTCATAAATACAAATTACAGCTATTGTGAAATAGGCAGATCTCACATGCAGAGTTTGCATGATATACCTTACAGCTACTTTATCTAAATTAGAAGCAAATTGTTTGAAGATTAAGGGTATGTGCACACGTTCAGGTTTTTTCGCGATAAAAACGCTATAAAAACTCATTAAAAACGCACGCATTATGCATTCTATCATTTAGAATGCATTCTGCATGTTTTGTGCACATGGTGTGTTTTTTTCCGCGAAAAAAACGCATCGCGGTAAAAAAAAGCAGCATGTTCATTAATTTTGCGGATTTTCTGTGTTTTTCCCGCAATTCTATGCAGTTGGAAAAAACGCACAAAAAAACGCGTCAAACGTGAAAAAAACGCATGCGGATTTCTGGCAGAAATGTCCGGTTTTTGTCAGGAAAATTTCTGCTAGAAATCCTGACGTGTGCACATAGCCTAAATATACTTAAATGGCAGAAAATGCACCTATCTTGGTGATGGATAGGACAGCTAGAGGGGATATGGAGGAGGCTGTTTTTTGATAGGTGTAATTTAAACATTTTGCTAATAATTTATGGAAAGTATCATATTTTTCAAACTATTAGGCACACCTTAATTTAAAACACACCACAGCTTTAAATAGTAAAAAAAATAGGAAAAACACTTGCAGCTAGTTAAAATTTCCTAAAGGTATAACATTTGTGGACGGTTTGATGACACTAACTTTACTGCTGTAGATTTCAATAAAGTGGATAAAGATCTAATGTTAGTATTTCTATGCAGCATGTATACTATACATATATAACTTTACAGCAGGCAATTTATATGCATTCTCTGAAGCACAGACATAAGCACATCACTGCTGCATGCACAGTACATGTAGCTCAGCTAAACACACAGCTCTCCTACATTCACACTCACATAGCTTTCCTACATACATGCACAGTCACACAAAAACCTCATAAATATGCACACGGCTCCACTATATACACACACACACACAGATATGTGTGTATATACACTCACTGGCCACTTTATTAGGTACACCTGTCCAACTTCTTGTTAACACTTAATTTCTAATCAGCTAATCACATGGCGGCAACTCAGTGCATTTAGGCATGTAGACATGGTCAAGACAATCTCCTGCAGTTCAAACCGAGCATCAGTATGGGGAAGAAAGGTGATTTGAGTGCCTTTGAACGTGGCATGGTTGTTGGTGCCAGAAGGGCTGGTCTGAGTATTTCAGAAACTGCTGATCTACTGGGATTTTCACGCACAACCATCTCTAGGGTTTACAGAGAATGGTCCGAAAAAGAAAAAAAATCCAGTGAGCGGCAGTTCTGTGGGCGGAAATGCCTTGTTGATGCCAGAGGTCAGAGGAGAATGGGCAGACTGGTTCGAGCTGATAGAAAGGCAACAGTGACTCAAATCGCCACCCGTTACAACCAAGGTAGGCCTAAGAGCATCTCTGAACGCACAGTGCGTCGAACTTTGAGGCAGATGGGCTACAGCAGCAGAAGACCACACCGGGTACCACTCCTTTCAGCTAAGAACAGGAAACTGAGGCTACAATTTGCACAAGCTCATCGAAATTGGAAAGTAGAAGATTGGAAAAACATTGCTTGGTCTGATGAGTCTCGATTTCTGCTGCGACATTCGGATGGTAGGGTCAGAATTTGGCGTAAACAACATGAAAGCATGGATCCATCCTGCCTTGTATGGAGCATCTTTGGGATGTGCAGCCGACAAATCTGCGGCAACTGTGTGATGCCATCATGTCAATATGGACCAAAATCTCTGAGGAATGCTTCCAGCACCTTGTTGAATCTATGCCACGAAGAATTGAGGCAGTTCTGAAGGCAAAAGGGGGTCCAACCCGTTACTAGCATGGTGTACCTAATAAAGTGGCCGGTGAGTGTATATATACTGTATATATTACAAACACATGTATACACACAAGCACTGTATACATTAAAACATTTTGAAATTCCTTTCAGGAATGTGACTGATCACATAATGTGCAAGGTCCTTCAGCTACACAGGACATGCAGTATACTTGCAGGTCCCAAAATCTTTCTCTCCTGTACCTCACCGATCAAATAGATCAGTGTGGATCAGGCACAGAGAGAACAGTTCCCTCAGTGATCAGGAATGATGCTGTCAGCATTCTCATTCAGAATAAGCTGCCTCCGGACTGTAAGACGCATATACTTTTTATCACAAAAGAAAAAAACATCTAAGTGCAAAAGAGACCAAATCCAGAGTATCTTGTGGAAAAATAGTACCTTTATTATACAAAATAGAATATGAATGTCATTAATCAGAGTATAGCTAACCAAGCAGGATAGGAGAGGTACATAATCACCATGTGAAGCAGAATAAATTATGCACACTATATGGAGTATTCCTAGTCTATTAATTACGATGTAACAATCCAATTATTATAATGTAAACTCACTTATAAAGACCATGATTATAGTAGAAACAAATCAAAAATGTTAAATATATTAAGGCTCATTGCATAGTTTATCCCAAATAACAATGTATAAAGTGCATGTGCACGGGAATGTTTTACAACACAGCTACTAGCAACCACTTAACTTCCTAATAAGACTACTATAGTAGGAGGTTATTGCACAAGTTATCCTTAGAAAATAAAGTGCAAAATGCATGAAAAACTAAATGCAGAGCGTAAGGGATGCAGAGCTACATAGTTTAAATAAGTAAACAAAATAAAGACAAGTTGGCCTAGCCATTAATGGCACTTCCACATTAAATACTATACTTATAAATACATAGGAAGCAGATGCCAAGTAAGTTAAAAATTACAAGAATCTTTATTAAAAAAATGCTGCTGGAGAAAAGAGTGCAATAGGGTCTTATCCGAGATACAATTGATTAGATAAATCAGATTCTACTCACCAATTTGAGCCGAAGGAAAGGCTCATAGATATATCCTGCTGCAGCAAATCCACTGGTCCACGCGTGAGCAACAGAGGTAAAAAAAGGGGGTAAAACGTGGATTTAAACTGCGCTGCTGAATGATTCAGGGTCCAAATATGTAACCATTAGATCGTGGATTTATTCAACGTGTTTCAAAGTACAAGACTTCTTCTTGTGGTGTCCTGATGAAGAAGTTGAACGCGTTGAATAAATCCTCGATCTAATGGCTACATATTTGGACCCTGAATCATTCAGCAGCGCAGTTTAAATCCACGTTTTACCCCCTTTTTAACTGAAGAATCTTTATTAAGCACTGTAGAACAAAAACATTTTTTTATATTTTTCATTGTGTAACCACCAAATGGATCTGCAAACACAGGAATATTCTTGCCAAAATATATATGTGCAATATTTTTCTTTTAGATAAGTTGGTCTCTTGTTGCTAAGTTAGGACAGAGGAGGAATCCACATTAATAAAAATCCAATTTTTGAAAAAAATGTTCATGCGGCTAGTGCTTGTAAAGTTCGACGTAAGTACGTAAATATAGGATTTTCCAATAAGTAATGACTCCCTACATCACTAGACTTCTTAAAGCAATAAATTCAAGTGATTTAATGATATTAAAGGAGGGTCAGTAAACCATTTGTGCTAGTCTATTCACCAAATAATTTCCAACAAAGCAAGATGAATCACATAGTAGTGAGAGAACCAAAGAACTAAAAGGCACACTCCTCATACAAACCTTATGCACTCTTCACATGATAATAGTGCTGTTTTCAGTGCTTGCTAGTGCTGCATATAGTTCTATGTAGTATTTGTACCAGAGTATAAACCGTGCAGTACACAAGTTTAAGGTGCATAGTGCTATTCAATCATTAGTGACAAAGAGGAGAGCAAAAGTACTAAATAATACATAACCTGGCTGCAGAAGGCTCCCCGACACACGTTTTGCGTTAGCTTCTTTAAGGGGGTCATATACTTTTTAGCAAGGTTTTTCTTTGTGAAAAAAGTGTCTTATTGTCAAATAGTTACTGGAGCTAGAAAATACATTTGTTTACAGTGTATTTTTGCCATGTATGTGTAACGCTGGTGGGTTTATACCTTGTTTCTTTGGCGTTACTCTGCATGTCTCTGCTTTAACCCTTTGCTCCTCTCCCCCTAACTTGCAGGGATACTGTAGTATGTTACGTGTATAGATGCAGCTCAGTTCCCTGTGCCGCTGCATATCTGTACATGTGCTGTGATGTCTGCAGGACCACCCGCATGTGCGCTCCCTGGCTGCCGCTGTGGAAGCTAACTGCGGTTTGCAAGGTCCTCTGCATCTGGTGCATGACTTTCCACGTGTGTTCAGGCTAGCAGTCGCTGCCAGGTGCCCTAAGCCACAGTTCCTGTGCTGTCTGTGCTGTAATGGTTTCTGTTTGTGCTTAGGGTGCACGCGGCCACACCTACCCTGCTTTTATTAGGGTTTGTGTGTGCACCTATGTTGCTTTCCTCAGCCTATTTCTGATGGGCAGCTCCTATATAAACTCTCTCTTTCCTGACCCAGGTCCAGTCCGGCGTAGCTTGCACCATCCCACTTTAGTTCCTTCCTAGGTCCAATGCCCGGATCCTGATGGCCGTAGCTAGGAACCTGATGACCACCGCTGCCTGGTCCTGTGCCATCCGTTTCCCAGCCAATGACCTGGGTTGCCACGCTAGTATCCGAGATGTCTATCCGGTGTCCCTGGTGGGGCCCAGCCCGAGTCCTGGTGGCGCCCAGCCCGAGTCCTGGTGGCGCCCAGCCTGGATCTTGACATCATTGTTTTGTTTATGTACTATGATTTCATTTAAGTAAACTTTGTTTCTTCATACCTGAAGTGTGCGATGTAATCTAGTTCTGCACATTGCCATCTGCTCAGCTGCCACAGACCTACTACACCACCCTGATCTCCTCCCACTTTATAGAGAAAATAGATAATATCCATCAGGAAATCCGCTCCCAGCCACCAAGTGCAGTGACTCCCATCCCCCCTGCATTTCCCCTGGCTCAATCTCCAGTCGTCACAACTCTCCTAACTACAATCTTTAATCTCTCCTTCTCCTGAGGCATTTTCCCATCCTCCTTCAAACACTCAATCATTACTCCATTATTTAAAAAAAAAAAAAAAACGCCCTCGACCCATCCTGCACAAATAACTACAGACCAGTCTCCAATCTTCCCTTCATCTCTTAACTCTTGGAGCGCCTAGTCTACTCCCGCCTTACCCGTTACCTCTCCACTCTCCTCATTCTACTCGACCTTTCTGCAGCTTTCGACACTGTTGACCACCTACAGAATACCAGTGACTCTGTCCACAGTCTCCAACATCATGTCCGCTCTCTATCTGAAACTCATCCTCTACAAAACTGAACTTCTTCTGCTCCCGCCATCTACTAACCTCCCTAAATCTGACATTTCCCTCTTCGTGGGTGGCACCATAATAGCACCCCGGCAGCAGGCGCGCCTCTGATCTCTCCTTCACATTCCACATACAATCTCTTGCCCGCTCGTGCCGCTTACACCTAAAGAACATCTCTAGAATCCGCCATTTTCTCTCCATGGAAACAACAAAAACCCTCACTGTCTCCCTGATCCACTACCTCCTGGACTACTGCAATTCTCTACTAATTGGCCTCCCCCTCACTCGATTTTCCCCTCTACAGTCTATCCTTAATGCAGCAGCCAGGGTCATCCATTTAGCTAATTGGTATTCAGATGTGTCTGCACTTTGCCAGTCATTACACTGGCTGCCCATTCATTATAGAATCCAATTCAAAGTACTTGTTCTCACCCACAAAGCTCTCCACAGTGTGGCACCCCCATACATCTCCTCCCTCATTTCTGTTTATCAGCCTAACCGACAGCTGCGCTCTGCAAATGACTTTCGACTAACCTCTGCACTAATCCGTACCTCCCACTCCCGACTCCAAGACTTCTCCCGTACTGCGCCAATCCTCTGGAATGCTCTACCCCAAGATATTAGGACCATCCACAATTTGCATAGTTTTAGGCGCTCCCTCAAAACACATTTGTTCAGAGCGGCCTATCATGTTCCCTAATCAGTCATTTTAGATTTGTGTGTGTAGCAGGGGCTGGCTGGCAAATTTTAGCCTGGGGGCAAGCACTCAGCAGTGGCCCATGAGTAGCGGCCCATCCTTAAAGGGGTCGTCAGATCTTATGCTACATGTCTACATCTACAGTCACTATGTGTGACTCATCATATCGTGCGCTGGGAAGATTCTCTGGTGCTGGCACCGGGAACAGGTGGTCTTGTGACCGCAAGCATGCGATATACAGTTATATGAAAAAGTTTGGGCACCCCTATTAATCTTAAGCTTAATGTTTAATAAAAATTGATTTTTTTTGCAACAGCTATTTCAGTTTCATATTTCTAATAACTCTTGGACACAGTAATGTTTCTGCCTTGAAATGAGGTTTATTGTACTAACAGAAAATGTTCAATCTGCATGCAAACAAAATTTGACAGGTGCATAAGTATGGGCACCTCACCAGAAAAGTGACATTAACCCCTTCCTGACATCGGACGTACTATCCCGTCGAGGTGGGGTGGGCCCCCATGACCACGGACGGGATAGTACGTCCAGCGCGATCGGCGGCGCTCACGGGGGGAGCACGGCCGATCGCGGCCGGGTGTCAGCTGCCTATCGCAGCTGACATCCGGCACTATGTGCCAGGAGCGGTCACGGACCGCTCCCGGCACATTAACCCCCGGCACACCGCGATCAAACATGATCGCGATGTGCCGGCGGTGCAGGGAAGCATCGCGCAGGGAGGGGGCTCCCTGCGGGCTTCCCTGAGCCCCCCGCAGCAACGCGATGTGATCGCGTTGCTGCGAGGGTCTTACCTCCCTCCCTGCCTGCTCCAGACCCGGATCCAAGATGGCCGCGGATCCGGGTCCTGCAGGGAGGGAGGTGGCTTCACAGAAGCCTGCTCAGAGCAGGCACTGTGAAGCAGCCTGCACTTCTCTCAGATCGGTGATCTGTCAGAGTGCTATGCAAACTGGCAGATCACCGATCTGTATTGTCCCCCCCTGGGGCAAAGTAAAAAAGTTAAAAAAAAAATTTTCCAAATGTGTAAAAAAAAAAAAAAAAAATATTCCAAAATAATGAAAAAAATATATATATATTATTCCCATAAATACATTTCTTTATCTAAATAAAATAAAAAAAACAATAAAAGTACACGTATTTAGTATCGCCGCGTCCGTAACGACCCGACCTATAAAACTGGCCCACTAGTTAACCCCTTCAGTAAACACCGTAAGAAAAAAAAAAAAAAAACGAGGCAAAAAACAACGCTTTATTATCATACCGCCGAACAAAAAGTGGAATAACACGCGATCAAAAAGACAGATATAAATAACCATGGTACCGCTGAAAGCGTCATCTTGTCCCGCAAATAACGAGCCACCATACAGCATGATCAGCAAAAAAATAAAAAAGTTATAGTCCTGAGAATAAAGCTATGCAAAAATAATTATTTTTTCCATAAAATAGTTTTTATCATATAAAAGCGCCAAAACATAAAAAAATAATATAAATGAGGTATCACTGTAATCGTACTGACCCGAAGAATAAAACTGCTTATCAATTTTACCAAACGCGGAACGGTATAAACGCCTCCCCCAAAAGAAATTCATGAATAGCTGGTTTTTGGTCATTCTGCCTCACAAAAATTGGAATAAAAAGCGATCAAAAACTGTCACATGTCCGAAAATGTTACCAATAAAAACGTCAACTCGTCCCACAAAAAACAAGACCTCACATGACTCTGTGGACCAAAATATGGAAAATTTATAGCTCTCAAAATGTGGTAACGCAAAAAATATTTTTTGCAATGAAAAGCGTCTTTCAGTGTGTGACGGCTGCCAATCATAAAAATCCGCTAAAAAACGCGCTATAAAAGTAAATCAAACCCCCCTTCATCACCCCCTTAGTTAGGGAAAAAAAAAAATGTATTTATTTCCATTTTCCCATTAGGGCTAGGGTTGGAGCTAGGGTTAAGGCTACAGTTAGGGTTGGGGCTAAAGTTAGGGTTAGGGTTGGGGCTAAAGTTACGGTTAGGGTTTAGATTACATTTACGGTTGGGAATAGGGTTGGGATTAGGGTTAGGGGTGTGTCAGGGTTAGAGGTGTGGTTAGGGTTACTGTTGGGATTAGGGTTAGGGGTGTGTTTGGATTAGGGTTTCAGTTATAATTGGGGGGTTTCCACTGTTTCGGCACATCAGGGGCTCTCCAAACGCGACATGGTGTCCGATCTCAATTCCAGCCAATTCTGCGTTGAAAAAGTAAAACAGTGCTCCTTCCCTTCCGAGCTTTCCCGTGTGCCCAAACAGGGGTTTACCCCAACATATGGGGTAGCAGCGTACTCGGGACAAATAGGACAACAACCTTTGGGGTCCAATTTCTCCTGTTACCCCTGGGAAAATACAAAACCGGGGGCTAAAATATAATTATTGTGGGAAAAAAAAAATATTTTTTATTTTCACGGCTCTGCGTTATAAACTGTAGTGAAACACTTGGGGGTTCAAAGTTCTTACAACACATCTAGATAAGTTCCTTGGGGGGTCTGGTTTCCAAAATGGGGTCACTTGTGCGGGGCTTCTACTGTTTAGGTACATTAGGGGCTCTGCAAACGCAATGTGACGCCTGCAGACCATTCCATCTAAGTCTGCATTCCAAATGGCGCTCCTTCCCTTCCGAGCCCTCCCATGCATCCAAACGGTGGTTCCCCCCACATATGGGGTATCAGCGCACTCAGGACAAATTGGACAACAACTTTTGGGGTCCAATTTCTCCTGTTACCCTCGGGAAAATACAAAACTGGGGGCTGAAAAATAATTTTTGTGGGAAAAAATTTTAGTTTTATTTTTACGGCTCTGCATTATAAACTTCTGTGAAGCCCTTGGTGGGTCAAAGCGCTCACCACACATCTAGATAAGTTCCTTAGGGGGTCTACTTTCCAACATGGTGTCACTTGTGGGGGGTTTCTACTGTTTAGGTACATTAGGGGCTCTGCAAACGCAATGTGACGCCTGAAGACCATTCCATCTAAGCCTGCATTCCAAATGGCACTCCTTCCTTTCCGAGCCCTCCCATGCGCCCAAACAGTGGTTCTCCCCACATATGGTGTATCATCGCACTCAGGACAACTTGGACAACAAATTTTGGGGTCCAATTTCTCCTGCTACCCTCGGGAAAATATAAAACTGGGGGCTAAAAAAATAATTTTTGTGGGAAAAAATGTTTGTTTTATTTTTACGGCTCTGCATTATTAACTTCTGTGAAGCCCTTGGTGGGTCAAAGCGCTCAAAACACATCTAGATAAGTTCCTTAGGGGGTCTACTTTACAAAATAGTGTCACTTGTGGGGGGTTTCAATGTTTAGGCACATCAGTGGCTCTCCAAACGCAATATGGCGTCCCATCTCAATTCCTGTCAATTTTGCATTGAAAAGTCAAACGGTGCTACTTCCCTTCCGAGCTCTCCGATGCGCCCAAACAGTGGTTTACCCCCACATATGGGGTATCAGCGTACTCAGGACAAATTGTACAACAACTTTTGGGGTCCAATTTCTTCTCTTACGAAAATAAAAAATTGGGGGTGAAAAGATAATTTTTGTGAAAAAATATGATTTTTTATTTTTACGGTTCTGCATTATAAACTTCTGTGAAGCACTTGGTGGGTCAAAGTGCTCACCACACCTATAGATAAGTTCCTTAGGGGGTCTACTTTCCAAAATGGTGTCACTTGTGGGGGGTTTCAATGTTTAGGCACATCAGTGGCTCTCCAAACGCAACATGACGTCCCATCTCAATTCCTGTCAATTTTGCATTGAAAAGTCAAACGGCGCTCCTTCCCTTCCGAGGTCTCCCATGCGCCCAAATAGTGGTTTATCCCCACATATGGGGTATCAGCGTACTTAGGACGAATTGTACAACAACTTTTGGGGTCCAATGTCTTCTCTTACCCTTGGGAAAATAAAAAATTGGGGGCGAAAAATAATTTTTGTGAAAAAATGTGATTTTTTATTTTTACGGTTCTGCATTATAAACTTCTGTGAAGCACTTGGTGGGTCAAAGTGCTCACCACACCTCTAGATAAGTTCCTTAGGGGGTCTACTTTCCAAAATGGTGTCACTTGTGGGGGGTTTCAATGTTTAGGCACATCAGGGGCTCCCCAAACGCAACATGGCGTCCGATCTCAATTCCAGTATTATTGAAATCCACCGCACTCCCTGTGTGGAATATCTTAGAAACAAAAGGATTTTTTTAAATTTGCTAATTTATTCAAGTGAAAAACAGAAAATCAAATGTGACAGATCAAATAGTAGGCAGTATAAGCGAAGGCCTTCCCACAGGACGCAGGAGCGCTATCCCCCATCCACTAAGGGTACTAAGCCTACATGTCCACCAGCAAGACGCAGTTGCGCCGCTGTTACCCCACTACAAGGCTTTATCCAGAACTGGCAAATCCATTAAACCACATACAACTTACCAGCAATTTAAGGCTGATACATTGGCACCTGCAAGAAAGGTTGTCTCCAGTGACATACCAACTTTCTATTTGAATCACGTATGCAAACAGCAGCAAGACGCTGATGCACCGCTGCTATTCCTCAGCAAGGTCATACTCAGAGAGAAATCAACTATCAGGCCATACTTGGTATCAAAAAGACTGTACCTGCCCCTTGACACTACAGGGATAACATCCTCACTACCATAAGAGACACTCATAAATCCTGGATTAAGTGCGACTTTAGAGTAAGACCCGGGAGGGTCGAAACGTCAAATCACTCAGTCGCTTATACTGCCTACTATTTGATCTGTCACATTTGATTTTCTGTTTTTCACTTGAATAAATTAGCAAATTTAAAAAAATCCTTTTGTTTCTAAGATATTCCACACAGGGAGTGCGGTGGATTTCAATAATACTGATACTAGACCTTACGGTCTGTCTCACCAGCACCCCGATCTAAATTTAGAGTGCAGGCCAAATTATATTTCCATCTCAATTCCAGTCAATTTTGCATTGAAAAGTCAAATGGCGCTCCTTCGCTTCCGAGCTCGGTCATGCGCACAAACAGTGGTTTACCCCCACATATGGGGTATCGGCGTACTCAGGACAAATTGTACAACAACTTTTGGGGTCCATTTTCTCCTGTTACCCTTGGTAAAATAAAACAAATTGGAGCTGAAGTAAATTTTTTGTGAAAAAAAGTTAAATGTTCATTTTTATTTAAACATTCCAAAAATTCCTGTGAAGCACCAGAAGGGTTAATAAACTTCTTGAATATGGTTTTGAGCACCTTGAGGGGTGCAGTTTTTAGAATGGTGTCACACTTGGGTATTTTCTATCATATAGACCCCTCAAAATGACTTCAAATGAGATGTGGTCCCTAAAAAAAAATGGTGTTGTAAAAATGAGAAATTGCTGGTCAACTTTTAACCCTTATAACTCCCTAACAAAAAAAAATTTTGGTTCCAAAATTGTGCTGATGTAAAGTAGACATGTGGGAAATGTTACTTATTAAGTATTTTGTGTGACATATCTCTGTGATTTAAGGGCATAAAAATTCAAAGTTGGAAAATTGCAAAATTTTCAAAATTTTCGCCAAATTTCCATTTTTTTTGCAAATAAACACAGGTAATATCAAAGAAATTTTACCACTATCATGAAGTACAATATGTCACGAGAAAACAGTGTCAGAATCGCCAAGATCCGTTGAAGCGTTCCAGAGTTATAACCTCATAAAGGGACAGTGGTCAGAATTGTAAAAATTGGCCTGGTCATTAACGTGCAAACCACCCTTGGGGTGAAGGGGTTAATATTTAGTAGATCCTCCTTTTGCAAAAATAACAGCGTCTAGTCGCTTCCTGAAGCTTTTAATGAGTTCCTGGATCCTGGATGAAAGTATTTTTGACCATTCCTCTTTACAAAACAATTCCAGTTCAGTTAAGTTTGATGGTCGCCGAGCATGGACAGCCCTCTTCAAATGATTCCACAGATGTTCAATGATATTCAGGTCTTGGGACTGGGATGGCCATTCCAGAACAGTGTATTAATGTCACTTTTCTGGTGAGGTGCCCATACTTATGCACCTGTCAAATTTTGTTTGAATGCAGATTGCACATTTTCTCTTAGTACAATAAACCTCATTTCAAGGCAGAAACATTACTGTGTCCAACAGTTATTAGATATATGAAACTGAAATAGCTGTTGCAAAAAAAAACAATTTTTATAAAACATTAAGCTTAAGATTAATAGGGGTGCCCAAACTTTTTCATATAACTGTATATAATATATTCCCAGCCACATTCCGACTAGACTGTTTTTGGCCTTATTTAATACAGTTGCAGTAGGCCATTCAAGTCTAGTCAGCATGTGACCGCATGTATGCAAATCACAAACTTGCAGTCACACCCTCTGAATGACCACAGGACTGTGAGCAATGTGAGGATTCACAAGTCTGCAGTCACATAGAATGACACACACACACGCACAGCCCCACTGTATAATGACACACACACGCACAGCCCCACTGTATAATGACACATACGCACCACCATTCCCCCTGTCCGCCGCCCCTACAATACCTCCATAATGGCACCATAAAAAACCTCCATAACTCCACCATAGAGTACCTCCTTAACACCACCATACAGTACCTTCAAAACACCACCATACGGTCCCTCCATAACAGCACCATACATTACCTCCATAACACCAACATACGATCCCTCCGTAAGAGCACCATACATTACCTCCATAACACCACAATAGTCCCTCCATAACAGTACCATACGGTCCCTCCATAACACCACCATACGATCCCTCCATAACACCACCATACATTACCTCCATAACACCACAATACAGTCCCTCCATAACACCAGCATACGGTCCCTCCATAACACCACCATACAATAACTCCATTACAGCACCATACATTACCTCCATAACACCACCATAGACTACCTCCATAACACCGGGTCACAGTTCTCAGTCCAGTGCAGGATTGTGCTCTGTGGTCGGTCGGTCGCTCTGTCCAAGGCCGGACTGAGACAAAAAGGCAGCCCTGCCACACAAATCCCACCACCACACATACTATAACACGTCCCACCCCCGATCAGTGGATTTTTATTTACTTACTCCAGCAGTTTGTTTTTCTTTTTACAGCGCTGGAGTGGCGCTTCAAGTGTAAGCCCCCTAACCTCAGTGATATTCTCACCCTCTGGCATCTTCCCCTCTTTTCAGCACCACTCTGGTCCCACAGCACCATTTTGTAAGCGCAGCTTCTGACAGCTGGAAGTCAGAAGTTACATTACAAGCTGTCATACAAGGTTATGAGAGCAAGAACGAGGCCAGGAGGATGGTCTCATAGACTTGTACTGAAAAGTGACCTCCGCGCCACTCCATAAAACAGTAGAGCTGCAAGCAGGTCACTTTTCACAGGAGACGAACCAGAGCAATGCTGGAGAGCAATGAAGGCAGCGGAAAGTGAGTATGAGACAGGGGGCAGCAGACTTACATTTAACCCCTTAAGCCCCAAGGGTGGTTTGCACGTTAATGACCGGGCCAATTTTTACAATTCTGACCACTGTCCCTTTATGAGGTTATAACTCTGGAACGCTTCAACGGATCTTGGCGATTCTGACATTGTTTTCTCGAGACATATTGTACTTCGTGATAGTGGTAAAACTTCTTTGATATAACTTGCGTTTATTTGTGAAAAAACGGAAATTTGGCGAAAATTTTGCAATTTTCCAACTTAGAATTTTTATGCCCTTAAATCACAGAGATATGTCACACAAAATAATTAATAAGTAACATTTCCCACATGTCTACTTTACATCAGCACAATTTTGGAACCAAAATTTTTTTTTGTTATAGAGTTATAAGAGTTAAAAGTTGACCAGCAATTTCTCATTTTTACAACACCAATATTTTTTAGGGACCACATCACATTTGAAGTCATTTTGAGGGGTCTATATGATAGAAAATAACCAAGTTTCGCGAAACCCGACTATGTCAAAAGTCGAGTCGAGTGAAATCGGCCGATTATCGCGCAAAGTCGGGGATCAACCGAAACACGAAACCCAATGTAAGTCAATGGGGAAGCAAAGTCGGCAGTGAGTGGAGGAAAGGAAAACACCTACAGTGCCCATTTTAATGTCAAAAACATCAATTCGTGTCACTTAAGCTTGTGAATCTTAATTTACCTTATAATAATAGTTAGACATTGAAAATTGGGGGTCATTTGCCTAAAGTTGTGGGGGGGGGGGGTTAGCGCTGGCTCAAGTTTTTCGTGGGCCCAGGAAACGCGGACTACGTCACGGCGGTGGAGCAGGGAGAGGTCAGTATTTCAACTTTGCAAGTGCTGTGATCCTGAGTATGCAGGGGGGGCCCACTCGTTCGCATTGGCACTGGCACAGGGCCCCTCAAAGTACGGCGTTGTGTTAGTAGGCCCAAATAATAAAGTGGGCCAAATAAAGTTCAAAATTGGTAACAGGAGTAAACAGGTGGCACTGCTTTGTTCAGTGGAGGAGAACACCAAAGAGCGGCAGACACCGTTAGTAGGGCCCAACCAAACTAGTAGGCCAAATGCAGTTTAAAATTTGTAAATATAGGCCGAAAGCCTGAAGATTGAAGCTCAGCTTTGTTCAGTGGAGGAGAACACCAAGGAGCGGCAGACACAGTTAGTAGGGCCCAACCAAACTAGTAGGCCAAATGCAGTTTAAAATTAGTAAATATAGGCCGAAAGCCTGGAGATTGAAGCTCAGCTTTGTTCAGTGGAGGAGAACACCAAGGAGCGGCAGACACCGTTAGTAGGGCCCAACCAAACTAGTAGGCCAAATGCAGTTTAAAATTTGTAAATATAGGCCGAAAGCCTGAAGATTGAAGCTCAGCTTTGTTCAGTGGAGGAGAACACCAAGGAGCGGCAGACACAGTTAGTAGGGCCCAACCAAACTAGTAGGCCAAATGCAGTTTAAAATTAGTAAATATAGGCCGAAAGCCTGGAGATTGAAGCTCAGCTTTGTTCAGTGGAGGAGAACACCAAGGAGCGGCAGACACCGTTAGTAGGGCCCAACCAAACTAGTAGGCCAAATGCAGTTTAAAATTTGTAAATATAGGCCGAAAGCCTGAAGATTGAAGCTCAGCTTTGTTCAGTGGAGGAGAACACCAAGAAGCGGCAGACACCGTTAGTAGGGCCCAACCAAACTAGTAGGCCAAATGCAGTTTAAAATTTGTAAATATAGGCCGAAAGTCTGAAGATTGAAGCTCAGCTTTGTTCAGTGGAGGAGAACACCAAGGAGCGGCAGACACCGTTAGTAGGGCCCAACCAAACTAGTAGGCCAATGCAGTTTAAAATTTGTAAATATAGGCCGAAAGCCTGAAGATTGAAGCTCAGCTTTGTTCAGTGGAGGAAAACACCAAGGAGCGGCAGACACCGTTAGTAGGGCCTAACCAAACTAGTAGGCCAAATGCAGTTTAATATCTGATATAGGCCGAAAGCCTGAAGACTGAAGCTCAGCTTTTTTCCTTGGAGGACAACACCAAGGAGCAGCAGACACCGTTAGTAGGGCCCAACCAAACTAGTAGCCTAAATGCAGTTTAATATTATAAATACAGGCCGAAAGCCTGAAGATAGAAGCTCAGGATAAAAAACCAGGAGAACACCAAGGAGCGGCAGACACCGTTAGTAGGCCCAACCAAACTAGTAGCCCCAATGCAGTTTTCAAATTCCTATAGGCTGAAAACCTGACAATTGAAGCTCAGCTTTTTTCAGAGGAGGACAGCTGTATTGAGTGGCGCAGACAGACACAGGTAGTTGGCCTTAACCAAAAAAGTTGGCTCAATGCAGTTTAAAAAAGGTTACAGGGGTACACAGGCAGCATTGGTGTGGTCAGCGGAGGACAATTGGAAGGAGTGGCGCAGACTTACTAGGCCTGAAATAAAAAAGTAGGCTCTATGTAGTTTTAAATAGGTTACAGGGGTACACAGGCAGCATTGGTTTGGTCAGCGGAGGACGATTGCAAGGAGGGACCGCAGACAGACTTACTAGGCCTAAAATAAAAATGTTGGCTCTATGCAGTTTAAAATAGGTTACAGGGGTACACAGGCAGCATTGGTTTGGTCAGCGGAGGACGATTGCAAGGAGGGACCGCAGACAGACTAGGCCTAAAATAAAAAAGTAGGCTCTATGCAGTTTAAAATAGGTTACAGGGGTACACAGGCAGCATTGGTGTGGTCAGCGGAGGACGATTGCAAGGAGGGACTGCAGACAGACTTACTAGGCCTAAAATAAAAACGTTGGCTCTATGCAGTTTAAAATAGGTTACAGGGGTACACAGGCAGCATTGGTGTGGTCAGCGGAGGACGATTGCAACGAGGGGCAGACCCAGTTAGTAGGGCCAAAAAAGTAATAGGCAAAATGCAGTTAAAAATAGGTTACAGGCGGCCTAGCTTTGTTCAGTGGAGGACAACTGTAAGGAGTGTCTGACACAGTTAGTAGGCCACAATAATAAAGTGAGGTTAATGTCTGGCAAAAAAAAAAATTCCCAAATAAACAGGTGGCATACCTAGGTACAGGGGTGGGCACCTCTGCTGACTTGCAGACAGTGGTAGTTGGCGCAAAGTATTAACTGGTGTAAATGTAGGACAGGGCCCCAGAATATTCTTACTAGCATCAATCATGTCAACAAATTGGTATTGGCAGTGCCATTGAAGGATTTAACAGCACAGGCTAAACAGTGGTGGAGCAGTGAGAGGTAATTTTGCAAGTGGTAGAGCACTGTTTGAGCTGGGGGGGGAACACTCTCTCGTGGGGGGCGGTACTGGCCCAGGGTCCCTCATGTTACGACGGTGTGTCTGACGTTGGGTGTGCACCACCACCGCCAGAGACACTTCATTGTACTATGAGGGACCCTGTGCCAGTGCCGTTGCCCAAAAGTGGGCACACCCACCTGTTCAGCCAAACGGCACTCGCACGGGTGCTTGCGCCAAGTGGTGACCACGGCCCCGTGGGGGGAGTCAGCCAATTTAGGGAAGTGTAAAAATGGCCTATGGTGGACATACAGCAGCTGCAAATGGAGAAATTGGAGCAGTCAGTAAGACGAGTCCAAAAGCAAGACCTTTTTACAGGAAAGCTAGGTGTCAGCAGGGAAAGGTGGGGCAAAATAATTAGAAATCCATGATTGGTTCATTTTAATGAAGGTTAGATCATCAACATTTTGGGTAGCCAGACGAGTCCTTTTTTCGGTCAGTATTGAACCAGCAGCACTGAATACTCTTTCTGATAGCACACTAGCAGCTGGGCAAGCAAGCTCCTGTAAAGCATATTCTGCCAATTCAGGCCAGGTGTTTCTTTTGGATGCCCAGTAATCAAATGGGAATGACGTG
Source organism: Ranitomeya variabilis (assembly GCF_051348905.1). Classification (NCBI taxonomy): domain Eukaryota; kingdom Metazoa; phylum Chordata; class Amphibia; order Anura; family Dendrobatidae; genus Ranitomeya; species Ranitomeya variabilis. Next base: position 477,447,599 of record NC_135233.1, read on the forward strand.
TGAGGGAGAACATCAATAAGGGAGGAAAAATAGTTAGTAACCATACTGGACAAATGTTGTCTCCTGTCACTTTGAATTGATGCTGCAGTACCTGTCGTGTCTGCGGTCATTACGAAATCACTCCACAACCTGGTCATAAAACCCCTCTGTCCAACGCCACTTCTGATTTGTGCACCTCTAACACCTCTGCCATGTTGCCCCCTGCAGCTCGTGTGAGAACCATCACCAGTGCTGTGTGCTGGGAATGCCTGAACCAAACGGTCTACAAGAGTTGCTTGTTTGGTAGCCAATATTTGCTCAAGGTTCTCATGTGGCATGATATTTTGCAATTTCCCTTTATAGCGTGGATCCAGGAGGCAGGCCAACCAGTAATCGTCATCGGTCATCATTTTGATAATGCGGGGGTCCCTTTTTAGGATACGCAAGGCATAATCCGCCATGTGGGCCAATGTTCCAGGTGTCAATTCACTGCTTGTGCTGGGTTGAGGAGCACTTTCTGGCAAATCAACATCACTTGTCTCCCTCAAAAATCCTGTACCTGACCTTGCAACGCCACCAGTTTCTATTGCCCCCTGAGAAGCTTCCTCCTCCCATAAATATTCATCCCCATCATCCTCCTCGTCCTCCTCCTCTTCGTCCGCCACCTCATCCAGGAGACTTCCCTGAGCAGACAATGGCTGACTGTCATCAAGGCTTCCCTCGTCCTCGGCTGCAGACGCCTGCTCCTTAATGTGCGTCAAACTTTGCAGCAGCAGACACATTAGGGGGATGCTCATGCTTATGATGGCGTCGTCTGCACTAACCAGGCGTGTGCATTCCTCAAAACACTGAGGGACTTGACACAGGTCTTGTAGCTTCGACCACTGCACACCTGACAACTCCATGTCTGCCATCCAACTGCCTGCCCGTGTATGTGTATCCTCCCACAACTACATAACAGCACTCCTCTGTTCGCACAGCCTCTGAAGCATGTGCAGTGTGGAGTTCCACCTTGTTGCAACGTCGATTATTAGGCGGTGCTGGGGAAGCTGCAAAGATCGCTGATGGTTCTGCATACGGCTGGAGTGTATGGGCGAACAGCGGATGTGCGAGCAAAGTCTTCGCACCTTCAGGAGCAGGGCGGGTAACCCTGGATAACTTTTCAGGAAGCACTGCACCACCAGGTTCAAGGTGTGAGCCAGGCAAGGAATGTGTTTCAGTTGTGAAAGGGCTATGGCAGCCATAAAATTCCTTCCGTTATCACTGACTACCTTGCCTGCCTCAAGATGTACACTGCCCAGCCATGACTGAGTTTCTTGCTGCAAGAACTCGGACAGAACTTCCGCGGTGTGTCTGTTGTTGCCCAAACACTTCATTTCCAACACAGCCTGCTGACGCTTACCACTAGCTGTTCCATAATGGGACACCTCGTGTGCAACACTGGCAGCTGCAGATGGAGTGGTCGTGCGACTGCGGTCTGTGGACGAGCTCTCGCTTCTGCTGGAGGACGAGGAGGAGGAGGAGGGGTGGCGAACGCCTACAGCCAACTGTTTCCTAGACCGTGGGCTAGGCAGAACTGTCCCAATATGGCTGTCCCCTGTGGACCCTGCATCCACCACATTAACCCAGTGTGCCGTGATGGACACGTAACATCCCTGGCCATTCCTACTGGTCCATGCATCTGTTGTGAGGTGCACCTTTCTACTGACAGATTGCCTGAGTTCATGGACAATGCGGTATTTCACATGCTGGTGGAGGGCTGGAATGGCTTTTCTCGCAAAGAAGTGTCGACTGGGTAGGTCATAGCGTGGTACTGCGTAGGCCATCATGGCTTTGAAAGCTTCGCTTTCAACCAACCGGTAGGGCATCATCTCTAACGAGATTAGTCTAGCAATGTGGGTGTTCAAACCCTGTGTACGCAGATGAGAAGACGAGTACTTCCTTTTCCTAACGAGAGTCTCTTGTAGGGTGAGCTGGACTGGAGAGCTGCATATGGTGGAACTAGTGGGGGTGGTGGTGGACATGGCAGACTGAGAGAGGGTTGGTGATGGTATTCTTGCTGTTGGCCTACATACAGTGTTTCCTACCAAGAACCTGGTGATTCCCTGACTGCTTTGGCCTTGCGACGATACCTCCACATTTGCTGCAGGTGGTGTCGTAAACAGTGGGCTTACAGTGAGGGAAGGAATGTAGCATTGCTGACTAGCTTCATTGTGAGCGGGTGCAACAACGTTATGGGACGTTTGGTAGTTAGTCCAGGCTTGCATGGTGGTTAAATGTCTACGCATGCAAGTTGTATTTAAATTTTTGACATTCTGACCTCTGCTAAAGGTCCTTGAGCATTTCTTACAGATCACTTTGCACTGATCATTCGGATCTTGGTTAAAAAATTGCCAGACTGCACTCTTCCTACTATCGAATACCTTTTCAGGCATTGCATACTGTGCTACTTTAACCGGATGGCCACGCTGTCCTACAACTGTTTTTGGTTTTGACACACGTTTTTGGCCAGATACGGGCCTGCCAGATGAAAGCTGTTGCGATGTTGATGCCTGCTGCGGCTCCTCCTCCTCCGCTTCAGAGCTACTCGCAGCGGCACCCTGTTCCCCCAATGGCTGCCAATCGGGGTCAACAACTGGGTCATCTATCACCTCCTCTTCTATGTCCTGTGCACCTTCCTCTATGTCACCGTGTAAGCCGGTGCTATAGCGTTCGGGACGGGACACCATAGTCTCATCAGGGTCAGATTGTGGCTCAGTACACTGCGAGGGTAATGTTGTGATCTGAGTCAATGGAACAGCATAATAATCTAGCTGTGGCTGTGCACTTCATGTCCGATTCATCTTGTAATGGGCATGGCCTGTTAACAGTTTTCCTTTCTAATTCAAGCACGGTATGTGTAAAGAGCTCCATGGAGTAACCTGTTGTGTCACCTGAGGCATCCTTCACTGTTGTTCTGGGTGAAGGACACAAGGAAGCGACTTGTTCCTGACCGGCAGCATCCACTGACGACGCGCTGCTTTTAAAATTTGCACTTTCCAAAGAGGAGGCGAAAGAGCTAGAGGCAGAGTCAGCAAGGAAAGCCAAAACATTTTCCTGCTGCTCTGGCTTTAAAAGCGGTTTTCCTACTCCCAGAAAAGGGAGCGTTCGAGGCCTTGTGTAGCCAGACGATGACGCTGGCTCAACAACTCGAGACTTAGGTGCTATTTTGCTTTTCCCATGACCACCTGATGCTCCACCACCACTAACATCATTACCAGCTGGCAATGACTGCCCACGGCCACGACCTCTTCCACCAGACTTCCTCATTCTTGGAAAAATTTAACCAAACTAACAACCGTTATATGGTACTGTAAAACCAGGTAGAAGGCGTACGTAAACTTGTTGTGAATTTAAATCTCCCTTTATAGGTGTGGGAGACTGTTTGAAAAATCTGGCCCACTGTATTACACTACACAGTTTCAGTGTCAGAAAGTGGCTGACAGATATGCCACAAACAGGACTGACGCAGATGCCCTTAGTGGCAATAGAAATTTCCCTTTATAGGTTAGGGTGGGAGACTGCTGGGAAAATCAGGCCCACTGTATTACACTACACAGTTTCAGTGTCAGAAAGTGGCTGACAGATATGCCACAAACAGGACTGACGCAGATGCACTTAGTGGCAATAGAAATTTCCCTTTATAGGTGTGGGAGACTGCTGGGAAAATCAGGCCCACTGTATTACACTACACAGTTTCAGTGTCAGAAAGTGGCTGACAGATATGCCACAAACAGGACTGACGCAGATGCCCTTAGTGGCAATAGAAATTTCCTTTTATAGGTGTGGGTGGGAGACTGCTGGGAAAATCAGGCCCACTGTATTACACTACACAGTTTCAGTGTCAGAAAGTGGCTGACAGATATGCCACAAACAGGACTGATGCAGATGCACTTAGTGGCAATAGAAATTTCCCTTTATAGGTGTGGGAGACTGCTGGGAAAATCAGGCCCACTGTATTACACTACACAGTTTCAGTGTCAGAAAGTGGCTGACAGATATGCCACAAACAGGACTGACGCAGATGCCCTTAGTGGCAATAGAAATTTCCCTTTATAGGTGTGGATGGGAGACTGCTGGGAAAATCAGGCCCACTGTATTACACTACACAGTTTCAGTGTCAGAAAGTGGCTGACAGATATGCCACAAACAGAACTGACGCAGATGCACTTAGTGGCAATATAAATCTCCCTTTTTATGTGTGGGAGAATGCAGAAAAAAATCAGGCCCACTGTATTAGGCTACGTTCACATTTGCGGCCAGCGCCGCAGCGTCGGGCGCCGCAGCGGCGCCGCATGCGTCATGCGCCCCTATATTTAACATGGGGGCGCATGGACATGCGGCGCACTTGCGTTTTGCGCCGCATGCGTCGCTGCGGCGCCCGCGTTGGGGCGCAGAGGACGCAGCAAGTTGCATTTTTGCTGCGTCCAAATTCAATGAAAAAAACGACGCATGCGGCGCAAAACGCAGCGTTGTGCATGCGTTTTGCTGCGTTTTTGTTTGCGTTGTGCGCTGCGGCGCCGACGCTGCGGCGCACAACGCAAATGTGAACGTAGCCTTACACTACGCAGTTTGAGTGGCAGAAAGTGGCTGGCAGATATGCCACAAACAGGACTGACGCAGATGCACTCAGTGGCAATATAAATCTCCCTTTTTATGTGTGGGAGACAGCAGAAAAATCAGGCCCACTGTATTACACTACACAGTTTGAGTGGCAGAAAGTGGCTGGCAGATATACCACAAACAGGACTGACGCAGATGCACTCAGTGGCAATATAAATCTCTCTTTTTATGTGTGGGAGAATGCAGAAAAAATCAGGCCCACTGTATTACACTATACAGTTTGAGTGGCAGAAAGTGGCTGGCAGATATGCCACAAACAGGACTGACGCAGATGCACTCAGTGGCAATATAAATCTCCCTTTTTATGTGTGGGAGAATGCAGGAAAAAAATCAGGCCCACTGTATTACACTACACAGTTTGATTGGCAGAAAGTGTCTGACAGATATATCAAAAAATACAAGGGCTGTAGTAGAATTTCAATCTCCCTACAATGATCAAAGGACAAGTATGGCAGCAATAAAAGGACTGCTGCACATAAGAGTGTGGACAAAGAAACAAGAGAACTGTGCAGAAAGAAGCAACAGGATTTTTGCTTTGAAAAAAGCAGTTGGTTTGCACAGCGGCGTACAAACAGCAATGCAGCTATCAGGGAGCCTTATAAGCTACAGAGCTGATGCACAGAAACTGTCCCTGCAAAGAAAAGGTGGTGTTGGACAGTGGAAATCGCTACAGCACAAGCGGTTTGGGGGTTAATCTTTCCTACCTAACAATATCCCTGCTTCTGACGAAGCTGCAGCAGCCTCTTCCTATGCTACGATCGGCAGAAGTAAGATGGCGGTCGGTGTGCACGCCCCTTTATAGCCCCTGTGACGCCGCTGAAAGCAAGCCAATCACTGTAATGCCCTTCTCTAAGATGGTGGGGACCGAGACCTATGTCATCACGCTGCCCACACTCTGCGTCCACCTTCATTGGCTGAGAAATGGTGCTGAACGCGTCATTTGAAACGCGACTATAACGCGAAGATCGCCGACCGCATGGCCGATCCCACACTAGGATCGGCTCGGGTTTCACAAAACCCGACTTTGCCGAAAGTCGGCGATTTATGAAATTGACCGATCCGTTTCGCTCAACCCTAGCCCCAACCCTAACCCTAACTTTAGCCCCAACCCAAACTAGCCCTAACCTTAACTTTAGCCCCAACCATAACTTTAGCCCCAACCCTTACTGTAGCCCCAACCCTCACCCTAGCCTCAACCCTAGCCCCAACCCTAACCCCAACTCTAACCCTAGCCCTAATGGGAAAATGGAAATAAATACATTTTTTATTTTTTTATGTTTCCCTAACTAAAGGGGTGATGAAGGGGGGTTTGATTTACTTTTATAGCGGGTTTTTTAGCGGATTTTTATGATTGGCAGCTGTCACACACTAAAAGACGCTTTTTATTGCAAAAAATATTTTTGGCGTTACCACATTTTGAGACCTATAATTTTTCCATATTTTGGCCCACAGAATCATTTGAGGTCTTGTTTTTTGCGGAACGAGTTGACATTTTTATTGGCAACATCTTCGGGCATGTGACATTTTTTGATCGCTTTTTATTCCGATTTTTGTGAGGCAGAATGACCAAAAAACAGCTATTCATGAATTTATTTTGGGGGGGCGTTTATACCGTTCCACGTTTGGTAAAATGGATAAAGCAATTTTATGCTTCGGGTCAGTTCGATTACAGCGATACCTCATTTACATCATTTTTTTATGTTTTGGCGCTTTTATATGATAAAAACTATTTTACAGAAAAAATAATAATTTTTGCATTGCTTTATTCTGAGGACTATAATTTTTTTTTGTTTTTTCGCTGATGATGCTGTATGGTGGCTCGTTTTTTGCGGGACAAGATGACATTTTCAGCGGTACCATGGTTATTTATATCCGTCTTTTTGATTGCGTGTTATTCCACTTTTTGTTCAGCGGTATGAGAATAAAGCGTTTTTTCCCTCTTTTTTTTTTTTTTTTACGGTGTTCACTGAAGGGGTTAAGTAGTGGGACAGTTTTATAGGTCGGGTCGTTACGGCGATACTAAATATGTGTACTTTTATTGTTTTTTTTATGTAGATAAAGAAATGTATGGGAACACTATTTTTATTTTTTCTTCTTTATTTAGGAATTTATTTATTTTTTTTTACACATTTAAAAATTTTTTTTTTTACTTTGTCCCAGGGGGGACATCACTGTATAGTGACAGATCGCTGATCTGACACTTCGCAGAGCACTGTGTCAGATCAGGGATCTGACGTGCCCTGCTCCTGGCTCACCAGCGCCTGCTCTGAGCAGGCACTTGGTAAGCCACCTCCCTGCAGGACCCGGAAGTAGCCCGGCGGCCATTTTGGATCCGGGGCCTGCAGGGAGGAGACGCTCGGTACAAGGTAAGTACATCGCCTTGTACCGATCGTCTCAGGGAAGCACGCAGGGAGCCCCCTCCCTGCGCGATGCTTCCCTGTACCGCCGGAACACTACGATCATGTTTGATCGCAGTGTGACGGGGGTTAATGTGCCGGGAGCGGTCCGTGACCGCTCCTGGCACATAGTGCCGGATGTCAGCTGCAATATGCAGCTGACACCCGGCCGCGATCAGCCGCACTCCCCCCGTGAGCGCGGCCGATCGCATATGACATACTATCCCGTCACTGGGAATTAAGTCCCAGGTCACCTTGACGGGACAGTACGTCATATGGGATTAAGGGGTTAAAGTACCACTCCAGTCGTGCAATAAAGAAATATGCTGGAGTGGTGCTTTAAAGGAGTTATTTGAAGAGCTACATGTGAATGGCGCTGCAGTGCGCAGAATCGACCACAGCTCTAGTTACGTGATGCAATTCAGAGCTCCGGTTCTCAAGATTATGGGGGTCCCAGAGATTGGCAAGTCATCCCATATACCGAGGGAGGGGGTTACTTGGGGTAATCCATTTAAACAGGTTTTCCAAGATTTGTTTTTGTTTGGCCATAGGAATATAAAAAAAACAATAATGACAATCCAGACGTGCAATACAACCTCTCCGACAACATGACAGGAGAAGTGTGTATATACAGTGTATATACAGAATAAGGCCCTGTTCACACGTTCAGTATTTTACATCAGTATGTGTAAACCACAAGCACAGCCTGCGCAGTAGCAGCTATCGGGTGTACATAAAAGGTGATCCAATAGCTGCTACTACGCATGCGCCGGCGGTGCCATCGTGGAGGAGGATATTTTTTTCTTTACAAAGTTGGCGCCGCCTGCGCAGTAGCAGCTTTCGGATCACCTCTACATACACTGATAGCTGCTACTGCGCAGGATAACCTTTAACAAATTAATTATATACACACTACATATGCGATCAGGCTGCAGCTCAGGCGCCACCGCTGGCATCTGCTTGCAGAAGGTGATTTATTTTTCCCAAGATAGATAGATAGATAGATAGATAGATAGATAGATAGATAGATAAATATTCATTATGTAAACTAGGGGGCAGGTCCGGGTGGGATCAGTGACCTGTCAGCAGTCTGCATTATGAATACCTAATCAGAGCACCACATGAAGACCCCCCACAGGCCACCCCGGGGCAGGAGCATATCATTAACTAAAAACTGAAAATAAAGATCAGACGACAACCACAAGACGGATTTCATCACCAGGTATCATTGTAATCAGTATAATGGCGCCAAGCTGACACTGTCTGTAGGTTACTATGCACAATCCTGCTGACAAGGGCACTTTAATTATGCCATTTATGTTACAAGGGATACGCCGGGGCCGACAACTATCCGCCAAGCTGGTTTCGGGGGGGCCGACCACTATTCACCACGTGGGATACGCCTGGACCGACCACTATTTGCCACGCTGAATACGCCAGGGCCAATGACTATCCGCCATACAGGGTACTCTGGGACTGATATATATACACATTACACATTACAAATTTGATATTTGAAAGTGAAATTATGGGCTGTCCACATGCTGACACACATGCACGCTCACAAACATGCACGCTGAAAGACAGGAAAAACATGCACACATGCACACTCACACACTTGAGAAAACACACATACACACATGAGAAAACCACACATACCCACAGCCAGCAAATCACACACACACACCCAGGAAAACACACACACCCAGGAAAACACACACAGTGGCATAACTACAAAATTATGGGCCCCGGTGCGAACTTTCAAATGGGCCCCCCCTACCATGCCAAAATATTTTCCACCCAAATTCACATTTTCCCTATTCATTTTGCACACTATAGCTTTATTGCAAAGTTGTATAGTGTGACCTCAGTAGCGTAACTATGTGGTGCCCCATCCTGGTATATATTTGTCCCCCGTACTGCCATTGTTATGTAATGTATAAAAGAAAATAAACCATTATACTCATCAGGGGCTTACATAGAAGTCATGGGGATCCATATAAGAAGTATAATGCACCCCCATAGTCCTCCTTATAATATAATGCACCCCTGTAGTCCTCCTTATAGTATAATGCACCCCCATAGTCCTCTAAATAATATACTGCACTGTTCATAGTCATCCATATAGTATAATACACTCCCCATAGTCCTCCATATATTATAATAGACTCCTCATAGTGCTCAATATAGCATAATACACTCCTCATAGTGCTCCATATAGTATAATTCACTTCTCAGTCCTCCATATAGTATTATACACTCCTCATAGTCCTCCATATATTAAAATACACTGCTCAGTCCTACATATGGTATAATACACTCCTCATAGTGCTCCATATAGTATAATGCACCGCCATCGTCATCCATGTCGTACAATTCACTTCCCATAGTATAATGCACCCCATAGTTCTTCATATAGTATAATGTATTCCCCATAGTCCTCGATACAGTATAATGCAGCCCACATATAGTATAATGCAGCCACCCCACAGAGTATAATGCAGCCCCGCCATACAATATAATGTAATTCATCAAAATACCTGTTACGTAATTGCAAAAAAAAGGTTTTTTTTACCAAAAAATAGTATGAATGTGAAATGGAAAATACTGGTTTTTAATACAATAAAAGGCCAATATGACTAAAGAAAGCAACTACTACATGCTACATGCATGCTACATACATACTAGATGCTACATAAATGCTACATACATGCTACATACATGCTACATACATGCTAAATACATGCTAAATACATGCTGCATACATACTGCATGCTACATACATACTACATACATACTACATGCTACATACATGCGACATACATGCGACATACATGCTACATACATACTGCATGCTACATACATGCTACATACATACTGCATGCTACATACATACTACATACATACTACATGCTACATACATGCGACATACATGCGACATACATGCTACATACATGCTACATGCTACATACATGCTACATACATACTACATGCTACATACATACATACTACATACATACTGCATACATGCTACATACATACTACATGCTACATACATACATACTACATACATACTGCATACTACATACATGCTACATACATACTACATACATACTACATACTACATACATACTACATACATACTGTTATGACCCCAGTGGACAGGGTCTCAGAGGAACGTGTAAGTCTGCAAGATACAAAAATCCAGCTCATAGGGCTGTGGTAACTGGGTTGACCAAATAGCTACTCCTAACGCCAACACTAGAAGTAGCCGGGGATCATGCCTACGGTGATCGCTAGATGACTCGCGCCAGCCGGAGAATCTAACTACCCCTAGGAGAAGAAAACAAAGACCTCTCTTGCCTCCAGAGAAAGGGACCCCAAAGCAAGATACAAGCCCCCCACAAATAATAACGGTGAGGTAAGAGGAAATGACAAACACAGAAATGAACCAGGTTCAGCAAAGAGAGGCCAGCTTACTAATAGCAGAATATAGCAAGATAACTTATCTGGTCAACAAAAACCCTATAAAAATCCACGCTGGAGATTCAAGAACCCCCGAACCGTCTAACGGTCCGGGGGGAGAACACCAGCCCCCTAGAGCTTCCAGCAAAGGTCAGGATACAGATAGGAACAAGCTGGACAAAAATACCAAACAAAACAAAAGCAAAAAGCAAAGAAACAGACTTAGCTTGAAAAACAGGAACCAGGATCAGAGGACAAGAGCACAACAGATTAGCTCTGATTTCAACGATGCCAGGCATTGAACTGAAGGTCCAGGGAGCTTATATAGCAACGCCCCTGAACTAACGGCCCAGGTGAGGATATAGGAAAAGACAGACGCTCCAGAGTCAAATCATTAATGACCACTAGAGGGAGCAAAAAGCAAAATCACAACAGTACCCCCCCCCTTAGTGAGGGGTCACCGAACCCTCACCACGACCACCAGGGCGATCAGGATGAGCGGCGTGAAAGGCACGAACTAAATCGGCCGCATGAACATCAGAGGCGACCACCCAGGAATTATCTTCCTGACCATAGCCCTTCCACTTGACCAGGTACTGAAGCCTCCGCCTGGAGAGACGAGAATCCAAGATCTTCTCCACCACGTACTCCAACTCGCCCTCAACCAACACCGGAGCAGGAGGCTCAGCAGAAGGAACCACAGGCACAACGTACCGCCGCAACAAGGACCTATGAAACACGTTGTGGATAGCAAACGACACAGGTAGATCCAGGCGAAAGGATACAGGATTAAGAATTTCCAATATCTTGTAAGGACCAATAAAACGAGGTTTAAATTTGGGAGAGGAAACCTTCATAGGAACAAAGCGGGAAGAAAGCCACACCAAATCCCCAACACGTAGTCGGGGACCCACACCGCGGCGGCGGTTGGCAAAGCGCTGAGCCCTCTCCTGTGACAACTTCAAGTTGTCCACCACAAGATTCCAGATCCGCTGCAACCTATCCACCACAGAATCCACCCCAGGGCAGTCAGAAGGTTCCACATGACCCGAAGAAAAACGAGGGTGGAAACCAGAGTTGCAGAAAAACGGCGAAACCAAGGTGGCGGAACTAGCCCGATTATTAAGGGCAAACTCAGCTAATGGCAAGAAGGTCACCCAATCGTCCTGATCAGCAGAGACAAAACACCTCAAATAAGCCTCCAAAGTCTGATTAGTTCGCTCCGTCTGTCCATTAGTCTGAGGATGGAAAGCAGACGAAAACGACAAGTCAATGCCCATCCTACTACAAAAGGATCGCCAGAATCTGGAAACGAACTGGGATCCTCTGTCTGACACAATATTCTCAGGGATGCCGTGCAAACGAACCACGTTCTGGAAAAACACAGGAACCAGAACGGAAGAGGAAGGCAGTTTAGGCAAAGGAACCAAATGGACCATCTTGGAGAAGCGATCACATATCACCCAGATAACAGACATGCCCTGAGACACCGGAAGATCAGAAATGAAATCCATGGAGATATGTGTCCAAGGTCTCTTAGGGACAGGCAAGGGCAAGAGCAACCCGCTGGCACGAGAACAGCAAGGCTTAGCTCGAGCACAAGTCCCACAGGACTGTACAAATGACCGCACATCCCTAGACAAGGAAGGCCACCAAAAGGATCTGGCCACCAGATCTCTGGTGCCAAAAATTCCTGGGTGACCTGCCAACACCGAGGAATGAACCTCGGAAATGACTCTGCTGGTCCACTTATCAGGCACAAACAGTCTGTCAGGTGGACAAGAATCAGGCCTATCAGCCTGAAATCTCTGCAACACACGTCGCAGATCAGGAGAAATAGCTGACAAGATAATACCATCCTTAAGAATACCAACAGGTTCAGCGACTCCAGGAGCATCAGGCACAAAGCTCCTGGAAAGAGCATCGGCCTTCACATTCTTTGAACCTGGTAAATACGAGACAACAAAGTCAAATCGGGAGAAAAACAATGACCAGCGGGCCTGTCTAGGATTCAGGCGTTTAGCAGACTCGAGATACATCAGATTTTTGTGATCAGTCAAGACCACCACACGATGCTTAGCACCCTCGAGCCAATGACGCCACTCCTCAAATGCCCATTTCATGGCCAACAACTCCCGATTGCCCACATCATAATTTCGCTCCGCAGGCGAAAACTTCCTAGAGAAAAAGGCGCAAGGTCTCATAACAGAGCAACCAGGGCCTCTCTGCGACAAAACGGCCCCTGCTCCAATCTCTGAAGCATCCACCTCAACTTGAAAGGGAAGCGAGACATCAGGCTGGCACAAAACAGGCGCCGAAGTAAACCGACGTTTCAACTCCTGGAAAGCCTCCACGGCAGCAGGAGCCCAATTAACCACATCGGAGCCCTTCTTGGTCATATCCGTCAAAGGTTTCACAATGCTAGAAAAGTTAGCGATAAAACGACGGTAGAAGTTAGCGAAACCCAAGAACTTCTGAAGACTCTTAACTGACGAGGGCTGAGTCCAATCAAGAATAGCTCGGACCTTGACTGGGTCCATCTCCACAGCAGAAGGGGAAAAAATGAACCCCAAAAAGGGAACTTTCTGTACACCAAAAAGACACTTTGAGCCCTTGACAAACAAAGAATTTTCACGCAAAATTTTAAAGACCATCCTGACCTGCTCCACATGCGAGTCCCAATTATCAGAAAAAAACAGAATATCATCCAGATAAACGATCAGAAATTTATCCAGATAGTTCCGGAAAATGTCATGCATAAAGGACTGAAAAACTGAAGGGGCATTAGAGAGCCCAAAAGGCATCACCAAGTACTCAAAATGACCTTCGGGCGTATTGAATGCGGTTTTCCATTCATCCCCTTGCTTAATGCGCACAAGGTTGTACGCACCACGAAGGTCTATCTTGGTAAACCACTTGGCACCTTTAATCCGGGCAAACAAGTCAGACAACAGCGGCAAAGGATACTGAAATTTGACAGTGATCTTATTTAAAAGCCGATAGTCAATACAAGGCCTCAAAGATCCGTCCTTTTTAGCCACAAAAAAGAATCCCGCACCAAGAGGGGAAGAAGACGGACGGATGTGTCCTTTCTCCAGAGACTCCTTGATATATGAACGCATAGCGGTATGTTCAGGTATCGACAGATTAAACAGTCTTCCCTTAGGAAATTTACTGCCTGGAATCAAATCTATTGCACAGTCACATTCCCTATGAGGAGGCAATGCACTGGACCTGGACTCGCTAAAGACATCCTGATAATCAGACAAGTACTCCGGAACTTCCGAAGGCGTAGAAGAAGCAATAGACACAGGCAGGGAATCCTCATGAATACCATGACAGCCCCAACTAGACACTGACATAGCCTTCCAGTCAAGGACTGGATTATGGGTCTGTAACCATGGCAGCCCCAAAACAACCAAATCATGCATTTTATGTAGAACGAGAAAACGTATCACCTCGCGGTGTTCAGGAGTCATGCACATGGTAACCTGTGTCCAATACTGCGGCTTATTTTCTGCCAATGGCGTAGCATCAATACCCCTAAGAGGGATAGGATTTTCTAATGGTTCAAGAATAAAACCACAGCGCTTAGCAAATGAGAGATCCATAAGACTCAGGGCAGCACCTGAATCTACAAACGCCATGACAGGATAAGATGACAGTGAGCAAATCAAAGTTACAGACAGAATAAACTTAGGATGCAAATTACCAACGGTGACAGGACTAACAACCTTAGATATACGTTTAGAGCATGCTGAGATAACATGTGTAGAATCACCACAGTAGTAGCACAAGCCATTCCGGCGTCTATGAATTTTCCTCTCATTTCTAGTCAGGATTCTATCACATTGCATCAAATCAGGTGTCCGTTCAGACAACACCATGAGGGAATTTGCGGTTTTTCTATCACATTGCATCACATCAGGTGTCTGTTCAGACAACAACATGAGGGAATTTGCGGTTTTGCGCTCCCGCAACCGCCGGTCAATTTGAATAGCCAGGGACATGGTATCATTCAGACCTGTGGGAATGGGAAAACCCACCATAACATTCTTAATGGCCTCAGAAAGGCCATTTCTAAAATTAGCGGCCAGTGCACACTCGTTCCAATGTGTCAGCACGGACCATTTCCGAAATTTTTGGCAATACACCTCAGCCTCGTCCTGGCCCTGAGACATAGCCAGCAAGGCTTTCTCTGCCTGAATCTCAAGATTGGGTTCCTCATAAAGTAAACCGAGCGCCAGAAAAAACGCATCAATATCAGCCAATGCCGGATCTCCTGGCGCCAACGAAAAAGCCCAATCCTGAGGGTCACCCCGTAAGAATGAAATAACAATTTTTACTTGTTGAGCAGAGTCTCCAGACGAACAAGGTTTCAGGGACAAAAATAATTTACAATTATTCCTGAAATTCCTAAACTTAAATCGGTCTCCTGAAAACAGTTCAGGAATCGGAATCTTGGGTTCAGACCTAGGATTTCTGGTAACATAATCTTGTATACCCTGCACACGAGCGGCAAGCTGGTCCACACTTGTAATCAAGGTCTGGACATTCATGTCTGCAGCAAGCTTAAGCCACTCTGAGGTAAAGGGGAAAAGAAAAAAAAAAAAATGAGAGAGGGGAAAAAAAAACCTCAAAATTTTCTTTCTTATAATCCCACTTCTGCAATGCATTAAACATTTAATACTGGCCTGGCATACTGTTATGACCCCAGTGGACAGGGTCTCAGAGGAACGTGTAAGTCTGCAAGATACAAAAATCCAGCTCATAGGGCTGTGGTAACTGGGTTGACCAAATAGCTACTCCTAACGCCAACACTAGAAGTAGCCGGGGATCATGCCTACGGTGATCGCTAGATGACTCGCGCCAGCCGGAGAATCTAACTACCCCTAGGAGAAGAAAACAAAGACCTCTCTTGCCTCCAGAGAAAGGGACCCCAAAGCAAGATACAAGCCCCCCACAAATAATAACGGTGAGGTAAGAGGAAATGACAAACACAGAAATGAACCAGGTTCAGCAAAGAGAGGCCAGCTTACTAATAGCAGAATATAGCAAGATAACTTATCTGGTCAACAAAAACCCTATAAAAATCCACGCTGGAGATTCAAGAACCCCCGAACCGTCTAACGGTCCGGGGGGAGAACACCAGCCCCCTAGAGCTTCCAGCAAAGGTCAGGATACAGATAGGAACAAGCTGGACAAAAATACCAAACAAAACAAAAGCAAAAAGCAAATAAACAGACTTAGCTTGAAAAACAGGAACCAGGATCAGAGGACAAGAGCACAACAGATTAGCTCTGATTTCAACGATGCCAGGCATTGAACTGAAGGTCCAGGGAGCTTATATAGCAACGCCCCTGAACTAACGGCCCAGGTGAGGATATAGGAAAAGACAGACGCTCCAGAGTCAAATCATTAATGACCACTAGAGGGAGCAAAAAGCAAAATCACAACAACATACTACATGCCACGTACATGCTACATACATGCTACATACATGCTACATACATGCTGCATACATACTACATACAATACATTCATACATTACATACAATACATTCATACATTACAGACAATACATACATACAGACATACAGTACATATAACATAGATTTCATACTCACCATTACTTGTCACTTTGTTCCCCGAAGCCAGTGTCATCGGTAAAAAAGATTAAAATAACAAACAACCAATATACTCCCTGTCCGCAGAAATCCACGAGTGTCCCACGACGATCTCCCGTTGAGAACGGCAGCATCAGCTGATGCGACCGCTCTCTAGGGGCTTTCAGGAACACAATGACGGGAGGAAGGTATCTTTCCGCACTGTATTCCTCCGCCGCTGTAAAAAAAAAATAGTCCCTAGTCTCACTTTATGCCATTGCTGTGTGAGAAATTTTCCCATGCAGCAATTGACATAAAGTAAGACTCAGAGGTTACTATAGTTCAGTGATGCACTGCAGGAGCCATTGTCTCCTGTCAGTGTGTCACTGAAGGTCCTATAGAGCAGTGACATCACCCGATGTCACTGTTCTATTGGGGAGATCGTCGTGGGACACTCGTTATTAATTGGACTACGGCGGACAGGTAGTATACGGTTTATTATTTTACGTTTTTTGCAGGCACTGAAGTATGGTAAGTATGGTGAAATGAAGAATATTAAAATACTTTTTTCCTAATGTGTGTGTGTGTTTTATTAACCCTTTATTATTATTGGATTAATAATGGATAGCAATATCGAAGAGAAAAGAAAATAGCACTCACCCATTTACTTCCAGTGTGGAATTACTTTAATCCATGAAGACAAAGTTTCACATACTGTGCGGTACAGGCTAGGGCATTAATGAAGAGAGGGAGCGAGTGAAGACAAGACGAACGACGGCCGTTTCGCGCACAAGCGCTTCTACGGGTCCATGTGAGTTGTGCAGGTAACGTCATTTCCTTTAATAGACGAGCGACGCACCACATGCAATACATATAAATACATGATTAAAAACAACAACACTATCTTTAGTTTCTTACGGATTAGATGAAAATGGCCATGTCCAGTTTATCATTTAACCCCCACGGGCCTTGCGCATTGGTTTTAAGGATCCATCGCGCTTCACATTGAAGGAGTAAATTATTGTGATCCCCGCCATGCTGCGGGAACTTGACCACTTCTAACCCAGCGAAGCTCAGCTGGTTTGGATCTCCTCCATGCGATTCTTGTATATGTTTCACTAAACGAACACGGCCCTTTCCCGTGAGCACTGAATTAAAATGCTCACGAAAACGAACCATAAGGGGCCTGATTGTTTTTCCTATGTAAAACCTGGTACATGGGCAAAAAATTACATACACTAAAAATTTGGTTTTACAGGTCACAAAATCTTTAACGGTGTGAACTAATGTACCCACCTTCAGGGGGTTCGTGGTATTATGTAGATGGCACATGCTACAATTACCGCATTTGAAATTGCCGTGCGGGCGAGACTTTTTTATCCAATCATTATTATCTACGGAGATGCGATTTTTTATCACTAGATCCCCTATGTTCATGGACCGTTTGTATGCAAACCGTGGGCGACATTCCGTTAGGCTCCGAAAATCAGTATCACCTTCAATGACATGCCAATTTTTGCGTATGGCAGAATGGACTTCACTGTCCAATGGGCTATGTTTAAATATAAAGGTAAAAACCCCTTTTTTATTTTGATTGTCAATTCCATTACCTCTTTTACGTCTTTTGTTCTTGCCCTTTTTTAAAAGATCTAACTGAGAGAGATTAGCCGCCCGCATTTCGGCCTGCCGCAAAATATGATTAGGGTAACCTCTTTTACTAAAACGCGACTTGAGCTCCTGCACTTGGTTATTATAAATTTCATCATTACTGTAAATTTTTCTTAGACGCACCATCTGGCTGTAAGGAATACTGCATTTTGTATGGTCGGGATGAGCGCTCTGAAAATGCAACACGTTATTTGTTGCAGTGGTCTTTCTATGGACACTAGTACCGATTACCCCGTTTTTTTAATTCAACACTCATTAAGGCCTCTTTCATACTTGCGTCGGTACGGGTCCATCGCCATGCAACGGGCCGACGTACCGACTCATGTTGAGAAATTTGTGTACGACGTGGGCAGCAGATGCAGTTTTTCAACGCATTCGCTGCCCATTCTGAAGTCCGGGGAGGAGGAGGCGAACGTTTTTTCGTGCCGATGGTCCGCCAAAACACGATGGATCCATTGCACGACGGACGCGACGTGTGGCCATCCATCACTAGTACGAGTCTATGGGTAAAAAACGCATCCTGCGAGCACATTTGCAGGATCCGTTTTTTTCCTCATAGTTGTAATAGCGCAAGATTGCGCCTGATGGCCACACGTTTCATCTGTTTTTTGCAGGATCCGTCAAAAAAACTGTTTTCACCGGACGGAAAACACATACAGAGGAACGGTTTTTCTGTCCGGCGGAAAAACGCACAGCGACAGATCCGGCAAAAAACGTATGAAACTGAGATGTGAAATAATGAATCCGGCCTCCGAATCCGATTTTTCATGCATGTTTCCATTCAAATCATGCACATTTTCCGTTTATTTAAAACTGCATCAAAACCGCGCAAAAACCGCACCAAAAACTGCATCAAAACTGCATCAAAAACTGCATCATAACTACACCAAAAACTGCATCAAAACTGCACCAAAAACTGCACCAAAAACCTGCACCAAAAACTGCACCAAAACCTGCACCAAAAACTGCATCAAAAAACGCACCAGAAACTGCACCAAAAACCGCATCAAAAACTGCACCAAAACCTGCATCAAAACCTGCATTAGGCTATGTTCACACGATGCGGTTTTCGCTGCGGATCCGCAGCGGATTTGCAGCTGCGGATCCGCAGACGTTTTCCATGCAGGGTACAGTACAATGTTACCCTATGGAAAACGAAATCCACTGTTCCCACGTTCCTTTTTTCAGCAGGAAAATCCGCGCTGATTTTCTGCGGAAAAAAAGAAGTACCATGTCAATTATTTCTGCGGATTCCGCTGCTGTTTTCCACCTGCACCAATAGGAAAAAGCAGCTGGAAACCCGCAGTGGAATCCGCAGTAGAAAAAGGACTGAAAACCGCATTGAAAACCACCGCAGGTTTTGCACTGCGGTTTTCACAAATCAGGACCTATAAAATCCGCAGCGAAAAAAGGATAGTGTGAACAAGGCCTTAGGGTATGTGCACACGTTGCGGATTTTGCTGCGGAATTTTCCGCAGCGGATTTGGAAAATCCGCAGTGCAAAACCACTGCGGTTTTCACTGCGGATTTTCACGCGGTTTCTTATTGGTGCAGGTTGAAAACTGCTGCGGAATCCGCAGAAAGAAGTGACATGCTACTTCTTTTTTTCCGCAGCGTTTCTGCTTGGATTTTTCCGCAGCATGTGCTCAGCGTTTTTTTTTTCCCATAGGTTTACATGGTACTGTAAACTTAGGGAAAACTGCTGCGGATCCGCAGCGTCAAATCCGCTGCGGATTTGCAGCAAAATCCACAGAGTGTGCACATACCCTAAAAAACCACCAAAAACCTGCACCAAAAACTGCATAAAAATCTGCACCAAAAACTGCATCAAAAACTGCACCAAAACCTGCATCCAAAACAGCACCAAAACCTGCACCAAAAACTGTATCAAAAACCGCACCAAAAGCTTGCACCAAAAACTTCATCAAAAACAGCACCAAAAACTGCACCAAAAACTGCATCAAAAACTGCACTAAAAGCCTGCACCAAAAACTGCATCGAAAACCGCACCAAAAGCCTGCACCAAAAACAGCATCAAAAACAGCACCAAAAACCTGCACCAAAAACCGCATCAAAAACTGCACCAAAACCTGCATCAAATCCTGCATCAAAAACCTGCACCAAAAGCTGCATAAAAATCTGCACCAAAAACTGCATCAAAAACTGCACAAAAAACTGCATCAAAAACCGCACCAAATGCCTGCACCAAAAACTGCATCAAAAACAGCACCAAAAACCTGCACCAAAAACTGCATCAAAAACCGCACCAAACACCTGCACCAAAAACTGCACCAGTTTTCGATGCAGTTTTTGGTGCAGTTTTTTTGGTGCCGTTTAGGGCTTGTTCACACTATCCTTTTTTTGCTGCGGATTTTTCAGCTGCGGATTTGTAAAAACCGCAGTGCAAAACCGCGGTGGTTTTCACTGCAGTTTTTTGTGCGGTTTCTACTGCGGATTCCACTGCGGGTTTCCAACTGCACTTTCCTATTGGTGCAGGTGGAAAACCGCTGCGGAATCCGCAGAAAGAATTGACATGCTACTTCTTTTTTTCCGCAGAAAATCCGTGCTGATTTTCAAGCGGAAAAACACAAAGTGGGCACAGCGGTTTTTGTTTTCCATAGGGTATCATTGTACTGTACCCTGCATGGAAAATGGCTGCGGATCCGCAGCTGCAAATCCGCTGCGGATCCGCAGCAAAAACCGCAAAGTGTGAACATAGCCTTAGATGCGTTTTTGATGCAGGTTTTGGTGCGGTTTTTGATGCAGTTTTTGGTGCAGTTTTGATGCAGTTTTTACGCGGTTTTGATGCAGTTTTTGGAAATAAATAAATAAACGGAAAATGTGCATGATTTGAATGGAAACATGCATGAAAAAATGGATTCGGAGGCCGGATTCATCATTTCACATGTCAGTTTCATACGTTTTTTGCCGTATCCGTCGCTGTGCGTTTTTTCGTATGTGTTTTCCGTCCGGCGGAAACAGCTTTTTTGATGGATCCTGCAAAAAACGGATGAAACGTGTGGCCATCAAGCGCTATCCGGCGCTAATACAAAAAACGGATCCTGCAAATGTGCTCAGAGGATGCGTTTTTTTACCCATAGACTTGTACTAGCGACGGATCGCGACGGATGGCCACACGTCGCGTCCGTCGTGCAACGGATCCGTCATGCTTTGGCGAACCGTTGGCACGAAAAAACGTTCAAGTGAACTTTTTTTGTCCGTCGCGTCTGCCATTTTCTACCGCGCATGCACGGACAAAACTCCGCCCCCTCCTCCCCGGACTTCAGAATGGGCAGCGGATGCGTTGAAAAACTAAATCCACTGCTCACGTCGTGCACAAATTTCACAACATGTGTCGGTACGTCGGCCCGACGCATAGCGACGGACCCGTACCGACTCAAGTATGAAAGAGGCCTTAATGAGCGTTGAATTAGAAAAAAAAAGACGTGGGCTCCCGCACAATTTTCTGCACCAGAGGGGGAAAGCCGACAGCCGGGGGCCAATATTTGTAGCCTGGGCTATGAATATCAGCCCACAGCTGTCTGCGTAGCCTTTACTGGCTATTAAAATAGGGGGACCCCCCAAAAAAATGACGTGGGGTCCCCCTATATTTTATAGCCAGAAAGGCTACGCAGACAGCTGCGGGCTGATATTCATAGCCTAGAGAGGGGACATGGATATTGGCCCCCCCGGCTACAAATACCAGTCCGCAGCTGCCCCGAAAATGGCACATCTGTGAGATGCGCCAATTCCGGCACTTAGCCCCTCTCTTCCCACTCCCGTGTAGCGGTGGGATATGGGGTAATAAGGGGTTAATGTCATCTTGCTATCGTAAGGTGACATTAAGCCGGGTTAAAATAGGAGAGGCGTCAATAAGACGCCTATCCATTATTAATCCAATGCTAGTAAAGGGTTAATAAAACACACACACACACACATTAGGAAAAAGTATTTTAATATTCTTCATTTCACCATACTTCAGCGCCTGCAAAAAAAGTAAAATAATAAACCGTATACTACCTGTCCGCCATAGTCCAATTAATAACGAGTGTCCCACGACGATTTCCCCCATAGAACAGTGACATTGGGTGATGTCACTGCTCTATAGGACCTTCAGTGACACACTGACAGGAGACAATGGCTCCTGTAGTGCATCACTGAACTATAGTAACCTCTGAGTCTTACTTTATGTCAGTTGCAGCGTGGGAAAATTTCTCACACAGCAATGGCATAAAGTGAGACTAGGGACTATTTTTTTACAGCGGCGGAGGAATACAGTGCAGAAGGATACCTTCCTCCCGTCATTGTGTTCCTGAAGCCCCTAGAGAGCGGTCGCACCAGCTGATGCTGCCGTTCTCCACAGGAGATCGTCGTGGGACACTCGTGGATTTCTGCGGACAGGGAGTATATTGGTTGTTTGTTATTTTAATCTTTTTTACAGATGACACTGGCTTCGGGGAACAAAGTGACAAGTGATGGTGAGTATGAAATCTATGTTATATGTACTGTATGTCTGTATGTATGTAATGTATGAATGTATTGTATGTAGTATGTATGTAGCATGTATGTATAATAGAGCAAAGCAAAGTCCAGCTCACCATGGTTGACATCTCTTCCTTGAGCATGTATGTAGCATGTATGTAGCATGTATGTAGCATGTATGTATGTAGTATTTTTTTTTTTTTACATTTAACACATTAGCCAGATGATGGGACTACTACTGTCCCATCATTGGCTAATGTGTCAATCACTGTCACTGTAGCAGGCATTGTCCGATGGGACTTGTAGTCCCATCGGACGATGCCTGCACACATGCACAGAGCCCAGGCACGCTGCACAGAGCCCCGGCAGCCCGCACAGAGCCCCGGCACGCCGCACAGAGCCCCGCACAGAGCCCCGGCAGGCCGCACAGAGCCCCGACAGGCAGCATAGAGCCCCGGCAGGCAGCACAGAGCCCTGGTACGCTGCACAGAGCCCCGGAAGCTCGCACAGAGCCCCGGCACGCTTCACAGAGCCCCGGCACGCTGCATAGAGCCCCGGCATGCCGCACAGAGCCCCACACAGAGCCCCGGCACGCCGCACAGAGCCCCTGCAGGCCGCACAGAGCCCCGGCAGGCCCGCACAGACCCCCAGCAGCCCGCACAGAGCCACGAGACGCCCGTACAGATCCCCGGCAGGCACACACAGTGTCAGCCCACGCACCGCCCACACTCTCCCCCCCCTCCGGAACAGGATGTAGAAGCACAGAAAGGGCTTATTTACATTCCGATATTTGTGTCCCATTGACTTGCATTGGTATCGGCGATATCCGATATTTTTTGGATATCGGCCGATCCAATCCGATATCGATACTTCTGGATATCGGACGGTATCGCTCAACACTACTTAGAAATTAAAAATATTGGTCACAAGAAGGTGCCACTGAATATCTACAGCAGAAGAGCAGCTCTGCTTGTTCAGCTGGATTGCCCGTAGACTGTATGAAAAGAAAACCTCTGGGACAATATTGTACAGTAATATGCTGCAGTTAGCAGGAAAATTGCAAAATTCTGATTTATGTTCTTACTAGCAAAATACCCTCAGCTCCACTTGCGGAAAATGGTATGTTAAATTGTTGGTTATGCTTGCTAAGGTTCAATCTTCAGTTTCACCCTGTAGTTGACATCTTCAGTGTTTAAAACATTTTTTTTTTCAACGAGATTTTTAGTTTGGCTTTACCGGTTGTTTATTTTTACAAATTTTTTGTTAAATATTAACCCCAAGCCTGTTTTCACCTTCATGACCAGGCCAAATTTTACAATTATGACCAGTGTCACTTTATGAGGTAATAACTCAGGAACGTTTCACCTGATTCTAAAGCCAGTCTCACACGCCAAGATAATTCCGGTACCGGAAAAATTGGTACCGGAGTTATCCGTGTCCATGTGCTCACGTGGCACATCAGTGTGGCACATGTGCGGCAGCCGTGTGCCGCCCGTGTGCTGACTGAGGACCACACAGAGTTAAGCACTGTCCCCTGCATCTGGTGCTGAAGCCGGCATTCATTCCTTCTCCCCAGCAGCGTTCGCTGGAGAGAAGGAATGAAAAATCTATGGGAGGTGGAACCGCATATTCATCACTGTAATGAGCGGTACCACGTGACCGCTCACACAGGACAAGCTGCGGCGCTGAGAGGAAGCATCGCGGGAGCTGGGTGAGTATTTTAATGCCAGCGGGCGGGCGGGCGCACAGTGGGTGGGAGGCGGGAGGTGACCAGGAGCTTTATTTTAAACACACAAAATAAAAAAAACTAGATTTTTCATTCCTTCTCTCCAGCGAACGCTGCTGGGGAGAAGGAATGAATGCCGGCTTCAGCACCACACGCAGGGGGGACAGCGCTTAACTCTAGCGCTGTCTCCTGCACGGTCCGTGTGGTCTTCAGTCGGCACACGGACAGCATCCATGTGCGGTACGTGTTGACACGCACCCATTGACTTTAATGGGTCCGTGTGATCCGTGCGCTCCCACGAACACTGACACACGGTCCGTGAAAACACGCTGACATGTGCAGAGACACATTGATTTTAATGTGTCTACGTGAGTCAGTGTCTCTGGTACGTGAGAAAACTGTCACCACACGTACCAAAGCCACTGACGTGTGAAACAGGCCTAAGTCTGTTTTTTCATGACATATTTTGCTTCATGATAGTGGTAAAATTTCTTCTATATGGCTTGCATTTATTTGTGAAAAAATGGAAAATTGGTGAAAATGTAGCAATTTTCACTTTTTTTATTTTTATGCCCTTAAAGCAGAGAGTTATGTCACACAAAAAAGTGAATAAATAACATTTCCCTCATGTCTGCTTCACATGAGCACAATTTTTGAAACATAATTTTTGTTTGTTAGGAAGTTATAAGGGTTAAAAAATTGACCAGCGATTTCTCATTTTTTCAACACAATTTACAAAACCATTTTTTAGGGATCACATTACATTTGAAGTGCCTTTGAGAGGTCTATATGACAGAAAGTACCCCAAAGTGACACCTTTCTAAAAACTGCACCCCTCAAGGTGCTCAAAACCAGTGCGGATACACTGTGGACATTATACTGTCTGCGGATACACTGGGGGCATTGTACTGTCTGCGGATACACTGTGGGGGCATTATACTGTCTGCAGATACACTGTGGGGGCATTATACCGTGTGCTGACGCACTGTGGGGGCATTATACTGTCTGCGGATACACTTTGGGGGCATTATACTGTCTGCGGATACACTGTGGGGGCATTATACTGTCTGCGGATACACTGTGTGGACATTATACTGTCTGCGGATACACTGTGGGGGCATTATACCCTGTGCTGACGCACTGTGGGGGCATTATACTGTCTGCGGATACACTATGGGGGCATTATACTGTCTGCGGATACACTGTGGGGGCATTATACTATCTGCGGATACACTGTGGGGACATTATATTGTCTGCGGATACACTGTGGGGGCATTATACTGTCTGCGGATACACTGTGGGGGCATTATACTATCTGCGGATACACTGTGGGGACATTATATTGTCTGCGGTTACACTGTGTGGACATTATACTTTGTCTGAGGATACACTTTGGGGGCATTATACTGTCTGCGGATACACTGTGGGGGCATTATACTGTCTGCGGATACACTGTGGGGGCATTATACTGTCTGCGGATACACTGTGGGGGCATTATACTGTCTGGATACACTGTGGGGGCATTACAGTATACTGTCTGCGGATACACTGTGGGGGGATTATACTGTCTGTGCATACACTGTGTGGACATTATACTGTCTGCAGATCCACTGTGGGGGCATTATACTGTCTGCGGATACACTGTGGGGGCATTATACTGTCTGCGGATACACTGTGTGGACATTATACTGTCTGCGGATACACTGTGGGGGCATTACAGTATACTATCTGGATACACTGTGGGGGCATTATACTGTCTGCAGATACACTGTGGGGGCATTATACTGTCTGCTGATTCACTGTGGGGGCATTATACTGTCTGCGGATACATTGTGGGGGCATTATACTTCTGCGGATACATTGTGGGGGCATTATACTGTCTGCGGATACACTGTGGGGGCATTATACTGTCTGCTGATTCACTGTGGGGGCATTATACTGTCTGCGGATACACTGTGGGGGCATTATACTGTCTGCTGATTCACTGTGGGGGCATTATACTGTCTGCGGATACACTGTGGGGGCATTATACTTCTGCGGATACATTGTGGGGGCATTATACTGTCTGCGGATACACTGTGGGGGCATTATACTGTCTGCGGATACACTGTGGGGGCATTATACTGTCTGCGGATACATTGTGGGGGCATTATACTGTCTGCGGATACACTGTGTTGACATTATACTGTCTGCGGATACACTGTGGGCATTATACTGTCTGCGGATACACTGTGGGGGCATTATACTGTCTGCGGATACACTGTGGGGGCATTATACTGTCTGCGGATACACTGTGGGGGCATTATACTGTCTGCGGATACACTGTTGGGGCATTATACTGTCTGCGGATACACTGTGGGGGCATTATACTGTCTGCGGATACACTGTGGGGGCATTATACTATCTGCGGATACACTGTGGGGGCATTATACTGTCTGCGGATACACTGTGGACATTATACTGTCTGCGGATACACTGTGGGGGCATTATGCTGTCTGCGGATACACTGTGGGGGCATTATACTATCTGCGGATACACTGTGTGGACATTATACTGTCTGCGGATACACTGTTGGGGCATTATACTGTCTGTGGAGGCACTGTGGGGGCATTATACTGTGTGCGAAGGGGGTACTGTGACGTGATCATGGAGCGCTGATGGTTGTCATGACAGTCAGGGGACTGCTGATTACCCCCGTGCCTCTCATTACGATCCTCCTGTGAATTCTGGCCTGAAATCAGGAGATGGTGATTGCTGCTGTACGTTTAAGTGGTGATACAAAGCTATGTATAGAACAAGCGAACGGATGATCGCAGATTCAAGTCCCCTAAGAAGACTATGAAATACAGTGAAAAAATAACAAAAATAAGTTTTTAAGAATATGAAATAAAAATAAAGAAAAAGCTAAGAAAAAAATCCTTTTCAGCCATTGAAATTAAAACAGTAAAAAAACAAATACACATATTTGTATCGCTGTGTTCAGAAATGTCCAATATATCAAAGTATAAAATAAATTAATCTGATCGATAAATGACCTAATGAAAAAAATCAAAATGCCAGAATTACTTTTGGCCTTCGCAACATTGCAAAAAAATAGGTGAACAAAACGTATCTACCCCAAATTTTATCATTAAAAACGACAGTTCAGGTCGCAAAAAAATGAGCCCTCACATAGTCTCATATCCCAAAAAATGAAATGGTATCGGTCTCAGAAAATGGCAACAAAAGGTAACAAAAAGTTTGTACAAATTTCCAAATTTTTTTTCACCACTTAAAAAAAAAGTTATAAAGCTTGGTGTCTGTGTAATTGCACTGACCTGGACAATTATATTGCCAGGTTGGTTTTCCCATATACTGAACATGGTAACTAATAGTGCACTTCTTTTTGCAATTTCACCGCACTTGTAATTTTTCCCCATTTTCCAGTACACTATGTGGTAGAATGAATAGAGTCATTCAAAAATACAACTCATCTCGCAGAAAACAAAGCCCTCATAGGGCTATATGGCCGGAAAAATAAAGGTTATGGCTCTCGGAAGAAGAGAAGGAAGAAATGGAAAAAAAATCACCCGGGTGTGAAGGAAATGAGATCAGGATAGTGAAAAACTGTATCACTTGTATCTATCATTGCAATGTTTCAGCTCATTCCTGAGTCTTTTTGTGCAGAAGTCTGACACTGTGTCACCATTGGACTTTTATTATGACTGTAATAATTATAGGGGATAACTCAGTAGACTCTTTGCGTGGAACAAGACAACTTGTTATGACCCCAATGGCAGAGGGTCTCAAGAGTACATACCAAGTCTGCAAACACAAAAAACCAGCTCATAGGGCAGTGGTAACTGGGCTGACCATATATCTAATCCTAGCACCACAAATAGCAGCAGCCGGGGAAAGTGCCTACGTTGGTTCTAGACGTCTCGCGCCAGCCGGAGAACTAACTAACCCTAGAAGGGAAAAGATAGACCTTTCTTGCCTCCAGAGAAAAGACCCCAAAAGTTGGATACAAGCCCCCAACAAATAATAACGGTGAGGTAAGGAGAAAAGACAAACGTAAGAATGAACTAGATATTTAGCAAAGAGAGGCCCACTGACTAATAGCAGAATATAGTAAGATGACTTATATGGTCAGCAAAAACCCTATCAAAATTTCCACGCTGGATATTCAAGAACCCCCGAACCGTCTAACGGCCCGGGGGGAGAACACCAGCCCCCTAGAGCTTCCAGCAAAATCAGGAATCACATTTAGTACAAGCTGGACAAAAAATAAGAGCAAAGCAAATAATCAAAAAACAAGGAAGCAGGACTTAGCTTAATTTTGCAAGATCCAAGACCAGCAGACAGGAGCAAACAGAAAGGAACTGATTACAACGATGCCAGTCACTGGACTGAGAAACCAAGAAGTTTAAATAGCAACACCCCTGGACTAACGACCCAGGTGGGTGCCAAACTGAGGAAAGACAATCCCAGAGTCATATCACTAGTGACCACAAGAGGGAGCCAAAAAAGTCTAATTCACAACAGTACCCCCCCTTTAAGGAGGGGTCACCGAACCCTCACCAAGACCACCAGGGCGATCAGGATGAGCAGCGTGAAAGGCACGAACTAAATCGGCCGCATGCACATCAGAGGCAACCACCCAGGAATTATCCTCCTGACCATAGCCCTTCCACTTGACCAGATACTGAAACCTCCGCCTGGAGAGACGAGAATCCAAGATCTTCTCCACCACGTACTCCAACTCGCCCTCAACCAACACCGGAGCAGGAGGCTCAACAGAAGGAACCACAGGTACAACGTACCGCCGCAACAAAGACCTATGGAACACGTTGTGAATGGCAAACGACACCGGAAGATCCAAGCGAAAGGACACAGGATTAAGGATTTCCAATATCTTGTAAGGACCGATGAAGCGAGGCTTAAATTTAGGAGAGGAGACCTTCATAGGAACAAATCGAGAAGACAGCCATACCAAATCCCCAACACGAAGTCGGGGACCCACACCGCGGCGGCGGTTGGCAAAACGCTGAGCCTTCTCCTGTGACAACTTCAAGTTGTCCACCACATGATTCCAGATCCGCTGCAACCTATCCACCACGGAATCTACCCCAGGACAGTCAGAAGGCTCCACATGTCCCGAGGAAAAACGAGGATGGAAACCAGAGTTGCAAAAAAATGGCGAAACCAAAGTAGCGGAACTAACCCGATTATTAAGGGCAAACTCAGCCAACGGCAAGAAGGTCACCCAATCATCCTGATCTGCAGAAACAAAACACCTCAAATAAGCCTCCAGAGTCTGATTAGTTCGCTCCGTTTGTCCATTAGTCTGAGGATGAAAGGCAGACGAAAACGACAAATCAATGCCCATCTTAGCACAAAAGGATCGCCAGAACCTGGAAACAAACTGGGATCCTCTGTCAGACACAATATTCTCAGGAATGCCGTGTAAACGAACCACATTCTGAAAGAACAAAGGAACCAGATCGGAAGAGGAAGGCAGCTTAGGCAAAGATACCAAATGGACCATCTTGGAAAAGCGATCACATACCACCCAGATGACAGACATGCCCTGAGACACCGGAAGATCTGAAATGAAATCCATGGAAATGTGTGTCCAAGGCCTCTTCGGGACAGGCAAGGGCAAGAGCAATCCGCTGGCACGAGAACAGCAAGGCTTAGCTCGAGCACAAGTCCCACAGGACTGCACAAATGACCGCACATCCCGTGACAAGGAAGGCCACCAAAAGGACCTAGCCACCAGATCTCTGGTGCCAAAAATTCCCGGATGCCCTGCCAACACCGAGGAATGAACCTCGGAAATGACTCTGCTGGTCCACTTATCAGGAACAAACAGTCTGTCAGGTGGACAAGAGTCAGGTCTACCAGCCTGAAATCTCTGCAACACACGTCGCAAATCCGGAGAAATGGCTGACAGGATAACTCCCTCTTTGAGAATACCAACTGGTTCTGCGACTCCAGGAGAGTCAGGCACAAAGCTCCTTGAAAGAGCATCAGCCTTCACATTCTTTGAACCTGGTAAATACGAGACCACAAAGTCAAAACGGGAGAAAAACAATGACCAGCGGGCCTGTCTAGGATTCAGGCGTTTAGCAGACTCGAGATACATCAGATTTTTGTGATCAGTCAAGACCACCACACGATGCTTAGCACCCTCGAGCCAATGACGCCACTCCTCAAATGCCCACTTCATGGCTAACAACTCCCAATTGCCAACATCATAATTCCGCTCAGCAGGCGAAAACTTCCTAGAGAAAAAAGCACATGGTCTCATTACAGAGCAACCAGGGCCTCTCTGCGACAAAACGGCCCCTGCCCCAATCTCAGAAGCATCCACTTCAACCTGAAAGGGAAGTGAGACATCAGGCTGGCACAAAACAGGCGCCGAAGTAAACCGGCGCTTCAACTCTTGAAAGGCTTCCACGGCTGCAGGAGCCCAGTTAGCAACATCAGAACCTTTCTTGGTCATATCCGTCAAAGGTTTAACAACGCTAGAAAAATTAGCGATAAAACGACGGTAGAAGTTAGCAAAACCCAAGAACTTCTGAAGACTCTTAACTGACGTGGGTTGAGTCCAATCATGAATAGCTCGGACCTTGACTGGGTCCATCTCCACCGCAGAAGGGGAA
The DNA here is from genome assembly GCF_051348905.1 of Ranitomeya variabilis. Lineage (NCBI taxonomy): Eukaryota > Metazoa > Chordata > Amphibia > Anura > Dendrobatidae > Ranitomeya > Ranitomeya variabilis. The sequence continues at coordinate 477,478,230 of NC_135233.1, forward strand.
AAAATAAAACCCAAAAAGGGAACCTTCTGTACTCCAAAGAGACACTTTGAGCCCTTAACAAACAAAGCATTCTCACGCAAAACCTGAAACACCATCCTGACCTGCTCTACATGCGAGTCCCAATCATCAGAAAAAAACAGAATATCATCCAGATAAACAATCATAAATTTATCCAGATACTTCCGGAAAATATCATGCATAAAGGACTGAAACACTGAAGGAGCATTAGAGAGCCCGAAAGGCATCACCAAGTACTCAAAATGACCTTCGGGCGTATTAAATGCAGTTTTCCATTCATCTCCTTGCTTAATGCGCACAAGGTTGTACGCACCACGAAGATCTATCTTGGTGAACCACTTGGCACCTTTAATCCGGGCAAACAAGTCCGACAACAGAGGCAAAGGATACTGAAATTTAACAGTGATTTTATTCAGAAGCCGATAGTCAATACAAGGTCTCAAAGATCCGTCCTTCTTGGCCACAAAAAAGAATCCCGCACCAAGAGGGGAAGAGGATGGACGGATATGCCCCTTCTCCAGAGATTCCTTGATATACGAACGCATTGCGGTATGCTCAGGTACAGACAGATTAAATAATCTTCCCTTAGGAAATTTACTACCTGGAATCAAATCTGTTGTGAAATTGGATTCTGGGCTCCCCCGGTGGCCACTTGTGGAATTTAACTTGTGTGCATCATCCCCTCTGTTCACCTGCTCCTATCAGGATGTGGGAGTCGCTATATAACCTTGCTCCTCTGTCAGTTTCATGCCGGTCATCAATGTAATCAGTAGCCTTTCTGTGCATGTTCCTGCTACTAGACAACTCCCAGCTAAGTTGGACTTTTGTCCTTGTGTGTTTTTGCATTTTGTTCCTGTTCACAGCTGCTGTTTCGTTACTGTGTCTGGAAAGCTCTTGTGAGCGGAAATTGCCACTCTGGTGTTATGAGTTAATGCTAGAGTCTTAAAGTAATTTCTGGATGGTGTTTTGATAGGGTTTTCTGCTGACCATGAAAGTGCCCTTTCTGTCTTCATGCTATCTAGTAAGCGGACCTCGATTTTGCTAAACCTATTTTCATACTACGTTTGTCATTTCATCTAAAATCACCGCCAATATATGTGGGGGCCTCTGTCTGCCTTTTGGGAAAATTTCTCTAGAGGTGAGCCAGGACTGTCTTTTCCTCTGCTAGGATTAGGTAGTTCTCCGGCTGGCGCTTGGCATCTAGGGATAAAAAAACGTAGGCATGCTACCCGGCCACTTCTAGTTGTGCGGCAGGTTTAGTTCATGGTCAGTATAGTTTCCATCTTCCAAGAGCTAGTTCTCATATATGCTGGGCTATGTTCTCTCGCCATTGAGAATCATGACAGTTTGACCGGCCCAAAAAAGGGTTAAATTACTGGCTGAGAAAGGAGAGAAAAAAGAAGTCTGCTACAATTTTTTTTTTTTTTTTTTTCCCTCTAGTTCTGAGTGTGCTCTTAATTGAATCACTTGCTAGTCTGCCTATACTGCAGCCTTCCTCTCTTCCTCTCCTTCTAATCCTTGAATGGCTCTGTGTTCACCTGTTTCAAATGGATCTTCAGAGTGTAGCTACAGGTTTGAATAATCTTGCCACAAAGGTACAAAATTTGCAAGATTTTGTTGTTCATGCACCTATGTCTGAGCCTAGAATTCCTTTGCCTGAATTCTTCTCGGGGAATAGATCTCACTTTCAAAATTTTAAAAATAATTGCAAATTGTTTTTGTCCCTGAAGTCTCGCTCTGCCGGAGACCCTGCACGGCAGGTCAGGATTGTAATTTCCTTGCTCCGGGGCGACCCTCAAGACTGGGCTTTTGCATTGGCACCAGGGGATCCTGCGTTGCTCAATGTGGATGCGTTTTTTCTGGCCTTGGGGTTGCTTTATGAGGAACCTCATTTAGAGCTTCAGGCGGAAAAGGCCTTGATGTCCTTGTCTCAGGGGCAAGATGAAGCTGAAATATACTGCCAAAAATTCCGCAAATGGTCTGTGCTTACTCAGTGGAATGAGTGCGCCCTGGCGGCGATTTTCAGAGAAGGTCTCTCTGATGCCATTAAGGATGTTATGGTGGGGTTCCCTGTGCCTGCGAGTCTGAATGAGTCCATGACGATGGCTATTCAGATCGATAGGCGTCTGCGGGAGCGCAAACCTGTGCACCATTTGGCGGTGTCTACTGAGAAAACGCCAGAAAATATGCAATGTGATAGAATTCTGTCCAGAAGCGAGCGGCAGAATTTTAGACGAAAAAATGGGTTGTGCTTCTATTGTGGTGATTCAACTCATGTTATATCAGCATGCTTTAAGCGTACTAAGAAGCCTGACAAGTCTGTTTCAATTAGCACTTTACAGTCTAAGTTTATTCTATCTGTGACCCTGATTTGTTCTTTGTCATCTATTACCGCGGACGCCTATGTCGACTCTGGCGCTGCTTTGAGTCTTATGGATTGGTCCTTTGCCAAACGCTGTGGGTATGATTTGGAGCCATTGGAGGCTCCAATACCTCTGAAAGGGATTGACTCCACCCCATTGGCTAGTAATAAACCACAATACTGGACACAAGTGACTATGCGTGTTAATCCGGATCACCAGGAGGTTATTCGCTTTCTGGTGCTGTATAATCTACATGATGTTTTGGTGCTGGGATTGCCATGGCTGCAATCTCATAACCCAGTCCTCGACTGGAGAGCTATGTCTGTGTTAAGCTGGGGATGTAAAGGAACTCATGGGGACGTACCTTTGGTTTCCATTTCATCATCTATTCCCTCTGAGATTCCTGAATTCTTGTCTGACTTTCGTGACGTTTTTGAAGAACCCAAGGTTGGTTCACTACCTCCGCACCGGGAGTGCGATTGTGCCATAGACTTGATCCCGGGTAGTAAATACCCTAAGGGTCGTTTATTTAATCTGTCTGTGCCTGAACACGCTGCTATGCGAGAATATATAAAGGAGTCCTTGGAAAAGGGACATATTCGTCCTTCGTCATCTCCCTTAGGAGCCGGTTTTTTCTTTGTGTCTAAGAAAGACGGCTCTTTGAGGCCGTGTATTGATTATCGACTTTTGAATAAAATCACGGTTAAATATCAATATCCGTTACCACTGCTTACTGATTTGTTTGCTCGTATAAAGGGGGCCAAGTGGTTCTCTAAGATTGATCTCCGTGGGGCGTATAATTTGGTGCGAATCAAGCAGGGGGATGAGTGGAAAACCGCATTTAATACGCCCGAGGGCCATTTTGAGTATTTGGTGATGCCTTTTGGTCTTTCAAATGCCCCTTCAGTCTTCCAGTCCTTTATGCATGACATTTTCCGCGATTATTTGGATAAATTTATGATTGTGTATCTGGATGATATTCTGATTTTTTCGGATGACTGGGACTCTCATGTCCAGCAGGTCAGGAGGGTTTTTCAGGTTTTGCGGTCTAATTCCTTGTGTGTGAAGGGTTCTAAGTGTGTTTTTGGGGTTCAGAAGATTTCCTTCTTGGGATACATTTTTTCCCCCTCTTCCATCGAGATGGATCCTGTCAAGGTTCAGGCTATTGGTGATTGGACGCAACCCTCTTCTCTTAAGAGTCTTCAGAAATTTTTGGGCTTTGCTAACTTTTATCGTCGATTTATTGCTGGTTTTTCTGATGTTGTAAAACCATTGACTGATTTGACTAAGAAGGGTGCTGATGTTGCTGATTGGTCCCCTGATGCTGTGGAGGCCTTTCGGGAGCTCAAGCGCCGCTTTTCTTCCGCCCCAGTGTTGCGTCAGCCTGATGTTGCTCTTCCTTTTCAGGTTGAGGTCGACGCTTCTGAAATCGGAGCTGGGGCGGTGTTGTCGCAGAGAAGTTCCGACTGCTCCATGATGAGACCTTGTGCTTTTTTTTCCCGTAAATTTTCGCCCGCCGAGCGGAATTATGATATTGGGAATCAGGAGCTTTTGGCCATGAAGTGGGCTTTTGAGGAGTGGCGTCACTGGCTTGAGGGGGCCAGACATCAGGTGGTGGTATTGACTGACCACAAAAATTTAATTTACCTTGAGTCTGCCAGGCGCCTGAATCCTAGACAAGCGCGCTGGTCGTTGTTTTTCTCTCGGTTTAATTTTGTGGTGTCTTACCTACCGGGTTCTAAGAATGTTAAGGCGGATGCCCTTTCTAGGAGTTTTGAGCCTGACTCCCCTGGTAATTCTGAGCCCACAGGTATCCTTAAAGATGGAGTGATATTGTCTGCCGTTTCTCCAGGGCCTTGCAGGAGTTTCAGGCGGATAGACCTGATCGTTGCCCACCTGGTAGACTGTTTGTTCCTGATGATTGGACCAGTAGAGTCATCTCTGAGGTTCATTCTTCTGCGTTGGCAGGTCATCCTGGAATCTTTGGTACCAGGGATTTGGTGGCAAGGTCCTTCTGGTGGCCTTCCCTGTCACGAGATGTGCGAGGCTTTGTGCAGTCTTGTGACGTTTGTGCTCGGGCCAAGCCTTGTTGTTCTCGGGCTAGTGGATTGTTGTTACCCTTGCCTATCCCGAAGAGGCCTTGGACGCACATCTCGATGGATTTTATTTCGGATCTGCCTGTTTCTCAGAAGATGTCTGTCATCTGGGTGGTGTGTGACCGTTTCTCTAAGATGGTCCATCTGGTTCCCTTGCCTAAGTTGCCTTCTTCTTCCGAGTTGGTTCCTCTGTTTTTTCAAAATGTTGTTCGTTTGCATGGTATTCCGGAGAATATCGTTTCTGACAGAGGGACCCAATTCGTGTCTAGATTTTGGCGGGCATTCTGTGCTAGGATGGGCATAGATTTGTCTTTTTCGTCTGCTTTCCATCCTCAGACTAATGGCCAGACCGAGCGGACTAATCAGACCTTGGAGACATATTTGAGGTGTTTTGTGTCTGCGGATCAGGATGATTGGGTTGCTTTTTTGCCTTTGGCGGAGTTCGCCCTCAATAATCGGGCCAGCTCTGCCACCTTGGTGTCCCCGTTTTTCTGTAATTCGGGGTTTCATCCTCGATTTTCCTCCGGTCAAGTGGAATCTTCGGATTGTCCTGGAGTGGATGCTGTGGTGGAGAGGTTGCATCAGATTTGGGGGCAGGTGGTGGACAATTTGAAGTTGTCCCAGGAGAAGACTCAGCTTTTTGCCAACCGCCGTCGTCGTGTTGGTCCTCGGCTTTGTGTTGGGGACTTGGTGTGGTTGTCTTCTCGTTTTGTCCCTATGAGGGTTTCTTCTCCTAAGTTTAAGCCTCGGTTCATCGGCCCGTACAAGATATTGGAGATTCTTAACCCTGTGTCCTTCCGTTTGGACCTCCCTGCATCCTTTTCGATTCATAATGTTTTTCATCGGTCATTGTTGCGCAGGTATGAGGTACCAGCTGTGCCTTCCGTTGAGCCTCCTGCTCCGGTGTTGGTTGAGGGTGAGTTGGAGTACGTTGTGGAAAAGATCTTGGACTCTCGTGTTTCCAGACGGAAACTCCAGTATCTGGTCAAATGGAAGGGATACGGTCAGGAGGATAATTCTTGGGTCACTGCCTCTGATGTTCATGCCTCCGATCTTGTCCGTGCCTTTCATAGGGCTCATCCTGATCGCCCTGGTGGTTCTGGTGAGGGTTCGGTGCCCCCTCCTTGAGGGGGGGGTACTGTTGTGAAATTGGATTCTGGGCTCCCCCGGTGGCCACTTGTGGAATTTAACTTGTGTGCATCATCCCCTCTGTTCACCTGCTCCTATCAGGATGTGGGAGTCGCTATATAACCTTGCTCCTCTGTCAGTTTCATGCCGGTCATCAATGTAATCAGTAGCCTTTCTGTGCATGTTCCTGCTACTAGACAACTCCCAGCTAAGTTGGACTTTTGTCCTTGTGTGTTTTTGCATTTTGTTCCTGTTCACAGCTGCTGTTTCGTTACTGTGTCTGGAAAGCTCTTGTGAGCGGAAATTGCCACTCTGGTGTTATGAGTTAATGCTAGAGTCTTAAAGTAATTTCTGGATGGTGTTTTGATAGGGTTTTTTCCGCTGACCATGAAAGTGCCCTTTCTGTCTTCATGCTATCTAGTAAGCGGACCTCGATTTTGCTAAACCTATTTTCATACTACGTTTGTCATTTCATCTAAAATCACCGCCAATATATGTGGGGGCCTCTGTCTGCCTTTTGGGAAAATTTCTCTAGAGGTGAGCCAGGACTGTCTTTTCCTCTGCTAGGATTAGGTAGTTCTCCGGCTGGCGCTGGGCATCTAGGGATAAAAAAACGTAGGCATGCTACCCGGCCACTTCTAGTTGTGCGGCAGGTTTAGTTCATGGTCAGTATAGTTTCCATCTTCCAAGAGCTAGTTCTCATATATGCTGGGCTATGTTCTCTCGCCATTGAGAATCATGACACAAATCTATAGCGCAGTCACAGTCCCTATGAGGAGGAAGAGCACTGGACCTGGACTCGCTGAATACATCCTGGTAATCAGACTTAGGGCTCATTTCCACATGCGAGTCACACGTCCGTATCTCGCATGTGGAAACCAAGCTGTGGAGTCGGCACTCCAGAGCGGAGCGTGCGGCCGCATAGGAACACATGGAGCTGCACAGCTCCGCTCCTGAGTGCCGGCTCCACAGCTTGGTTTCCACATGCGAGATACGGACGTGTGACTCGCATGTGGAAATGAGCCCAAATACTCAGGAACTTCCGAAGGAGTAGAGGAAGCAATAGACACCGGCGGGGAATCACCATGAATTCCCTGACAGCCCCAACTTGACACAGACATTGCCTTCCAATCCAAGACTGGATTATGGGTCTGTAACCATGGCAGACCCAAAACGACCAAATCATGCATTTTATGCAGAACAAGAAAACAAATCACCTCCCGATGTTCAGGAGTCATGCACATGGTTACCTGTGTCCAAAACTGCGGTTTATTTTCCGCCAATGGCGTAGCATCAATACCTCTAAGAGGGATAGGATTTACCAATGGCTCAAGAACAAAACCACAGCGCTTGGCAAACGACAGATCCATAAGACTCAGGGCAGCACCTGAATCCACAAACGCCATAACAGGGTAGGAGGACAATGAGCAAATTAAAGTCACAGACAAAATAAATTTAGGTTGCAAATTACCAATGGCGACAGGACTAACAACCCTAGTTAGGCGTTTAGAGCATGCTGATATAACGTGTAGAATCACCACAGTAAAAACACAACCCATTCTGACGTCTATGATTTTTCCATTCATTTCTAGTCTGAATTCTACCACATTGCATTAAATCAGGTGTTTGTTCAGACAACACCACCAGAGGATTCGCGGCTTTGCGCTCCCGCAAACGCCGGTCAATTTGAATAGCCAGCACCATGGAATCATTCAGACCTGTAGGAATGGAGAAACCCACCATCACATTCTTAATGGCTTCAGAAAGGCCATTTCTGAAATTTGCGGCCAGAGCACACTCATTCCACTGAGTAAGCACGGACCATTTCCGAAATTTTTGGCAATACACTTCAGCTTCATCCTGACCCTGAGAAATAGCCAGCAAGGCTTTTTCTGCCTGAATTTCAAGATTGGGTTCCTCGTAAAGCAATCCGAGCGCCAGAAAAAACGCATCAATATTTGCCAATGCCGGATCTCTTGGCGCTAGCGAGAAGGCCCAATCCTGAGGGTCGCCCCGTAAGAAAGAGATAACAATTTTTACTTGCTGAGCTGAGTCTCCAGATGAACGGGGTCTCAGAGATAGAAACAATTTACAATTATTCCTGAAATTCCTAAACTTAAATCGGTCTCCAGAGAACAGTTCAGGAATAGGTATTTTAGGTTCAGACATAGGACTACTGGTAACAAAATCTTGTATGCCCTGCACACGAGCAGCAAGCTGGTCCACACTTGTAATCAGAGTCTGGACATTCATGTCTGCAGCAAGCACAAGCCACTCAGAGGTAAAGGGGAGGAAAAAAGAGAGGAAAGAAAAAAAAAAAAACAAACTCAGACTTTCCTTTCTTATAATCCCACTTCTGCAATGCATTAAACATTCAACCTGGGCCTGGCATACTGTTATGACCCCAATGGCAGAGGGTCTCAAGAGTACATACCAAGTCTGCAAACACAAAAAAACAGCTCATAGGGCAGTGGTAACTGGGCTGACCATATATCTAATCCTAGCACCACAAATAGCAGCAGCCGGGGAAAGTGCCTACGTTGGTTCTAGACGTCTCGCGCCAGCCGGAGAACTAACTAACCCTAGAAGGGAAAAGATAGACCTTTCTTGCCTCCAGAGAAAAGACCCCAAAAGTTGGATACAAGCCCCCAACAAATAATAACGGTGAGGTAAGGAGAAAAGACAAACGTAAGAATGAACTAGATATTTAGCAAAGAGAGGCCCACTGACTAATAGCAGAATATAGTAAGATGACTTATATGGTCAGCAAAAACCCTATCAAAATTTCCACGCTGGATATTCAAGAACCCCCGAACCGTCTAACGGCCCGGGGGGAGAACACCAGCCCCCTAGAGCTTCCAGCAAAATCAGGAATCATATTTAGTACAAGCTGGACAAAAAATAAGAGCAAAGCAAATAATCAAAAAACAAGGAAGCAGGACTTAGCTTAATTTTGCAAGATCCAAGACCAGCAGACAGGAGCAAACAGAAAGGAACTGATTACAATGATGCCAGGCACTGGACTGAGAAACCAAGAAGTTTAAATAGCAACACCCCTGGACTAACGACCCAGGTGGGTGCCAAACTGATAAAAGACAATCCCAGAGTCATATCACTAGTGACCACAAGAGGGAGCCAAAAAAGTCTAATTCACAACAACAACTACAGGACAGAGTTTTATAAGTGGTAAAGTCTATATTGTCACACGGTGATTCAAACAGGTGCAGAGAGAAATTCAAGTCCACAACACTTGGTGCAAATATCAAATGCAGCTCAGCAGTCTATAGGAAACTTCAGAGGAAAATGCAATCATGCAGAAAGTCTATGAAGCACAATTATTCTTGAGTATACTTGACACGAATAAGTCCTTGCTTAGTCCAAAACACAGATAGATATGCTTATAAGGCAGTTCAAATAATATCTTAGCTCAACCAGGGAGGTCTGGGTAATAGTCTCAGGTTCTTGCAGAGCAGAAACAGCTTACATGTCCAGCAAATGCAGATGGAAGTAAACACGAGCAGCAGATGAAGGAGGATTACTGGAACTGGTGTATGCAGCAGGAACTCAGAGCAGAGTAGCAGGATCACCATACAGGTTCACAGGAGCAGGTATATAGCCAGGGAGTCACCAGAGGTCAGGAGCTGGATGCAAGGCAGAATACTCTAGCACAGACTGGGGTGGAGTTTTATAGCAGGAAGACACAGTGCACATGAGACCAAAGAGGCCATCTTGGAAAAGGGCAGTAATGCAAAAAAAGGTAATAAAAAATGTTCAGAGTACTGACAATGACACTATTTTATGCTGTATTGCAGATTTCTATTTAGTCTTCACACAAACTGCAATCAGTTTTCTAAGCCATTTAATTACATTGTTACTTTGAGGGTATGTTCACACGTTGCGGATTTTGCTGCGGATCCACAGCGTTTCTGCAGCTGCGGGTCTGCAGCAGTTTCCCATGAGTTTACAGTTCAATGTAAACCTATGGGAAACCGAAAACGCTGTGCACATGCTGCAGAAAAAAACACGCAGGAACGCAACGGTTTACAATACGCAGCATGTCACTTCTTTGTGAATCGCGGCGATTCTGCACACATAGGAATGCATTGATCCGCTTACTTCCCGCATGGGGCTATGCCCACCATGCGGGAAGTAAGCGGATCATGTGTGGATGGTACCCGGGGTGGAGGAGAGGAGACTCTCCTCCAGGCCCTGGGAACCATATTTGTGTAAAAAAAAAAAAAAAGAATTAAAATAAAAAATAATGATATACTCACCTTCTGATGGCCCCTGAAGTCCTCCCGCCTCTCAGCGCTGCACGCGGCCGTCTGGTCGCAGGGTTGCTTATGCGAGCAGGACCTGCGATGACGTCACGAAGGTCCTTCTCGCATAGCATCTTTGGAACCGGGCCGCCGCGTGCAGCGCTGATGAGATAGGGACGTTGGAGGGTGAGTATAACCATTTTTAAAATTATTTTTAACATTACTATTGATGCTGCATATGCAGCATCAATAGCGGGGGGCTGTAGGAACGCAGTTAAACGAAAGCTCCCCATGACTGCTTTGCCAAGGGGACTGGGGGAGCATTGTTTAAAAAATAAAGCAGGGTCAGTGGGGATTGGTTTAGGGGGAGGAGGAAAGGGGTGGCCTGTAGCTTGTAGGGCGGGCTTGTAGGAAAAGTGAGGGAAAGGGGGCCATTACCTGGTTAGTCAGCGAAGTGAGAAGACGCGATGTCCTCTGTCGATGCACTATTGGGGCAGTTGCGGGAGATGGCGCGGTCCAGGTGTGGCGGCTGGCTTGAGGAACAGCTGGCATCTCTTCTGGGTGGTCCCGGTGTCCAGGGGACCAGATCCAGGAGGACCCGTCCCCCGGAGCGTTTGTCCCCGGAGCTGGGAGCACACGGCAGACGCCGGCCACGGAGCCCCTCTCGGGACCCTGCAGAGGGAGCGGGCCACGGGTCACCAACCCTCCCCGGCCCGCCCTCCGGCAGGAATCCTCCGGCCGGCGCTGCAGGCGCTGGGCGGCGATCCGGAGCAGCAGCAGTGCAGGCCCGAAGTGAGGCGCGGGCCGCACCGGAAGTACCTGGAGTGGATCCGGGTCACGGGCAAAACATGGCGGTGGTGAGCAGGAGCGTTACCCGGCGCAAAGCAGCATGGTCGGCTGCGCCGGCGCCGGCGACGACGAGGAGCCCTCAGGGAGCGGCAGTGGCGCGGAGGGCCGGCAGTGTTGTGGATTCTGTTTTTGGGCTCCCTCTGGTGGTTACAACTGGTACTGGGTGACTTTGGTGGGTTGCGGTCTCTGGTTTCCACCTGTCCATCAGAGGCTGGGTGTTTCCTATTTAACCTGGCTTTCCTGTCATTCCCTTGCCGGCTATCAATGTATCAGTGTGTCTCTGTTACCTTTGTTACCTGCTCCTTGGCCTTCAAGACAAGCTAAGTCTGGATTTCCCTGTTTCATGTTTGCTTTCATGTTTTTAGTCCAGCTTGCAGATATGTAATTCTCTGCTGCTGGTTGCTCTAGTGGGCTGAAATTACCACTCATGTACCATGAGTTGGCACATGAGTTCAAGTAATTTCAGGATGGTATTTTGAAGGGTTTTAAGCTGACCGCGCAGTTCACCTTTTGTATCCTCTGCTATCTAGCTTAAGCGGGCCTCATTTTGCTGAATCTGTTTTCATAACTACGTTTGTGCCTTCCTCTCATTTCACCGTCATTATATGTGGGGGGCTGCTATTTCTGTGGGAATATTTCTCTGGAGGCAAGATAGGTCTGTGATTCTTCTGATAGGGGTAGCTAGATCTCCGGCTGGCGCGAGACGTCTAGAGTCCCCCAGGAACGTTCCCCGGCTGCTGTTAGTTGAGTGTTGAGGTTCAGGATCGCGGTCAGCTCAGGTTCCATCACCCTAGAGCTCGTCCTGTTTTTGCCCGTGTTATGTGTTTAATTCCCTGCCATTGGGAACATGACAGTATAGCCGGCCCACAAAGTGTTAATTGTTTGGGCTGAAGCAGGAGAAAAAGAAGTGTTGAAGGGAAATTTTTTTTTTTTTTTTTCCCTCAGAGTTTTGCTGCCTAGCCCTTAATTGCTGTCTAGCTGCTTCTTACCTCCTCTTAACCCTTGAATGGCTCTGACCTTAGCTGTTTAACATGGATGTCCAGAGTTTGGCTTCCAGCCTGAATAATCTTGCTGCAAAAGTTCAAAACATACAGGATTTTGTTGTTCACACTCCTATGTCTGAACCTAGAATTCCTATTCCAGAGTTTTTTTCTGGAGATAGATCTACCTTCCTGAATTTCAGGAACAATTGCAAATTGTTTCTTTCTTTGAAATCTCGCTCCTCTGGAGACCCTGTTCAGCAGGTCAAGATTGTAATATCTTTCCTGCGGGGCGATCCTCAGAATTGGGCATTTGCATTGGCACCAGGGGATCCTGCATTGCTCAGTGTGGATGCGTTTTTTCTGGCACTGGGATTGCTCTATGAGGAACCTAACCTGGAGATTCAGGCTGAAAAGGCTTTATTAGCCCTCTCTCAGGGGCATGATGAAGCGGAAGTATATTGTCAAAAATTTCGGAAATGGTCGGTGCTTACTCAGTGGAATGAGTGCGCCCTGGCTGCAAACTTCAGAGATGGTCTTTCTGAGGCCATTAAGGATATTATGGTGGGGTTCCCTGCGCCTACAGGTCTGAATCAGTCTATGGCTATGGCCATTCAGATTGATCAGCGTTTACGGGAGCGCAAACCTGTGCTCCAGTTGGCGGTGTCTTCTGAACAGGCACCTGAGACTATGCAATGTGATAGAATTCAGTCCAGAAGTGAACGGCAAAATTATAGGCGGAAAAATGGATTGTGTTTTTATTGTGGTGATTCAGCTCATGTTATATCAGCATGCTCTAAACGCACAAAAAAGGTTGATAAATCTTTTGCCATTAATACTCTGCAGTCTAAGTTCATTTTGTCTGTAACTCTGATTTGTTCACTGTCATCCATTTCCGTCGATGCCTATGTGGATTCGGGCGCTGCCCTGAGTCTTATGGATTGGTCATTTGCCAAACGCTGCGGTTTTAGTCTGGAGCCTCTGGAAGTTCCTATTCCTTTGAAGGGAATTGACTCTACACCATTGGCTATGAATAAACCGCAGTACTGGACACAAGTGACCATGCGCATGACTCCCGTTCATCAGGAGGTGATTCGCTTCCTTGTACTGTATAATTTACATGATGTACTAGTGCTTGGTCTGCCATGGTTACAAACTCATAATCCAGTCCTGGATTGGAAAACAATGTCTGTGTTAAGCTGGGGATGTCAGGGGGTTCATGATGATGCACCTCTGATTTCAATCGCTTCATCTACTCCTTCTGAGGTCCCTGCGTTTTTGTCTGACTATCGGGATGTTTTTGAAGAGCCTAAGCTCAATTCGCTCCCTCCTCATAGGGATTGTGACTGTGCTATAGAATTAATTCCTGGCAGTAAGTTCCCTAAGGGTCGTTTATTTAATTTGTCAGTGCCAGAGCATACTGCTATGCGGAATTATATTAAGGAGTCCTTGGAAAAGGGACATATTCGTCCATCTTCGTCCCCTCTGGGAGCAGGTTTTTTTTTCGTGGCAAAAAAAGATGGTTCCCTGAGGCCTTGTATAGATTATCGCCTTCTGAATAAGATTACAGTCAAATATCAGTATCCATTGCCATTATTGACTGATTTGTTTGCTCGCATTAAGGGGGCTAGGTGGTTCACTAAGATAGATCTTCGCGGTGCGTATAATCTTGTGCGGATAAAGCAGGGTGATGAGTGGAAAACCGCATTTAATACGCCTGAGGGCCATTTTGAGTATTTGGTAATGCCTTTTGGACTTTCTAATGCTCCTTCAGTCTTTCAGTCCTTTATGCACAATATTTTCCGTGAATATCTGGATAAGTTTATGATTGTGTATTTGGATGATATTTTGGTGTTTTCTGATGACTGGGAGTCTCATGTTCTACAGGTCAGGAAGGTGTTTCAAGTCCTGCGGGCCAATTCTCTGTTTGTGAAGGGCTCAAAATGTCTCTTCGGAGTCCAGAAGATTTCTTTTTTGGGGTACATTTTTTCTCCTTCTACTATTGAGATGGATCCCGTCAAGGTTCAGGCGATTTGTGACTGGACACAACCTACATCTGTTAAGAGTCTTCAGAAGTTCTTGGGTTTTGCTAATTTTTATCGTCGGTTCATTACTAATTTTTCCAGTGTTGTTAAACCTTTGACTGATTTGACTAAAAAGGGTGCTGATGTTGCTAATTGGTCTCCTACGGCTGTGGAGGCCTTTCAGGAACTTAAGCGCCGGTTTTCTTCTGCTCCTGTGTTATGTCAACCAGATGTTTCACTTCCTTTTCAGGTTGAGGTTGATGCTTCCGAGATTGGAGCGGGGGCGGTTTTGTCACAGAGAAGTTCCGATGGCTCGGTGATGAAGCCATGTGCGTTCTTTTCTAGAAAATTCTTGCCCGCCGAGCGCAATTATGATGTGGGTAATCGGGAGCTTTTGGCCATGAAGTGGGCATTTGAGGAGTGGCGTCATTGGCTTGAGGGTGCTAGACATCGTGTGGTGGTCTTGACTGATCACAAAAATCTGATTTACCTTGAGTCTGCCAGGCGTCTGAATCCTAGACAGGCTCGTTGGTCGTTGTTTTTTTCTCGTTTCAATTTTGTGGTTTCATACCTGCCAGGTTCAAAGAATGTGAAGGCAGATGCTCTTTCCAGGAGTTTTGTGCCTGACTCTCCTGGAGACTCTGGGCCTACTGGTATCCTTAGGGATGGGGTAATATTGTCCGCCATCTCCCCAGACTTGCGACGTGCATTGCAGGAGTTTCAGGCGGATAAACCTGATCGTTGTCCACCAGAAAGACTGTTTGTTCCGGATGATTGGACCAGTAGAGTCATCTCCGAGGTCCATTCTTCTGTGTTGGCTGGTCATCCTGGAATATTTGGTACTAGAGACTTGGTGGCCAGGTCTTTTTGGTGGCCTTCCTTGTCAAGGGATGTGCGCACCTTTGTGCAGTCTTGTGAAGTGTGTGCTCGGGCTAAGCCTTGCTGTTCTCGGGCCAGTGGGTTGTTGTTATCCTTGCCTATCCCGAAGAGGCCTTGGACGCACATTTCCATGGATTTTATTTCAGATCTCCCTGTCTCACAGAAAATGTCCGTTATCTGGGTTGTGTGTGACCGCTTTTCTAAGATGGTTCATTTGGTACCCTTGCCTAAGTTGCCTTCCTCCTCTGAGTTGGTCCCTTTATTTTTTCAGAACGTGGTTCGTTTGCATGGGATTCCGGAGAATATCGTTTCTGACAGGGGATCCCAGTTTGTGTCTAGATTTTGGCGGACGTTTTGTGCTAAGATGGGCATTGATTTGTCTTTCTCGTCTGCATTCCATCCTCAGACGAATGGCCAGACGGAGCGAACTAATCAGACCTTGGAAACTTATTTAAGGTGTTTTGTTTCTGCTGATCAAGATGACTGGGTTGCCTTTTTGCCACTGGCCGAATTTGCCCTTAATAATCGGGCTAGTTCTGCAACTTTGGTTTCTCCTTTCTTTTGTAATTCGGGGTTTCATCCTCGTTTTTCCTCTGGTCAGGTGGAGCCTTCGGATTGTCCTGGAGTGGACGTGGTGGTGGACAGGCTACATCAGATTTGGAATCAGGTGGTGGACAATTTGAAGTTGTCTCAGGAGAAGACTCAGCAGTTTGCTAATCGCCGTCGCCGCGTGGGTCCCCGACTTCTTGTTGGGGACTTGGTGTGGTTGTCTTCTCGTTTTGTCCCTATGAAGGTCTCTTCTCCTAAGTTCAAGCCTCGGTTCATCGGTCCTTATAAGATCTTGGAGATTCTTAACCCTGTATCTTTTCGTTTGGATCTCCCAGCATCGTTTGCTATTCATAATGTGTTCCATCGGTCGTTATTGCGGAGGTATGAGGTGCCCGTTGTTCCTTCGGTTGAGCCTCCTGCTCCGGTGCTGGTGGAGGGAGAATTGGAGTATGTTGTTGAGAAGATCTTGGATTCTCGTGTTTCCAGACGTAAACTCCAGTATCTGGTTAAGTGGAAGGGTTATGGTCAGGAGGATAATTCCTGGGTGGTCACCTCTGATGTTCATGCGACTGATTTGGTCCGCGCCTTCCATAGAGCTCATCCTGATCGCCCTGGGGGTTCTCGTGAGGGTTCGGTGACCCCTCCTCAAGGGGGGGGGTACTGTTGTGGATTCTGTTTTTGGGCTCCCTCTGGTGGTTACAACTGGTACTGGGTGACTTTGGTGGGTTGCGGTCTCTGGTTTCCACCTGTCCATCAGAGGCTGGGTGTTTCCTATTTAACCTGGCTTTCCTGTCATTCCCTTGCCGGCTATCAATGTATCAGTGTGTCTCTGTTACCTTTGTTACCTGCTCCTTGGCCTTCAAGACAAGCTAAGTCTGGATTTCCCTGTTTCATGTTTGCTTTCATGTTTTTAGTCCAGCTTGCAGATATGTAATTCTCTGCTGCTGGTTGCTCTAGTGGGCTGAAATTACCACTCATGTACCATGAGTTGGCACATGAGTTCAAGTAATTTCAGGATGGTATTTTGAAGGGTTTTAAGCTGACCGCGCAGTTCAACTTTTGTATCCTCTGCTATCTAGCTTAAGCGGGCCTCATTTTGCTGAATCTGTTTTCATAACTACGTTTGTGCCTTCCTCTCATTTCACCGTCATTATATGTGGGGGGCTGCTATTTCTGTGGGAATATTTCTCTGGAGGCAAGATAGGTCTGTGATTCTTCTGATAGGGGTAGCTAGATCTCCGGCTGGCGCGAGACGTCTAGAGTCCCCCAGGAACGTTCCCCGGCTGCTGTTAGTTGAGTGTTGAGGTTCAGGATCGCGGTCAGCTCAGGTTCCATCACCCTAGAGCTCGTCCTGTTTTTGCCCGTGTTATGTGTTTAATTCCCTGCCATTGGGAACATGACACGGCAGTGATGGAAGCAGCGGTCCGGCGGTGGGTAACCTGGGGTCTGACCCACCCCAGGTGCCTGCAGGAGCGGCGTTTCAAGAGGCAGAGCGACGGGCAGGCATACCTCAACTCCCCAGCCTGGCCCAGTTCGGAGGGGCCGCAGTTCGGCAGATGCTGGGGCTCGTGGCAGGGCCCAGCAGGAAGACAGGCCTGGAGACGGGCTGGCAGCCGCCAGGTCCAGGTCGCCCAGAAGGTCGAGGGAGAGGTCCATTTCGTCTGCTCCGGTCCCCCCTGGTGACGAGGAGGCCAGGGGCGCGGGCCAGGAGCAACACAGTGGCGCGGAGGATTCTGGATCCGGGAGTGATCCACGCGATTTCGGTGATCGCATGGCTGGAGGGCACACAGCACCTGCGCAGCCTCGTGAGTATGAGGCTGATTCTTTTACGGTGATGGAGTACGGTCTGGGGATAGATGGTGTGGGGGGTTTGATCTGGCAGGGAGAGGAGGGGTTAGCACTGTTGGGGTTCCGGGGGTCAGGGAGCTTTTGGCGGGTATGTCTCAGATTTTGCGGAGATTGGATGGGGGGGTGTTGTGAATTTGCTTTTTGCTCCCTCTAGTGGTTACTAGTTTTTTGACTCTGGTTTTTCTGTCATTCCTTTTATCCGCACCTGGGTCGTTAGTTAGGGGTGTTGCTATATAAGCTCCCTGGACCTTCAGTTCAATGCCTGGCAACGTAGTTATCAGAGCTAGTCTGCTGTGCTCTTGTCTACTGATCCTGGTTCCAGTAATATCAGCTAAGTCTGCCTTTTGCTTTTTGCTATTTGTTTTGGTTTTGTATTTTTGTCCAGCTTGTTCCAAAACTATATCCTGACCTTTGCTGGAAGCTCTAGGGGGGCTGGTGTTCTCCCCCCGGACCGTTAGACGGTTCGGGGGTTCTTGAATTTCCAGTGTGGATTTTTATAGGGTTTTTGTTGACCATATAAGTTACCTTTCTTTATTCTGCTATCAGTAAGCGGGCCTCTCTGTGCTAAACCTGGTTCATTTCTGTGTTTGTCATTTCCTCTTACCTCACCGTCATTATTTGTGGGGGGCTTCTATCCAGCTTTGGGGTCCCCTTCTCTGGAGGCAAGAAAGGTCTTTGTTTTCCTCTACTAGGGGTAGCTAGATTCTCCGGCTGGCGCGTGTCATCTAGAATCAACGTAGGAATGATCCCCGGCTACTTCTAGTGTTGGCGTTAGGAGTAGATATATGGTCAACCCAGTTACCACTGCCCTATGAGCTGGATTTTTGTATTCTGCAGACTTCCACGTTCCTCTGAGACCCTCGCCATTGGGGTCATAACAGTTTGCCAGGCCAGTATTAAATGTTTAATGCATTGCAGAAGAGGGATTATAAGAAAGAAGATTCTGAGTTTTTTTTTTTTTTTTCTTCTTCCCCTTTACCTCAGAGTGGCTATGCTTGCTGCAGACATGAATGTCCAGACCTTGATTACAAGTGTGGACCAGCTGGCTACTCGTGTGCAGGGCATACAAGACTATGTTATCAGAAATCCTAGGTCAGAACCTAAAATACCGATTCCTGAACTGTTTTCCGGAGACAGGTTTAAGTTTAGGAATTTCGTGAATAATTGTAAATTGTTTTTGTCCCTGAGACCCTGTTCATCTGGAGATTCTGCTCAGCAAGTAAAAATTGTTATTTCGTTCTTACGGGGCGACCCTCAGGATTGGGCTTTTTCGCTGGCGCCAGGAGATCCGGCATTGGCTGATCTTGATGCGTTTTTTCTGGCGCTCGGTTTACTTTATGAGGAACCCAATCTTGAGATTCAGGCAGAAAAGGCCTTGCTGGCTATGTCTCAGGGGCAGGACGAGGCTGAAGTGTATTGCCAAAAATTTCGGAAATGGTCCGTGCTGACACATTGGAACGAGTGTGCACTGGCCGCTAATTTTAGAAATGGCCTTTCTGAAGCCATTAAGAATGTTATGGTGGGTTTTCCCATTCCCACAGGTCTGAATGATACTATGGCACTGGCTATTCAAATTGACCGGCGGTTGCGAGAGCGCAAAACCGCAAATTCCCTCATGGTGTTGTCTGAACAGACACCTAATTCGGTGCAATGTGATAGAAAAACCGCAAATTCCCTCATGGTGTTGTCTGAACAGACACCTGATTTAATGCAATGTGATAGAATCCTGACTAGAAATGAGCAGAAAATTCATAGACGCCGGAATGGCTTGTGCTACTACTGTGGTGATTCTACACATGTTATCTCAGCATGCTCTAAACGTATAGCTAAGGTTGTTAGTCCTGTCACCGTTGGTAATTTGCAACCTAAATTTATTCTGTCTGTAACTTTGATTTGCTCACTGTCATCTTATCCTGTCATGGCGTTTGTAGATTCAGGTGCTGCCCTGAGTCTCATGGATCTCTCATTTGCTAAGCGCTGTGGTTTTACTCTTGAACCATTAGAAAATCCTATTCCTCTTAGGGGTATTGATGCTACACCATTGGCTGCAAATAAACCGCAGTATTGGACACAGGTTACCATGTGTATGACTCCTGAACACCGCGAGGTGATACGTTTCCTGGTTTTACATAAAATGCATGATTTGGTTGTTTTAGGGCTGCCATGGTTACAGACCCATAATCCAGTCCTGGACTGGAAGGCTATGTCAGTCTCAAGTTGGGGCTGTCGTGGTATTCATGGGGATTCCCTGCCTGTGTCTATTGCTTCTTCTACGCCTTCGGAAGTTCCGGAGTATTTGTCTGATTATCAGGACGTCTTCAGTGAGTCTGAGTCCAGTGCACTGCCTCCTCATAGGGACTGTGACTGTGCTATAGATTTGATCCCAGGCAGTAAATTTCCTAAGGGAAGACTGTTTAATCTGTCGGTACCTGAACATACCGCTATGCGTTCATATATCAAGGAGTCTCTGGAGAAAGGACATATTCGTCCGTCTTCTTCCCCTCTTGGTGCGGGATTCTTTTTTGTGGCAAAAAAGGACGGATCTTTGAGACCTTGTATTGATTATCGGCTTTTAAATAAGATCACTGTCAAATTTCAGTATCCTTTACCGCTGTTGTCTGACTTGTTTGCCCGGATTAAGGGTGCCAAGTGGTTCACCAAGATAGACCTTCGTGGTGCGTACAACCTTGTGCGCATTAAGCAAGGTGATGAATGGAAAACCGCATTCAATACGCCCGAAGGTCATTTTGAGTACTTGGTGATGCCTTTTGGTCTCTCCAATGCGCCTTCAGTTTTTCAGTCCTTTATGCATGACATTTTCCGGAAGTATCTGGATAAATTTTTGATTGTTTATCTGGATGATATTTTGGTTTTTTCTGATAATTGGGATTCGCATGTGGAGCAGGTCAGGTTGGTCTTTAAAATTTTGCGTGAAAATTCTTTGTTTGTCAAGGGCTCAAAGTGTCTCTTTGGTGTACAGAAGGTTCCCTTTTTGGGGTTCATTTTTTCCCCTTCTGCTGTGGAGATGGACCCAGTCAAGGTCCGAGCTATTCTTGATTGGACTCAGCCCTCGTCAGTTAAGAGTCTTCAGAAGTTCTTGGGCTTCGCTAACTTCTACCGTCGTTTTATCGCTAATTTTTCTAGCATTGTGAAACCTTTGACGGATATGACCAAGAAGGGCTCCGATGTAGCTAACTGGGCTCCTGCTGCCGTGGAGGCTTTCCAGGAGTTGAAACGCCGGTTTACTTCGGCGCCTGTTTTGTGCCAGCCTGACGTCTCACTTCCCTTTCAGGTTGAGGTGGATGCTTCGGAGATTGAGGCAGGGGCCGTTTTGTCGCAGAGAGGCCCTGGTTGCTCTGTTATGAAACCTTGTGCCTTTTTCTCTAGGAAGTTTTCGCCTGCCGAGCGAAATTATGATGTGGGCAATCGGGAGTTGTTGGCCATGAAATGGGCATTTGAGGAGTGGCGTCATTGGCTCGAGGGTGCTAAGCATCGTGTGGTGGTCTTGACTGATCACAAAAATCTGATGTATCTCGAGTCTGCTAAACGCCTTAATCCGAGACAGGCCCGCTGGTCATTGTTTTTCTCCCGCTTTGATTTTGTTGTCTCGTATTTACCTGGTTCAAAGAATGTGAAGGCCGATGCTCTTTCTAGGAGCTTTGTGCCTGATGCTCCTGGAGTCGCTGATCCTGTTGGTATTCTTAAAGATGGAGTTATCTTGTCAGCTATTTCTCCGGATCTGCGACGTGTGTTGCAGAGATTTCAGGCTGATAGGCCTGAGTCTTGTCCACCTGACAGACTGTTTGTCCCGGATAAGTGGACCAGCAGAGTCATTTCCGAGGTTCATTCCTCGGTGTTGGCAGGTCACCCGGGAATTTTTGGCACCAGAGATCTGGTGGCCAGGTCCTTTTGGTGGCCTTCCTTGTCAAGGGATGTGCGGTTGTTTGTGCAGTCCTGTGGGACTTGTGCTCGAGCTAAGCCTTGCTGTTCTCGTGCCAGCGGTTTGCTCTTGCCCTTGCCTGTCCCGAAGAGACCTTGGACACATATCTCCATGGATTTCATTTCTGATCTTCCGCTATCTCAGGGCATGTCCGTTATCTGGGTGATATGTGATCGCTTCTCCAAGATGGTCCATTTGGTTCCTTTGCCTAAGCTGCCTTCCTCTTCCGATCTGGTTCCTGTGTTTTTCCAGAACGTGGTTCGTTTGCACGGCATCCCTGAGAATATTGTGTCTGACAGAGGATCCCAGTTCGTTTCCAGGTTCTGGCGATCCTTTTGTAGTAGGATGGGCATTGATTTGTCGTTTTCGTCTGCTTTCCATCCTCAGACTAATGGACAGACGGAGCGAACCAATCAGACTTTGGAGGCTTATTTGAGGTGTTTTGTCTCTGCTGATCAGGACGATTGGGTGACATTCTTGCCGTTGGCTGAGTTTGCCCTTAATAATCGGGCTAGTTCCGCCACCTTGGTTTCACCTTTTTTCTGCAACTCTGGTTTCCATCCTCGCTTTTCTTCGGGTCATGTGGAGCCTTCTGACTGTCCTGGGGTGGATTCTGTGGTGGATAGGTTGCAGCAGATCTGGAATCATGTGGTGGACAACTTGAAGTTGTCACAGGAGAAGGCTCAGCGCTTTGCCAACCGCCGCCGCGGTGTGGGTCCCCGACTACGCGTTGGGGATTTGGTATGGCTTTCTTCCCGCTTTGTTCCTATGAAGGTCTCCTCTCCCAAATTTAAACCTCGTTTTATTGGGCCTTACAAGATATTGGAAATCCTTAATCCTGTATCTTTTCGTCTGGATCTTCCTGTGTCGTTTGCTATTCACAATGTATTTCATAGGTCCTTGTTGCGGCGGTACATTGTGCCTGTAGTTCCTTCTGCTGAGCCTCCTGCTCCGGTGTTGGTTGAGGGCGAGTTGGAGTACGTGGTGGAGAAGATCTTGGATTCTCGCCTCTCCAGGCGGAGGCTTCAGTACCTGGTCAAGTGGAAGGGCTATGGTCAGGAGGATAATTCCTGGGTGGTCGCCTCTGATGTTCATGCGGCCGATTTAGTTCGTGCCTTTCATGCCGCTCATCCTGATCGCCCTGGTGGTCGTGGTGAGGGTTCGGTGACCCCTCACTAAGGGGGGGGTACTGTTGTGAATTTGCTTTTTGCTCCCTCTAGTGGTTACTAGTTTTTTGACTCTGGTTTTTCTGTCATTCCTTTTATCCGCACCTGGGTCGTTAGTTAGGGGTGTTGCTATATAAGCTCCCTGGACCTTCAGTTCAATGCCTGGCAACGTAGTTATCAGAGCTAGTCTGCTGTGCTCTTGTCTACTGATCCTGGTTCCAGTAATATCAGCTAAGTCTGCCTTTTGCTTTTTGCTATTTGTTTTGGTTTTGTATTTTTGTCCAGCTTGTTCCAAAACTATATCCTGACCTTTGCTGGAAGCTCTAGGGGGGCTGGTGTTCTCCCCCCGGACCGCTAGACGGTTCGGGGGTTCTTGAATTTCCAGTGTGGATTTTTATAGGGTTTTTGTTGACCATATAAGTTACCTTTCTTTATTCTGCTATCAGTAAGCGGGCCTCTCTGTGCTAAACCTGGTTCATTTCTGTGTTTGTCATTTCCTCTTACCTCACCGTCATTATTTGTGGGGGGCTTCTATCCAGCTTTGGGGTCCCCTTCTCTGGAGGCAAGAAAGGTCTTTGTTTTCCTCTACTAGGGGTAGCTAGATTCTCCGGCTGGCGCGTGTCATCTAGAATCAACGTAGGAATGATCCCCGGCTACTTCTAGTGTTGGCGTTAGGAGTAGATATATGGTCAACCCAGTTACCACTGCCCTATGAGCTGGATTTTTGTATTCTGCAGACTTCCACGTTCCTCTGAGACCCTCGCCATTGGGGTCATAACAGGGGGGCCCTGATAGTGCGCGGTCGTCTCCAGTAGGTGCGTGGTTGCCGGCGTCTGGCCAGGGTGCTGGGGTGGTAGTGGGGTCTGATGGAGCGAGTGGCGTTGAGCAAGTGTCGGCGGCAGGGGTGTCAGTGTCGGTTCAAATGGAAAAGGAAAAGGGATACGATTAAATTGGATGATAGAGCTAAGGGAGAGGTTTATGTGTGTTTTGAGGGGCCGTTAGGGGCTCATTTAAAGAAAGAAATAAAGGAAAAAGGAAAAAATTTGGAAAGATGAATATGTGGAGATTTTCTCCCTCTTGCCTTTGGAGAAGTTTAATCTAGATAAGGGTAAGAAGGAGGATAGTAAAAAGGAGGAGGAAGAAAAGAGGCGCTGGCGTTTAATACCGCAGACCTTTGTGAATTGCCAGCAGGAGTTATTATTAGAGGCCGGAGAATAGCGGGGGGACAGGTGGATTAGTCGGGCAGCAGAGTTTAGAATAGATTGGAGGGGTGCGAGAGTGTTTGAGGGGAGGCCACAGAGCAGGAGGTTGCAGTAGTCAAGACGAGAGATGATGAGGGCATGGACTAGGGTTTTTGCAGATTCTTGGTTGAGGAATGAACGGATTCGTGCAATATTTTTGAGTTGAAGTCGGCAGGAAGTGGAAAGGGCTTGGATATGTGGTTTGAAGGAGAGATCAGCGTCAAGGATAACCCCGAGGCAGCGAGCTTGTGGGACTGGGGAGAGTGGGCAGCCATTTACTGTAATGGATAGGTTCGTTGGGGGGGTCACGTGAGATGGGGGAAAGATGATGAATTCTGTTTTGTCCATGTTAAGTTTCAGAAATTTAGCGGAGAAGAAGGATGAAATAGTGGACAGACATTGAGGGATTCTGGTTAGTAGGGAGGTGATATCTGGTCCAGAGATGTAGATCTGTGTGTCATCAGCATAGAGGTGATACTGAAAGCCATGAGATTCTATGAGCTGTCCCAGGCCAAAGGTGTAAATGGAGAAGAGCAGGGGCCCAAGGACTGAACCTTGTGGGAGTTTTAAATCTTGGCGAGTGTTATTGGGGAAAAGTTTCCTGAGAACTGTTCGGGCCTGTTTTGCTACTTGGATGCTATAGGGGAGGCATACAGAGCGTACGGGGGCCAGGCGTGGCTACGGTATGATGAGCAGTTTCGGCAAAGGAAGGCGGTCAGGCCCAAGATAAAATGGGAGCAAAAAGATATAGGGTTGTGGTTGAAAGTTATGGCTCCAACGCGGTTTGGGCAGTCCTTTCATGGGGGGGAGGGGGTAGCGGTCAGCAGTCGGGACAGGGAGCTGGGGGACAGGGGTCACAAGGGGCTAAGGACAAAACAGGGACGTGTTGGCAGTTTAATGACGGCCAATGCAAATATGGCAGTACATGCAAGTTCAAGCATGTCTGTTCTCACTGCAGCGGGGCCTCACATGGAGCGGCCAAATGTTTTAAAAAACCAAGGGGTAAACCAGCAGTGGGAGGCGGTCAAGGGGGTGATACCAGTGAAGGTTCAAAGGATGGCCCCTTATCTAAGTAGGTATCCAGATCGGGAAAAGGCGAGGCTACTACGGGACGGGTTTTCTGAGGGTTTTCGGATTCCTCATCCGGCTCATACTATCCCATTTTCAAAAAAGAATTTGAGGTCGGCTAATTTACAGGCGGACGTAGTTTCTGCTAAATTGTCGAAGGATGTTGAGTTGGGGCGTATGGCGGGGCCGTTTAGCGTTTTACCAATGGAAGGGATGGTTGTTTCGCCTCTGGGGGTTGTCCCTAAAAAGGAGCCTAACAAGTTCCGCCTGATTCAGCATCTGTCGTATCCGAAGGGCCAGTCAGTTAATGACGGCATCGCTGAGGAGCTTTGTTCGGTGGTATATACTTCTTTCGATGCTGCGGTACAATGGGTGCGTATGTATGGAGCCGGTGCCTTAATGGCTAAGACGGATGTCGAGTCGGCTTTCCGATTGCTTTCGGTTCACCCCGATAGTATCCCGTTGTTAGGATGTTTTTGGAACGGGGTTTTTTATTTGGATAGGTGTTTGCCTATGGGTTGTTCAATTTCATGTTCGTTGTTTGAGTCTTTTAGTACTTTTTTTGAGTGGGTTGTTCGGGATGTTTCCCAAATTCCATCTGTCATCCACTACTTGGATGATTTTTTGTTTGTTGGCCCGCCGGATTCTTTGTTGTGTGGAAATTTGTTGGCTAGCATGGAATGGGTGGTGGGACAGATTGGTGTGCCTTTGGCACGGGAAAAAACGGAGGGCCCTTGCATGGCTTTGAGTTTTCTGGGTATTCTTATAGACTCACAGAGGATGGAGTGCAGGTTACCTGAGGAGAAGTTGTTGGCTTTACGACAGGAGGTGCTGAGATGTGAAAAGTTGCGCAAGGTTACGTTAAAAGAATTGCAGTCGCTGTTGGGGCGATTGAATTTTGCGTGCCGTATCATGCCTATGGGCAGAATATTTTGCAGAAGATTGTCCAGTGCGACTGCGGGTGTGCGGTCCGCACATCATTTCATACGATTGAATAAGGAGCATAGGGAGGATTTAGTCATCTGGCGGCGTTTTTTGGATACCGTATATACTCGAGTATAAGCCGAGATTTTCAGCCCAAATTTTTGGGCTGAAAGTGCCCCTCTCGGCTTATACTCGAGTCACGGTCTGTGGCAGGGTCGGCGGGTGAGGGGGAGAGAGCGCTGAGGCATACTTACCTAGTCCCGGCGATCCTGACGCTCCCCCTGCCCGTCACACTGTCTCGGGTGCCGCAACTCTTCCCCTGTACAGCGGTCACGTGGGACCGCTCATTAGAGAAATGAATATTCATTTCTCTAATCAGCAGTGCCGGTGACCGCTGATAGAGGAAGAGGCTGCGGCACCCGGAGACCAGCTGTCCGGGGGAAGGAGCGGGACGCCGGGAGCAGGTAAGTATCGCATATTTACCTGTCCATGATCCACACGCCGGGCGCCGCTCTGTCTTCCCGGCGTTTTTTTTTTTATTGCAGCAGCAGCGTTATATATGGCACAGATTTATGTGGAGCATCTATGGGGCCAAACTGAACGGTGCAGAGCATTCCATATGGGGCAGCTTTATAATGAGCATCTATGGGGCCAAACTGAACGGTGCAGAGCATATAGGGCACAGCTTTATAAGGAGCATCTATGGGGCCAAACTGAACGGTGCAGAGCATATATGGCACAGCTTTATAAGGAGCATCTATGGGGCCAAACTGAACGGTGCAGAGCATATATGGCACAGCTTTATAATGAGCATCTATGGGGCCAAACTGAACGGTGCAGAGCATATATGGCACAGCTTTATATGGAGCATCTATAGGGCCATAATGAACGGTGCAGAGCATATAGGGCACAGCTTTATAAGGGGCATCTATGGGGCCATAATGAACGGTGCAGAGCATATATGGCACAGCTTTATAAGGAGCATCTATGGGGCCAAACTGAACGGTGCAGAGCATATATGGCACAGCTTTATAATGAGCATCTATGGGGCCAAACTGAACGGTGCAGAGGATATATGGCACAGCTTTATATGGAGCATCTATAGGGCCATAATGAACGGTGCAGAGCATTGTATATGGGGCACAGCTTTATATGGAGCATCTATGGGGCCATAATGAACGGTGCAGAGCATTCTATATGGCACAGCTATATATGGATAATATATGGGGCAATAATCAATGGTATGGAGCATTATATATGGCACAGCTTTATATGGAGCATCTATGGGGCAATAATGAATGGTATGGAGCATCTATTTTTATTTTTGAAATTCACCGGTAGCTGCTGCATTTTCCACCCTAGGCTTATACTCGAGTCAATAAGTTTTCCCAGTTTTTTGTGGCAAAATTAGGGGGGTCGGCTTAAACTCGGGTTGGCTTATACTCGAGTATATACGGTAATTATAACGGCCGGGCTTTGATTCAGCAGGAAGATTTGAATGATTTTGATTGCAAAATTTTTACGGACGCAGCTGGCAGTGTTGGCTATGGGGCCTATTGTGCTGGTAAATGGAGTGTTGGCGGATGGCCTGATTGGTGGTGTGAAACTGGTTTAACAAAAAATTTGGCATTGCTTGAGCTTCTTCCAATTGTGGTTTCGGTGTTCATTTGGGGTCGTACGTTTCAGGATAGGCAGGTACGTATCCACTGCGATAATTTGAGCGTGGTGGCGGTGATTAATAGTCTTTCGTCTTCCTCTCCCCCGGTAATCAGATTGGTTCGGGAGTTAGTGTTGCGGTGCTTGGAGTTGAATACTTGGATTTTGGCGGTGCATGTTCCCGGCGTTCAAAACTCTATAGCCGATGCTTTGTCTCGTTTGCAGTGGGAGCGTTTTCGGGAGTTGGTTCCAGAAGCGGAGGATGCAGGAACACCATGCCCTTCTCATTTGTGGCGGATTGTTGCGGACGAGGAGGTCGGTTGATACAGGCCTCGGTGTTGGGAAGGATGTGGTCAGGTTACGAATCATCATGGCATATGTGGGAAGGGTGGTTGGAGCAGTTGGGTTCGGTTGATTCTGATGGTGACAAGGTGATGACGATTTTGTTTTTGATTGGGTCGGCGGAGGAATGGGGTTGGTCGGTGTCAAGGCTGAATAAATTTATAGCTGGTTTGGCTTTTGGCTTCAAGCTTCAGGGTTCCGTGGATGTTACTAAGGATTTCTTGATTCGGCAGGCGTTAAAAGGTTTTCGGAAGGGTTCGTCCACTTGCGATGCGCGGCGGCCCATTTCTTTTGGGACGTTGGAGCGTTTGGGGGAGGCGTTGGGGGGTCTTTGTAGTTCTGATTTCGAGGCTGTTTTGTTTCGGTTGGTGTTTTCATTGGCCTTTTTCGGGGCGTTGAGACTTGGAAAGTTGGTGTCCCCTAATCGGTTTAAAGTGGGGGGTTTGTTAGCAGAGGATGTGGAATTTTGGGCTGGTGGAATCACTTTTTGGATTAGGCGGTCAAAGACTGATCAGTTGGGTAAAGGGAAACGTGTGGTTTTAGGGAAGGTGGTTGGGGGTTTGATGTGCCCTCATCGGTGTTTGGAGGATTATTGGGGATTGTGGCCTGGCAGGTCTGGCCCACTTTTGCGGCACCGACAAGGTGAGTTTTTGCCTCGGTTTCAGTTCACGGCGGTATTGAGAAAAGGGCTGACATCGTTAAGCCTTGACCCATTTTCTTTTGGATCACACTCGTTTCGGATTGGGGCGGCATCTGAGGCTGCTGGTTTGGGTTTGGGTCCGGAAGTTATTAAGCGCATTGGCAGGTGGGCGTCTAATCGGTACCTGTCTTATGTTCGACATTGATGTTGGTTACTGGTTTGGTGGGTATTAATTGTTGTTGTATTTTGCAGGTCGGACCCCACTGCTGGCCTGGATATTTGGACACTCTTTTGTGCATTGGGGTGCGATTCATGCGGATGCTAGGCATGATGGTAGGCAAATTGGTTTTAAGAGAGATGATGTGTTGGTCCGTTGGTTGGGTTTTCGGGGCATGTTGTGGTGCAGGATACTACCCAAGTTTGCCCGCGCTGCTAGTTTGGATCGTTCCCCGGACATTGTTGTGGTGCGTTTGGGTGGGAATGATTTGGGGTCTAAGCCGGTAAGAGAGTTGATTCGGGATATCTGCTTTGATTTCTTGAGATTGTGGGTATCCTTTCCAGGAATGGTGACAGTTTGGTCTGACATCGTGCCCAGGAAAACGTGCAGGGCAGTACGTTCCCTTAAGGGGATCAATAGGGCCCGGGTGAAGCTGAACAGGGCCGTGGCAAGCTTTGTCTCTCGGAATGGGGGTGTGGCAGTTCGGCATTTTGAATTGGAGGCTGGTGTGGGAAATTTTTGGAGGTGTGATGGCGTTCATTTGAACGATATTGGTATGGACTTGTGAATGTTGGCTATACAGGAAGGTGTTGAGAGAGCCATGACTGTGGTGGGGCACTAGCGAGCCTGAGGTGTTCAGTGCTGCTCGTGGTTGGCGGGGGGCGGGGTTCTTGGAGTTGGTGTTTTATGGGGCTGATCTGGCTTTGGTTTACTGGCTCTGGATGGGGAGTTTACCTCAGGAGCTTTGGGGTTTGTTTGCCCGGAAAAACGGGTTACATGGTGCCCTCGAGCTGGAGATTACGGCTGAGGGTAAATAAGGTTTTCGTTTTAAAAGTTGGTTTGGGCTTTTGCCTATTGGGGGCCAGATTTAATAGCTCCAAGAATCCTCCCCACAAGGTTTTTTACAAATGTTTAAATGGTTATTTATGTTTGTTTTGTTAATAAAATGGCCGCTGTGGCCAAATTATCCAAAGAATTAATTGTCGCGTCTTAATTGTGGGTAAGCAATATATTTTGGGGGAAGGTGGTCAGGGGTAGGCTTTATGCGGCATCTTGAAGGACCAATCTTGGGATACGCAGTCAAGCGGGGGGGCTGTAGGAACGCAGTTAAACGAAAGCTCCCCATGACTGCGTTGCCAAGGGGACTGGGGGAGCATTGTTTAAAAAATAAAGCAGGGTCAGTGGGGATTGGTTTAGGGGGAGGAGGAAAGGGGTGGCCTGTAGCTTGTAGGGCGGTCTTGTAGGAAAAGTGCGGGAAAGGGGGCCATTACCTGGTTAGTCAGCAAAGTGAGAAGCCCACCCACCCTCCCTTGTTTTAGTTGGCTTTGGGTGTTTTCTTGGGCTTCGGGGGGGAGTAGTGGTGGAGGCGGGATATAATTAGTCTTTTTCAGTGGGAGTTCGAGTTGTACTGTTGTCACAGTGGCTGGTTGGCGGGGGGCGGGGTTCTTGGAGTTGGTGTTTTATGGGGCTGATCTGGCTTTGGTTTACTGGCTCTGGACGGGGAGTTTACCTCGGGAGCTTTGGGGTTTGTTTGCCCGGAAAAACGGGTTACATGGTGCCCTCGAGCTGGAGGTTACGGCTGAGGGTAAATAAGGTTTTCGTTTTAAAAGTTGGTTTGGGCTTTTGCCTATTGGGGGCCAGATTTATTAGCTCCAAGAACCCTCCCCTCAAGTTTTTATACAAATCTATAAATGGTTATTTATGTTTGTTTTGTTAATAAAATGGCCGCTGTGGCCAAATTATCCAAAGAATTAATTGTCGCGTCTTAATTGTGGGTAAGCAATATATTTTGGGGGAAGGTGGTCAGGGGTAGGCTTTATGCGGCATCTTGAAGGACCAATCTTGGGATATGCAGTCAAGTAAAACAAGTGCAGGAGTAGGCTACTTTCACACTAGCGTTAACTGCATTACGTCGCAAATCCGTTTTTTTGCCGAAAAAACGGATGTGTCAAAAAAGTGAAAAACGGTGACAAACGTATGCCACGCATACAGCATTTCGATGGATCCGTCGCAAATCCGCTAAACGTTTCCGTCGAAAATACTGGATGCGTTGCATACGTTTTACCATCCGTTGTATCCATTTTTCCGACGGATCCGTTTTTAAAATGGGAGGCTCCCAAATTTGAATGGCTACTGGAAAATTTGAAAAACTATATAGTTACTGTTTTTACAGCCCATCTTTGAGGGTTTTAGTTTTGTGGCAGCGATGGAAGGTGTTCTTGGGAGGATTGCTAGTTTGGTTACCGACGTTATCTTTGAGACGAATCGCCTGGATATCATAGTGCGGGAGAAGGAGGCGGCAGCGGAAAGGCGTAGGATGCTTCTGCAGCAACGGAGACGGAGACGACTGTGGATTCATCCGATTAATGAACTACGGATGACCCGGGGTGTCCAGTCCACTCTGTACCTGGAGTTGCGGCACAATCCACACAAATTCCACAACTACGTGCGGATGAGGATGGAACATTTTGATTTTTTGCTTGCAAAAATGGAGGATGTCATCCGAAGACAGGACACAAGGATGAGGCTTGCCATCACACCGGCGGAGCGGCTGATGGTGACCCTGCGGTAAGCCTCTTTTTTTTTCTTTCATTGGTCATTTTTAATGTTATATTACATGCTGCAGACAATACTGCGCACTATTTTCTGCAGCATGTAATTTTGGTTTTCTTGGCGGACATTCCACTGCTTTATTTAAATGTCATTGCTGATATTGAATGTTAGATAACAGACTGCAGAAAATACTGCGCTGAAATATTGCGTTGCATTTTCTGCAGTTTTTAAAAAAAAGTTTTTTGGGTTTGATGACATGCAACTGCTTTTTTTTCTTTCATTGGTCATTTTTAATGTTATATTACATGCTGCAGACAATACTGCGCTGGCATACTGCGCACTATTTTCTGCAGCATGTAATTTTGGTTTTCTTGGCGGACATTCCACTGCTTTTTTACACCGGTTTCATGCTGGTTTTATTGTGTGTCCCGTCCTTAAAAAAAAATTAACAGTGCCATATTGAAACTTGTTGGTCTGTGCAATTTTTGCTAACATTTTTTTTTTTTTTAAAGTTTCCTAGCTACGGGTGAATCTATGACTTCGCTCCATTATCAATTCAGGCTGGGCATTTCCACTATCTCTGGAATAGTGAAGGACACATGTCGGGCTATTTGGACCACTTTGCAACCAGAGTATATCCCCCAACCATCCATGGAAATCTGGTTGCGAAGTGCTGAAGAGTTTCAGCAAATTTGCAATTTCCCTAAGGGCTGTCCCACACGTCCAGATAATTCCGGTACCGGAATAAATCGGTACCGGAGTTATCCGTGTCCGTGTGCCTGGGAACTCACGGAGGCCATACCTGCGGCACACGTGTGCCGCCCGTATGGCGAGTGGGTACCACACGGAGCGTGTGGTACCCACTCTGCATGGTGCTGAAGCTGCGATTCATATCATCCCTGCAGCAACGTTTGCTGCAGGGAAAATATGAAGAATAGTGTTTAAAATAAAGATCCATGTGTCCGCCGCCCCCCCACCCCCTGTGCGCCCCCCCCGCTGGTCAGAAAATACTCACCCGGATCCCCCGTCGGCAGTCGCTCCTTCCTGGTCTGGCCGCGGCTTACTGTATGCGGTCACGTGGGGCCGCTCATTTACACTCATGAATAGGCGGCTCCGCCCCTATTGGAGGTGGAGCCACATATTCATGAGTGTAATCGGCCGCATACAGTAGAGAAGCCGCGGCCAGACCAGGAAGGAGCGACTGCCGACGGGGGATCCGGGTGAGTATTTTCTGACCAGCGGGGGGGGCGCACAGGGGGTGGGGGGGCGGCGGACACATGGATCTTTATTTTAAACACTATCATTCATATTTTCTCTGTAGCAAACGCTGCTACAGGGAACATATGAATGGCGGCTTCAGCACCATGTGGGGGGGGACAGCGCTTACTGTAGCGCTGTCTCCGGCACGCCACACGGACCCCAGACGGAGAATGTCCGTGTGAGGTCCGTGTTTTACACGGACCCATTGACTCTATTGGGTCCGTGTAATCCGTGCGCTCCCACGAACACTGACATGTCTCCGTGTTTGGCACACGGAGACACGGTCCGCACACGGTCCGCACAAAATCAATGACATCTGAACAGATGCATTGATTTTTATGGGTCTACGTGTGTCAGTGTCTCCGGTACGGGAGGAAACTGTCACCTCACGTACCGGAGCCACTGACGTGTGAAACCGGCCTAATTGTGTGGGTGCAGTTGACGGGAAACATATAAGGATTGCGAAACCGGCAGGAACAGGATCGGAGTTTTATAATTATAAGAAGTATTTCTCCATCGTCCTTATGGCTATTGCAGATGCCAACTGCAGATTCCTTGCCGTGGACATCGGAGCTTATGGACGGTCCAACGATTCGCAAGTTCTTAAAAACTCTCCAATGGGTCGTTGCCTTTATGGAGAGACCTACGATTTCCCGCCAGCCAGACCACTGCCAGGAACAAATGACCCAGCCATGGAATATGTTTTTGTAGGTGATGAAGCCTTTCAACTGTCGCCGCACCTACTGAAACCGTACAGTAGCCGGAACTTAAACCATACCAAGCGGGTCTTTAATTACCGGCTTACTAGAGCACGAAGAGTAGTGGAGTGTTCCTTTGGCATATTGACGGCGAAGTGGCGAGTTCTGCTGACGGCTATCAAACTGAAAACCACAACTATAGACGAGGTAGTTAAAGCCTGTGTGGTGCTCCACAACTTTGTTCTTTCAAAGGAGCCCGTTTCCTTGGATGATGAAGAGTTGGAGACCACCTTGTGGGACTACCGCAGCAGCTCGGTTCGCTCTACAGGTTCTGTTACAAGGATGAGGGACCAGTTTGCCGATTATTTTGTGTCATCTGTCGGGCAGATCCCATGGCAAGACATGATTGTGTAACCTGTTTTCCATGTGTTTGTTTATGTAAAAAATGTGTTTCTTCAGAAAGAAAAAAAAAAAAAGTGTGGTTTTCTTGCTAGTAAAACCAATATGTTATACCTTTAACACGTCTGGTGTTTGTTTTTATTTTACCTTTTTTATTTAGTTGCCATATTACCTTAATAAATCCACACACACACACACCAAGAGTAGAATTTTAATCAGAATTTTATTTTAACTCTTTTTTTTTTTTCTTTAAATTTTTCCCAAAAAAATAGATATTTTTTATTTTCAATTTTTTTTTTTTGAAAACTTTGCAAAATTTTTTAAATCACATTGACATAAACATTTACAAAACTATATTACAAGTCTTCAAAGTGTGGGGTGGAGATACGAGGGGAGGAGGGGCAGGAAGGTTGGACCACGTCGATAGGTGGGGAAACCCTACTTGTTTGGGGTGCAGTGGAAGGGGGGGTAAAACCAAGAGGCTGACCAGAGGGGGGTGGTGTTGGGGTAGGGGGAAGAGAAAAGCTGGGTAAAGAAAACATTGGGGAAGGAATTTGGTCTGGGGGCCGGGATGGTTGTGGGGACTGGGTTGGGTATTGTGACTGGGTAGGGTAGTGGGACTGGGTTGGGTAATGGGGCTGGTGTGGGGTTTGTGGCTGGGTTTGGTAATGGTGCTGGTGTGGGGATTGGGGCTGGGTTTGGTAATGGTGCTGGTGTGGGTATTGGGGCTGGGTTTGGTAATGGGGGGGTATGGTGTGGAAATGGGGCCTGGGGTTGGGCATGGTGTGGAAATGGGGCCTGGGGTTGGGCATGGTGTGGAAATGGGGCCTGGGGTGGAATTGGAGTGGAGGTGTGGGGAGGTGTGTGGGTAGATTGGGGGTCATTAACGGCTCAAAAGAAAGCTTCTCCATGCTCCTGAGCATGGATTGAAAAAAAATATTGGCCGGATCGGGACTTACAGCTGAATGCAGCCTATCAAAGCGACTGCTGGTTTCCTGGCTTGTTTCACTGATGCGGGATTGCACCATGTTGAAACCAGCAGTCACTTGCTCTCCCAAAATTTTGAAAGAGCCTTGGAAGGATGCATTCAGGTGTAAGAATTCAGGAGCATAGCTCCTTTCCTGACCCCTCTGTCACTGACGCCACGAACCTAATGGTGGTCTCGAGGTGGCAGGATCAGAGGGGTGGGGTAAAGGGAACGCTAAGGGTATGTTTCCACGTTCAGGATTGCATCAGTCTTTGGTCAGGATTTTATGCAAGTAAAATCCTGACCAAAACTGCACCTGAGGTCACTGGCAGGTCACCTGTGGTGTACCTGCGTGTTTTGCTCATAGTAGCAACATGCAGCGTTTTGAAAAAACGCACAACGCATGCGTTTTCGCGGCAAAAACGCATGCGTTTTTAAACGCATAGTGGAGTCTGGATTTCATAAAATCCCATCCACTATGCTGTAACATCTGGACGCTGCGTTTTTGACGCAGCAGAAAAACGCAGCGTCAAAAACGCAGCGTTTCCTGAACGTGGAAACATACCCTAACTGTTCAGCATCAGATGCGAGCAATGAAGCCTGCAATAATGCTCCACTGCTTGGGGCGGATGAAGTGGAGGGGACAGAGGGGTCAGAGGAGGGGACAGAGGGGTCAGAGGAGGGGACAGAGGGGTCAGAGGAGGGGACAGTGGTGTGGGGCCTACCGACGTGGCCCTCAGTGGCGGACTCAGGAGGGATCGCTCCAGAGGGCGCAGAGGAAGATGCAGGCGCCCGGTGGCTGGAGAAGGTGCTGTGAAAGAAAAAACAAAAGAAATTAATACATTGATATGAAAAAGCCCTGACTGAAAGCAAACTAAGTAGACAGGTTAACATGGTTATTAGTGGACTGTAGAATACTTACACTCTGCTCAGCATTGTTCGCCTCAGGAAGGAGAGGGCCTGGCCGTGTTTGTATTTGCTCCTCTTCCTTCCTGCAGAGCCACTCAGGGCCTGCATCTCCGCGTTGAATTCCCTCTTAAAGCGATCCCTCAGTGACCGCCACCGCTTCCTAACCTTTCCAACTGTGAAGACAAGAATGAAAAGAAAAAAAAAAAAATTGGTAAGTGCAATACATTACATTCAGCTCAAAACATCACTGGAAAGTGAATACTTACCTAGTTTGCTCAGCTGCTGAGGATGAAGGCTCTCCCACCTTGGAAAGAGGTTGTGACACACTTCGTCCCAGAGCCGACGGGTGACACCGGTATCGGCATGCCTGCGGTCAGCCATGTTCCACAGCGGCTCCCGCTCGCGAACCTCCTCAATGAGATCATCTATGTCGATGCCATCATCGTCATCTACTGCGGGAGCACGCTGTGAAGCCTGTGCCAAAAAAAAAAAGAAGAAGAAAAACAAACAAATTAGTACACTGAAACACTAAAGTACCAATAGAATCCCCCTCCCCCCCCCAAAAAAAAAAACTCACTGATGGCCGACCGCGGCGACGAGTCCGCCGACTCTGGGAGTGTCTGGGAGAGCCTTCAGCGGCAGCAGCAGGAGCAGCAGCCTGAAATAAAGGAAACAAATTCTCAGTAATGTAGGCATATGTTTTCTGTGTTTAGTTATGTATGAAAATCTGTTTTGTGTATGGTGCAGTGTGATGTGCGAAGCAACTGTTTCACCACTACTTACAGTTGGTTCCTCCTCCACTTGCATCTCTCCACCCGTCTCGCCCCCTTCTGACAGCTCCTCATCTGATTCAGCTTCCTGTTTAAACATAATTTATGTACTGATCAACAAAAATGTAAATTAAAAAACCCCCCCCAAAAAAACAAAAACCATTTTTTGTGTTAACTTACCGATGCACGCTGTTGCTGTGGAGGAGGGCTGTCAGAAGAGGACATTGTTTTGTGGTCCTGGTGGGCAGCGGCTGTGGTCCTGGTGTTTCTGTAAGTTAAAGAGACACTTGCAATCTGCTCGACACATTGAAGCAGCAGATTTGGGGTCTTCAAAACTTACTTTTAAAGATGTGTGGCTGTGGTCCTGGTGGGCTGGTCCTGGTGGGCTGGTCCTGGTGGGGACGACAGGCGGCAGCGGCTGTGGTCCTGGTGTTTCTGTAAGTTAAAAGACACTTGCAATCTGCTCTACACATTGAAGCAGCAGATTTGGGGTCTTCAAAACTTACTTTTAAAGATGTGTGGCTGTGGTCCTGGTGGGCTGCTCACTGGATGTGGTCCCTGGTGTATCTGTAATAAGTATAATGTATTTATAGTTAGACCACCCCCCGAAGTAGGCAATGTTTAAAGATAAACACCCTGCTAAAATGATGTGAGAAATGTTCATTAAAGGTGAACACCAAAACCCAAAAAAAGAGGCACGTTATACCATTAATTTCCATGTCCCTAAAAAAAAAATTTTGAAATGTGAACCCACCATGCAAAAATATATTTGCCACATTTTATTTGAAAAAATCACCTCCCCCCCAAAAAAAAAAAATTTACAGTATAACCTTTATTAAAAAATAAGCCCTCAACCAACTCTGTATTGCATGTGTAACCATTGGTACATACACCAGTTTTAAATTTACCTTTATGAAATGATACTACGGACATTTTTTTTAACAAACATTTTATTATTCTTTTTTTTTCACTCTTTTTTTTTTTTAAATCACAATTAGGAGCTGACATGCTCTTTATTTTAAATACAAGTACATCAACTGCAAATGGTTTTAACAGTAAAATAAAATCAAACACTTTTAAATAGAAAAAAAAACACCACACTCACACATTCAAACCACAAGCTGCACAGACCACTATACAGTCAATACATCAGAAAAAGGCAATTAACCAATTAACCCCTTCATGACCCAGCCTATTTTGGCCTTAATGACCTTGCCGTTTTTTGAAATTCTGACCAGTGTCCCTTTATGAGGTAATAACTCAGGAACGCTTCAACGGATCCTAGCGATTCTGAGATTGTTTTTTCGTGACATATTGGGCTTCATGTTAGTGGTAAATTTAGGTCGATAATTTCTGAGTTTATTTGTGAAAAAAACGGAAATTTGGCAAAAAATTTGAAAATTTCGCAATTTTCACATTTTGAATTTTTATTCTGTTAAACCAGAGAGTTATGTGACACAAAATAGTTAATAAATAACGTTTCCCACATGTCTACTTTACATCAGCACAATTTTGGAAACAATTTTTTTTTTTGCTAGGAAGTTATAAGGGTTAAAATTTGACCAGTGATTTCTAATTTTTACAACAAAATTTACAAAACCATTTTTTTTAGGGACCACCCAGGGGCGTACATAGATTTCACAGGGCCCCATAGCAAAATTGAGCAAAGGGCCCCCCCCCCCCGAAGAAGGGAGGGGAATAGGTGGCGCGCGTAGCGCGCTGAAAATTTGCATGTTAAGCCACGCCCCCTCCACAGCCACACCCCCTCCACAGCCACACCCTCTCCACAGCCACACCCCCCAATTACTAATTTATATGGCGAAGGCAATAAAAAATAGACTTACCAGAAAGCAGCATTGCAGGAGAAAGCAGCATTGCATTGCAGTAATAGATAAAATGAATTCAACCTAAAAAAGTGAAACTATTATTATTTGCCATCCCCAATACAGTGTGATCCTAAACATTTATTCACTTTAGTATGATAAACATTACCTGGAACTTTGAACAACAGAGAATGGTGGTGTTCCCAGCAAAAACTCCCAAACTTGAAAATAACAGAAAAACTTGGAAACATTCTAAACTTCTGAAACTTGAACTCAAAACCAAAACTGTGGCCAAACATTCCGCAAATATTGAGATGTGGCAACCTATAATGTAAATAACACAAATTAGTTGAGTGAGACTTTGAATGCCTTTTACCATGTGTGCATACAGCTGCCATTCACCATAACGTGCTTGTTTTTTAAACTAGAATATACCATAATGGTATATATTTAAACAGATATAGCAAAATACATTTTAGTGACTGACGTAGATATATTTTCAGTATTAAAATGGCCAATAAAATTGTCAGTTAACTACTGTAAAGGAAATAGTTGCCACTTGCCCTCTGCAAAATATGGACAGGGCAAAGTAGCTTCTAACCCCTTACAACACCTGCAAAGACATGTGAATGGTGTATGATACAGCTGTATACAGGTCTGCAAAAGGCTTAGAAAACGTTTTTAAACAACATAAAGAACTGATGCATTCATGCAGATGCAACAAATGGAACTTTGAAACCAGAACTCTGAAATAGAGATGGGTGAATTTTTTTTTTAAGAGAAGATTAAGTCTCATTGTAAAAAGAGGTGTTTTGATAGCCAATTAAAATCCTAGATTAAAACATTAACAAAACTGGCATTTACGAAAAAAATTACATTCCAGGGGAATCTGGAAATAAGTATGGAAAATCCACCCATCTCTATAAAAAAAAAATAAAACTTCAACTTCAACTTGCATACTCACGGAGTATAACAAACGTTAGGAAGGTTAGAACTGGCGCCTACGTGCTTTTGCTTCAGCAAATTGGTCAACAATGCCATCTATGTCAAGTTGGTTGGCTCTTGCATTTTCAATGCTTAGAATGGCAAGACCAGAGAGTCTGTGTTCAGACATTGTACTTCTTAGATAGTTTTTAATTTGTTTTAATTTTGAGAAGGATCTTTCTGCTGATGCTACCGTTACTGGCAAGGTTAGGAATAAAAGTAAGACTATGCACACATCCGGTAGATTTGACGATAGCAGGCTATTTTCGACTAACAGTAAATGTGCAAGGTCCTTGACAGATGTCAATTTTTGAATGTCATTCTTTAGAGCACATCTAAAACTCAGAAGCTGGGCTGGAAATGCTGGTGAAAGATCTTGGTTGTACTTTTTCTGCAGCTGTAATGCAGCCTCATATAATTCCTCATCTGAGGAAGATGCCAGATCTGCAGGCTGAAGTATCCTAAAATACTGCACAACCCGATTCATTCCATTAAATCGGTTTGACAGCTGACCTACAATGATGTCTAAATACTCATAGAACACGGTGACTTTAAATCGGTCCTCCGGAATGTGCAATCTCTCATCCGTACTCAGTTCATCAAAATGCTTTTTAACTTTTGATAATCGCTTACTTTCAAAAGCTGGGGAGATGCCCCAGCTGCGTGCCAACAAGATAGCGCTCTCTTTCGCTTCATCAAAATGATTTCTGAATTGTGAAAGTTCTTCAGCTGCATTCTTTATTAAATTAGTTGCCTTAGATAAATCCATGCTTTCTGCCTGCAGCATGGTTGACAGTGCATTAACAGTCTGTAATACTTTTGTCTGAAGGACAACCAAAAAAACAAACTGAAATGAATCCATTTTCTTTTTAAGAGCCATTGCCTCATTTATTTCAGTTTTTTTGGATGAAATAAGGATGATTTTTGACAATGCCATCATTACATCAGAAAAACGAAATCTTAGGGCAAGCAGCGACTCATGACGGGAAGACCAGCGTGTGGGACATAATTTTTTTAGTGTGACCAATGAACTGCTTGTAAATGATGACAAAAGCTCCCAACGTCGTATGCTTTCCCCAAAAAATGTATAGACATGTTGCAATATATCAGAAAAGTTTGAAATTTCTGTAATTTCTGAAACAGCATCTTGAAGAACAAGATTCAAATTATGTGCTGCACAGTGAACATACATAGCATTGTGTTCTTTTTCTAAAATTCGGGCCTGCACACCAGAATAGATGCCACTCATTGTGGCAGCTCCATCATAGCCCTGACCACGGCACTTATGAATGGAAAGGCCATTGCTGTCAATGCATTCCAGGATCTCTTTCTCTATACCAGCAGCACGCTGGTCATGAATGGCTTGAAATCCAAGAAAGGCTTCATGGATGCGAACTTTCGTGGCTCTCATATTTGCATTCCTTTCAACAGACACGTATCTAATTACTTGGCTCATCTGATCAGTTTTTGATACATCTTGCGTTGTATCCATGATCAGCGAATAGAAGTGAGCTTCATTCACTTGAGATAAAATCTCAGATTTTACTTTGGTTGACAAAATTTCTATTAATTCGTTTTGAATTCTGGGACTAAGGTATTTTGCTGTGCCCTCTGGCAGTTCCAGCAGTTCCTTAAGCAGGGGATCATAGAGTGCTAGTAACTCTATAATTGCCAGGAAATTACCACTATTGATTTTGCCAATTTTTTCTCTGTGACCCCGAAATGGCATGTTAGCCATGGCCATTGTTAGGGTAACATTCACTATTCTTTTTAAAATTTGCCTCCAGAAATTATGTTGATTTCTTAACTGATTTTCAGTTTGCAGGTCAATTGATCCCTTTCTTCGCCACTGATCATAAACAACACAAGCTTCTAGATGAGATTGTGAACATTCATGGCGTTGTATTTTGTGCGATAAGCCTCTCCAGTTTTTAAGTCCTCTGGCCCAAGCTGGGGAAAATCCTAATTTTCTTCGATCACCAAACAGCCAGCATGGCTCACAGTATGCTGCATTTAATTTTGGCGAGTAACAAAGCCAAGAAACTGGAAATTTTTGACCTGTTTTCGTTATTTTCTCATAATACTTCGCAGAAAAGCATCTTTTATTGTCGTCATTATCTCTAGGAAATGGTCCTGGTGGTCTGCAAGGGCCATGCGTAATTATAAACATCTTAACAGACGAGTCTGTTATAGTAACTGGGAAATTTGCTCTGTCTGTTATGTATTTTTCACAAGCAAGGTTGATAGGACTCGTACTGCTATCAAATGGCATAACGAATTCTTCGCTAGCCAATCCAGAAGTGCCTGGCTGGTCTGCCTGTTTTTCACAAATATCTTCCGTGCTAGCTTCAGTAACACGTGCCATTTGCTCAACTGTACTTGCTGCAGGATGATCTCTGGATTGCGCCAGTTCCTGTATTGAATTATCTGAGGAGCAAAGACTTTCAGCCCTTGCTTCTAAATCTTCTGTATGTGAAATAGTAACAGAGCTCTCTGCAGAAGAAGGGGCATTGAAGAAACTACTGATTTTGGGCATTTTGGCATGTTTCTGGCTTTCCTCTCTCTTTTTTTTACGCTTCTGAGCACCGCTCAGATGCTTGTAGCTTGACATAATGGTAAAGCTTCTTTCTGTAGAAACAAAGCACATTCAACCTTATATCCCCGCCTCCACAGCAGAGCTTCATAACCTGGAAACCACTTGAACTGAAGAGCTAAATTCAGTAAAACCTTAACTTTAGATTAAACACCTGATCTGGTCTGTCTGACTGTAGGGCATCAATTGCTATGTCTCCTGGAAATACATCACATCTCCCATCAAGGGGTTCTTGCAGACTACCTCTAGTTCCGTGTAACTCAGTGTGACCTTCTAGCTGCAGAACAACTTAGTATAACCACTACTGAACTGCAAAAGCATTGCTCACGTTTCCTCCCTGGCATAACATAAATACACTGAATGGTCTAGGTCTGATGGTAGATTCAGGACCCCTAGCTGAACATCTTTTTTTTATACTGCCCTGCACCACTCGCTGGCTGGGAAGCACTGTTACCCATATCGCCGGGATCACCACTCTCCGAGCTGCCAGGAGGCAGTCAATTAAAATCCTGTGTCAGGCTCTGCCCTGTCGCAATTCATTGCGCGGCGGCCTGCTAGTGATCAGCGAATATACTCGTTACTCAAGATTTCCAGAGCACGCTCGGGTGACCTCCGAGTAACGAGTATATTCGCTCATCACTAATGGCTATGTAACATTCAGAGCAACATGCCCAACAATCACAAGGTGACAACTGTCCATATAACCTGCACTGACTGCAGGCAGGAACTGGAGCCACGACAACGGCACAAAGCCTGACTGTCTGTACTGTGCCATATACTGTATACACAGACACATAGGAGAGAACAGCGGCTTATGGCCACTTCTACCTGACTTGTAATGGTTGGGTATCGCTACCTAATGACTGTCGGCCAGTGGGGGCAATGTCATCCAGGCTCATTCATGCTCCCTTATGTCAAACACAATGATATAACGTAATTTGTGATTTAAATCGGGCGCTCAGTTGTAACTCCGCAGTGTGTGTACATTTAGCCTGTGTTGTGTAACTGTATATGTGCGTAGATACATAGAGTATATGTGTCATCTATATATACACGTGTATGCATATGTGCGCATGTATATGCATAAATATGGTATACATGTCTATGTATGCATGTGTTCAGTGTATGTATACTTTAGTATATTGTATATTTGTGTATGTCTATATGTATGTGTGAGTATACACCAGTATATGCAGTGTTCATTATATATGTATTTATATGGTGAGTATATATCATATATATATTTATGTGGAGTGAATGTCTATGTACATATGTGAGTATACACCAGTATAGACAGTGTATCGTATATTATATGTATATGTGCTATGTATGTGTACATGTGAGCATACACCAGTATACAGCAGTATAAGCACGTACATTATGTGTATATATGAGGACACACCAGCATAAGCAGCGTACATTATAAGTGTACGTACAGTGGTGTGTATATGACATGTGAGGACACCCCAGTACACACCAGTATAAGCAGCATAGATTATATGTTTTTATGAGGAGACACCAGTATAAGCAGTGTACAATATGTGTACATATGAGGACACCCCAGTATACAGCAGTATAAGCAGCGTACATTATATGTGTACATGTGAGGACACACCAGTATACACCAGTATAAGCAGCGTACATTATATGTGTACATGTGAGGACACACCAGTATACACCAGTATAAGCAGTGTACATTATATGTGTACATGTGAGGACACACCAGTATAAGCAGTGTACATTATATGTGTACATTTGAGGATACACCAGAATAAGCAGCGTACATTATATGTGTACATGTGAGGACACACCAGTATACACCAGTATAAGCAGCGTACATTATATGTGAGGACACCCCAGTATACACCAGTATAAGCAGCGTACATTATATGTGAGGACACCCCAGTAGACACCAGTATAAGCAGCGTACATTATATGTGAGGAGTCATGATAGATAGATAGATAGATGATAGATAGATAGATAGATAGATAGATGATAGATAGATAGATGATAGATAGAAAGATAGATAGATAGATAGATAGATGATAGATAGATGATAGATAGAAAGATAGATAGATAGATAGATAGATAGATAGATAGATAGATAGATAGATAGATAGATGATAGATAGATAGATGATAGATAGAAAGATAGATAGATAGATAGATAGATAGATAGATAGATATTAGATAGGTTAGATAGATAATAGGTCATACACTGGGTAATGAATGACTCTTCCATCACAGCCATGTCGCCCATATAGCCGCCCATATTACCTAGTTACGGTTCTGCTGTCCGTCCTCTTGTCTGCCGGTTCCTGTGACGAGGACCAGTCCCTGACAGAGGTGTGAGGCTCCGGTGTGCTCCTCGGTGTCGCCAGCTTAGTGCCCGGCTAGTAGTAGTCCGCCGGCTCCTGCTCTCGCCATCCCCGGTGTGAGCCGCACATGTCTCCTGTCCTATCCTCAGCTCTAACCACACGAACCGCGGCAGCCTGTGCTCTATGCTATTTACTGATAACAAAACAAGGCATAATCAGACAATGGGGCAATCAAGACACTCAATCGTGCTCAAAAGACCCACTCCCAAAAGAACAAACCAGCTCCATATAAATCACTTAAAGAAGAAGGAGTACCAGCGGAGCCAAAATATGGTGCAAAAGTTCAAAAGTTTATTAATTAATCATAATAAAGTGCATAAGTACAAGACATATTTCAAGAAAAGGGATGGTTAAAACATGGATCACTGCCAGTTCCCCCACCGTGATCTCCCACACCTGAGTACTAATCCGGAAGCAGCCAAATGTGTTTAAGATAGAAACCATGGGAGACAATGCAAACACCACAGTACAAGTAAAGTGCTTGAGCGATGCTTACCACTGGAGAGGAGCAAGGTGGGGTATACTGGGTGGGAACCGATCCGTACGAGACCCCCGTACGGATCGGTTCCCACCCAGTATACCCCACCTTGCTCCTCTCCAGTGGTAAGCATCGCTCAAGCACTTTACTTGTACTGTGGTGTTTGCATTGTCTCCCATGGTTTCTATCTTAAACACATTTGGCTGCTTCCGGATTAGTACTCAGGTGTGGGAGATCACGGTGGGGGAACTGGCAGTGATCCATGTTTTAACCATCCCTTTTCTTGAAATATGTCTTGTACTTATGCACTTTATTATGATTAATTAATAAACTTTTGAACTTTTGCACCATATTTTGGCTCCGCTGGTACTCCTTCTTCTTTATGCTATTTACTGAGCCTGAGGCTGCGGGCCCCGCACTGCGCATACACCAAGCGCCTCATGTTATCCAGCTGCGCAGCGCAGACTGTGAACATCCAGTGCTGCGGGAATACAGGGTCCGGGGCGGGAGGAGGAGGAGGCTGGGGAGGGATGTGTAATGTTACCGCTCTAATTCACTGCACACCGGGCTTGTTTTGGGCACAGAACACTGGTATAGCCAATAAATGCACTGACTACACTGCAGCCACAGCAAGTGACTGTGCTGGTGCTACTATACTACTCACAGGAGCGAGCAGCCGTCGGTCGCAAAGGGTGCACGGTGACGTCACTTCCGGTCGCTCGGAAATGAGATCACCGCGCCCCCTATGTGACCTTCCCCCTCCAACTGCAGCGCAGCACCGTGGGGA
This sequence comes from Ranitomeya variabilis, assembly GCF_051348905.1. NCBI lineage: Eukaryota > Metazoa > Chordata > Amphibia > Anura > Dendrobatidae > Ranitomeya > Ranitomeya variabilis. Next base: position 477,523,016 of record NC_135233.1, read on the forward strand.
AGCTTCCTGCTTCCCCACACGCTCATCTCCGACAGGGCCCGACAGCAAAGCCCTGTCGCCTCGCCGCGCGCGCCCCCCCCCAAAGCCCCCCCCCCCCCCCCCCCTCCCGGACGACTGGTCCCCGACCCGAGCAAAAAAAAAACACAAAAAAAAAAAAAAAAATTAGGTGGCGTACACACCATGGGGCCGGGCAGCACCGGGCCCCCCCGGCCGTGGGGCCCGGATGCGGCGGCACCCGTCGCATACATGGTGTGTACGCCACTGGGACCACCTCACATTTGAAGTCATTTTGAGGGTTCTATATGGCTGAAAATACCCAAAAGTGACACCATTCTAAAAACTGCACCCCTCAAGGTGCTCAAAACCACATTCAAGAAGTTTATTAACCCTTCAGGTGTTTCACAGCAGCAGAAGCAACATGGAAGGAAAAAATGAACATTTAACTTTTTTGTCACAAAAATGATCTTTTAGCAACAATTTTTTTATTTTCCCAAGGGTAAAAGGAGAAACTGGACCACGAAAGTTGTTGTCCAATTTGTTCTGAGTACGCTGATACCTCATATGTGGGGGTAAACCACTGTTTGGGCGCACGGCAGGGCTCGGAAGGGAAGGAGCGCCATTTGACTTTTTGAATGAAAAATTGGCTCCAATCTTTAGCGGACACCATGTCACGTTTGGAGAGCCCCCGTGTGCCTAAACATTGGAGCTCCCCCACAAGTGACCCCATTTTGGAAACTAGACCCCCCAAGGAACTTATCTAGAAGCATAGTGAGCATTTTAAACCCCCAGGTGCTTCACAAATTGATCCGTAAAAATGAAAAAGTACTTTTTTTTCACAAAAAAATTATTTTAGCCTCAATTTTTTCATTTTCACATGGGCAACAGGATAAAATGGATCCTAAATTTTGTTGGGCAATTTCTCCTGAGTATGCCGATACCTCATATGTGGGGGTAAACCACTGTTTGGGTGCATGGCAAGGCTCGGAAGGGGAGGCGTCCCATTTGACTTTTTGAATGGAAAATTAGCTCCAATCGTTAGCGGACACCATGTCGCGTTTGGAGAGCCCCTGTGTGCCTAAACATTGGAGCTCCCCTACAAGTGACCCCATTTTGGAAACTAGACCCCCCAAGGAACTTATCTAGATGCATAGTGAGCACTTATAACCCCCAGGTGCTTCACAGAAGTTTATAACGCAGAGCCGTGAAAATACAAAAATATTTTTTCTTTCCTCAAAAATGATTTTTAGCCCAGAATTTTTTATTTTCCCAAGGGTAATAGGAGAAATTGGACCCCAAATTTTGTTGTCCAGTTTGTCCTGAGTACGGTGATACCCCATATGTGGGGGTAAACCACTGTTTGGGCGCACGGCAGGGCTCGGAAGGGAAGGCACGCCATTTGGCTTTTTGAATGGAAAATTAGCTCCAATCATTAGCGGACACCATGTCGCGTTTGGAGAGCCCCTGTGTGCCTAAACATTGGAGCTCCCGCACAAGTGACCCCATTTTGGAAACTAGACCTCCCAAGGAACTAATCTAGATGTGTGGTGAGCACTTTGAACCCCCAAGTGCTTCACAGAAGTTTATAACGCAGAGCCGTGAAAATAAAAAATGTGTTTCCTTTCCTCAAAAATATTTTTTAGCCCAGAATTTTTTTATTTTTGCAAGAGTAACAGGAGAAATTGGACCCCAAAAGTTGTTGACCAGTTTCTCCTGAGTACGCTGATACCCCATATGTGGGGGTAAACCACTGTTTTGGCACACGTCGGGGTTCGGAAGGGAAGTAGTGACGTTTTGAAATGCAGACTTTGATGGAATGCTCTGCGGGCATCAGGTTGCGTTTGCAGAGCCCCTGATGTGCCTAAACAGTAGGAACTCCCCACAAGTGACTCCATTTTGGAAACTAGACCCCCAAGGGAACTTATCTAGATGTGTGGTGAGCACTTTGAACCCCCAAATGCTTCACAGAAGTTTATAACGCAGAGCCGTGAAAATAATAAATGTGTTTCCTTTCCTCAAAAATATTTTTTTAGCCCAGAATTTTTTATTTTTGCAAGAGTAACAGGAGAAATTGGACCCCAAAAGTTGTTGTCCAGTTTCTCCTGAGTACGCTGATACCCCATATGTGGGGGTAAACCACTGTTTGGGCACATGCCGGGGCTCGGAAGGGAAGTAGTGACGTTTTGGAATGCAGACTTTGATGGAATGGTCTGCGGGCATCATGTTACGTTTGCAGAGCCCCTGATATGCCTAAACAGTAGAAACCCCCCACAAGTGACCCCATTTTGGAAACTAGACGCCCCAAGGAACTTATCTAGATGTGTGGTGAGCACGTTCAACCCCCAAGTGCTTCACAGAAGTTTACAACGCAGAGCCGTGAAAATAAAAAATCATTTTTCTTTCCTCAAAAAAGATGTTTTAGCAAGCAATTTTTTATTTTCACAAGGGTAACAGGAGAATTTGGACCCCAATATTTGTTGCCCAGTTTGTTGTGAGTATGCTGATACCCCATATGTGGGGGTAAACCACTGTTTGGGCGCACGTCAGGGCTCGGAAGGGAAGTAGTGACATTTGAAATGCAGACTTTGATGGAATGGTCTGCGGGCGTCACATTGCATTTGCAGAGCCCCTGATGTGCCTAAACAGTAGAAACACCCCACAAGTGACCCCATTTTGGAAACTAGACCCCCGAAGGAACTTATCTAGATGTGTGGTGAGCACGTTCAACCCCCAAGTGCTTCACAGAAGTTTACAACGCAGAGCCGTGAAAATAAAAAATCATTTTTCTTTCCTCAAAAAAGATGTTTTAGCAAGCAATTTTTTATTTTCACAAGGGTAACAGGAGAATTTGGACCCCAATATTTGTTGCCCAGTTTGTTGTGAGTATGCTGATACCCCATATGTGGGGGTAAACCACTGTTTGGGCGCACGTCAGGGCTCGGAAGGGAAGTAGTGACATTTGAAATGCAGACTTTGATGGAATGGTCTGCGGGCGTCACATTGCATTTGCAGAGCCCCTGATGTGCCTAAACAGTAGAAACACCCCACAAGTGACCCCATTTTGGAAACTAGACCCCCGAAGGAACTTATCTAGATGTGTGGTGAGCACTTTCAACCCCCAAGTGCTTCACAGAAGTTTATAACGCAGAGCCGTGAAAATAAAAAATAATTGTTCTTTCCTCAAAAATTATGTTTTAGCAAGTAATTTTTTATTTTTGCAAGGGTAACAGGAGAAATTGGACCCCAACAGTTGTTGCCCAGTTTGTCCTGAGTACGCTGGTACCCCAAATGTGGGGGTAAACCACTGTTTGGGCGCACGTCGGGGCTTGGAAGGGAGGGAGCACCATTTGACTTTTTGAATGCAAGATTGGCTGGAATCAATGGTGGCGCCATGTTGCGTTTGGAGACCCCTGATGTGCCTAAACAGTGGAAACCCCTCAATTCTAACTTCAACACTAACCCCAACACACCCCTAATCCTAATCCCAACTGTAGCCATAACCCTAATCACAAACCTAACCCCAACACACCCCTAACCACAACCCTAACCGCAACACACCCGTAACCCTAATTCCAACCCTAATCCTAACCCTAATCCCAACCGTAGCCCTAATCCCAACCCTAACCACAACTGTAACCCCAACACACCCCTAACCCTATCCGTAACCCTAACCACAAGCCTAATCTTAACCCTATTTCAAACCCTAGCCCTAATTCCAACCCTAACTCTAATTCCAACCCTAACCCTAAGGCTATGTGCCCACGTTGCGAATTCGTGTGAGATTTTTCCGCACGATTTTTGAAAAATCTGCAGGTAAAAGGCACTGCGTTTTACCTGCGGATTTACAGCAGATTTCCAGTGTTTTTTTGTGCGGATTTCACCTGCGGATTCCTATTGAGGAACAGGTGTAAAACGCTGCGGAATCCGCACAAAGAATTGACATGCTGCGGAAAATACAACGCAGCGTTTCTGCACGGAATTTTCCGCACCATGGGCACAGCGGATTTGGTTTTCCTTAGGTGTACATGGTACTGTAAACCTGATGGAAAACTGCTTCGAATTCGCAGCGGCCAATCCGCTGCGGATCCGCGGCCAATCCGCTGCGGATCCGCGGCCAATCCGCTGCGGATCCGCGGCCAATCCGCTGCGGATCCGCTGCCAATCCGCTGCGGATCCGCTGCCAATCCGCTGCCGATCCGCTGCGGATCCGCGGCCGATCCGCTGCCGATCCGCTGCGGATCCGCGGCCGATCCGCTGCGGATCCGCTGCCAATCCGCTGCCGATCCGCGGCCCATCCGCTGCGGATCCGCTGCCAATCCGCTGCGGATCCGCTGCCAATCCGCTGCGGATCCGCGGCCGATCCGCTGCGGATCCGCGTCCGATCCGCTGCCGATCCGCTGCGGATCCGCGGCCGATCCGCTGCGGATCCACGGCCGATCCGCTCTGTGTGCACATGCCATAACCCTACCCCTAATTACCCTACCCGTAACCCTAACCCTACCCCTAACCCTACCCCTAGTTCTAACCCTAGTTCTAACCCTAACCCTAGAGGAAAAAAAAAAAAAAAAAAAAAAAATTCTTTATTTTATTATTGTCCCTATGGGGGTGATAAAGGGGGGGGGGTTATTTATTATTTTTTTATTTTGATCGCTGTGATAGAACCTACCACAGCGATCAAAATGTACCTGTAAGGAATCTGCCGACTGGCAGATTCGGCGGGCGCACTGAGCATGCGCCCGCCATTTTCCAACATGGCGGCGCCCAGCGAGGAGACGGACGGACACCGGGAGGATCGGTAAGTATGAAGGGGTGGTGGGGGGGTGGATCGGAGCACGGGGGGGGGGAACGGAGCACAGGGGGGGTGGGTCTGGGCAAGGAGGGAGCGGACAGGAGGACGGGGGAGCCGGCAGGCGGACGGAGGGGACCGGACCCCATAACAGAGGACGGGGGGGGCGATCGGTGGGCGTGGGGGGGGGTACTTCAGTATTTCCAGCCATGGCCGATGATATTGCAGCATCGGCCATGGCTGGATTGTAATATTTCACCATTTTTTTAGGTGAAATATTACAAATCGCTCTGATTGGCAGTTTCACTTTCAACAGCCAATCAGAGCGATCGTAGCCACGGGGGGGTGAAGCCACCCCCCCTGGGCTGAAGTACCACTCCCCCTCTCCCTGCAGATCGGGTAAAATAGGAGTTAACCCCTTCACCCGATCTGCAGGGACGCGATCATTCCATGACGCCACATAGGCGTCATGGGTCGGATTGGCACGGGTTTTCATGACGCCTACGTGGCGTCATGGGTCGGGAAGGGGTTAAAGCATGGACAAATGCACATGCAATCAACAAGACGCACACAAACATGCATGGTATGTGTCCACATTCCGGATCGCATCAGAATTTGGTCAGGATTTTCCATCAGTATTTGTAAGCCAAAACCAGGAGTGTAACAAGAGGGAAAGTATAATAGGAAAACAGGCACACTTTTGCTTTTATCACCCACTCCTGGTTTTGGCGTACAAATACTGATGGAAAATCCTGACCAAATCCTGATGCAATCCTGAACATTGACACATACCCTCCCACATGAACAGGCATAAGATTGGCAAAGGCATAATAAGGTGCAGGCACATGATACAAAAGCACACAGCCGTACAAAAATACACATGCACGCACATAGCTTTATGCAAATACACATATGTACAACAAAGGCAGAAAGGTGAACCCAATCAGAAGACGCATACACACATTACACACACACATACAAAAGGCTGACAATCCTTTGGCTGGAGCTGCAGGTCTTCACAGTGGCTGGCATCATGGTGGATCTGGACTCTAGCATTGGTGCAGGACGATGGCAGGCCTCAGGTTCTCTTCAGGTTTTAAGCTCTTGCTGTAGTCAGTAGTACCTCATACACACAGAAATGCACAGGCACACAGATGCACACAAAAATTGCAATACTCACACTGGCTCTATGGTGGCTGGAGTCCTGTGGCTGGCTCCTGTGGCTGGCTGGGGTCCTGTGGCTGGCTGGGGTCTTGTGGCTGGCTGGGGTCTTGTGGCTGGCTGGGGTCTTGTGGCTGGCTGGGGTCTTGTGGCTGGCTGGGGTCTTGTGGCTGGCTGGGGTCTTGTGGCTGGCTGGGGTCCTGTTGCTGGCTGGGGTCCTGTTGCTGGCAGTCTTCTCCTCTCTGGGTCTTGCAGGCATATGTGGGGTTGAAGGCCCAGGCCAGGTTTATATAGATTTGGGGGTGTCTGGCCAATTGGCAACAGAATTCTGCTTCTGAGCATGCTCAGTGTAAAAAAAACGTATTGCAGCGCTGTATTGCGTCATACGACGTGTCCTGACGCATCCGTCGCTCATAGGCTTCCATTGCAGCCAACGACGTATGCCGCAGGATGCGTCGCAACACGTTTTTTAGGCGGAGACAAAAAACGTTACAATCAACGTTTTTTTGAGACGACGTGTTGCCAAATTTCGACGCATACGTCGTAAAACGTACACGACGTATGTCAATCCATCGCAATACGTCGCCAATACAAGTCTATGGGGAAAAAACGCATCCAGCAAAAACTTTTGCTGGATGCGTTTTTTCGAAAAAAAAGACGTTTTGAGACGTAATGCAGTTAACGCTAGTGTGAAAGTAGCCGTAAACCTGCAGCGGAAACCGCAAGACAAACTGCGATAAATCTGCAGGAATAACCGCAGTGGTTTTGCCCTGCAGATTTATCAAATCCGCTGAGGGAGAAACTGCAGAGGACCCTTCCTACGTGTGCACATAGCCTTAGGGAAGCACTTGTTTTCCTTAAAGAGACCAGCTGAATAAGGCGTCTTACTGGCAATGCTCGCTTCTTAACCCTAAGTCAGGGGCAACTGATCTGACAGGCGCAGCTCACTTAGTTTCATTTCTCTATTTTCAGTGGTTTGTCTGAGAAACACCTGGAGCGCCCCCACACCGCCGCAGGGCCTAGGGGTACCCGGAGCCGGGCCTCTGGGTCTCAGTCCTGGGGTTGTCACGGTGGCTAGACCCGGTCCGTGGCCCTGTCTGTCAGTGGGGGACGTCCGGTAGAATAAGTGATGATGATGGTGCAGTAACGGTGGTGTAGCAGTGCAGTTGTGGGGTGCAGGTCGCGGTAAATAACGAGGACACCAGGTTGCAGTCTCTTTACCTCTTTACTGGAGATCTCTCAGTCCGCAGTCCAGAATACGGTTCACCAGGCTGCGCAAGTCCGGTCGGTCCGATGGCACTTCCAGAGTTCTCCTCACAGGTGGAAATCAGTGCCCTCCTTCTTAGCGCTATGTGTTGTAGTCCTTCCCTGCTGTGCTCACGGAAAGTACCCCACAACTGTTGTGTCTGTTTCTTAAGTTCCCTCACAACTCGATTCACTGATGTTCTTCTCGTATTCCATCCCTCCCTGTTATTCAGGTTGGAACGGCACCCGTTTGTCAGGTAGGCCTGGAGTTCTTCCGGGACCCTAGAGACGCCCCTCTCCCGCAATTGCCCCCCAAGACTTCATAGGTGATATGTGGTAGACAGCCCGCCTTAAACTGACTGCCCTGCCGCTGTTTGGAGTATGGCTTGAAGCTGTATGCTATTCCACTCCCTCGGCGTTCCGGCCACCGGTAATGCGCCTCAGTAGGATGTTGCTCCGGTCCTACAGCATGACCCCTACTGGTATTCTCCTTTTTCCTTGATCTCGTTTCTCACTCAGCACAATCTATCTCGCTTCTAGTCCTTTCTTGGGCACCGCCGCTATGCTGAGCAGGCACGGTCCCGTTACGTTCTTTCTAATGCCAAGCCTCTGTCAGGATCCCACCCCTGACAGAGACCCTACTGTCTCTTCCTCCACAACACCCTCTGCCACAAGGTGTTGCTTCGTTCAATCCAGTCAGCTTTCTCCTCTAACTTCCTGCCTGACCCCCAGTTTACCCACTATGGTGGGGAGTGGCCTAATGAATAGAACCCTTAGCTCCCCCCGGAGGCCCTGCTGTGAAACATATTGGTGTCTGTGATACCTGGTCAGATGAACTCCTTCAGTGCCATCGAACGCACCATGGCTCCCCATAGTGGCGGATCCACAGTACTGCAACGACCAGGACTCTGGGGCGCTGCACACCCTCCTCCCAGTACCTTCCTAACTTTAAAGGCTGTGTGAAACCTGAGAAGCCTCTTGTGCTGCAGAGCTGCAGGAGATCAGATATCAATGTTTTGGCTTCTCCGGCTCATTGCCCCTGAATTCGTCACACCTTTGACGGTTAGAATTTGCTGTTTTTATTCATCCCAATTGTTTTTTTAGCTTGTTTTATGAATAGCTAGTGCTAAATTTGTGGATTTGACATAGAAGGTTTTGTTAGAAATAAGAGTGTGCTTCTCAGGCACATTGCGCCCTAAGGGCTGTCCCACACGTCCAGATAATTCCGATACCGGAAAAAATCGGTACCGGAGTTATCCGTGTCCGTGTGCCCGTGAGCTCACGTAGGCCATACGTGCGGCACACGTGTGCCGCCCGTGTGCCGAGTGGGTACCACACGGAGCGTGCAGGAGACAGCGCTAAAGCTTAGCGCTGTCCCCTGCATCGTGCTGAAGCCGCGATTCATATCTTCTGTGCAGCAGCGTTTGCTGCATAGAAGATATGAATAATAGTGTTTAAAAGAAAGATCTATCTGTCTGCCGCCCCCCCACCCCCTGTGCACCCCCCCCCCCCCCCGCTGTTCTGAAAATACTCACCCGCTTCCCTCGTTGGCTGTCGCTGCTTCCTGGTCTGGCCGCTCCTTCTACTGTATGCGGTCACGTGGGGCCGCTCATTTGCAGTCATGAATAGGCGGCTCCACCCCTATGGGAGGTGGAGCCACATATTCATGACTCTAATCGGCGGTCCCACGTGACCGCATACAGTAGCAGGAAGCAGCGACAGCCAACGAGGGAAGCGGGTGAGTATTTTCAGAACAGCGGGGGGGGGGGGGTGAACAGGGGGTGGGAGGGCGGCGGACAGATAGATCTTTCTTTTAAACACTATTATTCATATCTTCTATGCAGCAAACGCTGCTGCAAAGAAGATATGAATGGCGGCTTCAGCACCATGTGGGGGGGACAGCGCTTACTGTAGCGCTGTCTCCTGCACGCCACAGGGACTGCACACGGAGAACGTCCGTGTGCGGTCCGTGTTTTACACGGACCCATTGACTTTAATGGGTCCGTGTAATACGTGCGCTCCCACGAACACTGACATGTCTCCGTGTTTGGCACACGGAGACACGGTCCGCAAAAAATCAATGACATCTGCACAGATGCATTGATTTTAATGGGTCTACGTGTGTCAGTGTCTCCGGTACGTGAGGAAACTGTCACCTCACGTACCGGAGCCACTGACGTGTGAAACCGGCCTACCACATATTCTCTCTCTTGCTTCAGCTTTTCTTCTGAAATGGCGAGAATATTTGACTTATCCAATGCCCTTCACGTTGAGCAAGTGCAAAATATACTGCTTGCTGATGAGACAGACCCCTTACAGCAAGAAGATTTAGGGGAAGAAAGTGACATTGATTCAGAAGATGATGTGGAAGAATGTCCAGATGTGTCTGATACAGATCAAGATGGAGAGAGTGAGGAGGATGTTCAAGACATACAAACATATTACTTTTCTGGTTAATAAACATTTTTTTTTCCACCTGATTATGTGTATTCTATTTTATTACATGTGCCGGACAGGCGCAATGCCCCTAAACTCGTTATTATGAAACATATTGCCCCTGATGGAGGGTTAAATGCTCAGACATTGACTGTTAGAGAAGCTACTTCTCCTAGGTGGCAGAGTCTTTCATTGGCTGAGAAGAGCAATGTGTTTGTATGTGATGTGAGGAGGGAGCGTTTGTGACTATTTGGTACAGGAAAGATATATATCTTGGTACCGTGTTAGCCAGTAGATAGAAAAATATTTAGAATGGAGAGTCCTCAGTGGTTATTACCTTTTAATGGCTAACTGAAAAGATGGTAAAGATAAAAGTAAAGATGGTGGGCAGCACGGTGGCACAGTGGTTAGCACAGCAGCCTTGCAGCGCTGGAGTCCTGGGTTCAAACCCCACCAAGGGCAACATCTGCAAAGAGTTTGTATGTTCTCTCCGTGTTTGCGTGGGTTTCCTCCGGGCACTCCGGTTTCCTCCCACATTCCAAAGACATACTGATAGGGAATTTAGATTGTGAGCCCCATCAGGGACAGCGATGATAATGTGTGCAAACTGTAAAGCGCTGCAGAATATATTAGCGCTATATAAAGATTATTATTATTAAATAAAGATTATTATTATGGTACCAAATTGCAAGCTTTCGAGACTACTCAGGACTCTTCATCAGGCATAGATTAAAATAAATTCTGGAGAATCACATATTTATGCACAAAACATCACAGAAAAAAAACAAACAGATAAGACAGGTGACATGAAGCAGAATTACCATTAGTGATAAACAGTTATGTCCATAAATATAGGAATAGTTCTTAGATAAGGAATGTTTTATTGTCCTCTGATTGGGGTCTGGTTCTGTTGTGATGACCCCACATAGTCTGAGGGGCAAATTCCTTAGTTCCTTAGTTGATGTAAAAAGACATAAATAGATGCGACATATTTATTCCTGCACTGAGGTGTCAAAGGTCATCATCAGCTTATATTCCCAGACTCTTCTGTCTCTTTGAGATTTGAAGTTACCTTTTTAATGCAAGTAATTTCATGTCCATAATGTTATGATTGGGGAGACAAAAATGTGTAGCCACAGGTAGATCCATTTTTTTTTCTCTTATTGTATGGCGATGAGAGTTCATCCTTGTTCTCAGTTTCTGCTCTGTCTCCCCTACATACAGACTCCCAGTTGGACATTTAGTACAAATGATTAGGTACACCACATTAGAAGTGACGCAACTGAAAGTAACTAGTATCTTGTAGTCCTGATGTGAACTGGGGATCATCCATTTTTCCAGACCCCCCACTACTGTGTTTTAGGCAGCCCCCAAATCTAAGAAGCCTCATTGTCAGAAGCTCCCTGTCCTCTCCAACAGCTGCAGGACCCTTTCCTTGCAACCAGAAAAAATGTAAAAACCTGTCCATTTATAATGACCACGGACAAGATAAAGATCCCCAATTCACATCGGGACTACAATATACCAGGTACTTTCAGCTGTGTCACTTCTAATGTGGTGTACCTAATTATTTGTACTAAATGTCCAACTGTGGGTCTGTATGTGGGGGAGACAGGGCAGAAACTGAGAACAAGAATGAACTCTCATCGCCATGTATTAAAAGGTAACTTCAAATCTCAAACAGACAGAAGAGTCTGGGAATATAAGCTGATGATAATCTTTGACACTCTTAGTGCAGGAATGAATGTGTCGCATGGATTTATGTCTTTTTACATAATAAGGAACTAAGGAATTTGCCCCTCAGACCATGTGGGGTCATCACAACAGAACCAGACTCCAATCAGACAATAAAACATTCCTTATCTAAGGACTGGCCCAATATTTACGGACATAACTGTTTATCACTCATGGTAATTCTGCTTCATGTCACCTGTCTTATCTATGTTTTTTTTTTCTGTGATGTGTTGTGCATAAATATGTGATTTTCCAGAATTTCTTTTAGTCTGTGCCTGATGAAGAGACCTGAGTAGTCTCGAAAGCTTGCAATTTGTTACCATCTTTTCAGTTAGCCATTAAAAGGTATCAACCACTGAGGACTTTCCATTCTAAATATTTTTGTGACTATTTGGACACTGTCTGTTCTATATATGGGGGTTTTGTCATCACCTCTTCCCATTTATTACATAGCTGTAATATTACAATGGTGACATCACCCCCTCTTATTGTACGGCCAAATCACTACAGATATGTCACCCCTCTTATCAATTATACCGTAACATTGTCAACTCTACTATTGATTATACAGCTCCAGAATATCACTATCTAATTATTATTAATGGCTTGCAGCTCAATCCAGAGCCATGGCGACTTGATGGATGAACACTCTTAGGAAGATCGATCTTGTATAAGCCTAAATAGATTCACCAGAGTCTCCTCCATCATGACAGAGGGTATACGTGAGTTCCGTGACCCGGATAAAAATTCCCCATCCCTTTTAGACGGGACCTTTTGTACTTAACAGCTTATAAAATTAACTTCTTTAATACACGAATAACAGGCCGAGACATATGTTGGATTTAATTGGCCACAGCAGCCACTTTATTAACATAAATTATAACATAACTTTCTTTAACATCCCAGAATAGGAGGGGTGGTCCTCGAAGCCCCAAAGTTATAAACCTCAGTATCCAAACTCCACATTGTTCAGCCCAGGTTAAGTCTTACCCCCAGCCGTAAAGCACCAGCTCAGGGATAGATAACAACCAATCCTGGTCCACCGAACCCGCCCCCATGCCAGGGGCCCATAAATCCACCTCACGCGGGATAACCGAGCCGTACCTTGTTAAATTCGCTCATGGGGGTCCAGGACCTCTCAAGATTCCCCCCCATTGAACCGCCATTTACCATTTCCACCGACTTCGAGGACCTCCACCCCCTCCATGAACATGAATGGCCTGACACCTCAGCCATTCATGTCCCTCCACACCTTCAGACCTAATTTGATGCCACTGAGAATAGCCAAACACCACATATCATTTCCAACTGCGTTTAGGTGCACGCCATCGGCTCTCCAGTAAGCTCCTTGACCCGATTCCAAGTCCACGTGCCTCACAGTCAATGCACCATTACAAACCATAAACCGTGATATAGCCCTATTCACTTTAATCCGAGCTCTGTTCACCCCTTCAGTGGACCTAGCACCACGCCATACCTTCCGCGGAATGATGTCAGACCAAACCAACAATACCTTCGGAAACATGACCCAAAACCTAAGGATATCAAATTTAATATCTTTGATCAGCTCCCTGCAAGGCCTTTTAACCAGATCATTCCCCCCCAAATGAATAACCACAATTTCTGGCACTCTATCCAACCTAACGAAACGATGGAATTCAGGCAGCCATTCCTTCCAAACCATCCCCCTTTTACCGATCCAGCGTAACATTACTGCCTCCCGAGAAAGGCCCAGTTGACGGCCGTCCGGACGAACCGCAGCACGCAACACAGCCCAAAAAACGTACGAGTGCCCCATGATCCAGACGAGCACCGGATCTGCCCCTGCAATACAGAAAAAGACAACAAACAATTAACTAAAGACAGCCCTGAACTCACAAAAAAGTTGGGCGAACATACGACCAAAACCTAGAAGATTCCCACTGCCCGATTCTCCGTACCACGTCCTCTCCCAGGCCCGACCTGGCTGCTTCGGTCGCTGCCCCGATCCTAAAAGAATGTCCGCTATATTGCGCTGGAGGTAAACTACCTGCCGCCAAACATCTTCTAAATACCGTAATAAACTGAAAGTGGGACAAGAAAGACCCATCTTCGTGCACCAAAAATGGCTCGTTTAGAACACCGCCCTTTGCCATGTAATTCTTCACGGATGCCACGGGGCATAGTGGAGAGCCCTCAACACTGAATAACACCACTTTGCACCCCTTACCATACACATCTGTTTTTGAGGACTTAACAAACACCACCACCCTATTACCTTCAACATCTACATTCTCTCTTAACAAATTACCTCTTTGACTCCTGGACGGGCTGACCAATTCTCCTAGCCGAAACGCCCGAAGAAAGCCAAAGAAAAAGCTGCCTGAAACAAAACCACTTCCCAGTCGGAGAAACATACTTCCTGTAAGCGATGACCAATAGCTAAAAGCACTTCATAAGACACGGGACGCCTGCCATCAGAAGTCTTCCAACCTTTCTTCCAGCCACGAACTGCTTGCCGAACCAAAAAGGATTTCGTTATGTCCTTACAACCCCTGAACTTAAGGTTAAAAGCTAGCCCCGCCAAGAACTTGTTCAAACGTGCTACTGACCATCCTGCTTCCCAATGATGACCGAGGAACAACAACAAACTATACTCCTCCATATCCTGATCCATATTTGACTTCCACGATTCCCACAGACGCCAAGCCTGATTGTAATGGGACCAAGATGCGTCCGCGAGCGATTTAGCAAATAACTTCATTACAGCCCTCGCGGCAGGTTCCACAAATCCACCGGACAATCCAGACCCGAACTTTCCGCCCGAGGTGCCAGTTCCTGGAAAAGCTGCCACTGAAATTGAGAAAGAGCGACAACTATTGGATCAGGCACTAACAAACCAACTTCAGACACAATCCATAAATTAAACTTAAGGCCCTGAAAAACCAAGTGTTGTAGAACCTTCACCACTGCAGGAGTAGCGGCTGACAGCGAGTTTACAGCCTTTACCATTCCTACATGCTCGCAAGGAAAAGAGATCTTCAAATTCCTCAATTTGTTGCCCCACAGGGCCAATGCCACTACTCTGGGGAACAAATGAAGCAGTAACCGATTTTTTGTCCAACCTTCCTCCTTCCACTCTACAGGCCAAGCCGCTGCTGACCAGCTCCTGTGAAAGAAAAAACCAAAGCCACTTTCTTCAACAACGTGAACCAAGATGCCCAAAGAGGCGGCATAAGCAACAGGCTGAATCCACAGAGATCTGCCATTGTATTCATCAAGAAAAGCTGCCCACACCTTCAAATCTTCGCGAAATTCTTTCTTTATTCTGATGAAATGCAAAGGGGACTTCACCCCTACTGTTGCCAAGGTTAAACGTCGACAGAACGCTCGGCCCATCGGCATGATCCTGCAGGCAAAGTTCAGTTTACCCAACAGCGATTGCAAACCACGTAAGCTTATCTTCTTCAAACCAATTGCATTAACCACATCATGTCGCAATGCCGTAAGCTTATCTGTAGGTAGCCTACACTCCATTGCTACCGTGTGTAATAATTATAGGGGATAACTCAGGAGACTCTTTGCATGGAACAAGACAACTACAGGACACAGTTTTATAAGTGGTAAAGTCTATATTATCACACGGTGATTCAAACAGGTGCAGAGAGAAACTCAAGTCCACAACACTTGGTGCAAATATCAAATGCAGCTCAGCAGTCTATAGGAAACTTCAGAGGAAAATGCAATCATGCAGAAAGTCTATGAAGCACAATTATTCTTGAGGATACTTGACACGAATAAGTCCTTGCTTAGTCCAAAACACAGATAGATATGCTTATAAGGCAGTTCAAATAATATCTTAGCTCAACCAGGGAGGTCTGGGTAATAGTCTCAGGTTCTTGCAGAGCAGAAACAGCTTACATGTCCAGCAAATGCAGATGGAAGTAAACACGAGCAGCAGATGAAGGAGGATTACTGGAACTGGTGTATGCAGCAGGAACTCAGAGTAGAGTAGCAGGATCACCATACAGGTTCACAGGAGCAGGTATATAGCCAGGGAGTCACCAGAGGTCAGGAGCTGGATGCAAGGCAGAATACTCTAGCACAGACTGGGGTGGAGTTTTATAGCAGGAAGACACAGTGCACATGAGACCAAAGAGGCCATCTTGGAAAAGGGCAGTAATGCAAAAAAAGGTAATAAAAAATGTTCAGAGTACTGACAATGACACTATTTTATGCTGTATTGCAGATTTCTATTTAGTCTTCACACAAACTGCAATCAGTTTTCTAAGCCATTTAATTACATTGTTACTTTGAGGGTATGTTCACACGTTGCGGATTTTGCTGCGGATCCACAGCGTTTCTGCAGCTGCGGGTCTGCAGCAGTTTCCCATGAGTTTACAGTTCAATGTAAACCTATGGGAAACCGAAAACGCTGTGCACATGCTGCAGAAAAAAACACGCAGGAACGCAGCGGTTTACAATACGCAGCATGTCACTTCTTTGTGAATCGCGGCGATTCTGCACACATAGGAATGCATTGATCCGCTTACTTCCCGCATGGGGCTATACCCACCATGCGGGAAGTAAGCGGATCATGTGTGGATGGTACCCGGGGTGGAGGAGAGGAGACTCTCCTCCAGGCCCTGGGAACCATATTTGTGTAAAAAAAAAAAAAAAAGAATTAAAATAAAAAATAATGATATACTCACCTTCTGATGGCCCCTGAAGTCCTCCCGCCTCTCAGCGCTGCACGCGGCCGTCTGGTCGCAGGGTTGCTTATGCGAGCAGGGCCTGCGATGACGTCACGAAGGTTCTTCTCGCATAGCATCTTTGGAACCGGGCCGCCGCGTGCAGCGCTGATGAGATAGGGACGTTGGAGGGTGAGTATAACCATTTTTTAAATTATTTTTAACATTACTATTGATGCTGCATATGCAGCATCAATAGCGGGGGGCTGTAGGAACGCAGTTAAACGAAAGCTCCCCATGACTGCTTTGCCAAGGGGACTGGGGACCAGGGAGGTCTGGGTAATAGTCTCAGGTTCTTGCAGAGGAGAAACAGCTTACATGTCCAGCAAATGCAGATGGAAGCAAACACGAGCAGCAGATGAAGGAGGATTACTGGAACTGGTGTATGCAGCAGGAATTCAGAGCAGAGTAGCAGGATAACCCCACAGGTTCACAGGAGCAGGTATATAGCCAGGGAGTCACCAGAGGTCAGGAGCTGGATGCAAGGCAGAATACTCTAGCACAGACTGAAGGCTGTGGTGGAGTTTTATAGCAGGAAGACACAGTGCACATGAGGCCAAAGACGCCATCTTGGTAAAGGGCAGTAATGCACAAAAAGGTAATAAAAAATGTTCAGAGTCCTGACATTACTTTCTCCTTAGAAGCGGCCTCAGGACGATCCTGGACCTGGTTTCTCAGGGAATCTCTGATGAAAATGAGAAATCTTCTGTTGGGCATTGATGTTTTCCACAGGTTCCCAAGAGTCTTCCTCAGGGGGATATCCCTGCCATCTTATCAGATATTGGAGCCGATTCCTGTGAATCCTGGAATCAACAATTTCCTCCACCACAAATTGTTCTTGCCCATCAATCACCACAGGCTGCGGAGGTGGCACAACATGTCCCTGGAAGGTATTAGGAGATACAGGCTTTAGTAAAGATACATGAAAAACTGGGTGTACCTTCATAGTCCTAGGCAGCTTCAGCCGGCAGGCCACAGAGCTCACAATACCGTTGATCTTGAAAGGGCCAATGAATTTCTGTCCCAAGTTTTTGTGAAGGAACGTTTAACTTCAGATTCTTAGTTGCTAACCACACGGAATATCCTACCTTGAACATGGGTGCAGGTTTACGGAATCTATCGGCCGATCTCTTATAACGTTCTTGAGCTGTGGTCAGGGATTCCTTCAGAACCTCCAGATTTTGCCTCATCGCAGTCAGTCTTTCCTACACTGCCGGAACCGGAGAATTAATTGGAGACCTAGGTAAGATACACGGATGATAACCCAGATTGGCAAAGAAAGGTGTAAATTTAGTGGAGGCGCTCTGAGAATTGTTATATGAAAATTCGGCTAACGGCAGCAACTCCAACCAATCATCCTGGAGATGGCTGACATAGCATCTTAGATATTGTTCCAGCGTCTGGTTGGTACGCTCAGTCTGACCATTTGTCTTGGGATGGTAAGCGGAAGAGAGACAGACATTAATATTGAGTGCAGAGCAAAACCCCTTCCAGAATCTTGAAGTGAACTGCACTACACGGTCAGAGATGATCTCATCCGGAACCCCATGCAACCGAAAGACATTCTGTATAACCAAGTTCACTGTATCTTTAGCTGAGGGGAGGCCGGTGCACGGAACAAAATGAGCAGCTTTAGTCAGGCGATCAACTACCACCATGATTGTATTCATGCCCCCCGATGTAGGCAGCTCCACAATAAAGTCCATTGATATAGACCCCCAAGGGCGGGACGGAACAGGTAATGGTTGTAGAATACCCGTAGGTGCCACATGAGGAGTCTTGTAACGAGCACATACCTCGCAAGAGAGAACATAGTCCTTGGTATCCTTCAGGCAAGTTGGCCACCAGAAGAATCGGCTCAGGAACTCTTGTGTCTTCTGTACCCCCCTGTGACCAGCCAACTTGGAGTCATGTACCAACTTGAGGATCTGCAGACGGACGACCTCAGGGACGTAGATACGTCGATCTCTGAACCACATGCCACCCTTAAAGACAAGATTAATATCCACAGGTGGGTTGGCCAGAAATACATCACTTTCATAGGCCTCCCTGCACTCCTTCCACAAGTCCTGATCGTGGATAACTCCGATGAAATTGGCATCAGATAGAATGGTCTTGGATGGGGCTCCAGGTATGGAATCCGGAGCATGGATTCGGGATAAAGCATCAGCCTTCCCATTACCCAGAACCTGGAAAGTAGGAGATAACAAAGTTAAATTGATTTAAAAATAAGTTCCAACGAGCCTGACGAGGAGAATAACATCTAGCGGATCTAAGGAACTCTAAATTGCGATGGTCAGTTAGCACTATGATCTGTTGTGCAGCTCCTTGCAGATGATGCCTCCATTCTTTGAAAGCCGCAATAATAGCCAGCAATTCCTTGTCTCCCACATCGTAATTCTTCTCTACTGAGGTTAGTCTACGGAAAAAGAAAGCACAAGGATGTAGCAGACCCTTCTCTCCAGTTGTTTGGGAGAGAATAGCCCCCAAAGCATTATCAGAAGCATCCACCTCCACAATGAAAGGAAGTGTTGGATCTGGGTGTATCAACAGCGGTGCTGATGTGAAACAGATCTTAAGCCGATCAAAAGCTTCTTGAGCCTGTGATGACCACTTAAAGGGCTTTTCTTTCTTTGTCAAGGAAGTAATGGGACGGACAATATCAGAAAAATTTCGAATGAAGCGTTTGTAGAAATTTGCAAAACCAATAAAACGTTGGATCTCCTTAACATTCTTGGGTACCGGCCAGTCAAGGATAGCCTGAATCTTACCAGATTCCATGTTCAGCCCCTGGGGAGAGATGATATAACCTAAGAACTGTATCTCAGAACGATGGAACTCGCATTTCTCCGGCTTAATATACAGATGGTTCTCTTTCAGACGTCTTAAAACAGTTTTGACATGTTCTTCATGTTCCTGTAGAGAGTCAGAAAAGATTAGTATATCGTCCAAATAGATCACTACAAACTGGTCCAACAAATCTCTGAAAATGTCATTAGCAAGGTGTTGAAACATTGCAGGGGCGTTACAAAGCCCGAAGGGCATCACAAAAGATTCAAAGTGTCCATACCGGCATCTGAATGCTGTCTTCCACTCATCCCCCGGAACGAATACGCACCAAATTATAAGCCCCACGAAGATCCAGTTTAGAGAACACCTTAGCATGGTGGACTCTTTCCAGTAATTCGGGAATCAGAGGCAAAGGGTAACGGTTTTGTACGGTTACCTTATTGAGTTCCCGATAGTCAACACAGGGTCTCAGGGTCCCATCCTTCTTCTTTACAAAATAGATAGGTGCCCCTGCTGGTGAGGAAGAAGGATGTATGAAGCCTTTGGCCAGATTTTCATCAATATACTCCTTTAAGGCTTGAAGCTCAGGTGCCGCCAAAGGGTATACGTTACCAAAAGGAATAGCTGCCCCAGGAAGCAACTCAATGGGACAGTCATAATGCCTGTGTGGAGGAAGCTGATCTGCATTCTTCTTGTCACAGATGTCAGAGAACTCTTTATAAGCTGGAGGTAAAGAAAATACCTGTACCTGTGGTTCCGTAGCCGTGGACTCAGGGTCAGCTTCTGTTAACGCTGAGTTGCTCCTTGTTGGAAAGATAATCTCCTTGGTCTCCCAGTTGATAATTGGGTTCTGAGAACGCAACCAAGGAATGCCTAAAATCACAGGAAAATGAGGAGAAGAAATTAGCAAGAAAGAAAGTTGCTCTTGATGATTAGGCTCCAACAAAATTTCAAGGGGTACGATCTCCTGATCCACAGGCCCAGAGTTTAAAGGTGACCCATCCACTGTTTCCATGGTAATTGGAGAGGCTCTTTGCTGAATTTCAATACCATGTTCCTTGGCAAATGCGATATCCATGAAATTGCCACCTGCACCAGAGTCAATCATAGCTGCACTGGAAATCCACTGTCCTGTACACAGGATCTTAATAGGGAGAGAACAGTGAGTTATTTTCCTTCAGCTCCTTGGGGGGTGAAGTCATAGAAAGTGAATGGAATACAGCGTTTAAAGGCAGGCTACATTCAGAGATGTCAGATTCATCATCACAGTTGTCATACTCCCCTATTGCTGCTAGCACCTTGTTAGGCTGTCTAGGACACTTAGGACAATTGATCAAGAAGTGGTCAGACTGGCCGCAGTAGAAACATAGACTTTCACGCAGGCGATGCTCCCAGCGCTCATTGATCTCGCGCCTCTGAACGGAATCAATTTGCATGGGCACCTCCTCCACCTCCCGAGAGGTTTTACCTGCAGGCTCTTTGGAAGGAAGGGAAAAATTAGAAATACGGTTATATGCAGCAAACTGCTCCTGCCTACGCTCAGTAAGGCGAATGTCAATGCGCACACAATGCTGTATAAATATCTCTAGCTCTTGTGGTGACTCAGAGCGAGCTAGTTCATCTTTTACAATAGTAGACAGACCCCTTTTAAAAATAGGCAATTGTGCATAACTGTCCCAATTGGTATCTACCGCTAATCTCCTGAATTTAGTAGCATACTCAATAACAGAATGTTTTGCCTGGCGTAAAGACAATAAAGCAGATTCAGCGGTTGCACGGCGATTAGGATCATCAAACATTAATGCCATAGCGGCCACACAGGCATTATGACTGTCCCATTGAGCTGCTTCCCGGGGCAGCTATTTATTTTGGTAACGTATACCCTTTGGCGGCACCTGAGCTTCAAGCCTTAAAAGAGTATATTGATGAAAATCTGGCCAAAGGCTTCATACGTCCTTCTTCCTCACCAGCAGGGGCACCTATGTTTTTTGTAAAGAAGAAGGATGGGACCCTGAGACCCTGTGTTGACTATCGAGAACTCAATAAGGTAACCGTACGAAACCGTTACCCTTTGCCTCTGATTCTCGAATTACTGGAAAGAGTCCGCCATGCTAAGGTGTTCTCTAAACTGGATCTTCGTGGGCTTTTAATTTGGTGCGTATTCATCCAGGGGATGAGTGGAAGACCGCATTCAGATGCCGGTATGGACACTTTGAATCTCTTGTGATGCCCTTTGGGCTTTGTAACACCCCTGCAACATTTCAACACCTTGCTAATGACATTTTCAGAGATTTGTTGGACCAGTTTGTAGTGATCTATTTGGACGATATACTAATCTTTTCTGACTCTCTACAGGAACATGAAGAACATGTCAAAACTGTTTTAAGACGTCTGAAAGAGAACCATCTGTATATTCAGCCGGAGAAATGCGAGTTCCATCATTCTGAGATACAGTTCTTAGGTTATATCATCTCTCCCCAGGGGCTGAACATAGAATCTGGTAAGATTCAGGCTATCCTTGACTGGCCGGCACCCAAGAACGTTAAGGAGGTCCAACGTTTTATTGGTTTTGCAAATTTCTATAAACGCTTCATTCGAAATTTTTCTGATATTGTCCGTCCCATTACTTCCTTGACAAAGAAGGAAAAGCCCTTTAAGTGGTCATCACAGGCTCAAGAAGCTTTTGATCGGCTTAAGATCTGTTTCACATCAGCACCGCTGTTGATACACCCAGATCCAACACTTTCTTTCATTGTGGAGGTGGACGCTTCTGATAATGCATTGGGGGCTATTCTCTCCCAAACAACAGGAGAGAAGGGTCTGCTACATCCTTGTGCTTTCTTTTTCCGTAGACTAACCTCAGCAGAGAAGAATTACGACGTGGGATGTCTTTCTCCTCGTCAGGCTCGTTGGAACTTATTTTTAAATCAATTTAACTTTCTTATCTCGTACCGTCCTGGTTCTCGTAATGGGAAGGCTGATGCATTATCCCAAATCCATGCTGCGGATTCCGTACCTGGAGCCCCGTCCAACACCATTCTATCTGATGCCAATTTCATCGGAGTTATCCACGATCACGACTTGTGGAAGGAGTGCAGGGAGGCCTATGAAAGTGATGTATTTCTGGCCAACCCACCTGTGGATATTAATCTTGTCTTTAAGGGTGGCATGTGGTTCAGATATCGATGTATCTACGTCCCGGAGGTCGTCTGTCTGCAGATCCTCAAGTTGGTACATGACTCCAAGTTGGCTGGTCACAGGGGGGTACAGAAGACACAAGAGTTCCTGAGCTGATTCTTCTGGTAGCCAACTTGCCTGAAGGATACCAAGGACTATGTTCTCTCTTGGGAGGTATGTGCCCATTACAAGACTCCTCATGTGGCACCTACGGGTCTTCTACAACTATTACCTGTTACATCCCGCCCTTGGGGGTCTATATCAATGGACTTTATTGTGGAGCTGCCTACATCGGGGGGCATGAATACAATCATGGTGGTAGTTGATCGCCTGACTAAAGCTGCTCATTTTGTTCCGTGCACCGGACTCCACTCAGCTAAAGATACAGTGAACTAGGTTATACAGGATGTCTTTCGGTTGCACGGGGTTCCGGATTAGATCATCTCTGACCGTGGAGTACAGTTCACTTCAAGATTCTGGAAGGGGTTTTGGTCTGCACTCAATATTAATGTCTGTCTCTCTTCTGCTTACCATCCCCAGACAAATGGTCAGACTGAGCATACCAACCAGACGCTGGAACAATATCTAAGATGCTATGTCAGCCATCTCTAGGATGATTGGCTGGAGTTGTTGCCGTTAGCCGAATTTTCATAAAATAATTCTCAGAGCGCCTCCACTAAATTTACACCTTTCTTTGCCAATCTGGGTTATCATCCGTCTATTTTACCTAGGTCTCCAATTAATTCTCCGGTTCCGGCAGTGGAGGAAAGGCTGACTGCGATGACACAGAATCTGGAGGTTCTGAAGGAATCCCTGACCACAGCTCGAGAACGTTATAAGAGATCGGCTGATAGATTCTGTAAACCAGCACCCATGTTCAAGGTAGGATATTGTTATGGACCTGGTGGTTAGGAGCACCCGGAATGACCAGATGAGCAAACTAGTAATCGGAACAAGCTCTGGGAAAGTGGGAACTCTGCTGACCGCAAACACTACTCCTATAACACACACTAGAAATAGCCGTGGAGCGTACCTAACTCTCCCTAGACGCCTCTTCACAGCCTAAGAGCTAACTACCCCTAAAGATAGAAATAGAAGCCTAACCTTGCCTCAGAGAAATTCCCCAAAGGTAAAGGCAGCCCCCCACACATATTGACTGTGAGTTAAGAGGAAAGTCACAAACACAGGAATGAAACAGGTTTCAGCAAAGGAGGCCAGACTTAACTAAATAGTCAGAGGATAGAAAAGGAAACTATGCGGTCAGCACAAAAAACTACAAAAACCACGCAGAGTATGCAAAAAGACCCCCACACCGACTCACGGTGTGGAGGTGCAACACTGCACCCCAGAGCTTCCAGCTAGCAAGGAAATATCATGATAGCAAGCTGGACAAGAATTAAGCAGTACTAAGAAATATATTCAGGCAGCAGTAACACAAATGAACTAGCAGGGACTTAGCTTCTGCTGGAGTAGACAGGTCCTCAGAGAAGTCCAAGAGAGATCTGAACCAATACTGATACATTGGCAGCTGGCATGAAGTAACGATCTGAGTAGAGTTAAATAGGGAAGCCAGACTAAATAAACTAGGGCAGCTGAGAAAGCAAAGCTCAGAGACCAGCAGTTCCGCTCAAAGCCACCAGAGGGAGTCCAAGAGCAGAACTAACCAAAGTACCATTCATGACCACAGGAGGGAGTCCAAGAAATGGAATTCACAACAGGATATTCCGTGTAGTTAGCAACTAAGAATCTGAAGTTAAACGTTCCTTCACAAAAACTTGGACAGAAATTCATTGGCCCTTTCAAGATCAACGGTATTGTGAGCTCTGTGGCCTGCCGGCTGAAGCTGCCTAGGACTATGAAGGTACACCCAGTTTTTCATGTATCTTTACTAAAGCCTGTATCTCCTAATACCTTCCAGGGACGTGTTGTGCCACCTCCGCAGCCTGTGGTGATTGATGGGCAAGAACAATTCGTGGTGGAGGAAATTATTGATTCCAGGATTCGCAGGAATTCGCAGGAAGACTCTTGGGAACCTGTGGAAAACATCAATGCCCAACAGAAGATTTCTTGTTTTCATCAGAGATTCCCTGAGAAACCAGGTCCAGGATCGTCCTGAGGCCGCTTCTAAGGAGGGAGTAATGTCAGGACTCTGAACATTTTTTACCTTTTGTGCATTACTGCCCTTTTCCAAGATGGCGTCTTTGGTCTCATGTGCACTGTGTCTCCTGCTATAAAACTCCACCCCAGCCTTCAGTCTGTGCTAGAGTATTCTGCCTTGCATCCAGCTCCTGACCTCTGATTACTCCCTGGCTATACACCTGCTCCTGTGAACCTGTGTGGGGATCCTGCTACTCTGCTCTGAGTTCCTGCTGCATACACAAGTTTCCAGTAATCCTCCTTCATCTGCTGTTCGTGTTTACTTCCATCTGCATTTGCTGGTCATGTAAGCTGTTGCTGCTTTGCAATAACCTGAGACTATTAACCAGGCCTCCCTGGTTGAGCTAAGATATGATTTGAACTGCCTAATAAGCATATCTATCTGTGCCTGGACTAAGACAAGGATTTATTCATGTCAAGTATCCTCAAGAATAACTGTGCTTCATAGACTTTCTGCTTGATTGCATTTTCCTCTGAAGTTTCCTACAGACTGCTAAGCTGCGTTTATTATTTGCACCAAGTGTTGTGGACTTGAGTTTCTCTCCGCACCTGTTTGAATCACCGTGTGATAATATAGACTTTACCATTTATAAAACTGTGTCCTGTAGTTGTCTTGTTCCACGCAAAGAGTCTCCTAAGTTATCCCCTATAATTATTACACCCATTCTAGGAACGTACTGAAAGCCTCAAAGTAAGCGCAGGAAATTGAGCAACCCATGGGAAGACAACGATCGACAAAGAACCCGCCATCCCAGAAACAACCTAATAAATGCAAACTGTCGGGATGAACTGGCAATAAACGGAAAGCCGCTTCGATATCAGTTTTTCCATCGCTTAATCAAATGATGTGTACATCGCCGAACTCAATTGAGGGTCAATACCATCGTTAACCGAAGATCCTTTCGGAAAAGACAGGTGATGGATCAGCCTGTATTTATTGGGTTCTTTTTTAGGGACCACGTCAAGAGGTGACACCCTCAGATTGGCGAAAGGGGGCTCAACAAACGGACCCGCCATCCTTCCCAGAGCCACTTCTTTGCTCAACTTTTCCAAGACTACTCCTGGGAATTGTAACGCTGATTTCAAATTTTTTCTTTTTAAACAAACTTCCTGCTCAACAAAAGGAATTTTGAATCCCTCCCTAAAGCCGCCACGTAGTAAGGCCACTGCCGACCTATCGGGGTATCTACTTAGGAAGCCCTCCATCACGTCCCACTGCACCGGGGAGTCAGGGGAGTCACCCCTTTTTTCAGCTGAATCACCTCCTTTCTGATTAATATTTCTGAAACATTTTGCTGCGCTATGCACTCCCCCGCAAGATGAGCACTCATGTCTAAATTTACACTTGCTACCGAATCTGCATACTCCATCATTGAAGGCAAAGCACAGTCCTTTCTGCAATGCCACCGAGTGTCCTGACTGCCCTAAACTCCCGGCGCCCCCATGAAAAGGCTGGCTGGTCTGACTTAAGTGGGACGGGACCATGACTCTCATCCACAACGCTATATCCTTGTGATCCCACCGGATATGCGGCCTAAACGCCTTTCGCTGATGAAACTGTTCGTCGTACCTTAGCCATCCCTGTCCTCTGTAGACCCTGTAAGCCTCCCCTATGGCATCTAAGTAACAAAATAGAGCCGAACAATTTTCCTTGGGCCTTTTCCCCAATCACGCTAGCTATAATAGCGAAAGCTTGCAGCCAATTTGAAAACGATCTGGGAATCAAACTATATCTCCGTTTCTCCTCGTCCTCTTTTTTAGAGTCCTCCCTTCTAGGTCTGTCCAAGTTAAATCTCTCCAGGGGTAAGAGAGAAAATATTTCTATGTACTCCCCCTTCCAGATTTTCTCCCTGACTTCTTGCTTTAAGTGCGCCCCCAACAGACCCTCAAAGCATATATAAACCTCCCCCCTAGCCGAATCGTCCAGCCGTGGCATGTCATCTTTTTCTTTTTCCCCCGAAGCTCCTTCAACCGACGCGTCAATCCCTGACCCAGGCCCTAAGGACAAAGCTGTAGCAGCTCCGCCACTTTCCCTTGAGGAGCCCCCTATGTTTGACGTTAGCCCGCACTGCTGGATGCACCTACAACCTCCGCCGACTCTCTGGATCCCTCGAACGACCCCGTATTCCTCAACCAAGCTGCTGATGGCAAAGCCCCCCTGCTAGGCCCAGAACCCCACAACCCCGCTAGCTCACCTAAACCTCTAAGGATTAATCCCATGCCCCGCTAGCGACCCCCGAAGTTACATCAGTACACCTAGCATCAGGGGAAACTATACCTGGTATATTGATAAAAGGGAAAACTTTCTCACCTAGCTGCCTGGGTGCTGTGAACCCAGCAGCCGAAGATCCTGCTCCCAGATGAAGGTGTCCTGGATCAAGCCCGGTCCGGTCCGCGATGGCATCTGACGGGCTCCTGGCCACCGGATCTGGGGACTGCCATCCTCCCGATGCCGCCGTCTGAGCTGCCGCCGCTGGTGAAGAATAGCCCGGGCCCGCGTCCTGCTGCACGCTCGAAGATGTGTGGCTCCTTGCCATTGATGCGTCCCTGGCACTACCGACCGAAGCGACCGAATGTCGTCTATCAGCCCCCGTAAACGGATGCCCCATGCTCACAGTGGATGCTGAGGTGCTGTGCTGTTGTGTATCCGCTTTTTGGGCTCCCCTGGTGGTTGCTGGTGGTACTGGTGACTTGTTTGCACTTTGCTTCTTCTGTTCACCTGCTTCCATCAGTGTTTGGGAGTTTCCTATTTAGCCTTGCTCTCCAGTCATTTCCTTGCCGGTCATCATTGTAACCAGAGCCTTCGGTTGCATGTTCCTGCTACTAGTCTGCTGATCAGCTAAGTGGACTTTGTCCTTTTGTTTTGTACCTTTTGTCCAGTTTGCAGTTTTTGTGATTCTCTGTAGCTGGAAGCTCTTGCGGGCTGAAATTGCCACTCCTGTGTCATGAGTTGACACAGGAGTCTTAAAGTAATTTCAGGATGGTTTTTTGAAAGGGTTTTCAGTTGACCGTGAAGTCCTCTTTTGTATCCTTCTGCTATCTAGAAAGTGGACCTCTCTTTGCTAAATCTACTTTCATACTGTGTATGTCTTTTCCTCTTAATTCACCGTTATTACATGTGGGGGGCTGCTATCATCTTTTGGGGTATTTCCCTAGAGGTAAGCCAGGTCTGTTTCTTCCTCTACCAGGCGTAGTTAGTCCTCCGGCTGGCGCGTGGCATATAGGAAGCCGTAGGTATGCTCCCTGGCTACTGTTAGTTGTGTGGTAGATTTAGCTCACGGTCAACTCGAGTTTCCATCACCCGAGAGCTCGTTCGTTACTTATGTGTTTTTTACGTTCCCTTGCCATTGGGAACCATGACAGTATGACCGGCCAACAAAGTGTTAATTGTTTGGGCTGAAGCAGGAGAAAAAGAAGTGTTGAAGGGAAATTTTTTTTTTCTTTCCCTCAGAGTTTTGCTGCCTAGCCCTTAATTGCTGTCTAGCTGCTTCTTACCTCCTCTTAACCCTTGAATGGCTCTGACCTTAGCTGTTTAACATGGATGTCCAGAGTTTGGCTGCAGGTTTAAATAATCTTGCTACGAAGGTTCAAAATTTACAAGATTTTGTTATACATGCTCCTATTTCTGAACCTAAAATCCCTACACCAGAGGTGTTTTCCGAAGATAGATCTCGGTTTTTGAATTTCAAATATAATTGTAAATTATTCCTTTCTCTCAGACCTCACTCCTCAGGAGATCCTGTCCAGCAGGTTAAGATTGTAATCTCTTTGCTGAGAGGTGACCCTCAAAATTGGGCATTTTCATTGGCACCAGGGGATCCTGCGTTGCTCAATGTGGATGCGTTTTTCCTGGCTTTAGGGTTGCTTTATGAGGAACCTAATTTGGAGATTCAAGCTGAAAAAGCTTTGATAGCCCTATCTCAAGGGCAAGATGAAGCGGAGATATACTGCCAAAAATTTTGTAGGTGGTCTGTGCTTACTCAGTGGAATGAGTGCGCCTTAGCGGCAAATTTCAGAGAGGGCCTTTCTGATGCCGTTAAAGATGTTATGGTCGGGTTCCCTGCGCCTACAGGTCTGAATGAGTCCATGACAATGGCAATTCAGATTGATCGGCGTTTGCGGGAGCGCAAACCCGTGCACCATTTGGCGGTATCTTCTGAAGAGACGCCAGAGAAAATGCAATGTGACAGAGTTATGTCCAGAAGCGAGCGGCAGAATTATAGGCGTAAAAATGGGTTATGCTTCTATTGTGGTGATTCTGCTCATGTTATATCGGCATGCTCTAAGCGTACTAGGAAGGTTGACAAGTCCATTTCAATTGGCACTTTACAGTCCAAATTTATTTTGTCTGTAACCTTAATTTGTTCATTATCAGTTATTACCGTGGATGCCTATGTGGACTCGGGCGCCGCTCTGAGTCTTATGGACTGGTCCTATGCCAGGCGCTGTGGGTTTGAGTTAGAGCCTCTGGAAGTCCCTATACCTCTGAAGGGTATTGATTCTACACCTTTGGCTTGTAATAAACCACAGTTCTGGACGCAAGTGACTATGCGTATGACTCCAGACCATCAGGAGGTGATTCGCTTCCTTGTGTTGTACAATTTACATGATGTTTTGGTGCTTGGATTACCATGGTTACAGTCTCATAACCCAGTCCTTGACTGGAAGGCTATGTCTGTGTTAAGCTGGGGATGTCGGGGGGCTCATGGGGACACTCCTATGGTGTCCATTTCGTCATCTATTCCATCTGAGATTCCGGCATTTTTGTCTGATTATCGTGATATTTTTGAAGAGCCTAAGATTGGTTCACTCCCTCCTCACAGGGATTGTGATTGCGCCATAGATCTGATTCCTGGCAGTAAATTTCCAAAGGGTCGTTTGTTTAACCTATCTGTACCTGAACATGCTGCTATGCGCGAGTATATTAAGGAGTCCCTGGAAAAGGGACATATTCGTCCTTCTTCATCACCTTTAGGAGCCGGTTTTTTCTTTGTCTCTAAAAAGGATGGCTCTCTGAGGCCTTGTATTGATTATCGTCTCCTGAATAAAATTACAGTCAAATATCAGTATCCGTTGCCTTTGCTGACTGATTTGTTTGCTCGCATAAGGGGGGCTAAGTGGTTCTCTAAGATTGATCTTCGTGGGGCGTATAATTTGGTGCGAATTAAGCAGGGGGATGAGTGGAAGACCGCATTTAATACGCCTGAGGGCCATTTTGAGTATTTGGTAATGCCTTTCGGCCTTTCTAATGCACCTTCTGTCTTTCAGTCCTTAATGCATGATATTTTCCGGGAATATTTGGATAAATTTATGATTGTGTACATGGATGATATTTTGATTTTTTCTGATGACTGGGAGTCTCATGTTCAGCAGGTCAGGAGGGTTTTTCAGGTTTTGCGGGAGAATTCTTTGTGTGTAAAGGGTTCAAAGAGTGTTTTTGGGGTTCAAAAAAATTTCATTTTTGGGGTATATTTTTTCCCCTTCTTCTATTGAGATGGACCCTGTCAAGGTTCGGGCTATTTACGACTGGACGCAGCCTACTTCTCTGAAGAGTCTCCAGAAATTCTTGGGCTTTGCTAATTTTTATCGTCGATTTATAGCTGGTTTTTCTGGCGTTGCTAAACCTCTGACGGATTTGACTAAAAAGGGTGCTGATGTTGCCAATTGGTCCCCTGCTGCCGTGGAGGCCTTTCGGGAGCTTAAGCGCCGCTTTTTGTCTGCCCCTGTGTTGCGCCAGCCTGATGTTTCTCTTCCCTTTCAGGTTGAGGTCGATGCTTCCGAGATCAGAGCGGGGGCGGTTTTGTCGCAGAAAAGTTCCGACTGCTCAGTGATGAGACCTTGTGCGTTCTTTTCGCGAAAATTTTCGGCCGCCGAGCGAAACTATGATGTTGGTAATCGGGAGCTTTTGGCCATGAAGTGGGCATTTGAGGAGTGGCGTCATTGGCTTGAGGGTGCCAGACATCAGGTGGTAGTTTTGACTGATCACAAGAATTTAATTTATTTGGAGTCTGCCAGGCGCCTGAATCCTAGACAGGCACGTTGGTCGTTGTTCTTTTCCCGGTTTAATTTTGTGGTCTCGTACTTACCGGGTTCTAGGAATGTGAAAGCAGATGCTCTTTCTAGGAGTTTTGAGCCTGACTCTCCTGGGAATTCTGAACCTGCTGGTGTCCTTAAGGATGGAGTGGTTTTGTCTGCTGTCTCTCCAGATTTGCGACGTGCTTTGCAAGAATTTCAGGCGGATAGACCTGATCGTTGTCCGTCTGGTAGACTGTTTGTTCCTGACGAGTGGACCACTAGAGTCATCTCGGAAGTTCATTCTTCTACTCTGGCAGGTCATCCGGGAATTTTTGGCACCAGAGATTTGGTGGCTAGATCCTTCTGGTGGCCTTCCCTGTCTCGAGATGTGCGTGTTTTTGTGCAGTCTTGCGATGTGTGTGCTCGGGCCAAGCCTTGTTGTTCTAGGGCTAGTGGGTTGTTGTTGCCCTTGCCTATTCCGAAGAGGCCTTGGACGCACATCTCTATGGACTTTATCTCGGATCTCCCTGTTTCTCAGAAGATGTCTGTCATCTGGGTGGTGTGTGACCGTTTTTCTAAAATGGTTCATTTGGTGCCATTGCCTAAGTTGCCTTCCTCATCTGAGTTGGTCCCTCTGTTTTTTCAAAATGTGGTTCGCTTGCATGGTATTCCGGAAAACATCGTTTCTGACAGGGGTACCCAGTTCGTGTCTAGATTTTGGCGGGCAGTCTGTGCCAGGTTGGGCATTGATTTGTCCTTTTCGTCTGCATTCCATCCTCAGACCAATGGCCAGACGGAGCGAACTAATCAAACTTTGGAGACTTATTTGAGGTGTTTTGTGTCTGCGGATCAGGATGATTGGGTTGCCTTTCTGCCGTTGGCGGAGTTTGCTCTTAATAATCGGGCTAGTTCTGCCACTTTGGTTTCTCCTTTCTTTTGCAATTCAGGGTTTCATCCGCGTTTTTCATCTGGTCAGGTTGAATCTTCGGATTGTCCTGGAGTGGATGCGGTGGTGGATCGGTTGCATCGGATTTGGGGACAAGTGGTGGATAATTTGGAATTGTCCCAGGAGAGGACTCAGCAGTTTGCTAACCGTCGTCGTCGTGTTGGTCCCCACCTTCACGTTGGGGACTTGGTGTGGTTGTCTTCCCGTTTTGTCCCTATGAGGGTTTCTTCTCCCAAATTTAAGCCTCGGTTCATCGGTCCTTATAGGATTTTGGAGATTCTTAACCCTGTTTCCTTTCGTTTGGACCTCCCGGCATCTTTCGCTATCCATAATGTGTTCCATCGGTCGTTGTTGCGGAGATATGAGGTACCGGTGGTTCCTTCTACTGAACCTCCTGCTCCTGTGCTGGTGGAGGGTGAATTGGAGTAAGTCGTGGAGAAGATCTTGGACTCCCGTATTTCCAGACGGAGACTTCAATATCTGGTTAAATGGAAAGGCTATGGTCAGGAAGATAATTCTTGGGTAACTGCCTCTGATGTTCATGCCTCGGATTTGGTTCGTGCCTTTCATAGGGCTCATCCAGATCGCCCTGGCGGTTCTTGTGAGGGTTCGGTGCCCCCTCCTTAAGGGGAGGGTACTGTTGTGTATCCGCTTTTTGGGCTCCCCTGGTGGTTGCTGGTGGTACTGGTGACTTGTTTGCACTTTGCTTCTTCTGTTCACCTGCTTCCATCAGTGTTTGGGAGTTTCCTATTTAGCCTTGCTCTCCAGTCATTTCCTTGCCGGTCATCATTGTAACCAGAGCCTTCGGTTGCATGTTCCTGCTACTAGTCTGCTGATCAGCTAAGTGGACTTTGTCCTTTTGTTTTGTACCTTTTGTCCAGTTTGCAGTTTTTGTGATTCTCTGTAGCTGGAAGCTCTTGCGGGCTGAAATTGCCACTCCTGTGTCATGAGTTGACACAGGAGTCTTAAAGTAATTTCAGGATGGTTTTTTGAAAGGGTTTTCAGTTGACCGTGAAGTCCTCTTTTGTATCCTTCTGCTATCTAGAAAGTGGACCTCTCTTTGCTAAATCTACTTTCATACTGTGTATGTCTTTTCCTCTTAATTCACCGTTATTACATGTGGGGGGCTGCTATCATCTTTTGGGGTATTTCCCTAGAGGTAAGCCAGGTCTGTTTCTTCCTCTACCAGGCGTAGTTAGTCCTCCGGCTGGCGCGTGGCATATAGGAAGCCGTAGGTATGCTCCCTGGCTACTGTTAGTTGTGTGGTAGATTTAGCTCACGGTCAACTCGAGTTTCCATCACCCGAGAGCTCGTCCGTTACTTATGTGTTTTTTACGTTCCCTTGCCATTGGGAACCATGACACTGTGCCCACCAATACTGTGCGCTACTATAGGACGCACACTGATTGCAGGGCCGGCCGGCTGTCGCCCGCGTTATCCCTGGCGCTGAGGGGCCGCAGTACCTGACCCCCGTCTCCTCGGCTCTCTCTGCCTCCCACGCTGAGCGGAGCCAGCAGACGTGCTGGCGCCCGCAGTACCGGCTCCTGCTCCTGTCGCATCTGGCCGCTCGCTCACAGACGGAGGGGAGGAAGGCTCCGCCCCCGGTGTAGGCCCCGCCGCTCTGGTGGATTCCTCCCGGCTCAGCGCCGCGAGGCAGGGGGGCCAGCGCTGCTTACCGGAGGGTCCCCGGAGGGGCTCCTGTTTTGGCGCCGGGCCCTGGGAACAATGTCGGGGCTTAAGCGCGCCGGAGGCCTGGACCTCCGAGGCCGGCGACCCTCCTGCTGCGCCTGTGGCGATGCATCGAATGTCCCCTGGAGGAGGCTGTCAACGGACGCTTGCAGCCAGTCGGTGCCTTGAAAGCTGGCTGCCGCCCTGAGACACTGAAGGATGGCTTCTACCTCCATTGAAGCAGGACCCGCAGATTCCACACTCATCACGCAGGCACCTAAAATGGATGCCTGCGTGAGGTGCGTGCCCTCTTTTATACTCCCCTCCCCTCAGTCCCTTAGCTCCACCTCCTCCCAATTCAAACAGTGGCCATTAACCCTCCCCTCACAATACACTTAACCCTTACCGCCCAAAACTAACTAAAATGCTCCAGCTCACCAGGTCCCACGCAACCCCGTCATGGCGGCCTCCCCTTAGGTGCCGTAGGCCCCAGTACAGCCTTTTTTTATTTTGATTGTATCAAGCCATTGGGTTGTTGGTCTTCCTCTTCGCCTTGTTCCTTCTATTCTTCTGACCATGATGTCCTACTCCAGTGATTGCTCTCTTCGTATAATGTGTCCAAAATAAGCAAGTCGTAGCTTGGTGATTCTGGCTTGATTTAATTCAAAATTGATTTGTTTGTTCTCCTTGCCATCCATGGTATTGATAACATCCTTCTGGATGTTTTGAAGGTGTCAATTTTTCTTCTGTCTTGTTTCTTTATTGTCCAGTTTTCGCATCCTTATGTTACCACAGAAAAGATCAAACTATGTATGAGCTGTGTCTTCGTTGCCAGTAAAATGTTCCTCAATTTGAAGAACTTGTCCAGTAACTTCATTGTTGATTTGCCCATAGCTATTCTCCTTGTATATTGGCCCTTTTCCAGAATAATTACATTAGGCCTCAGCCACCCCAGAAATGGCGCTTGCATTAGATGCACCATTTCTGGCGCATAACCTTGATAATGGTTTTGAGGTTGATGTCAGCTTTGTAATGTCAGCTGAAATCAAGCCCAGGGGTTAGTACTGGAGACACCACCATTGCTAACCCCATAAGTTTAAAGCAAAAAACAAGCAGAAAAAAGTCCTTTATTTGTACACAGCACTGAATTGCCTTACAGCCATATTTACTACACAGCTCCTAGAAACGTGAGGTTCTTAGCGCACATTTTGATCAAATTGTGCGAGCCCATCTACCAACGACAAGGCGACCTCTTCAGATGGGACCCTACATTAACACTACACTAACCGGTATTAATAAAGCCCCTATGTCAAAAGCCGTTGATCCAGAAGCAGACAAAAAACCCTGGACACACTCAGCCAATTTGTGACTCAGGGAAAAAATTTCTTCTTGACCCTGGGAAAAGGCGATCAGTCCTAGAACCCTGGATCAAACCGTACTAATAATACTATGGTTATTATCTTTACGCTATTATTATTTCTATTTAAATAATCTAAGATGTCTATTCTAATATTAAAACTAAAATTATTACTATATTTTATTATTAAAATACCTATTTAATAACTACTATAATTATTTTATCCTTTTTGCCCTTTTTCTTCTTTATTATAAATATTCTATCATTGCAGCTTTAAATATTTTTATGCTATTACTATAAAAAGACTATTGTACCTTTTCTACTATAAATATTACTACTATACTATGTATATGTGGAGCGCCCTTCCAGGGCCTTGGGGTACTTGGTACCTGGTCCGGTCTTAAAGGGGATGTCACGGTGGCTGCGACCCGGTTCGTGGCCCTGGGCGTCCAATTAAAGGGGAACGGTCTTTAAAGGGATATTGTAAATGAGTCTGTCGTGGTGCCACCTGTGGTGTTCGGTCAATAGTGGGACCGACGCTGCGTTAAAGGGGTCCTCTGGGGGATGTTGTCGCAGTAGTGATGGTAATGCTTCCCACAGGTGAAGCGGGGTCCTCAGAGGTCCTGAAGTGTATGGCGATGATGGTGTAGGCTGGTAAAATGAGTAAAGGACATAAGTTTTAAGTCTTTACCTGGTTTACTGTAATTAGCAGGCCACAGTCCAGGGTACCAGGCATGGGTGATGGTATGGCCCGGCCTGCTCGGAGGCAATGGAGGATTCCCTTTTTCCAGTCGAGGTCCATGAGCCTTTCCAACTAGCGCTTGCTGTATATGAAGTCCCTGCTGCCTGAAGCTTTATGCAGAGTCCTCTATTCCCCCTGTCCTGAGACAGGTACCTGTTATGATCCCAATGGCAAGGGATCTCAGAGATTAAAGCAAAGTCTGCAAACATAAATACCAGCTCATAGGGAAGTGGTAACTAGGCTGACCATATAGCTGATCCTAGCACAAACACTAACAGTAGCCGGGGAACGTGCCTACGTTGATCCTAGACGTCTCGCGCCAGCCGGAGAACTAACTAACCCTATCAGGGAAAATAAGACCTCTCTTGCCTCCAGAGAAAAGACCCCAAAGAAATACAAGCCCCCAACAAATAATAACGGTGAGGCAAGAAGAAAAGACAAACGTAAGAATGAACTAGATTTTAGCAAAGAGAGGCCCACTGACTAAATAGCAGAAGATAGTAAGATGACTTATATGGTCAGCAAAAAACCCTGCAAAATATCCACGCTGAATATCCAAGAACCCCCAAACCGACTAACGGTGAGGGGGGAGAATATCAGTCCCCTAGAGCTTCCAGCGATATCAGGAATCACATTTTGTACAAGCTGGACAAAAATAAGAACAATGCAAATAAACAAAAGTAAGAAAGCAGGACTTAGCTTATCTTGCAAAGAACCAGGACCTGAAGACAGGAGCAAACAGAAATGAACTGATTACAACGATGCCAGGCACTGGACTGAGAATCCAGGAAGTTTAAATAGCAACACCCCAGGCCTAACGAAGCAGGTGAGTACCAACCTGGGAAAAGACAATCCAAGTGCCAAACCACAAGAGACCACAAGAGGGAGCCAAAAAGTATAGTTCACAACAGGTACCTGCATGACGGGCAGCTTGAGCCTTTTTATAGGGACTGTATCACGCCCTGAGCTCCTCAGGTGCTGCTGCGTGTGGTGTGGGCCAATCCCATAAAGTTCTCAGCCCTCCGGTTCTGCCAAGTGTCCTACAGTTCCACTAAGGCCTCAGGCTCCCGGAACCCGGTACTGAGCTTCGGCTATGAGGGTGCCCGGTCACAGTTCCCCTCTGAGCCATGTTTCTCTCCTTTGCTCTTTTCCTCTGAAGCTCCACCACATACAACCCTTCGGGTCTTTCTCCTTCCAGAGGCTGCAGCTCCCTCGTGGCTGCCAGACCTCTCTGTCTGCTCTGCGTCTCTCCTAGATGTTTGGTCTCCCTGGACCAACTGTCTAACTCCTCCTCCAGGTCAGGATACATATAGCTTAGGGAAGCTCCCCTGAATCCGGACCCTGAGCTCCCCCTTTTGGCCTGGATTTGGAATGTGTTGTGAGTGGGTGCCTTACCTGGTGAAGAGAACTCCATTGCCTCTGAGCATGATATTACCCTCCCCGAAAGGAAAGCAACATCACTGCAGGAACCGGTCACTTGGGGTGCTGCATATGCTGTTGATCCAGAAGAAGGCAAAAACCCTTGGACACATTCAGCCAATCTGTGTCTGAAGGGAAAAATTCCAGGTCTCTCCACACTACCCCCATGTCACTCCACTGTGCCCCATGTCTCTACACACTGCCCCATATCTCTCCAAACTGCCCCCATGTCTCTACACACTGCTCCCATATCTCTCCAAACTGCCCCCAGGTCTCTCCACTGTGCCCCCAGGTCTATCCACTGTGTCCCCGTGTCTGCACCCTGCCCCCGTGTCTCTCCACACTGCCCCTGTGTCTCTCCACACTGCTCCCATGTCTCTCCAAACTGCCCCCATGTCCAGTTAGGCCTCTTTCACACTTCCGTCTTTCAGCTCCCGTCACAATCTGTCAATTTTTGAGAATGCAAAAAAATTTGCAGGATCCTGCATTTTCTCTTAGACTTGTATTAGCGACGGATTGTGACGGATGGCCATCCGTTTCATCCATCGTGCACTGGATCCCTCGGAAAATAGCGGTCCGTCGTGGAGAGACAACGTTCAGAGGAACGTTTTTTCTGCACGTTGGAAAATCGCTCAGCGACGGGTCCTGCGCTGTCCATCGTAGGCTATAATGGAAGCCTATGGACGCAGGATCCGTCGCTGACCGTCACACACAGGAATCCAGCGACGTATGACGTTTTTTTCCCTCTGAGCATGCCTGGAAGGATTTTCAAGTCCGGGAAAATCTCTCTCTCTCTCTCTTTCTCTCTCTCTCTCCACATTGTGCCAACAATACAAACAACGCATCCGTCATTACACTGGATGCGTCACACTCGTTTTTCACTATTTTCGTGACGCCCGTAGATACGTCTTTTTACTGCACAACGATGCACAGCAGAAGACGGAAGTGTGAAAGAGGCCTTACTGAACAGGCAGAATCCTGCTGCTGTGGCCCGTGAGCAGAAGAGAGAAGTTCCGGGCCCCCTCTGCTCACAGGGCCCCATATGCAAGTAAGGGCAGTAATGCCCTGATGACGGCCGTGCAGTAGACAGTCCTGGATTTGGGTCAATGCCCTGCAGGCTCGGGTCCCTCACTGCCAGCGCCCCTCTGATAACTCCTCCTGCTAGGGGAGAAATAAATGGTAAATGGGTGTGGATTGGGTTGTGGCCAGGAGTGTGACCAAAATTTGCCAGGGCGCACTACACATGATCTGTGCCTCTTTTTATTCTTCTAAAGTTGCCCCAGCATATGTACCCCCACATATAGCCTGCACCAACATATGTATCACGCACCCCATATGTACCCTGCACCTCATGCACACCTACACACAGCCTGTGATCCTTTGATGTACCCCTGTTCCCTAATTACTTGTCACCAGTGCCTCTTCCTGCCCTGGAAAACCCTAAAGACAGTGTCAGGTCGGCGCCTTTGTACTGATTAAAATGATAGCTGGGTGATGAAATCTGTCTTGTGGTTGTTGTTTAATCTTTATTTGGCTGTGGGGGGTCTTCATGTGGTGCTCTGCTTACATATTCATCCTTATGGCTTATGACAGGTCACTGATCTCTCAGTGACCTGCCCCCTAGTTTACATACTGCATAGACGTTTGGAAAAAAAAATCACATTCATCAGGCAGGCACCGGAGACTGCGATGTAGTATGATAAGGTGGATAGTATGGCTGCTCTTATGTTATTTAGAAATGTAGTTTTGTTGTAAAGGGATAAATATATTTTCTTAATCAAAATGGCGCAGACAGCCACACCTGCGCAGTAGTGTAGCGCCCCCACTGCCGCAGGGCCAAGGGGTACCCGGTACCGGGCCTCTAAGTCTCTGCTCTGGGGTTGTCACGGTGGCTAGACCCGGTCCGTGACCCTGCTGAGGGGCGTACAATAATAGATGTGGATAGTGGTGGTGGTGCGGTGCAGTAAATAACGAGGACACCAGGTTGCAGTCTCTTTACCTCTTTATCTTTACTGAAGGTCTCTGGGTCCTCAGTCCGGAATACGGTTCACCAAGCTGCGCAAGTCCGGCCAGTCCAATGGCACCTCCAGAGTTCTCTTTGCAGGTGGAAATCTGTGCCTTCCTGCTAGCGCTATGTGTTGTGGTCCTCCCCTGCTGTGCTTACGGGATAGTCCCCACAACTGTTGTGTCTGTTTCTCGTGTTCCCTCACAACTCGATTAGATGATGTTCTGCTAATCCGTCCCTCCCTGATGTTACGGTTGGGACGCACCCGTATGACGGGTAGGCTCGGAGCTCTTCCGGGACCCTAGAGTCGCCCCTCTCCACAGGTTGCCCCCTATGTCTTCTTAGGTGATTTAGGTGAGACAGCCCGCCTATGACTGACTGTCCTGCTGTTGGTCTGAAGTATTGCCTGAAGCTATATATAGAAATACTTCCTCGGCGTTCCGGCCGCCGGCTGTGCGCCTCAGTAGGATGTTGCCTCGGTCTTACAGCACGACTCCTACTGGTATTCTCCTTGTTGCCTTGATCTCGTTTCTCACTCAGCACAATATATCTCGCTTCTGATCCTTTCTTAGGGCACCGCCGCTATGCTGAGCAGGCACGGTCCCGTGACGTTCCCTCTCGTTGCCAGGCCTCTGTCAGGGTCCCAAACCTGACAGGGACCCTACCGAATCTTCCCCCACAACACCCTCTGCCACAAGGTGTTGCCTGGTTCCAACCCAGTCAGCTTTCACTCTAACTTCCTGCCTGACCCCCAGTTTTACCAGTATGTGAGGAGTGGCCTAATGAATAGAACCCTTAGCTCCCCCTGGAGGCCCGACTGTGGAATGTATTGGTGTATGTGATACCTGGTCAGATGAACTCCTTCAGTGCCATCAGACGTACCATAGCCCCCCTTAGTGGCGGAGCAACAGTACTGCAACGACCAGGACTCTGGGGCGCTGCACTCCCCTCCGGTTAAATCCAGTACTCCGGGACTGGGAAGAAAACAACAACACATGTCAGCAAAAAGACATACAATTTTTGTGAGTGCAATAACAATAAGCATATTTGAACAGAGCTTCCCTTTATGGGAGGTGAGAACACTTGAACGTTACAAACATGGTTAAATACCTTTAATTAACTTTACTATAAACAACCTTTCTTACCCAACCGGGTATTCTACTTAGTGCAAATTTTCTGAACAATAATTTAACATTGCCCTTACGGATGTACACTCTAAATCCACTAAAGACCTTCTTATAACACATTATAAGGCTTAAGCAACTGTGCTACATTCTCCTACTTTATTTCTGCAGGACCGCCTGTCCTAACGGCTCCAGACCTACTGCCTCTCCTTTCTTTTACAGGACCGCCCCTTTCAGCCCGGGCCTTCTGCCCCTCTCCTACTATACACAGTATAGAACATAACATTTTTCCTTCAGTTTGAGATCATTGAGCCATCTCTATATGGCTCCTATGAGGACTCACCACTAACCCCTACGGGTTCACTTCCTGTCCTCATTCTTCTATTAACATTATCAACCATTTCTCACAATTAACTAGTCAGTTACATTTAACGTTTACATATCAGCATTATTACTTTCTTTCAAGACATCATTATCACTTTAATGTTTTAAGACAGTACTACTCATAAGTGCACAGGTAAACATCCCCTTTAAGAGGGGACCAAGTCTCTATGAGGTAGTGCAACTTTTCAAGCTGCAAGTCCGTATGCAGCAAGGACTCCAGTACAAGTTCCAAGAACCGTATCTTCGCAAAGAGTCCGTCTTTATGTAAAACCAGTAGAGAGCACCTTTAAGAAGGTGCAAACTATATACAAGAAGTTTGTATCATGCATTGTTCATGATTCAGCAGTTCTTCGATAACTTGTGCAAAACGTAGAAAACAAACAAAAACAATAGGGATCCCGGGTCAACAAAGGGATCCCTTTAAGAGTTAACCCTGGACGGGTTTTAGCAGCAACATAGCAGAGGAAAACAATGAATTATTTACAATCATTAAAGCATTTTTGCTTACTCTGATGGTGGTTGTGCAGGGGGTGGTCTTCTTCCAGGCCTCACCCGGCCAACGGGTCGCCTTGATGTAGCAAGGGCTGGTCCTGGCTCCAGCAGCGACAGGATCCCTCTCCGGGATGCCCTCCTTGCTTGTGGGCGAGCGCGACCCAGAGGCACGCGGTGGACCCGGACCTCCTGAGGTTCCGTGGGGACGGGCTCCGGCACCTTCCCTGTAGAAGGCTCGTCCTCCGGCGTCCCGGCAGCAGCCTGGAGGGCGACGCACCGCTGGACGCCTCGAGCTATCCAGCCAGTCTCGCCAGCTTCCCTCTTCCACCGGGTGTAGGTCACGGCATCGCCAGGCTCCAGGTCGGGATCGTACCTTCCCCCGCAGGGCTCCACTTCTTCCTGATCCACACGGACCTGTAGTGGCTCCCCAATCTCCTGGATAACTCCCCTTCCTTTCCGGAAGTTAAAGGATATTACTACACCCCAGTGCGATGGTGGAACCTCCTCAACGCTCCTCAGATTGACTTGGGCTGCCGGTTGGGGTCTGTTCCGCCACGCTGTCATCAGGCGCTGCAGGTGCTCCGCCTCCGGCAGGATCCTCAGGCCCTGTGCCCGCAGCTCACACTCTGCCGCGGTCGGGATGAAAAAAGCGGGGGACACCGGAGACAGGCGGACCTCCGTAGGTTGGCCCAGCCGAGCGATCACACGGGCATCGGCTTCCAGGCGGCAGGCTATCTGCCGGGCCTCGGCTGCAGCCGCACACTCCTCGGACTTCGGCCATGGGGGTCGGCCTATCGGTAGCTCCGCCAGGGTCAATTCCAGCAACGATGGCGTGTCCGGGGCTGTGTCGGGTTGTGCAGCCTCTCGCTGAGTCAGGTCATTCCCACGCGGTGCTCCCGGCGTCGCCATCTTCGCTTCTTCTCTGGTATCCTCTTCCCGTGGTCTCTTTCGTGGGCGGCCCCGTCTCCATGGTCTCCATCCTCCAAAGAGAATGAGGAGGCGAACCTCGGCTGCTGACGGACACGTCCTCAGGACACAGAAATATTTAGACTGGGCGGCCATTGTCTTTCGCGCTCTCCAGCTCGTCTACGCCCACTCCACGCCCTTCTTCTTCTCCGGCGCTCTCCTCAGCGCTGTAATGGGGGATTTTGGCGGCAAGTGGCGCGGCACAGTCTTTGCAATAAATCACAGTCCAAGTATAATAAATCACAGTTCCAAGGCACACATGACCCGATTCTTCAGGCTTAAGTAGATCCTGTTCGTGACGCCAAGTTGTAGCGCCCCCACTGCCGCAGGGCCAAGGGGTACC
The DNA here is from genome assembly GCF_051348905.1 of Ranitomeya variabilis. Taxonomy (NCBI): domain Eukaryota; kingdom Metazoa; phylum Chordata; class Amphibia; order Anura; family Dendrobatidae; genus Ranitomeya; species Ranitomeya variabilis. The sequence continues at coordinate 477,564,690 of NC_135233.1, forward strand.
CGGTACCGGGCCTCTAAGTCTCTGCTCTGGGGTTGTCACGGTGGCTAGACCCGGTCCGTGACCCTGCTGAGGGGCGTACAATAATAGATGTGGATAGTGGTGGTGGTGCTGTGCAGTAAATAACGAGGACACCAGGTTGCAGTCTCTTTACCTCTTTACTGAAGGTCTCTGGGTCCTCAGTCCCGAATACGGTTCACCAGGCTGCGCAAGTCTGGCCGGTCCAATGGCACCTCCAGAGTTCTCTTTGCAGGTGGAAATCTGTGCCTTCCTGCTAGCGCTATGTGTTGTGGTCCTCCCCTGCTGTGCTTACGGGATAGTCCCCACAACTGTTGTGTCTGTTTCTCGTGTTCCCTCACAACTCGATTAGATGATGTTCTGCTAATCCGTCCCTCCCTGATGTTACGGTTGGGACGCACCCGTATGACGGGTAGGCTCGGAGCTCTTCCGGGACCCTAGAGTCGCCCCTCTCCACAGGTTGCCCCCTATGTCTTCTTAGGTGATTTAGGTGAGACAGCCCGCCTATGACTGACTGTCCTGCCGTTGGTCTGAAGTATTGCCTGAAGCTATATATAGAAATACTTCCTCGGCGTTCCGGCCGCCGGCTGTGCGCCTCAGTAGGATGTTGCCTCGGTCTTACAGCACGACTCCTACTGGTATTCTCCTTGTTGCCTTGATCTCGTTTCTCACTCAGCACAATATATCTCGCTTCTGATCCTTTCTTAGGGCACCGCCGCTATGCTGAGCAGGCACGGTCCCGTGACGTTCCCTCTCGTTGCCAGGCCTCTGTCAGGGTCCCAAACCTGACAGGGACCCTACCGAATCTTCCCCCACAACACCCTCTGCCACAAGGTGTTGCCTGGTTCCAACCCAGTCAGCTTTCACTCTAACTTCCTGCCTGACCCCCAGTTTTACCAGTATGTGAGGAGTGGCCTAATGAATAGAACCCTTAGCTCCCCCTGGAGGCCCGACTGTGGAATGTATTGGTGTATGTGATACCTGGTCAGTAGTGTTGAGCATTCCGATGCTGCAAGTATCGGGTATCGGCCGATACTTGCTGTATCGGAATTCCGATACCGGGATTCCGATACTCTTGTGGTATCGGGTATCGGGTATCGCAACAACATTAATGTTAAAATGTGTAAAAGAGAGAATTAAAATAAAAAATATCGCTATACTCACCTGTCCGACGCAGCCGGGACTTCAGCGAGGGAACCGGCAGCGTTGTTTGTTTAAAATTCGCGCTATTACTTGGTTACGTGAATTCCCGGCTTGTGATTGGTCAGGTCGGCCACGTTGCCGGGACGCGGACCAATCACAGCAAGCCGTGACGAAATTACGTCACGGCTTGCTGTGATTGGTCCGCGTCCCGGCAATATGGCCGCCCTGACCAATCACAAGCCGTGACGTCACGGGAGGCTGGACACGCGCCCATTTTAAAATGAGCGCGTCCAGCCTCCCGGCTTGTGATTGGTTGACCGCGGCGCAACCAATCACAAGCCGTGACGTCACGGGAGGCTGGACACGCGCCCATTTTAAAATGAGCGCGTCCAGCCTCCCGGCTTGTGATTGGTTGACCGCGGCGCAACCAATCACAAGCCGTGACGTCACGGGAGGCTGGACACGCGCCCATTTTAAAATGAGCGCGTCCAGCCTCCCGGCTTGTGATTGGTTGACCGCGGCGCAACCAATCACAAGCCGTGACGTCACAGGAGGCTGGACACGCGCCCATTTTAAAATGAGCGCGTGTCCAGCCTCCCGTGACGTCACGGCTTGTGATTGGTCAGGGCGGCCATATTGCCGGGACGCGGACCAATCACAGCAAGCCGTGACGTAATTTCGTCACGGCTTGCTGTGATTGGTCCGCGTCCCGGCAACATGGCCGACCTGACCAATCACAAGCCGGGAATTCACGTAACCAAGTAATAGCGCGAATTTTAAACAAACAACGCTGCCGGTTCCCTCGCTGAGGTCCCGGCTGCGTCGGACAGGTGAGTATAGCGATATTTTTTATTTTAATTCTTTCTTTTACACATTTATATGGTTCCCAGGGCTTGAAGGAGAGTTTCCTCTCCTTCAGACCCTGGGAACCATCAGGAATACCGTCCGATACCTGAGTCCCATTGACTTGTATTGGTATCGGGTATCGGTATCGGATTGGATCCGATACTTTGCCGGTATCGGCCGATACTTTCCGATACCGATACTTTCAAGTATCGGACGGTATCGCTCAACCCTACTGGTCAGATGAACTCCTTCAGTGCCATCAGACGTACCATAGCCCCCCTTAGTGGCGGAGCAACAGTACTGCAACGACCAGGACTCTGGGGCGCTGCAGTAGCATCTATTACATTCTGACAGATGCTACTGCATGGGCGCCGCCGCCTGTGCACTTTTGCTAGAGAAAAAAGTTAGGCTCCATGAAGATGGTGGCGCCAGTGCAGTGGCATCTATCGGAAGGTGATAGAGGCTACTGCGCAGGTGCGGCCGCAAGTGCCATTTTGACTAAGAATTTTTTTTTTACAACAAAATAATATTTCTAAATAACATGAAAACAGCCGTATTATCCACCTTATTATGCTACAGTCTCCGGCCCTTGGCTGATGAATGTGATTTTTTTAAAATTTTTAAACCATATTATATGCAGTATGTAAAACAGGGGGCCAGTGAGTGAGGGATCAGTGACCTGTCATAAGCCCATGAATATGTAAGCAGAGCACCACATATTTTTTTTTCTTAATCTTCCTTCATGATGGCACCTGTCCTCGGGTGCCTAGCGGCAAATACAGACCTGATCATATATGTCAAACTCTGGCCAGCATGATAATTACGGTATATTGAGCCTGCAAAGCCGGCACCTGGATGCCGATACAGTTGAAAGCAATGATTTAAGAAGGAACTGTCTGCTCCCCCATCATTCTCCCTCTGCGTCTATGTCTCAGGACAGCGGGGTTGATTAGGTCACTTTTTCCCTCCCGCTGGGCCAAGTAGTGAACAGCCTCAGAGCGGTTGCTGCCGAGACTGCAGCAGTAGGAGAATGAGGCGAGGTGAGTGTTTTTTATTTTTGTGGGGCTGTTAGGGTATTTTTCCACAGTCAGTATTCGCTGCGGACTGGACGCTGCGTACAGCCGCAGCGTCCAATCCGCAGCGGACAGTTCTTACAGCATAGTGGATGGGATTTTATGAAATCCCATCTCCACTATGTGTGCAGGGACGCCTCCGGCTTCCCTGAGTAAACTGACATTCGGCGCGTCTTTCTAGACAGCAGCATGTCAATTTATCTTGCGTAGACGCTCAGTCTCAGCAAGATAATATCACCATCCAATGTATAGGACTCGGTGATTCTGCATGGTTCAATGAACACATGCGGAATCACCGAGCGTACAAAAGTCGGCAGCGCTTTGGACGGAGCTGCGTCCAAAGCGCTGCCAATACTGACCGTGGAAACATACCCTTATACTGTATGGAGGACTATGTGGGGTCCCATTGTTAAGTATGGAAGACTATGTGGGGTCCCATTTTTCTGTATGGAAAACTATGTGGGGTCCAGTATTCTGTATGGAGGACTATGTGGGTCCCATTATTCTGTATGGAGGCCTATGTGGGTCCCATTATTCTGTATGGAGGATTATGTGAGGCCCATTATACTGTATGAAGTTCTATGTGGGGCCATTATACTATATGGAGGTCTATTTGGGCCATTATACTGTATGGAGGACTATGTGGGGCCATTATACTGTATGGAGGACTATGTAGGGCCCATTATACTGTGTAGAGGGCAGTGTGTGGCCATTATACTGTGGGCGATAACTATTGGGGTAACGTACTGTGTTGAGGGTCACCATACTTTACGGGGGGAGTTGAGGGTGGGTACAATAGGGTCATAGTTAGGGTTGATCGAATAGCTTCGGATAAGTGTGTGGCAGCCCAGGAGTTTGGGTACCACAGTAGTGCTGCCTTCCTCTTGGGGAGGGTAGTGCTATGCCTGGAGACAAGAGGAATTCCTTTGGCAGGAAAACCCCCACACACAAATCCAGGCCAGGAGGGGGAGCTCAAAACCCTGATTTAGGGCAGCTTCCCTGGATAAAGATCCTGGTCTGGAGGAGGAGCTAGCAGTCTGAGAGAGACAGTGGACAGAGACAGTTGGTCAGAGACAGTTGGTCCCAGGAGACCAGTGAGATGGTCTGGATCTGACAGTCTGGAGAGCAGACAGGAAAGGAGCAGAGGAGAGATTTCAGGGCTCAAGGAGGCTACAAGTAGGCCTCCAAGAAGCCAAAGCGCAGAGACCGGGTACCGGGAGCCGGAGGCTAGAGTGGAACTGTAGGACACCTAGCAGAACCGGAAAGCACAGAACTACACATATACTGCCCAAATTAAGCCTGTGGTACAGCAGCACCCTGGAGCCCGGAGTCACCATGCAGAGACCCCAGAAGGAACGGCTCAAGCTGCCTACCATACAGGTACCTGTCCCAGGACAGGGGAAGGAACCAGGACCTTGTTAGGACATTACAGACAGCAAGGGACTATAGAAGTGCACAGTGGAAGGCTCCCAACCTGACTTGCCAAGGGGATTCCACTTGTTTCCGGGCTGCCTGGACTCCTAATGTACCTGTTGCCGGTACCCTGGACTGTGGCCTGCCAACTACAGTAAACCAGGTAAAGACTTTACAACTTGTGTCCTTTACTCATTAACCGGCAAACACCATCACCATTATACATTCTAGGACCCCTGGGAACAACATCCCCCAGAGGACCCCTTTAAAGCAGCGTCAGTCCCCCTATTGACCAAACACCACAGGTGGCATCATTACAGACTTATTCACAATTCCCCTTTAAAGACTGTTCCCTTTTACAGTGAGTCCCAGGGCCATGGACCGGGTCGCAGCCACCATGACATCCCCTTTAATAGCTGACCAGACCCGGTACCGAGTACCCTGCCCTGGTGGGCGACTCATCTTTTTGGCGTCACAAACAGGATTTCGTGCCCTGGCATCGCCGGGTACTGTGTAAAAGAGATTGTGACAGTTTGTTTGCAAACCGCCATTGCTGCGCCACGTGGAGTGCGAGGGGAAGGAGGAGGCGTACCTTCGTGGGCGGAGCCAGCCAAAAAGAGCACAAAGAAGGAAACGGGTGACACGCTGAGAGGAACGCCGGAAGTGAGGACGCTGTGCAGGAGAGTCACCACCAGAGAGAGGACACCATGTAAGAGGGTGGTGCTGTTATGGACAGTAACACGCTGCCACTTTAAGAGACAGCACCCCCTTGTTTGGTGTGCTGGAATGTTCTGCTTCTCCCTGCTATAGATTGTGAAGATGAACTGCCCTAGAATAAGGGGAGGAGTTGAGCCTGAACTGCGTGTGTGAGCTGAAGCTGCTACAGTGAGAACTGTGTGCTGTTTGCTACAAGAAAGGTCCCACAGCCTGGGACGTCGTGTACTTGTGAAATTTGCAAGACTTTTCCGGGTACAGCAAAGGTGGCTGTTCTGTGCTAGTTTGTGAAGCCACGAAGATACTGAGAAAGGGACTTATAGTTTCCAGGAGCATCCCTAGGATCCAGAAGCAAGGAGAAGACCACGCTTCACAGAGCTGACAGAAAGCCGTGCGCACCACCATATAGACTGCTGGGGGCCCCACTGGGACTGGACCTGAGTCCCCAACATCACCGTAAGTCTGTTCCTGTTTGGTGCACCTGTTAGGGCCTAGTGTAGGCTTCAGTAGTCAGTACACGGCAGCCGTGGGGCCTGCTTAGTAAAGGTCAGGGAGGTTATATGTAGAGTAGCATCGTTATTTGTTATTGTTTAAATTTGCTTGTGAGACATATTTTGAGTCTGTAATAGTTGGAGCACTGTGCTATTTTACGGACAAGATAAACTGTATAAGTCTTGTAAAGTGTCTCTTGCCATTGCATACCCCTGTTTGCATCTTCCTCACCCACTTCATTCCTTGCCTCCCAATAAATCTACCCTTTGTTGTTTGCACCTCATCTTGTGTACAGTAGTCTTCCTGCACCGTGATGGTCCCCCGGCCATCTCTTCAAGTGGCGCTGCGAGCAGGGTACTGTCACTAAGATGGAGGCAGCAGACAGCAATGGCGGGAATGCTAACATTAATGGGGATGCTGTGGGCATTGGTGGAACCCCTGCAAGGACACTCCCTATGGGCACCATATTTAGTGTGCTACCAAAGTTTGACGGCGAGAATATGCCACTGTCAGACTGGGTGTCCCAGCTGCAAAGCACCCTGAAGATTTATAACATCAGCCCAGACCTTGAAGCAGACATCGCTTTAACTACCCTAGAGGGAGAAGCCCGCAAAAACGTCTGCCTACAACCAGAACTCATCCGTAGTACCCTGAAGGAGCTAGTGAAGTTCCTGGAACAGATCTACGGCGAGACTGCTTGCGCGGGACACCTTGGCGCCAATTTTTTCTCTAGGCTGCAGCGGGAAGAAAAAGGAATTTCTCAGTATGCAACAGCACTGCAAGAAGTGTTAGCAGAGGCGCAGAGAAAGGAGACGGAAGTGCAGCGCCCCAGAGTCCTGGTCGTTGCAGTACTGATGCTCCGCCGCTAAGGGGGGCTATGGTACATCTGATGGCACTGAAGGAGTTCACCTGACCAGGTATCACAGACACCAATACACTTCACAGTCTGGCCTCCAGGGGGAGCTAAGGGTGCTATGTGTCATGATTCTCAATGGCGAGAGAACATAGCCCAGCATATATGAGAACTAGCTCTTGGAAGATGGAAACTATACTGACCATGAACTAAACCTGCCGCACAACTAGAAGTGGCCGGGTAGCATGCCTACGTTTTTTTATCCCTAGATGCCCAGCGCCAGCCGGAGAACTACCTAATCCTAGCAGAGGAAAAGACAGTCCTGGCTCACCTCTAGAGAAATTTTCCCAAAAGGCAGACAGAGACCCCCACATATATTGGCGGTGATTTTAGATGAAATGACAAACGTAGTATGAAAATAGGTTTAGCAAAATCGAGGTCCGCTTACTAGATAGCAGGAAGACAGAAAGGGCACTTTCATGGTCAGCAGAAAACCCTATCAAAACACCATCCAGAAATTACTTTAAGACTCTAGCATTAACTCATAACACCAGAGTGGCAATTTCTGCTCACAAGAGCTTTCCAGACACAGTAACGAAACAGCAGCTGTGAACAGGAACAAAATGCATAAACACACAAGGACAAAAGTCCAACTTAGCTGGGAGTTGTCTAGTAGCAGGAACATGCACAGAAAGGCTTCTGATTACATTGTTGACCGGCATGAAACTGACAGAGGAGCAAGGTTATATAGCGACTCCCACATCCTGATAGGAGCAGGTGAACAGAGAGGATGATGCACACAAGTTCAATTCCACAAGTGGCCACCGGGGGAGCCCAGAATCCAATTTCACAACAGAACCCCCCCCTCAAGGAGGGGGCACCGAACCCTCACCAGAACCACCAGGGCGATCAGGATGAGCCCTATGAAAGGCACGGACAAGATCGGAGGCATGAACATCAGAGGCAGTGACCCAAGAATTATCCTCCTGACCGTATCCCTTCCATTTGACCAGATACTGGAGTTTCCGTCTGGAAACACGAGAGTCTAAGATCTTTTCCACAACGTACTCCAACTCACCCTCAACCAACACCGGAGCAGGAGGCTCAACGGAAGGCACAGCCGGTACCTCATACCTGCGCAACAATGACCGATGAAAAACATTATGAATCGAAAAGGATGCAGGGAGGTCCAAACGGAAGGACACAGGGTTCAGAATCTCCAATATCTTGTACGGGCCGATGAACCGAGGCTTAAACTTAGGAGAAGAAACCCTCATGGGGACAAAACGAGAAGACAACCACACCAAGTCCCCAACACAAAGCCGAGGACCAACACGACGACGGCGGTTGGCAAAAAGCTGAGTCTTCTCCTTGGACAACTTCAAATTGTCCACCACCTGCCCCCAAATCCGATGCAACCTCTCCACCACAGCATCCACTCCAGGACAATCCGAAGATTCCACTTGACCGGAGGAAAATCGAGGATGAAACCCCGAATTACAGAAAAACGGGGACACCAAGGTGGCAGAGCTGGCCCGATTATTGAGGGCGAACTCCGCCAAAGGCAAAAAAGCAACCCAATCATCCTGATCCGCAGACACAAAACACCTCAAATATGTCTCCAAGGTCTGATTAGTCCGCTCGGTCTGGCCATTAGTCTGAGGATGGAAAGCAGACGAAAAAGACAAATCTATGCCCATCCTAGCACAGAATGCCCGCCAAAATCTAGACACGAATTGGGTCCCTCTGTCAGAAACGATATTTTCCGGAATACCATGCAAACGAACAACATTTTGAAAAAACAGAGGAACCAACTCGGAAGAAGAAGGCAACTTAGGCAAGGGAACCAGATGGACCATCTTAGAGAAACGGTCACACACCACCCAGATGACAGACATCTTCTGAGAAACAGGCAGATCCGAAATAAAATCCATCGAGATGTGCGTCCAAGGCCTCTTCGGGATAGGCAAGGGTAACAACAATCCACTAGCCCGAGAACAACAAGGCTTGGCCCGAGCACAAACGTCACAAGACTGCACAAAGCCTCGCACATCTCGTGACAGGGAAGGCCACCAGAAGGACCTTGCCACCAAATCCCTGGTACCAAAGATTCCAGGATGACCTGCCAACGCAGAAGAATGAACCTCAGAGATGACTCTACTGGTCCAATCATCAGGAACAAACAGTCTACCAGGTGGGCAACGATCAGGTCTATCCGCCTGAAACTCCTGCAAGGCCCGCCGCAGGTCTGGAGAAACGGCAGACAATATCACTCCATCTTTAAGGATACCTGTGGGCTCAGAATTACCAGGGGAGTCAGGCTCAAAACTCCTAGAAAGGGCATCCGCCTTAACATTCTTAGAACCCGGTAGGTAAGACACCACAAAATTAAACCGAGAGAAAAACAACGACCAGCGCGCCTGTCTAGGATTCAGGCGCCTGGCAGACTCAAGGTAAATTAAATTTTTGTGGTCAGTCAATACCACCACCTGATGTCTGGCCCCCTCAAGCCAGTGACGCCACTCCTCAAAAGCCCACTTCATGGCCAAAAGCTCCCGATTCCCAATATCATAATTCCGCTCGGCGGGCGAAAATTTACGGGAAAAAAAAGCACAAGGTCTCATCACGGAGCAGTCGGAACTTCTCTGCGACAACACCGCCCCAGCTCCGATTTCAGAAGCGTCGACCTCAACCTGAAAAGGAAGAGCAACATCAGGCTGACGCAACACTGGGGCGGAAGAAAAGCGGCGCTTGAGCTCCCGAAAGGCCTCCACAGCATCAGGGGACCAATCAGCAACATCAGCACCCTTCTTAGTCAAAATCAGTCAATGGTTTTACAACATCAGAAAAACCAGCAATAAATCGACGATAAAAGTTAGCAAAGCCCAAAAATTTCTGAAGACTCTTAAGAGAAGAGGGTTGCGTCCAATCACCAATAGCCTGAACCTTGACAGGATCCATCTCGATGGAAGAGGGGGAAAAAATGTATCCCAAGAAGGAAATCTTTTGAACCCCAAAAACACACTTAGAACCCTTCACACACAAGGAATTAGACCGCAAAACCTGAAAAACCCTCCTGACCTGCTGGACATGAGAGTCCCAGTCATCCGAAAAAATCAGAATATCATCCAGATACACAATCATAAATTTATCCAAATAATCGCGGAAAATGTCATGCATAAAGGACTGGAAGACTGAAGGGGCATTTGAAAGACCAAAAGGCATCACCAAATACTCAAAATGGCCCTCGGGCGTAATAAATGCGGTTTTCCACTCATCCCCCTGCTTGATTCGCACCAAATTATACGCCCCACGGAGATCAATCTTAGAGAACCACTTGGCCCCCTTTATACGAGCAAACAAATCAGTAAGCAGTGGTAACGGATATTGATATTTAACCGTGATTTTATTCAAAAGTCGATAATCAATACACGGCCTCAAAGAGCCGTCCTTCTTAGACACAAAGAAAAAACCGGCTCCTAAGGGAGATGACGAAGGACGAATATGTCCCTTTTCCAAGGACTCCTTTATATATTCTCGCATAGCAGCGTGTTCAGGCACAGACAGATTAAATAAACGACCCTTAGGGTATTTACTACCCGGGATCAAGTCTATGGCACAATCGCACTCCCGGTGCGGAGGTAGTGAACCAACCTTGGGTTCTTCAAAAACGTCACGAAAGTCAGACAAGAATTCAGGAATCTCAGAGGGAATAGATGATGAAATGGAAACCAAAGGTACGTCCCCATGAGTTCCTTTACATCCCCAGCTTAACACAGACATAGCTCTCCAGTCGAGGACTGGGTTATGAGATTGCAGCCATGGCAATCCCAGCACCAAAACATCATGTAGATTATACAGCACCAGAAAGCGAATAACCTCCTGGTGATCCGGATTAACACGCATAGTCACTTGTGTCCAGTATTGTGGTTTATTACTAGCCAATGGGGTGGAGTCAATCCCTTTCAGAGGTATCGGAGCCTCCAATGGCTCCAAATCATACCCACAGCGTTTGGCAAAGGACCAATCCATAAGACTCAAAGCAGCGCCAGAGTCGACATAGGCGTCCGCGGTAATAGATGACAAAGAACAAATCAGGGTCACAGATAGAATAAACTTAGACTGTAAAGTGCTAATTGAAACAGACTTGTCAGGCTTCTTAGTACGCTTAAAGCATGCTGATATAACATGAGTTGAATCACCACAATAGAAGCACAACCCATTTTTTCGTCTAAAATTCTGCCGCTCGCTTCTGGACAGAATTCTATCACATTGCATATTTTCTGGCGTTTTCTCAGTAGACACCGCCAAATGGTGCACAGGTTTGCGCTCCCGCAGACGCCTATCGATCTGAATAGCCATCGTCATAGACTCATTCAGACTCGCAGGCACAGGGAACCCCACCATAACATCCTTAATGGCATCAGAGAGACCTTCTCTGAAAATCGCCGCCAGGGCGCACTCATTCCACTGAGTAAGCACAGACCATTTGCGGAATTTTTGGCAGTATATTTCAGCTTCATCTTGCCCCTGAGACAAGGACATCAAGGCCTTTTCCGCCTGAAGCTCTAAATGAGGTTCCTCATAAAGCAACCCCAAGGCCAGAAAAAACGCATCCACATTGAGCAACGCAGGATCCCCTGGTGCCAATGCAAAAGCCCAGTCTTGAGGGTCGCCCCGGAGCAAGGAAATTACAATCCTGACCTGCTGTGCAGGGTCTCCGGCAGAGCGAGACTTCAGGGACAAAAACAATTTGCAATTATTTTTAAAATTTTGAAATTGAGATCTATTCCCCGAGAAGAATTCAGGCAAAGGAATTCTAGGCTCAGACATAGGTGCATGAACAACAAAATCTTGCAAATTTTGTACCTTTGTGGCGAGATTATTCAAACCTGTAGCTACACTCTGAAGATCCATTTGAAACAGGTGAACACAGAGCCATTCAAGGATTAGAAGGAGAGAAAGAGAGGAAGGCTGCAGTATAGGCAGACTAGCAAGTGATTCAATTAAGAGCACACTCAGAACTAGAGGAAAAAAAAAAAAAAAAAAAATTGTAGCAGACTTCTTTTTTCTCTCCTTTCTCAGCCAGTAATTTAACCCTTTTTTGGGCTGGTCAAACTGTCATGATTCTCAATGGCGAGAGAACATAGCCCAGCATATATGAGAACTAGCTCTTGGAAGATGGAAACTATACTGACCATGAACTAAACCTGCCGCACAACTAGAAGTGGCCGGGTAGCATGCCTACGTTTTTTTATCCCTAGATGCCCAGCGCCAGCCGGAGAACTACCTAATCCTAGCAGAGGAAAAGACAGTCCTGGCTCACCTCTAGAGAAATTTTCCCAAAAGGCAGACAGAGACCCCCACATATATTGGCGGTGATTTTAGATGAAATGACAAACGTAGTATGAAAATAGGTTTAGCAAAATCGAGGTCCGCTTACTAGATAGCAGGAAGACAGAAAGGGCACTTTCATGGTCAGCAGAAAACCCTATCAAAACACCATCCAGAAATTACTTTAAGACTCTAGCATTAACTCATAACACCAGAGTGGCAATTTCTGCTCACAAGAGCTTTCCAGACACAGTAACGAAACAGCAGCTGTGAACAGGAACAAAATGCATAAACACACAAGGACAAAAGTCCAACTTAGCTGGGAGTTGTCTAGTAGCAGGAACATGCACAGAAAGGCTTCTGATTACATTGTTGACCGGCATGAAACTGACAGAGGAGCAAGGTTATATAGCGACTCCCACATCCTGATAGGAGCAGGTGAACAGAGAGGATGATGCACACAAGTTCAATTCCACAAGTGGCCACCGGGGGAGCCCAGAATCCAATTTCACAACAGCTATGTATTAGGCCACTCCTCACAATCTGGTAAAACTGGGGGTTAGATAGGAAGTTAGGGAGAAGCTGACTGGGTTAGAACCAGGCAACATCCTGTGGCAGAGGGTGTTGCAGGGGAAGATTCAGGGGGGTCCCTGTCAGGGGTGGGATACTGACAGAGGCCTAGCGAACAGAAAGAACGTTACGGGACCGCGCCTGCACTTCATCGCGGCGGTACCCCAAGAAAGGACAAGAAGCGAGGTTTATTGTGCTGAGTGAGAAACGAGATCAACGCAACAAGGAGAAACACCAGTAGGAGTCATGCTGTAAGACGAGGCAACATCCTACTGAGGCGCGTAGCCGGTGGCCGGAAACGCCGAGGAAGTATTGAGCTCCAGGCCTTACTTCAAACCTACGGCAGGACAGTCAGTTCTAGGCGGGCTGTCTCACCCAAAATCACCTAAGCAGACACAGGGGGCAACATTTGGAGAGGGGCGACTCTAGGGTCCCGGAAGAGCTCCGAGCCTACCTGTCATATGGGTGTGTCCTAGTCATATCATCTGGGGGGACGAAGAAGAACATCATCATCGAGTTGTGAGGGAACTTCAGAAACAGACACAACAGTTGTGGGGACTATCCCGTAAGCACAGCAGGGGAGGACCACAACACACAAGCGCTAGAAGGTAGGCACAGATTTCCACCTGCAAAGGGAATTCTGGAGGTGCCATCGGATCGACCGGACTCCGGTAGCCCGGTTGACCGTATTCCGGACTGAAGATCCTGAAGCCTTCAGTAAAGAGGTAAAGAGACTGCAACCTAGTGTCCTCGTTATTCACCACGACCTGCACCGCACTATAACATCATCACATTCTCAACTTTCACTGGACACCCCTCAGCAGGGTCACGGGCCGGGTCTAGTCACCATGACAACCCCAGAACTGAGACAGAGAGGCCTGGTACCGGGTACCCCTTGGCCCTGCGGCAGTGGGGGCGCTCCAGATGGATTTGACGGCATGGGCTCTAAAGACCGGATACACCGGGAGCAATTCATTCTGGGACTGCACAACACATTCTTGAGGCGAGCACTGTCAGAACGGGTCCGGGCAGATCCGGCCCTTACGTTTCATCAAATCCTGGCGGAAACAGTGGCCCGAAGTAAAGAAGAGAGCTATGCGTCTGGGGTGATGCGTGTCCAGGGTGCCAATTCCAGAGGGGACCCAAACCATCAAGAGGTGCTGGTCCAGGTGGTGCAAGACTTGCAGCGGTCCCTTGTTAACGTGCAAGAGAAACTGACCCAGATGGAGCAAAGAGTGGGGGAACTACAAGAGCCTGACCCACCATACTCATGCAACCATTCTTCAGCCCGATCGACAAGGGATCAGTGGGAACAAGCCCCCTCCCGTCAGGCATCTGAGGCATGAGGACAGGCTCGAGGTGCCCCCCGGCGAGGTGGAGGCATCCAATGCTGGGAATGTAGAGGATGGGGGCACCTTGCTAGAGACTGTCGGAACTATACTCAAGGCCAGCGGAAGCCGCCGTTAAACTACCAACCCCCGCAGTAGTGCAGCACTCTGCGGGGGAGGCGAGGAGAGAGGCCATATCATAACGAACACTTGATTGCTGGGAGTCCCATCCTACGTGCTGAATTTGAGGGAGATCTAGTGGATTGCCTGGTAGATATCGGGTCACAAGTGACGACGATGCCAGAAACGTATTTCAAGCAGCATTTCCAGGCCCTGGCTGTTATGACCCCAATGGCAGAGGGTCTCAAAAGTACATACCAAGTCTGCAAACACAAAAAACCAGCTCATAGGGCAGTGGTAAATGGGCTGACCGTATATCTAATCCTAGCACCACAAATAGCAGCAGCCGGGGAACGTGCCTACGTTGGTTCTAGACGTCTCGCGCCAGCCGGAGAACTAACTAACCCTAGAAGGGAAAAGATAGACCTTTCTTGCCTCCAGAGAAAAGACCCCAAAAGTTGGATACAAGCCCCCAACAAATAATAACGGTGAGGTAAGAAGAAAAGACAAACGAAAGAAGGAACTAGATATTTAGCAAAGAGAGGCCCACTGACTAATAGCAGAATATAGTAAGATGACTTATACGGTCAGCAAAAACCCTATCAAAATTTCCACGCTGGATATTCAAGAACCCCCGAACCGTCTAACGGCCCGGGGGGAGAATACCAACCCCCTAGAGCTTCCAGCAAAATCAGGAATCACATTTAGTACAAGCTGGACAAAAAAATAGAGCAATGCAAATAACCAAAAAACAAAAAAGAAGGACTTAGCTTAATTTTGCAAGAACCAGGACCAGCAGACAGGAGCAAACAGAAAGGAACTGATTACAACGATGCCAGGCACCAGACTGAGAATTCAGGAAGTTAATATAGCAACACCCCTGGACTAACGACCCAGGTGGGTGCCAAACTGAGGAAAGACAATCCCAGAGTCATATCACTAGTGACCACAAGAGGGAGCCAAAAAAGTCTAATTCACAACAGTACCCCCCCTTTAAGGAGGGGTCACCGAACCCTCACCAAGACCACCAGGGCGATCAGGATGAGCAGCGTGAAAGGCACGAACTAAATCGGCCGCATGCACATCAGAGGCAACCACCCAGGAATTATCCTCCTGACCATAGCTCTTCCACTTGACCAGATACTGAAGCCTCCGCCTGGAGAGACGAGAATCCAAGATCTTCTCCACCACGTACTCCAACTCGCCCTCAACCAACACCGGAGCAGGAGGCTCAACAGAAGGAACCACAGGTACAACGTACCGCCGCAACAAAGACCTATGGAACACGTTGTGAATGGCAAACGACACCGGAAGATCCAAGCGAAAGGACACAGGATTAAGGATTTCCAATATCTTGTAAGGACCGATGAAGCGAGGCTTAAATTTAGGAGAGGAGACCTTCATAGGAACAAATCGAGAAGACAGCCATACCAAATCCCCAACACGAAGTCGGGGACCCACACCGCGGCGGCGGTTGGCAAAACGCTGAGCCTTCTCCTGTGACAACTTTAAGTTGTCCACCACATGATTCCAAATCTGCTGCAACCTATCCACCACGGAATCTACCCCAGGACAGTCAGAAGGCTCCACATGTCCCGAGGAAAAACGAGGATGGAAACCAGAGTTGCAGAAAAATGGCGAAACCAAAGTAGCGGAACTAGCCCGATTATTAAGGGCAAACTCAGCCAACGACAAGAAGGTCACCCAATCATCCTGATCTGCAGAAACAAAACACCTCAAATAAGCCTCCAGAGTCTGATTAGTTCGCTCCGTTTGTCCATTAGTCTGAGGATGAAAGGCAGACGAAAACGACAAATCAATGCCCATCTTAGCAAAAAAGGATCGCCAGAACCTGGAAACAAACTGTGATCCTCTGTCAGACACGATATTCTCAGGAATGCCGTGTAAACGAACCACATTCTGAAAGAACAAAGGAATCAGATCGGAAGAGGAAGGCAGCTTAGGCAAAGATACCAAATGGACCATCTTGGAAAAGCGATCACATACCACCCAGATGACAGACATTCCTTGAGACACCGGAAGATCTGAGATGAAATCCATGGAAATGTGTGTCCAAGGCCTCTTCGGGACAGGCAAGGGCAAGAGCAACCCGCTGACACGAGAACAGCAAGGCTTAGCTCGAGCACAAGTCCCACAGGACTGCACAAAAGACCGCACATCCCGTGACAAGGAAGGCCACCAAAAGGACCTAGCCACCAAATCTCTGGTGCCAAAAATTCCCGGATGCCCTGCCAACACCGAGGAATGAACCTCGGAAATGACTCTGCTGGTCCACTTATCAGGAACAAACAGTCTGTCAGGTGGACAAGAGTCAGGTCTACCAGCCTGAAATCTCTGCAACACACGTCACAAATCCGGAGAAATGGCTGACAAGATAACTCCCTCTTTAAGAATACCAACTGGTTCTGCGACTCCAGGAGAGTCAGGCACAAAGCTCCTTGAAAGAGCATCAGCCTTCACATTCTTTGAACCTGGTAAATACGAGACCACAAAGTCAAAACGGGAGAAAAACAATGACCAGCGGGCCTGTCTAGGATTCAGGCATTTAGCAGACTCGAGATACATCAGATTTTTGTGATCAGTCAAGACCACCACACGATGCTTAGCACCCTCGAGCCAATGACGCCACTCCTCAAATGCCCACTTCATGGCCAACAACTCCTGATTGCCAACATCATAATTCCGCTCAGCAGGCGAAAACTTCCTAGAGAAAAAAGCACATGGTCTCATTACAGAGCAACCAGGGCCTCTCTGCGACAAAACGGCCCCTGCCCCAATCTCAGAAGCATCCACTTCAACCTGAAAGGGAAGTGAGACATCAGGCTGGCACAAAACAGGCGCCGAAGTAAACCGGCGCTTCAACTCTTGGAAAGCTTCCACGGCTGCAGGAGCCCAGTTAGAAACATCAGAACCTTTCTTGGTCATATCCGTCAAAGGTTTAACAACGCTAGAAAAGTTAGCGATAAAACGACGGTAGAAGTTAGCAAAACCCAAGAACTTCTGAAGACTCTTAACTGACGTGGGTTGAGTCCAATCATGAATAGCTCGGACCTTGACTGGGTCCATCTCCACTGCAGAAGGGGAAAAAATAAAACCCAAAAAGGGAACCTTCTGTACTCCAAAGAGACACTTTGAGCCCTTAACAAACAAAGCATTCTCACGCAAAACCTGAAACACCATCCTGACCTGCTCTACATGCGAGTCCCAATCATCAGAAAAAAACAGAATATCATCCAGATAAACAATCATAAATTTATCCAGATACTTCCGGAAAATATCATGCATAAAGGACTGAAACACTGAAGGAGCATTAGAGAGCCCAAAAGGCATCACCAAGTACTCAAAATGACCTTCGGGCGTATTAAATGCAGTTTTCCATTCATCTCCTTGCTTAACCCCTTCACCCCCAAGGGTGGTTTGCACGTTAATGACCGGGCCAATTTTTACAATTCTGACCACTGTCCCTTTATGAGGCTATAACTCTGGAACGCTTTGACGGATCTTGGCGATTCTGACATTGTTTTCTCGTGACATATTGTACTTCATGTTAGTGGTAAAATTTATTCGATATAACTTGCATTTATTTGTGAAAAAAACGAATATTTGGCGAAAATTTTGAAAATTTCGCAATTTTCCAACTTTGAATTTTTATGCCCTTAAATCACAGACATATGTCACGCAAAATACTTAATAAGTAACATTTCCCACATGTCTACTTTACATCAGTACAATTTTGGAACCAAAATTTTTTTTTGTGACGGAGTTATAAGGGTTAAAAGTTGACCAGCAATTTCTCATTTTTACAACACCATTTTTTTTTAGGGACCACATCTCATTTGAAGTCATTTTGAGGGGTCTATATGATAGAAAATACTCAAGTGTGACACCATTCTAAAAACTGCACCCCTCAAGGTGCTCAAAACCACATTCAAGAAGTTTATTAACCCTTCAGGTGTTTCACAGGAATTTTTTGAATGTTTAAATAAAAATGAGCATTTAACTTTTTTTCACACACAATTTATTTCAGCTCCAATTTGTTTTATTTTACCAAGGGTAACAGGAGAAAATGGACCCCCAAAGTTGTTGTACAATTTGTCCTGAGTACGCTGATACCCCATATGTGAGGGTAAACCACTGTTTGGGCGTATGGCAGAGCTCGGAAGGAAAGGAGCGCCATTTGACTTTTCAATGCAAAATTGACTGGAATTGAGATGGGACGCCATGTTGCGTTTGGAGAGCCCCTGATGTGCCTAAACACTGAAACCCCCTACAAGTGACACCATTTTGGAAAGTAGACCCCCTAAGGAACTTATCTTGATGTGTGGTGAGCACTTTGACCCACCAAGTGCTTCACAGAAGTTTATAATGCAGAGCCGTAAAAATAAAAAATCATATTTTTTCACAAAAATGATCTTTTTGCCCCCAATTTTTTATTTTCCCAAGGGTAAGAGAAGAAATTGGACCCCAAAAAATGTTGTGCAATTTGTCCTGAGTACGATGATACCCCATATGTGGGTGTAAACCATTGTTTGGGCGCATGGCAGAGCTTGGAAGGGAAGGAGCGCCATTTGACTTTTCAATGCAAAATTGACTGGAATTGAGATGGGACGCCATGTTGCGTTTGGAGAGCCCCTGATGTGCCTAAACATTGAAACTCCCTACAAGTGACACCATTTTGGAAAGTAGACCCCCTAAGGAACTTATCTAGATGTGTGGTGAGCACTTTGACCCACCAAGTGCTTCACAGAAGTTTATAATGCAGAGCCGTAAAAATAAAAAATCATATTTTTTCACAAAAATGATCTTTTCGCCCCCAATTTTTTATTTTCCCAAGGGTAAGAGAAGAAATTGGACCCCAAAAAATGTTGTGCAATTTGTCCTGAGTACGCTGATACCCCATATGTGGGTGTAAACCATTGTTTGGGCGCATGGCAGAGCTTGGAAGGGAAGGAGCGCCATTTGACTTTTCAATGCAAAATTGACTGGAATTGAGATGGGACGCCATGTTGCGTTTGGAGAGCCCCTGATGTGCCTAAACACTGAAACCCCCTACAAGTGACACCATTTTGGAAAGTAGACCCCCTAAGGAACTTATCTTGATGTGTGGTGAGCACTTTGACCCACCAAGTGCTTCACAGAAGTTTATAATGCAGAGCCGTAAAAATAAAAAATCATATTTTTTCACAAAAATGATCTTTTCGCCCCCAATTTTTTATTTTCCCAAGGGTAAGAGAAGAAATTGGACCCCAAAAAATGTTGTGCAATTTGTCCTGAGTACGCTGATACCCCATATGTGGGTGTAAACCATTGTTTGGGCGCATGGCAGAGCTTGGAAGGGAAGGAGCGCCATTTGACTTTTCAATGCAAAATTGACTGGAATTGAGATGGGACGCCATGTTGCGTTTGGAGAGCCCCTGATGTGCCTAAACATTGAAACTCCCTACAAGTGACACCATTTTGGAAAGTAGACCCCCTAAGGAACTTATCTAGATGTGTTTTGAGAGCTTTGAACCCCCAAGTGTTTCACTACAGATTATAACGCAGAGCCGTGAAAATAATTTTTATTTTTTTTCTCAAAAATGATTTTTTAGCACCCAGCTTTGTATTTTTACAAGGGTAACAGAATAAATTGGACCCCAAAATTTGTTTTCCAATTTGTCCTGAGTACGCTGATACCCCATATGTGGGGGGGAACCACTGTTTGGGCGCATGACAGAGCTCGGAAGGGAAGGAGCGCCATTTGGAATGCAGACTTAAATGGATTGGTCAGCAGCCGTCACGTTGCATTTGCAGAGCCCCTGATGTACCCAAACAGTACAAACCCCCCACAAGTGACCCCATATTGGAAACTAGACCTCCCAAAGAACTTATCTAGATGTGTTTTGAGAACTTTGAACCCCCAAGTGTTTCACTAAAGTTTATAGCGCAAAGCCGTGAAAATAAAAATTCTTTTTTTTTTTCACAAAAATGATTTTTTAGCCCCCAGTTTTGTATTTTCACAAGGGTAACAGGATAAATTAGACCCCAAAAGTTGTTGTCCAATTTGTCCTGAGTACGCTGATACCCCATATGTGGGGGGGAACCACTGTTTGGGTGCATGACAGAGCTCGGAAGGGAAGGAGCGCCATTTGGAATGCAGCCTTAAATGGATTGGTCTGCAGGCGTCACGTTGCATTTGCAGAGCCCCTGATGTACCCAAACAGTACAAACCCCCCACAAGTGACCCCATATTGGAAACTAGACCTCCCAAGGAACTTATCTAGATGTGTTGTGAGAACTTTGAACCCCCAAGTGTTTCACTACAGTTTATAACGCAGAGCCGTGAAAATAAAACATCTTTTTTTTCCCACAAAAATGATTTTTAGCCCCCCAAATTTTTATTTTCCTAAGGATAACAAGAGAACTTGGACCCCAGAAGTTGTTGTTCAATTTGTCCCGAGTACGCTGATAACACATATGTTGGGGTAAACCCCTTTTTGGGCGCACGGGAGAGCTCGGAAGGGAAGGAGCACTGTTTTACTTTTTCAACACAGAATTGGCTGGAATTGAGATTGGACGCCATGTCGCGCTTGTAGAGCCCCTGATGTGCCTGGACAGTGGAAACTCCCCAATTCTACCTGAAACCCTAACCCAAACACACCCCTAACCCTAATCCCAACGGTAACCCTAACCACACCCCTAGCCCTGACACACCCATAATTCTAATCCCAACCCTAATCCAAACGTAAATGTAATCCAAACCCTAACCCTAACTTTAGCCCCAACCCTAACTTTACCTCCAACCCTAGCCCTAACCCTAACCCTAACCCTACCCCTAACCCTAACCCTAACCCTAAACGTGACTGAAATACGTGGCACTGAAATACGTGGCACTGAAATACGTGGCACTGAAATACGTGGCACTGAAATACGTGGCACTGAAATACGTGATACGTGGCACTTAAATACGTGGCACTGAAACACGTGGCACTGAAATACGTGATACGTGGCACTGAAATACGTGGCACTGAAATACGTGGCACTGAAATACGTGGCACTGAAATACGTGGCACTGAAATACGTGGCACTGAAATACGTGGCACTGAAATACGTGGCACTGAAATACGTGGCACTGAAATATGTGATACGTGGCACTGATACGTGGCACTGATACGTGGCACTGAAATACGTGGCACTGAAATACGTGGCACTGAAATACGTGGCACTGAAATACGTGGCACTGAAATACGTGGCACGTGGCACTGAAATACGTGGCACTGAAATACGTGGCACTGAAATACGTGATACGTGGCACTTAAATACGTGGCACTGAAATACGTGATACGTGGCACTGAAATACGTGGCACTGAAATACGTGGCACTGAAATACGTGGCACTGAAATACGTGGCACTGAAATACGTGGCACTGAAATACGTGGCACTGAAATACGTGCACTGAAATACGTGGCACTGAAATACGTGGTACTAAAATATGTGGCACTGAAATACGTGATACGTGGCACTGAAATACGTGATACGTGGCACTGAAATATGTGATACGTGGCACTGAAATACGTGGCACTGAAACACGTGGCACTGAAATACGTGGCACTGAAATACGTGGCACTGAAATACGTGGCACTATGACTGTCAGAAAATGTTCATTAAACGGTTAGGGGTGAGGTTAGGGGTAGAGTTAGGGTTAGGGTTTGGATCCCTTTATCACCTTGATGGTGGTGGGTGGCTTTTCAGTGTGTTTAAATGCATGCGTTTTTAACGCAAGCAAACGCATGTGCTTAAAAACGCAAGAAAATACTGCAGGTTGTATTTCTGAAAATGAACGCATGCAGAAAAAAAACGCATGCGTTTGAAAACGCGACCAAACGCGTACAAAAAAACCGCATGCGTTTTCAATGTTAAATATAGGGAAAAAATGCATGCGTTTTTTGTGCAAAAAACGCTGCAGACAAAAACGCAAGTGTGAAACCAGCGACGCTTTTTATAGCAAAAAAGTTTTTGCGTCTCCACATTTTGAGACCTATAATTTTTCCACATTTTGCTCCACAGAGTCATGTGAGGTCTTGTTTTTTGCGGGACGAGTTGACGTTTTTATTGGTAACATTTTCGGACACGTGACCGTTTTTGATCGCTTTTTATTCCGATTTTTGTGAGGCAGAATGACCAAAAACCAGCTATTCATGAATTTCTTTTGGGGGAGGCGTTTATACCGTTCCGCGTTTGGTAAAATTGATAAAGCAGTTTTATTCTTCGGGTCAGTACGATTACAGCGATACCTCATTTATATCATTTTTTTATGTTTTGGCGCTTTTATACGATAAAAACTAAAATATAGAAAAAATAATTATTTTCGTATCGCTTTATTCTCAGGACTATAACTTTTTTATTTTTTTGCTGATAATGTTGTATGGCGGCTTGTTTTTTGCGGGACAAGATGACGTTTTCAGCGGTACCATGGATATTTATATCAGTCTTTTTGATCGCGTGTTATTCCACTTTTTGTTCGGCGGTATGGTAATAAAGCGTTGTTTTTTGCCTCGTTTTTTTTTTTTTTTTCTTACGGTGTTTACTGAAGGGGTTAACTAGTGGGGCAGTTTTATAGGTTGGGTCGTTACGGACGCGGCGATACTAAATATGTGTACTTTTATTGTTTTGTTTTTTTTATTTAGATAAAGAAATGTATTTATGGGAATAATATATTTTTTTTTATTATTATTTATTTAGGATTTTTTTTTTTTTTTTTTTTACACATGTGGAAAAAATTTTTTTTAACTTTTTTACTTTGTCCCAGGGGGGGACATCACAGATCATTGATCTGGCAGTGTGCACAGCACTCTGCCAGATCGACGATCTGCTGTGCAGGGCTGCAGGCTTACCAAGTGTCTGCTCTGAGCAGACACTCGGTAAGCCACCTCCTTCCCTGCAGGACCCGGATGCCGCGGCCATCTTGGATCCGGGACCTGCAGCCAGGAAGGAGGTAGGAGACCCTCGCAGCAACGCGATCACATCGCGTTGCTCCGGGGGTCTCAGGGAAGCCCGCAGGGAGCCCCCTCCCTGCGCGATGCTTCCCTATACCGCCGGTACACCGCGATCATGTTTGATCGCGGTGTGCCGGGGGTTAATGTGCCGGGGGCGGTCCGTGACCGCTCCTGGCACATAGTGCCGGATGTCAGCTGCGATATGCAGCTGACACCCGGCCGCGATCGGCCGCGCTCCCCCCGTGAGCGCCGCTGATCGGTGATGACGTACTATCCCGTCGGCGGTCATACGGGCCCACCCCACCTCGACGGGATAGTACGTCAAATGTCGGGAAGGGGTTAATGCGCACAAGGTTGTACGCACCACGAAGATCTATCTTGGTGAACCATTTGGCACCTTTAATCCGGGCAAACAAGCCCGACAACAGAGGCAAAGGATACTGAAATTTAACAGTGATTTTATTCAGAAGCCGATAGTCAATACAAGGTCTCAAAGATCCGTCCTTCTTGGCCACAAAAAAGAATCCCGCACCAAGAGGGGAAGAAGATGGACGGATATGCCCCTTCTCTAGAGATTCCTTGATATACGAACGCATTGCGGTATGCTCAGGTACAGACAGATTAAATAATCTTCCCTTAGGAAATTTACTACCTGGAATCAAATCTATAGCGCAGTCACAGTCCCTATGAGGAGGAAGAGCACTGGACCTGGACTCGCTGAATACATCCTGATAATCAGACAAATACTCAGGAACTTCCGAAGGAGTAGAGGAAGCAATAGACACCGGCGGAGAATCACCATGAATTTCCTGACAGCCCCAACTTGACACAGACATTGCCTTCCAATCCAAGACTGGATTATGGGTCTGTAACCATGGCAGACCCAAAACGACCAAATCATGCATTTTATGCAGAACAAGAAAACGAATCACCTCCCGATGTTCAGGAGTCATGCACATGGTTACCTGTGTCCAAAACTGCGGTTTATTTTCCGCCAATGGCGTAGCATCAATACCTCTAAGAGGGATAGGATTTACCAATGGCTCAAGAACAAAACCACAGCGCTTGGCAAATGACAGATCCATAAGACTCAGGGCAGCACCTGAATCCACAAACGCCATAACAGGGTAGGAGGACAATGAGCAAATTAAAGTCACAGACAAAATAAATTTAGGTTGCAAATTACCAATGGCGACAGGACTAACAACCCTTGTTAGGCGTTTAGAGCATGCTGATATAACGTGTAGAATCACCACAGTAAAAACACAACCCATTCTGACGTCTATGATTTTTCCGTTCATTTCTAGTCTGAATTCTACCACATTGCATTAAATCAGGTGTTTGTTCAGACAACACCACCAGAGGATTCGCGGCTTTGCGCTCCCGCAAACGCCGGTCAATTTGAATAGCCAGCGCCATGGAATCATTCAGACTTGTAGGAATGGGGAAACCCACCATCACATTCTTAATGGCTTCAGAAAGGCCATTTCTGAAATTTGCGGCCAGAGCACACTCATTTCACTGAGTAAGCACGGACCATTTCCGAAATTTTTGGCAATACACTTCAGCTTCATCCTGGCCCTGAGAAATAGCCAGCAAGGCTTTTTCTGCCTGAATTTCAAGATTGGGTTCCTCGTAAAGCAATCCGAGCGCCAGAAAAAACGCATCAATATTTGCCAATGCCGGATCTCCTGGCGCTAGCGAGAAAGCCCAATCCTGAGGGTCGCCCCGTAAGAAAGAGATAACAATTTTAACTTGCTGAGCTGAGTCTCCAGATGAACGGGGTCTCAGAGATAGAAACAATTTACAATTATTCCTGAAATTCCTAAACTTAAATCGGTCTCCAGAGAACAGTTCAGGAATAGGTATTTTAGGTTCAGACATTGGACTACTGGTAACAAAATCTTGTATGCCCTGCACACGAGCAGCAAGCTGATCTACACTTGTAATCAAGGTCTGGACATTCATGTCTGCAGCAAGCTCAAGCCACTCAGAGGTAAAGGGGAGGAAGAAAGAGAGAAAAAAAAAACTCAGAATTTCCTTTCTTATTATCCCACTTCTGCAATGCATTAAACATTCAACTTTGGCCTGGCATACTGTTATGACCCCAATGGCAGAGTCTCAAAAGTACATACCAAGTCTGCAAACACAAAAAACCAGCTCATAGGGCAGTGGTAACTGGGCTGAATGTATATCTAATCCTAGCACCACAAATAGCAGCAGCCGGGGAACGTGCCTACGTTGGTTCTAGACGTCTCGCGCCAGCCGGAGAACTAACTAACCCTAGAAGGGAAAAGATAGACCTTTCTTGCCTCCTGAGAAAAGACCCCAAAAGTTGGATACAAGCCCCCAACAAATAATAACGGTGAGGTAAGAAGAAAAGACAAACGTAAGAAGGAACTAGATATTTAGCAAAGAGAGGCCCACTGACTAATAGCAGAATATAGTAAGATGACTTATACGGTCAGCAAAAACCCTATCAAAATTTCCACGCTGGATATTCAAGAACCCCCGAACCGTCTAACGGCCCGGGGGGAGAATACCAGCCCCCTAGAGCTTCCAGCAAAATCAGGAATCACATTTAGTACAAGCTGGACAAAAAATAGAGCAATGCAAATAACCAAAAAACAAAAAAGAAGGACTTAGCTTAATTTTGCAAGAACCAGGACCAGCAGACAGGAGCAAACAGAAAGGAACTGATTACAACGATGCCAGGCACCAGACTGAGAATTCAGGAAGTTAATATAGCAACACCCCTGGACTAACGACCCAGGTGGGTGCCAAACTGAGGAAAGACAATCCCAGAGTAATATCACTAGTGACCACAAGAGGGAGCCAAAAAAGTCTAATTCACAACACCTGGCCAAGCCAGAAAAAGAGGCATTGATCCGGTTGTTTGCTGCCAACCAACAACCGATCCCGGTCACAGGGGTCGTGTGGATGAATATTCGAATCTGTGGGCAAGAAGTGGGGAGAAAAGGGATCCTGCTAGTCCCTGAGCCTATCAAAGAAGATGTGCCTGTTGTACTGGGAATGAATATCCTACGGGAACTCGATCAGATTATGTTTACCAAACGGGGACCTTGATATTGGAAGAAGGCTACTACACTGTTATGTTGGGCTGGTGGTTAGGAGCACTAGAAATGACCAGATGAGCAAACTAGCAATACAGGACGAGCTCTGGGAAGTGGAAGCTCTGCTGACCGCAACCCCTAATCCTATCACAACAACTAGAAATAGCCGTGGAGCGTTCCTGACTCTGCCTAGACGCCTCTTCACAGCCTAAGAGCTAACTACCCCTAAAGATAGAAAATACAGCCTATCTTGCCTCAGAGAAATTCCCCAAAGAAATAGGCAGCCCCCACATATATTGACTGTGAGTTAAGATGGAAGTCACAAACACAGGAATGAAATAGGTTTCAGCATAGGAGGCCAGACTAAACTAAACAGACTGAGGATAGAAAAGGTATCTTTGCGGTCAGCATAAAAAACTAACAAAAAACCACGCAGAGTGTGCAAAAGAAACCACCGCACCGACTCACGGCGTGGTGGTGCCTCTCTGCATCCCAGAGCTTCCAGCTAACAAGATAAATTCATTATAGCAAGCTGGACAAAAACACAGTGGTAACAAATAAGCCAGCAGGGACTTAGCTTTTGCTGAAGTAGACAGGTCATCTGAAAGATCCAAGAGAACTGAACCAGTACTAGGACATTGACAGCTGGCATCAAGTAACGATCTGAGTGGAGTTAAATAGAGCAGCCAGCCAAGACCTGAACGAGATCAGCTGGAGAAGGAATCTCAGAACCAGCAGCTCCACTCATAGCCACCAGAGGGAGTCCATGAACATAACTCGCCGAAGTACCATTCATAACCACAGGAGGGAGCTCAAGAACAGAATTCACAACACTACACATAAGCCTACTCAAGAAGCCCTTCAACGACTGATCCGCGTCTATGGGACGCAGAAGAGTGTGCCATCCTATCAGATGGTAGGGGTCATCAGGGATCCTGGTAAAGAACCTGTAATCCTGCCTCCCGAGCGAGAAACTATAGTATACCTTCCAGTGGGGATGCATCGCAACCTTGACGGGTTGGAAGTGATTGTTCAGCCTGTGGTAGGCGGAGGAGTGGACCAAGAAGTCATGATAGCTCGTACAGTAGCTGTGGTCCAGCGAGGACACGTCCCCATAAGAGCTTTGAATGTGGGCCCCGGGGAGGTCACCTTGCCACGAGGGACAGATCTGGCCCTGGTGTACCTACATAAGGGCAAAGTGGTGAGTCAGAAGGAGATGTCTTTATCGCCGAAAGAAGGTGCGGGGTGGACCCTAGCAGTTGCTGTGGGGGCTGAAGAGACGCCATCCCCGGAGTGGAGTGGACGGGTCATCCTTAATCAAATGGAAGTGGATGTGAAGGCTCTGGGCCCTGAGCGTGTGCAAGCAATAGAAGCTATGCTGTGGGAACATCAGGCCGCATTCGCCAGTCACGCCAAGGATTTCGGCTGTACTGAAGCAATCACGCACGAGATACCGACCGGAGAAGCTCGTCCAATTCGAGAAAGATACCGGCAGATCCCGCCCAAGATGTATCAAGAGGTGAAAACATTACTGAGGCAGATGCTGGATTCAGGAGTCGTGCAGAGTAGTCAGAGCCCTTGGGCAGCCCCGGTGGTACTCGTCAAGAAAAAGGATGGGACCATCCGGTTCTGTGTAGACTACAGGAAACTCAATGCCTGCACTGTTCGAGACTCGTATCCGTTGCCCCGCATCGAGGAATCCTTGACAGCGTTAGGGAAAGCCAAGTACTTCTCCACCCTGGACCTAGCAAGCGGATACTGGCAAGTAGCCGTGCCCGAGAAAGACAAAGAGAAAACCGCCTTCATCCTCCCTATGGGGCTGTTCGAGTTTAACCGGATGCCCTTCGGGCTCTCCAATGCTCCAGGCACATTTCAACGGCTGATAGAAAAGTGTTTGGGAGACTTAAATTTTGAGGCTACCCTGATCTATCTGGACGACATCATTGTGTTTTCGGCCTCATTCGAAGAACACCTTGCCCGGCTTGGACAGGTACTCGGAAGACTGCGGGCTCATAACCTGAAGGTGAAGCCAAAGAAGTGCCACCTCTTCAAGAGAGAGATCGAGTACCTGGGCCACATAGTGTCACAAGATGGAGTTCTACCCTCACCAGAAAAAGTGGCTGCTATCCAGATGTGGCCAGTCCCTCGCACGGTGAGAGAACTTCAGGCCTTTCTGGGGCTTGCCGGGTACTACCGCCGGTTTGTCAATGACTTCACGAAGGTGGCGGGTCCCCTGAATGAGCTGCTGAGGGGGACCGCCGGAGTGCCGAAGACCCAGTACATCCCTTGGGCCCAGAGACAAGATGAGGCCTTCCAGGCTATAAAGAATGCCCTTACTTCAGCCCCGTTTTTGGCCTATGCAGATTTCGATCAACCGTTCTTGTTGTACACAGACGGTAGCCTTCATGGACTCGGTGCTGTACTTTCTCAGATACAGGATGGACATGAGAGAGTCATCGGGTATGCCAGCAGGTCCCTGCGAGACAGCAAAAGAAACCCCCACAATTACAGCTCCTTCCGGTTAGAGCTCCTGGCCCTGGTGTGGGCCATGACAGAGAAGTTTGCGGGCTTCCTGGCAGGGACCAAGATTCAAGTTCGAACAGACAATAATCCCCTGGCCCACCTTGAGAATGCTAAATTGGGGGCCTTAGAACAACGATGGGTGGCTCGCCTAGCCAAGTTTGACTTTACCATCCGTTATCGCTCTGCTACCGAAAACGCAAATGCTGACGGGCTGTCAAGAGTGACTGTGGAGACTCCAGCGGGGATCTCGATGAACAACTCAAAGAGGAGGAGACCCCAGATTTTCGTAAGTTCAAGCCCCCAGTGGTTGCGGCCCAGTCAAGAAGGGAGGCCTGTGCACTACCCCGGTCCCTGGGGAGAACCAATGAGGAATGGGAACATGTTCAGGATGAAGACGAAGGGCTGAGACAGATGAAATGGTGAGTAACTCAGAAGCGGAAGCCTGGCAAACAAGAGAGAGATGATCTGGAAGCTGAAATGAAGAGTATCTTACACCAGTGGGATAGACTGGAAGTGCGAGAATCAGTGTTATATCGCAAGAGACAACAGCCAAAAGATGGGGAAGTAAGGTGGCAGGTGGTCATCCCAGGAAGAATGGCTCAAGAAGTAGCTAGAGAAGCCCACGAATTTGGAGCTAACTTCGGGCCCACAAAGACCTACCAATGGTTACAGCGATATGTGTATTGCCCCCGGTTGGAGTCTGTGGTGGAAGAGGTTTGCCGGCAATG
This sequence comes from Ranitomeya variabilis, assembly GCF_051348905.1. Taxonomy (NCBI): domain Eukaryota; kingdom Metazoa; phylum Chordata; class Amphibia; order Anura; family Dendrobatidae; genus Ranitomeya; species Ranitomeya variabilis. The sequence goes on from NC_135233.1 coordinate 477,593,912, forward strand.
TCGAGTATGCGACCTCATTAAGAGTACCGAACAGAGAGCACCCATCCAGACCATACAAACTAAGGAACCGCTAGAAGTCTTGATGATCGACTATCTCCTCGTGGGACACTCGGCCCGGGGGCTACAGTACTGTTTGGTGATGACTGATCATTTCTCCAAGTTCGCAGTAGTTACCCCGACTAGAGATCAGACTGCAGAGTCGGCGGCGCAAGCCATCTGTCAAGACTTCATCCTGGTGTATGGGTGCCCAAAGCGCATCCACTCTGACCAAGGCTCTTGTTTCCAAGGCAAGGTGATGGAAGAACTGTATCGTATGTATGGCATCGAGCGGTCCCTTACCACCCTTTACCATCCTCAAGGCAACGGAGCATGTGAACGCTTCAACCGAACCTTACTTCAAATGCTGAGAATGTTGGAGGAGGATAAGAAGGAGTGTTGGCAAGACTACCTGCCAGAGTTGGTCTGGACCAACAACAATCGGGTCCACTCCACCACGGGTTATACCCCCTATCTACTGCTGTTTGGAAGAGCTGGACGGGAGATCATTGAGCTGAATTTGGAACAGCCAGAGGAGCTGATGGAGCGAACGGTCACCTCATGGGTGAAAGAGCATCGGCAATGACTACAAACGATACGGCGGTTGGCGGGTCAGCAGCTGCAAGAAAAAGAGCATACAGGCCGTAAACCAATTCAAGAGTTACCACTCCAACCCGGAGACTGAGTATTAGTCAGAGAGAAGCGCCCCAAGGGAAAACTAAGTGAGAGATGGGAAGTACAGACTTATAGAGTAATCAAGCGAGTGTATGCTAACGGCCCTGTCTACAAGGTGCAAATTGAGAGTGGGGCGTCCGCCCCTAGAGTACTTCACAGAAATATGCTGAGGCCCTGCCGGTCTGAGATCTGTTCTACGCCATTGTCGCCTGAAGGCGCTACTCCACTTCCTGAATCTGTCATGCCTGATGGTGAAATCGATGACGAGTGGTGGATCGTCCCTGATGTAGGGGGTCCTCAGCCGCACAGAGACGGTAATCCCATGGATGTACCAGTACCGCCACGCGAGAATGAGATCAGACAAGAGCCCACGATGACTCCTGCAGCAAGTGTTCCTCTGGAAGATAGTCAAGCCGGAGATCCCAGAGGTCTAATGCAGGGGTTCCACCAGTCCGCTATGTAGAACAGTGTGCCCTGTCTGTTTTTCCAACTTTGTTGCCTCCTCTAAAGGTGCTGTTTCCGCATTGCACGTTCCTTCATTACGCTTCGACCTTGATGCTGTGATGGCCGAGGACGACCATCATTAAGAAGGGAGGCATATAAGAGGGTGGTGCTGTTATGGACAGTGCCACTTTAAGAGACAGCACCCCCTTGTTTGGTGTGATGGAATGTTCTGCTTCTCCCTGCTATAGATTGTGAAGATGAACTGCCCTAGAATAAGGGGAGGAGTTGAGCCTGAACTGCGTGTGTGAGCTGAAGCTGCTACAGTGAGAACTGTGTGCTGTTTGCTACAAGAAAGGTCCCACAGCCTGGGACGTTGTGTACTTGTGAAATTTGCAAGACTTTTCCGGGTACAGCAAAGGTGGCTGTTCTGTGCTAGTTTGTGAAGCCACGAAGATACTGAGAAAGGGACTTATAGTTTCCAGGAGCATCCCTAGGATCCAGAAGCAAGGAGAAGACCACGCTTCACAGAGCTGACAGAAAGCCGTGCGCACCACCATATAGACTGCTGGGGGCCCCCTGGGACTGGACCTGAGTCCCCAACATCACCGTGAGTCTGTTCCTGTTTGGTGCACCTGTTAGGGCCTAGTGTAGGCTTCAGTAGTCAGTACACGGCAGTCGTGGGGCCTGCTTAGTAAAGGCCAGGGAGGTTATATGTAGAGTAGCATCGTTATTTGTTATTGTTTAAATTTGCTTGTGAGACATATTTTGAGTCTGTAATAGCTGGAGCACTGTGCTATTTTACGGACAAGATAAAGTGTATAAGTCTTGTAAAGTGTCTCTTTCCATTGCATACCCCTGTTTGCATCTTCTTCACCCACTTCATTCCTTGCCTCCCAATAAATCTACCCTTTGTTGTTTGCACCTCATCTTGTGTACAGTAGTCTCCCTGCACCGTGGTGGTCCCCTAGGTGCGCTGGGCGCCGCCTCCGTTTCCTTCATGAACGTCCCCAGCACTTGCCCTTTAAGTTTTTTTCGGGCATGCGCAGTTTGCGCTGCCCTTCGAGCTTACAGCGCAGGCGCCGGGGACTTTCATGAAGGAAATGGAGGCGGCACACGGAGGCTGTTGTGAATTTACCTTTTGGCTCCCTCTAGTGGCTACTAGTGTTTTTACTCTGGGTATGTCTATCATCCCTTGTATGCTCACCTGGGTCGTTAGGTCAGGGGTGTTGCTATATTAGCTCCCTGGACCTTCAGTTCAATGCCTGGCAACGTTGATATCAGAGCTAATCTGTAGTGCTCTTGTCTTCTGATCCTGGTTCCTGCTTGATTAAGCTAAGTCTGCTTTCTTGCTTTTTGCTATTGTTTTTGTTTTGCATTTTTGTCCAGCTTGTACATAATCTGTATCCTATCCTTGCTGGAAGCTCTAGGGAGGCTGGAGTTCTCCCCCCGGGCCGTTAGACGGTTCGGGGGTTCTTGAATCTCCAGTGTGGATTTTTGTTAGGGTTTTAGTTGACCATATAAGTTATCTTACTACATTCTGCTATTAGTGAGTGGGCCTCTCTTTGCTAAACCTAGTTCATCTCTGTGTTTGTCATTTCCTCTTACCTCACCGTTATTATTTGTGGGGGGGCTTGTATCCAACTTTTGGGGTCTATTCTCTGGAGGCAAGAGAGGTCTTTGTTTTCCTCTTCTAGGGGTAGTTAGTCCTCCAGCTGGCGCGAGACATCTAGCGACCAACGTAGGCATGTTCCCCGGCTACTTCTAGTGTTGGCGTTAGGAGTAGATATATGGTCAACCCAGTTACCACTGCCCTATGAGCTGGATTTTTGTACTTCGCAGACTTGCTGATATCTCTGAGACCCTCGCCATTGGGGTCATAACAGTTTGCCAGGCCAGTATTAAATGTTAAATGCATTGCAGAAGCGGGATTATAAGAAAGAAAGTTCTGAGTTTTTTTTTCTCTCTCTCATTTTTTTTTCTTTTTCCCTTTACCTCTGAGTGGCTTGTTATTGCTGCAGACATGAATGTCCAGACCTTGATTACAAGTGTGGACCAGCTTGCTGCTCGTGTGCAGGGCATACAAGATTATGTTACCAGAAATCCTATGTCAGAACCTAAGATACCGATTCCTGAACTGTTTTCCGGAGACCGATTTAAGTTTAGAAATTTCAGGAATAATTGTAAATTGTTTTTGTCCCTGAGACCCTGTTCCTCTGGAGACTCCGCTCAGCAAGTGAAAATTGTTATTTCTTTTTTACGGGGCGACCCTCAGGATTGGGCTTTCTCGCTGGCGCCAGGAGATCCGGCATTGGCTGATATTGATGCGTTTTTTCTGTCGCTCGGTTTGCTTTATGAGGAACCCAATCTTGAGATTCAGGCAGAAAAAGCCTTGCTGGCTATGTTTCAGGGCCAGGACGAGGCTGAAGTGTATTGCCAAAAATTTCGGAAATGGTCCGTGCTGACCCAGTGGAACGAGTGTGCATTGGCTGCAAATTTTAGAAATGGTCTTTCTGAAGCCATTAAGAATGTGATGGTGGGTTTTCCCATTCCCACAGGTCTGAATGATTCTATGGCCCTGGCTATTCAAATCGACCGGCGGTTGCGGGAGCGCAAAACCGCAAATTCCCTCATGGTGTTGTCTGAACAGGCACCTGAATTAATGCAATGTGATAGAATCCTGACTAGAAATGAGCGGAAAATTCATAGACGCCAGAATGGCTTATGTTACTACTGTGGTGATTCTACACATGTTATCTCAGCATGCTCTAAACGTCTTACTAAGGTTGTTAGTCCGGTCGTCATTGGTAATTTGCAACCTAAATTTATTCTATCTGTAACTTTGATTTGCTCACTGTCATCGTATCCTGTCATGGCGTTTGTGGACTCAGGTGCTGCCCTGAGCCTTATGGATCTGTCATTTGCCAAGCGCTGCGGATTTGTTCTTGAGCCATTGGAAAATCCTATCCCTCTTAGGGGTATTGATTCTACGCCATTGGCAAAAAATAAACCGCAGTTTTGGACACAGGTTACTATGTGCATGACTCCCGAACATCGGGAGGTAATACGTTTTCTTGTTCTGCATAAAATGCATGATTTGGTTGTTTTGGGTTTGCCATGGTTACAGACCCATAATCCAGTCTTGGACTGGAAGGCTATGTCAGTGTCAAGTTGGGGCTGCCATGGAATTCATGGAGATTCCCTGCCCTTGTCTATTGCTTCTTCTACGCCTTCGGAAGTTCCGGCGTATTTGTCTGATTATCAGGATGTCTTCAGCGAGTCTAAGTCCAGTGCACTGCCTCCTCATAGGGAATGTGACTGTGCAATAGATTTGATCCCTGGCAGTAAGTTTCCTAAGGGGAGACTGTTTAATCTGTCGGTACCTGAACATACCGCGATTCATATATCAAGGAGTCTCTTGAGAAGGGGCATATCCGTCCTTCTTCTTCCCCTCTTGGTGCGGGATTCTTTTTTGTGGCCAAAAAGGACGGATCTTTGAGGCCTTGTATTGACTATCGGCTTTTAAATAAGATCACTGTCAAATTTCAGTATCCTTTGCCGTTGTTGTCAGATTTGTTTGCCCGGATTAAAGGTGCCAAGTGGTTCACCAAGATAGACCTTCGTGGTGCGTACAACCTTGTGCGCATTAGGCAGGACGATGAATGGAAAACCGCATTCAATACGCCCGAAGGTCATTTTGAGTACTTGGTGATGCCATTTGGGCTCTCTAATGCACCTTCAGTTTTTCAGTCCTTCATGCATGACATTTTCCGGAAGTATCTGGATAAATTTTTGATTGTTTATCTGGATGATATTCTGGTTTTTTCTGATGATTGGGACTCGCATGTGGAGCAGGTGAGGATGGTTTTTGAGATTTTGCGTGAAAATTCTTTGTTTGTAAAAGGCTCAAAGTGTCTCTTTGGTGTACAGAAGGTTCCCTTTTTGGGGTTCATTTTTTCCCCTTCTGCTGTGGAGATGGATCCAGTCAAGGTCCGAGCTATTCATGATTGGACTCAACCCTCGTCAGTTAAGAGTCTTCAGAAGTTCTTGGGTTTTGCTAACTTCTACCGTCGTTTTATCGCAAATTTCTCTAGCGTTGTTAAACCGCTGACGGATATGACCAAGAAAGGCTCTGATGTAGCTAACTGGGCTCCTGCTGCCGTGGAGGCTTTCCAGGAATTGAAACGCCGGTTTACTTCGGCGCCTGTTTTGTGCCAGCCTGACGTCTCACTTCCCTTTCAGGTTGAGGTGGATGCTTCGGAGATTGGGGCAGGGGCCGTTTTGTCGCAGAGAGGCCCTGGTTGCTCTACTATGAGACCTTGTGCCTTTTTCTCTAGGAAGTTTTCGCCGGCAGAGCGAAATTATGATGTGGGCAATCGGGAGTTATTGGCCATGAAGTGGGCATTTGAGGAGTGGCGTCATTGGCTCGAGGGTGCTAAGCATCGGGTGGTGGTCTTGACTGATCACAAAAATTTGATGTATCTCGAGTCTGCTAAACGCCTGAATCCTAGACAGGCCCGCTGGTCATTGTTTTTCTCCCGTTTTGACTTTGTGGTCTCGTATTTACCAGGTTCTAAGAATGTGAAGGCCGATGCTCTGTCTAGGAGCTTTGTGCCTGATGCTCCTGGAGTCGCTGAACCTGAGGGTATTCTTAAGGAAGGAGTTATCTTGTCAGTGATTTCTCCAGATCTGCGACGTGTGTTGCAGAGATTTCAGGCTGGTAGGCCTGACTCTTGTCCACCTGACAGATTGTTTGTGCCTGCTAAATGGACCAGCAGAGTCATTTCCGAGGTTCATTCCTCAGTGTTGGCAGGGCACCCGGGAATTTTTGGCACCAGAGATCTGGTGGCCAGGTCCTTTTGGTGGCCTTCCTTGTCAAGGGATGTGCGGTCATTTGTGCAGTCCTGTGGTACTTGTGCTCGAGCTAAGCCTTGCTGTTCTCGTGCCAGCGGGTTGCTCTTGCCCTTGCCTGTCCCGAAGAGACCTTGGACACACATCTCTATGGATTTCATTTCGGATCTCCCGGTGTCTAAAGGCATGTCTGTCATCTGGGTGATATGTGATCGTTTCTCCAAGATGGTTCATCTGGTTCCTTTGCCTAAGCTGCCTTCCTCTGCTGATCTGGTTCCTGTGTTCTTCCAGAACGTGGTTCGTTTGCACGGCATTCCTGAGAATATTGTGTCGGACAGAGGATCCCAGTTTGTTTCCAGGTTCTGGCGATCCTTTTGTGGTAGGATGGGCATTGATTTGTCGTTTTCGTCCGCTTTTCATCCACAGACTAACGGACAAACGGAACGAACTAATCAGACTCTGGAGGCGTATTTGAGGTGTTTTGTCTCTTCTGATCAGGATGATTGGGTGACCTTCTTGCCGTTGGCTGAATTTGCCCTTAATAATCGGGCTAGTTCTGCCACCTTGGTTTCGCCATTTTTCTGCAACTCCGGTTTCCATCCTCGTTTTTCCTCGGGACATGTGGAGCCTTCTGACTGTCCTGGAGTGGATTCTGTGGTGGATAGGTTGCAGCGGATCTGGAATCATGTGGTGGACAACTTGAAGTTGTCACAGGAGAGGGCTCAGCGTTTTGCCAATCGCCGCCGTGGTGTAGGTCCCCGACTTCGTGTTGGGGATTTGGTATGGCTGTCTTCTCGATTTGTTCCTATGAAGGTCTCCTCTCCCAAATTTAAGCCTCGATTCATTGGTCCTTACAAGATATTGGAGATCCTTAATCCTGTATCCTTTCGCCTGGATCTTCCGGTGTCGTTTGCCATTCACAACGTATTTCATAGGTCCTTGTTGCGGCGGTACGTTGTGCCTGTGGTTCCTTCTGCTGAGCCTCCTGCTCCGGTGTTGGTTGAGGGCGAGTTGGAGTACGTGGTGGAGAAGATCTTAGATTCTCGTCTCTCCAGGCGGAGGCTTCAGTACCTGGTCAAGTGGAAGGGCTATGGTCAGGAGGATAATTCCTGGGTGGTCGCCTCTGATGTGCATGCGGCCGATTTAGTTCGCGCCTTTCACGCCGCTCATTCTGATCGCCCTGGTGGTCTTGGTGAGGGTTCGGTGACCCCTCACTAAGGGGGGGTACTGTTGTGAATTTACCTTTTGGCTCCCTCTAGTGGCTACTAGTGTTTTTACTCTGGGTATGTCTATCATCCCTTGTATGCTCACCTGGGTCGTTAGGTCAGGGGTGTTGCTATATTAGCTCCCTGGACCTTCAGTTCAATGCCTGGCAACGTTGATATCAGAGCTAATCTGTAGTGCTCTTGTCTTCTGATCCTGGTTCCTGCTTGATTAAGCTAAGTCTGCTTTCTTGCTTTTTGCTATTGTTTTTGTTTTGCATTTTTGTCCAGCTTGTACATAATCTGTATCCTATCCTTGCTGGAAGCTCTAGGGAGGCTGGAGTTCTCCCCCCGGGCCGTTAGACGGTTCGGGGGTTCTTGAATCTCCAGTGTGGATTTTTGTTAGGGTTTTAGTTGACCATATAAGTTATCTTACTACATTCTGCTATTAGTGAGTGGGCCTCTCTTTGCTAAACCTAGTTCATCTCTGTGTTTGTCATTTCCTCTTACCTCACCGTTATTATTTGTGGGGGGCTTGTATCCAACTTTTGGGGTCTATTCTCTGGAGGCAAGAGAGGTCTTTGTTTTCCTCTTCTAGGGGTAGTTAGTCCTCCGGCTGGCGCGAGACATCTAGCGACCAACGTAGGCATGTTCCCCGGCTACTTCTAGTGTTGGCGTTAGGAGTAGATATATGGTCAACCCAGTTACCACTGCCCTATGAGCTGGATTTTTGTACTTCGCAGACTTGCTGATATCTCTGAGACCCTCGCCATTGGGGTCATAACAGGAGGCCCTGAGTGACGGCTGGGAGGTGTTTGTGTACCAAACGCCTCCCAGCCATCACTGGGAGGCATGTGTGTATTAGTACCAATGACCATTGGTACTAATCAGGGGCGTAACGACCGCGGTCGCAGCGGTCGCCATTGCGACCGGGCCCCGCAGGTCAGGGGCCCCGGGCCGGCAGGTCAGGGCAGGGCCGGGCTGGACATCGGGCACTTCTGGCAAATGCCAGAAGAGCCGATGCCAGTAGTGGGCCGCTGCACTGTTCCTCCCCCGCCGCCGCCGCCGCCGCCGCCGCATTTAACTATACCGGCGTCTATGACACCGGTATAGTTCAATGCAATGATGGAGGAGAGCGTCACCTGACGCTCCCTCTCCCATCATTCCCCGCTCTGCCTCTGACAGTACACTGCGGGTGCGCGATGACGTCATATCATCGCGCACCTGCAGTGTCCTGGGCAGACTGCAGCCACCAGGAGCAGCGCGGGCAAAAGGAAAGGTGAGGAGAGTTTTTTTTTTTCTTTTTCACCGGACTGTGGGGCCATTATCGGGGGGGGGGAGATGAGATGCGGGCTGTGCTCTATATACCCCTGTGCGGGCTGTGCTGTATATACCCCTGTGCGGGCTGTGCTGTATATACCCCTGTGCGGGCTGTGCTGTATATATCCCTGTGCGGGCTGTGCTGTATATACCCCTGTGCGGGCTCTGCTCTATATACCCCTGTGCTGGCTGTGCTGTATATACCCCTGTGCGGGCTGTGCTGTATATACCCCTGTGCGGGCTGTGCTGTATATACCCCTGTGCGGGCTGTGCTGTATATACCCCTGTGCGGGCTGTGCTGTATATACCCCTGTGCGGGCTCTGCTCTATATACCCCTGTGCTGGCTGTGCTCTATATACCCCTGTGCCGGCTGTGCTGTATATACCCCTGTGCGGGCTGTGCTCTATATACCCCTGTGCTGGCTGTGCTCTATATACCCCTGTGCCGGCTGTGCTGTATATACCCCTGTGCGGGCTCTGCTCTATATACCCCTGTGCTGGCTGTGCTCTATATACCCCTGTGCGGGCTCTGCTCTATATACCCCTGTGCGGGCTGTGCTCTATATACCCCTGTGCTGGCTGTGCTGTATATACCCCTGTGCGGGCTCTGCTGTATATACCCTTGTGCGGGCTGTGCTCTATATACCCCTGTGAGGGCTGTGCTGTATATACCCCTGTGCGGGCTGTGCTGTATATACCCCTGTGCGGGCTGTGCTGTATATACCCCTGTGCGGGCTGTGCTGTATATACCCCTGTGCGGGCTCTGCTCTATATACCCCTGTGCTGGCTGTGCTGTATATACCCCTGTGCGGGCTCTGCTGTATATACCCCTGTGCGGGCTCTGCTGTATATACCCCTGTGCGGGCTGTGCTGTATATACCCCTGTGCGGGCTGTGCTGTATATACCCCTGTGCGGGCTGTGCTGTATTTACCCCTGTGCGGGCTGTGCTGTATATACCACTGTGCGGGCTGTGCTGTATATACCACTGTGCGGGCTGTGCTGTACATACCACTGTGCGGGCTGTGCTGTATATACCACTGTGCGGGCTGTGCTGGATATACCACTGTGCGGGCTGTGCTGGATACTGGATATACCACTGTGCGGGCTGTGCTGGATATACCACTGTGCGGGCTGTGCTGGATATACCACTGTGCGGGCTGTGCTGGATATACCACTGTGCGGGCTGTGCTGGCACCCAACACCATGTTGCAGTGCAGGAGATTCCTGCAACAGTCCGAGGCGTATCTAGGGGAAGGGGGTGGGGGGGCGTCACGGAGGTAGGGGGGGGGGCCCCATTTGGAAGTTCGCACCGGGGCCCATAACTTTGTAGTTACGCCACTGGTACTAATGTTAAAGACATGCCCCCCTGACAAATTCAGGTATGAGGAGCACATTATAAAAGCGATTATTTCAGCGTTTGCAGGGACCCAAACTAAAAGAGCCACCTTGACAGAATGCAGCATTAGTGCTGCACAAGGTGGCTCTTTTAGTTAAAAACGCGTGTGTGTGTGTGTGTGTGGGGGGGGGGGGGGTGACAGGTTCCCTTTAAATGACTTTAAGGAAAGGCTCTGCAGCCTATTTGACGTGTATCCCCTGACAGACCACCAGAAGGTCAGCATTTTAATTGGCCAACTGATTGGCGCGGCCCTAAGAGAGGTAATATCCTGGCCAGATGTGGAAAAAAGGACTGTTCAGCAGATCTTTGCTAAACTCAAAATCACCTTTGACAGCCGCACTGCTGCAGAAATTAAAATGAAGTTTTTCGGGTGCAAGCAGAGAGCACAAGATAGCATACGGGACTATGCCCTAAATCTACAGGAGGCACTGCGGGCCATCAAACAAGTTGACCCTAACAGCGTGTAGGATGGAGACAAGCTCTTAAAGGAGCAGTTCATTGAGGGACTCCTGTCCAGCACCCACAGGACCTAGCTACGCATCTTGGCCTTGCAAAACCCTGACCTGGACTTTGTGCAGTTTAAAGACAGGGCCATCTGGGTGCTGCACGAACCTCAGCCCAGCCGCACAGTGCCCCCTAGGCATCCAGCTCTCACGTACCACCAGGAGGTGGCATCATATCCTCAGGTCCCCGTTGAGGCCAACGCACAGACCCTGGATGATGATCCTTCCACAGGACTACGCCTCCGGGTGCAAGAACTGACGAAAAGCGTAGCTGCACTAGCCAGGACCGTGCAGTCCCTACAGGAAACCCCAAAAGAGAAGATCAAGTTGGCTGCCAGCCCGGAGGATGTCCCCTGGCGAAGACCAAAGAGGATCCCTCCAACCAGAGGAAGAGACAACGACCGCTATCATCAGGAGGGACGACCCATCTGCCGCCGCTGCAACCAGGCAGGACATATTGCAAGGTACTGTCATTTAAACGAGCAACCCCTGGGGCAGAGGGCCAACCCCCAGGAATAGGACGACCAGGACCACAAAATGGGTGAGCCAAGTACGTCGGAGGATGACCTGTCCTCCTCATTGCAATCGACGACATCCCGATGAACGCTTTGTTGGACACTGGTTCTTAGGTGACGACTATGCCTTGCATCCTCTATAAACGTTATTGGGCTGACACCGACATTACCCGTGGCCCAGATAGTGATGTAACAATCATCGCCAGTAACGGTCAGCCTTTGCCACAGGAGAGGTACAAGGAGGTCCACCATTAAGGTGGGTCGGGTAGAATTAAAGGCTCAAGGTATGGTGATTGTTGATATTGACCAACGTGAGTGTAACCCGATGATGACCATTGGTACTAATGTTATTGAAAATTGTCTTGCCGAGGTTATTGTCTTGTTACAACAGGTGGCCGCGACTGCTGGTTCCAGTCAGCAGAGAGTCCTACAAAAGGAAATCAGAGCTCTGTTACAGAGACAGCAGGTAGAAATGTCTGGTGGAGAAATTGGCAGAGTCACAGTGAGTGATCCAATCCCCATTGCAATACCCCCAGGAGTGAAATGTTGATATGGTGTCGGGCAGCAATAGGCCTCAGAGGTACAGACTACCAGGCCTTGGTAGAAGTTGTGTATTAAGCTATGTGCACACGTCAGGATTTCTGGCAGAAATTTTCCTCACAAAAACCGGACATTTCTGCCAGAAATCCGCATGTGTTTTTACCGCGTTTTTGATGCGTTTTTTTGTGCGTTTTTTGTGTGTTTTTTTCCAAATGCATAGAATTGCGGGAAAAACGCAGAAAATCCGCAAAATTAATGAACATGCTGCTTTTTTTTACCGCGATGCGTTTTTTTCGGGAAAAAAACACACCATGTGCACAAAACATGCAGAATGCATTCTAAATGATAGGATGCATAATGTATGCGTCTTTAATGAGTTTTTATAGCTTTTTTATCGCGAAAAAACCTGAACGTGTGCACATACCCTTAAGATAGTAGACCCACAATCCTGACAGCCATAGGGGTGGTTGAAGTCCGCAAAGGGAGGGTACCAGTCCGTGTCCTTAACTGTTGAGAGAAAGAGGTCCACTTAACCAGATATGCCACACTGGCCAAACTGTTTACTGTTGATAATAATGTGATACAGGCAACAGAACCCTTGGTCCCGTCCAACCAGGAGGAGGACAATGGCTCTGCAGGACAATTAGAGGATTGGTGCCAGAAGCTACACGTGGGCACAGAGTCTACCCCATCACACAGAAACATGGGGCTTACCGGGTGGTCCAAGAGTACGAACGGGTATTTAGCAAACACCCACTAGATTTTGGGCAGGTAAAAGGGGTTCAGCATCATATCCCCACGGAAAGTCATCCACCCATTAAGGAGAGGTACCGGCCCGTACCTCCAGCTCATTATCAGTGTGCCAAAAGTATGCTACGAGAGATGAAGGAGGCTGGGGTAATTCGAGATAGTTGTAGCCCCTGGGCAGCTCCATTAGTCCTCGTCAGGAAAAAGGATGGCACCATGAGAATGTGTATTGATTACAGGCAGATAAACCGCATAACACACAAGGATGCATACCCGATGCCTAGGATTGAAGAATCCTTGGCTGATTTAAAATCTGCTAACTACTTTTCCACCTTGGATCTCACCAGTGGGCACTGGCAGGCTCCCGTGGCAGAGGCGGATAAGGAAAAGACAGCCTTCACAACACCGATGGGTCTCTCTGAATTTAACTACATGCCGTTCGGACTGTGCAACGCCCCAGGAACGTTCCAGAGGATGATGGAGTGCTGTCTCAGGCACAAGGATTTCGAAACCGTCTTGTTGTACCTGGACGATGTCATCGTCTTCTCCAAGATATACGAAGACCACCTGAAGCACCTGGCCGAGGTGTTCAAAGCTCTGTCCAACTTTGGCCTAAAGGTAAAACCATCTAAATGTCACCTGTTGAAATCCAAGGTACAGTACCTGGGCCATGTGGTAACCTCTGAAGGAGAGGCACCAGAACCTTACAAGGTCACTGTGATCAGAGACTGGCCAAAGCCCAGTAACATCCATGAAGTCCGACAGTTCCTCGGGTTGGTAGTCTACTACAGAAGATTTATTAAAGACTTCACCAGGATAGCCGCACCACTACAAGACCTGTTAGTGGCCCAATCTAAGAAAACCAGGGGAAAGAACACTCCGGTTGACTGGAATGACAGGCTGGAGGGATCCTTCGCTTGGTTGAAGTTGGCTCTCACGGGAGATGAGGTACTGACGTACCCAGAATATGACCAACCGTTTGTGCTGTACATGGATGTCAGCAACGTGGGACTGGGAGCAGTACTGTCCCAGGTACAGAAAGGCAAAGAAAGGGTAATTGCCTACGCCAGCAGGAAGCTTCGTCCCACGGAAAGGAACCCCGAAAACTACAGTTCCTTTAAGCTGGAGTTCCTCGCTATCGTCTGGGCAGTAACAGAGAGGTTCAAGCACTACCTAGCCTCAGCAAGATTCACAGTTTTCACGGACAACAATCCGCTAACACACCTGGAGACGGCAAAGTTAGGTGCCTTGGAGCAGCGATGGATGGCCCGGTTGTCCAACTATGAATTCACCATCAAGTACCGGGCAGGGCACAAGAATGCCAATGCTGATGCGCTGTCCGGGATGCCCGGCTTGCTAGAGATGGGAGAGGATCCGAGGGCACTCAAGGAGATGGAGTTGCCGGCTTTCCATCCCCCCGGGGTGACGCAGTATTCCCATTATGCGAGGAACAGGCGTAATGACAAGCAAGAAGCTACTCTGAACCCATTACCTCATCATGGATGGGCAGAGAAGCAAGATAGTGACCCGGCAGTCCGTCTGGTCAAAGAGCTGCTGACGCAAGCTGATTCTCACCCTGGTCCAGATGCTCCACAAGAGACTCAACAGCTGTGGAAAGAGAAAGGCAAACTGTTTATGTACGACGGTAAGCTGTGCCGGAGGAATATTGACCCACGCAATCACGAGCTGGTCTGGCAGACAGTGGTCCCAAAACAAGATGTGTCAATGGTTCTGGAAGCGTACCACGATGGAGCAGGACACTTCGGATGGAAGAAGTTAGAGATCCTACTACGTGGAAGGTTCTACTGGGATTGGCATGATAAAAGCCATAGAAAAGTGGTGCCGAGAGTGTGGCCCATGCAACTTGCGCAGAAAGGACTGTGACAGCCAGAGGGCTCCCCTATAGCTTATAGTCACCAAACAGCCACTTGAACTGGTGGCCATAGACCACGTGAAGCTAACTCCAAGCCGGTCAGGCTATGTCTATGCTCTGACCATTGTGGACCATTACTCCAGATTCCTGGTAGTAGTGCCTGTCAAGGACCAGACAGCGACGACAGCAACCAAAGCCTTCCAGCTACACTTTTGCCGACAACACAGATACCCAGAGAAGGTACTTGCCGACCAAGGCCCAGCCTTTGAATCGGAAGTGTTTCAAGAGTTCTGCAATCTGTACAGATGCAAGAAAATCAGAACAACACCGTACCACCTGTAAACAAATGGTATGTGTGAGAAGATGACTTAAGTAGTAATCGATCTGTTAAAAACCTTGCCTTTACACGAAAGAAACTTATGGCCAGAGAAGTTGCCAGACTTGGTAGATTTGTACAATCACATCCCAGTGAATTCCACCAATTGCACTCCAGCATACCTGATGAGAGGAAGATCTAGCAAATTACCTGTTGATCTGGAAATGGGAGTCCTAACCCCAGAAAGTACCTGAACAGATACAGATTGGGATACCGAGCGACAACAGAAATATCACCAAGTCCAAGAATATGTAGAAAGAAGCTTGTCTCAGGCAAGACAAAAACAAGAGAGAGACTATAACCAACAGGCCCCTGCAATTCCCTTGTCACCAGGTGAACAAGTGTTAAAGCGTAAAAGGAGAATGCACATGTGGCGCCCCAGGGTCCTGGTCGTCACAGTAATGTCGCTTTCCTCACGGGGAGAGTGATGCTACGTTTGGAGGCAAGAAAGGATAACTGTAACCAGGTACCACAAACATGCAACACATTCACACTCCAGGCCACCAGGGGGAGCTTTTGATCCTATTTACTAGGTGACTCCCCATATATATATAACTGGTAGTCTGTAGGGAAAGTTAGTTAGTTCCAGACATCAGTCTGAGGAGGACAGAGGGTTTACGGAGCTGAGCATGCCACAGAGCTGCAGCTTCCGGAAGGAGACATTTAGAAGGCAGAATTGATTGCAGTAAGCGTGCAGGAGAGGAAGCACAGGAGAGGATACCAGAAGGGGACCAGCCCCGAGCAGGCTGCCTCCTTCTGAGGCGCAGAACATCGGTAGCCGGAACACCGAGGTTGTAAGCACCTCCCCGCCTTACATCAGAGACCGGCAGGACAGCTAATTGCATTTTACCTGTCCGACCCAACACCCAGGAGGCACGGTGACATCCCACAGAGCCGGGTCATCTAAGAGACCCTATAAATAGGCTCAAGTCACCAGTCATATGGGTTATGTCCTATCCTAACTGGGGGACAGAGAGAAAGAGAGAGTGCAGCGCCCCAGGGTCCTGGTCGTTGCAGTAATATCATTCTCCTCTAGGGGGGAGTGATGTTACGTTTGGAGGCAAAGAAGGACAACTGAATCCAGGTTTCACAAACATGCAACATATTTCATACTCCAGTCCACCAGGGGGAGCTATGCTCCTATTTATTAGGGCACTCTTCACACTTAGGTAAAACTGGTGGCCTGGAGAGGAAGTTAGGCAGTTGCTGTTTGAGCTTCGCTCAGGTAGTTGGTCCCTGACAGGGGTGGGAGCCTGTCAGAGGCCTAGACGGAAGGTCACGGCGCTGCGCCTGCCCTAAGTGCGGCAGTTCCTAAGAACGGACACGAAAGCGAATTGTATTGTAGAGAGGGTGAAGAAGTCACTAGCAAAGGAGTGGATACCAGAAGGAGTTCTGTCCTGTAAAGGCTGCCTCCTTCTGAGGCGCAGGATTCCGGTAGCCGGAACACAGAGGGAGCAACAGTCCTTTATGCCTTGCTCCAGAGATCGTCAGGACAGCTAATTTCACGTTACTGATCCGCCCCACACCCAGGAGGCAAGGTGGCACCCTCGAGAGGCTGGGGCATGATAGAGTCCCTGTAAAATGCCTCAAGCCTCCGGTCATGCGGTTTGTCCTATCCATCTGGGGGACAGAGAGAGAGACATAACATCTACAACATCTGTGAGGACCTTATGAGACGCCCAGCAGTAAGGTACTACAACACCAAGGCGCTAGAGGAAGGCTACTGATTTCCACCTGGATAAGGGGATTCTGGATTTGCCTCCAAACCGGCCGGACTCTGCCAGCCCTGTGATCTAGTGCTCTGGACTGTGGATGCTGAAGTCACCAGTAAAAGGTAAGGAGACTGCAACCTTGTGTCCTCGCTCTTCACTGCGCCTCACACCATGCACCATCTACACACTGGGAAGCCCTGGGGATACACTTCACCTGTGGGAAGGTATACCATCTAGCTGCAATAACATCACCCCAGCGGACTCCTTAAAGCAGCGTTGGTCACCCTGACCGAATACCACAGGTGGCGTCATGAACACTTCCCCTTTAAAGATCTTTCCCCCCCTTTTACACAGACGTCCCTAGGGCCACGGACCGGGTCAGCCACCGTGACATCCCCCCTGAGAACCGAAGGATCCGGTACCGAGTAACCCCTTGCCCTTGGGGGCGCTCCAATAACATCTGTGAGGACCTTATTTGAAGCTTCTAGCAGTAAGGGACTACACCACTACAGCACAAAGGAAGGCTTCTACTTTTCACCTGGATAAGGGAACTCTGGACTTGCCTCCAAACCGGCCGGACCCTACCTGCCCTGTGATCCAGTGCCCTGGACTGTGGCTGCTGAAGACTTCAGTAAATGAGGTACAGAGACTGCAAACCTGTGTCCTCGTTCCTTACTGCACCTCTCACCATTCTACCATCTACACACTGGGAGGCCCTGGGGATATACTTCACCTGTGGGAAGGTATACCATCTAGCTGCCATAACATCACCCCAGCAGACCCCTTAAAGCAGCGTCGGTCACCCTGACCAAATACCACAGGTGGCGTCACAAACATAAACTTTATTCCCTTTAAAGACCTTTCCCTTTTACATGGGCGTCCAGGGCCACGGACCGGGTCGCAGCCACCGAGACATTCCCCTGTGAACACCGGACCCGGTACCGAGTACCCCACGGCTCTGGCGGGCGACACACAAACTTGATGACTAGTGGGAAGTAGAACCGTATACTATCTTACCATCCAACTTTGACAATACTAAAGTCTGTCTAATCAGCAAAGATGGAGGAGAAACTTCGACTGCAGTATCCAGAGACCATCTTAAAGTATGAGAGACAAAGAAAAAGATCCAAGTACTACTCAACCACTGGCAGAAGAGGAAAAGAGAATCCATACCGTCCTTAGAGCTTTTCCTCAGTCTTAGACTCAAGTACATCAGGCCATAATGATACCTGTCTTGACTTTTCCCCAGTTGGAAATGCCAGAACAAAATGTGACACCGAACCATCCTGAATCAGAAGAGACTTCACACCAGCAATTTCAAGCAGTAAATGTCACCCCAGCAGTGGAACCAGAGAATCCACCCTCTGCTATCGGTGAATCTGTCAGACCTATGGTGAATCTAAGAAGTCGCAGTACCCAGTTTAACAACACACTGCAGGCCTACAAGTAGTACACTCACTAGTGGGTCCACTACAGTAACAGCAGACATGCTAGACCAGGAACTACGCAGATCTACCCGTAGTAGCAAAGGTCAAATCTCAGCCAGGTACAGGGACTAAAACAATGTCAATCATTGCTGTTACCTGTTTGAATTGCATGCATATATTTGTTACAGGTTTTAAAATTGACAATAGGGTAATGGACAGTGAATTACCCAAAAACTGTATTTGTACATAGTTGGCACCCTCAAGGTGTACCCTGGCTCTGCCCACTTGCCGGAGTGGGTAGGGCCTTGTTTCTGCACAGACCTGAAGAAAAACCGTCTGGCGTGGCGGACCCCGAGTCTGGATACGCCTTGTAGCCAGCCCAAAGCCTAGGTTGGGGGTTTATGACGTTTAGGACTCCTTCTCACTTGCGAGAAATACATCTGAGTCTCGCAGGTTAAATCCCTGCTCTGGCGCCGGCACTCCAGAGCGGAGCGTGCGTCCGCACAGCAATACATGGAGCTGCACGCTCCGTTCTGGAGTGCTGGCGCCAGAGCAGGGTTTTAACCTGCGAGACTCGGACATATTTCTCGCAAGTGAGAAGAAGCCCATATTCATAGACCAGGACACCCTGATATAAGACCAGATGTACATTTATAAATTTGTTTGCAACGTCCAAGTCAAAAGTGCCTCCCGTAAGGGATGAATAAGTTTAAACCTGTTACTGTTGTTCAAAATGTTTTATTGCATCATGTCTAACCTGTTGTTTATGTTTCCTCTACCCAGTCAAGGAGTACTAGAATTTTTAGGGGGTTGGGGGGTAGGAATGTGGCACCCCAGGAGTTCGGGTACCACAGTGGTGCTGCCTTCCTCTCGGGGAGGGAGATTTCAGGGCTCCAGGAGGCTACAAGTAGGCCTCCGAGGAGCCAAAGTGCAGAGACCGTGTACCGGGAGCCCAAGGCTAGAATGGAACTGTAGGACACCTAGCAGAACCAGAGGTTGTGGTACAGCAGCACCCTGGAGCCTGGAGTCACCGTGCAGAGACCCCAGAAGGAACGGCTCAAGCTGCCTACCATACAGGTACCTGTCCCAGGACAGGGGAAGGAACCAGGACCTTGTTAGGACATTACAGACAGCAAGGGACTATAGAAGCGCGCAGTGGAAGGCTCCCAACCTGACTTGCCAAGGGGATTCCACTTGTTTCCGGGCTGCCTGGACACCTAATGTACCTGTTGCCAGTACCCTGGACTGTGGCCTGCCAACTACAGTAAACCAGGTAAAGACTTTACAACTTGTGTCCTTTACTCATTAACCGGCAAACACCATCATCACCATACATTCTAGGACCCCTGGGGACCCCGCTTCACCTGTGGGAAGCGTCACCATCATTGCTGCAACAACATCCCACAGAGGACCCCTTTAAAACAGCGTCGGTCCCCTATTGACCGAACACCACAGGTGGCGTCACTACAGACTTATTCACAATTCCCCTTTAAAGGCTGTTCCCTTTTACAGTGAGTTCCAGGGCCACGGACTGGGTCGCAGCCACCGTGACATCCCCTTTAATAGCTGACCGGATCCGGTACCGAGTACCTTGCCCTGATGGGCGACTCAAGTGCTTATCTGAATATCTATGGTACTGTACTTACTGAATAGCTGCCTCGGGAACCCGGATACCTGGAGCGCTTCCGATAATCAGCTGTTCGGCGATGCAGCTGCATGTCTCGTGGATGTGTGACAGTCACAACACATGTATGAAGAGCCTGTTTTTTTGTGACTGTGACACAGCCACGGCCAGTGTCGAACTGGGGTGCCAAGGGTCCACCAGTAACCAACTCCAGGGCCCCACTTTTCTGCAAATGTGACATTATTCTCAATCACAAATTTATATAACAATGAACTGGGTAGATTGTTAAATGAATAAGATGCCGCCATTGTGATTGAAGTATATTGTGCCAAGTACTTCTGATATAAGAGGGTGGTGACCTGCACAGGGGCCCACCAGAGGATTTTCCTGTTCTCCTGTGGGCCAGTCCGAGCCTGGCCGCGACACACGCAGCTGCGGCACCGAACAGCTGATTATCGGAAGCGCTCCAGGTATCCGGGTTCCCGAGGCAGCTCTTCAGTAAGTACTATAGATATTCAGATAAGCACTTATCCGACACTATTCCATCAACCCTAGTCATCGCACCGTTCATGTGGGGGAATTCACTGTGGGGGTATCATACTGTGTTTAAGGGGTACTTTTGTTGGGGTCATACTTTATGGGGACAATGACAAGGCAATCTGATCCAGGGGCTTCAATAGCAGGAAAGTTGTGAGCTATGACCTATTCTTATGTGTCCCCACTGAGTAATCCTCTCCATACTAGTGTGAGTCCTGCTGGGCACACACAGTGCAGTGCTGTCAGTGAGCTGTAGGTGGCGCCTCCTCTCTAGCAGATCACTCTGCACGAGTCTCTGCAGGGTTAGGCGGCGGGGCCTGCGGGGTGTGGTCTGCAGCCGCTGCCCTTCCTCTGGCTCCGGCTCGTCCTGCTCTCTGTGTCCGCTCTCTGTGTCCGCACTCTGCTCGGGGAGATTTGCAGCCGCCGTGTGAGCTGATCCCGGGACCCTAGAAGGAGCGGGCGGACTCGGGGTGAGTGCAGTGAGCTGCTGCATGTGTGTATTGTAGAGGAGGGGTATACTGCACTGTGTGTGCAGGGTCAGAGCGGTACCGGGACTGCAGTGCGCACAGGTGGCCCTGAAGGGGGAGTGTAAGAACGCTGCCTATAGGGGTCTGTGGACAGGTGACTTATTAGCAGGGTCCACAGTAATCTGCTGGTACTTTCTGCCATCAGCTGTCATTAGTGGGGGAATCCTACTGCCATGTTTAATTCTCGTACAGCGCCCCCTCAGGGCAAATGAGGCATGACAGTGTGCACACTGCTCCCCCAGATCAGTGCTTACTACACTGTTATTTATAGGGGCTGCCCAGTTGGGGACCCCTCTGTTTTGTCACACTGGTGGTGTCACAGTTGCTTGTCTGCTGTGGTTGTGTTGGAGCCGGCCAGTGTGTAATCAGTAGCGGATTACTCAGCCGCCATAGAAATCAATAGTATTTAATGAAATAAATGGTCTGCCAGGCCCTGGCTTCTTAGGAGGAGGGGAGATGTGAAGGGGGCTTCTCTAAGATCCAGGTTACCTTAATATGGGGTGACAGCGGATGTGTGGATATTCCTGGCTAAAGCCTCAAACTGTTTTGTTAGGCCGTGTTCACACTTCCGTTTGTTCCATTTTTGGAATTCATGTATGAAAGCGATTAGCTGTATCAGTTATATAAAGGGGAGGCTGAGAGGCCCCATTTGTTATTATTGACTGATACAATGGATCATTTTAGGCACGTGAGCAGAAAAACGGACCGTGTGTACAGATCCGTGCATGACAAACCAGCTTTAGGTGGTGACTGGAGGTGCCTTTGAGAAGGGCCTACTTTGTTGTGAAATTGACCTATGCCTACTTGCCCGGAAGGTCATATTGCCTAGTTACATTATTAAATAACAAAGTAATTATCATTTATCATAGGGGGGCTATATGCTGCCGATCAGTGGGGGTCCTGAGAATTCCTACATGAGCTTCGCGCACAGAGGAGCGTACAGGCCCAATAGTAAGTCTATGGCTCCGCACATTGCTCTCCACGTGTAGCTCGTGCACTGACTGATTAGTGGGGGTCTCGGGTCGTAGATTCCTATCAGTTGTTGTCCATAGTATCTCCTATGATGATTTTATTTTTGTTTATATGTGATACCCTTTAAAATCTGATGCAAAATCTTCGCCAAATTGTGCAAATGTTGTAAATTTGTCAAATCCTCAGCATGAATTGATCCTCCTGGCTCTGAAATGGTTAAATGCATCGGGAAGAATATATGTCTGAGCATATATTGGGTAAGTGATACAGGACAGGCGGTGTGGTCGGAGGCATGCCAGGAATGCTGTGACTGGCGACTGTCACTACAATGGCTGCCCTCGGGGCGCTCCGCCAGGACAGGCAGGTAACAGGCAAAATATGTCGCCTCAGGAGGCGCTGAAGTCATGAAGGTCCTGTCCTGCGCGCAGGTCAGTGAGGCCGTGTTATGTGAGGGGTATTTCATTCAGGTTTTATTAAATGAATTTTTGTTTATTTTTTAGAAAGACTGATATCCTATAGTGGGGCCCGGCATTTCCACAGACCAGAGCGTAGCTCTTAGGTGTGAATCAGGACGTGCTGCCGCGCCATCAGATAAAGGGGCTGCCACCAATATGGCAGGATGGAATTACTAGGTTCCCAAGGGGGCCCGTGTACCTTAAGCCACTTTCAGCGCCATTTCTGCACCTCTTACGTTACCTTATGTGTTTTTTTTTTTTCCCGTTTTTATTGCTGAGGTGTTTTGTCTCTTTTTGATGTTGTTTTTTTATCATAGGGTGCTTTTGTTTTTAGTCTTTTCTGGTATTTGGTGATGACCAAACTTGATTGACTACAATGTATGAAAAATTCACCGCAGTTCAGTTTATGCTGCATTAAAAAAACCAGTGGGTGTGAGGTTTATATAAATGTCTTCCACTTTGCTGGAACTGTAGGATGCTGCGTTTTCTTGCTGTGCAAAAATATGCAGCATCAAAAACTCATCGTGGACACTTATCGAAAACAAAATGGTGACCTAATGCTGGCTCATCCGACAGCTCTCCTGACTTCCTCATACACA
This sequence comes from Ranitomeya variabilis, assembly GCF_051348905.1. Lineage (NCBI taxonomy): Eukaryota > Metazoa > Chordata > Amphibia > Anura > Dendrobatidae > Ranitomeya > Ranitomeya variabilis. The sequence continues at coordinate 477,616,241 of NC_135233.1, forward strand.
TGGATGCTCTGTTTGGTTGAGCATTCATGTGTTTTCTATGGGAAAGCAGAGTCGGCTCCCCTTCCATTAAACTAATGTCAGCCGACATCGACAGGTTTGGCCAACACTCTGTGTACGGGGGGCTCCGGGCCAACTGATTTTCAGGGGAGATGCCTCATTTTGGACTGCCGATCACTGTGTTCTCTCAGTGATGGGCTGCCAGCAGAGATGTCTGTCATCTGAATTCTCATAAATTACTTGTGTATGGAAGCGACTGCTGTTGACCCAAAGCATCGTTCGGCAGAGACCCATCTAATGTGTATGGGGCCCATAAGCTTCTGCCAGACATCTCTGTCAGCTCATCTTCCCTTAAAACAATTTGTATTACATTTCAACTGCCCAATCCTTTTCTTCCACTTCATCTTTGTGGGAGCATTGGGACAGCTATGGCGGGTTTGGCCTACTCTAATCCAAGGCGTATTGGGACCTTAAGGCTATGTTCACACTTTGCGTTTTTTGCTGCGGATCCGCAGCGGATTTGACGCTGCGGATCCGCAGCAGTTTTCCATGCAGGGTACAGTACAATGTTACCCTATGGAAAACAAAAACCGCTGTGCCCACTTTGCGGAAAATCCCTTTAAAAACCGCGCGGAATTGCTGCGGAAAAAAAGGAGTATGTCACTTCTTTCTGGGGATTCCGCAGCGGTTTTCAACATGCACCAATAGGAAAGTGCTGTTGAAAACCCGCAGAGGAATCCGCAGAAGAAACCGCAGGAAAATCCGCAGTGAAAACCGCAGCGGTTTTGCACTGCGGTTTTTCCAAATCCGCTGCGGAAAAATCCGCAGCAAAATCTGCAAAGTGTGAACAAGCCCTAAAAGGTTTATTCCCAATACTGAAAGTTAAGACAAAATGTGGATAGGCCAGGGTATAACTTGCTGATTAGTGGGGGTCCATACGCTAGGGTATAACTTGCTGATTAGTGGGGGTCCATACGCTGGGACCCCACTTATCCCAAGAATGAGGCTCTGACTATGCAAGTTCGCCACTGTTCAATTAATTGTCTATGGAACAGCCGGAGATAGCCAGCCGTTGTACTCATTTTTCTAAATCAGTTTCATACACAATGTTGACAAGTTGTGGCATACTCCATGCAATGGGACACTTCATAGCCCTGTTCTAGGGATCAGTGAAGGTCCCAGGGGTTACAAAAACAAATTAAAATAAATGGATATGGATGCACCTATCATCATCCCGGAGCTGGGACCCCCACTCTCCTCAGAGTAAAGCAGCATAGTCAGCAAGAGCTACAATCTACAAGTTTGCCCATGGTGGCATAATGTTATGGGACTACAGTGGCTAATCTTAGCTGGCACCAGGGATGTGGAGTCGGTAAGCCAAACCTCCGACTCCTCAATTTCCCTTAATGCGTCTCCACAGCCCTGGTAACTACTGAGCATGTACTTAAATTGCAGCACAGATTCGTCTCAACTAACAACCTAGATCCTTAGATAAGGAACAGAACAGACATTTATAGGATATTTCATAACTTTTCCGAATTCTTATGAAAACATTTACAGCACATCCTGCATTGTACCGCTGAACCCAATGCATTATCGTATAGATTTTAGGCGTCGGTCCATTTTATACTGACTCCACCAAAATGAACTCTGACTCCACAGCCCTGGCTGGCAGTTGGTGATACATCATCCATGGGGATGATGAGGGAGCCCAAACAGTTTGTTAAACGGTCCAAGATATCAGATTGGTTTAAAATGAATAAATAAAAGGGGTATGCTCCTTAACCGAGCCCCCACCCGTTTCAAGATGGTGTTGACTTCCTGGCCCTCTCTCAACATGTTCAAAAGCTGGACATGGTGAGAAATGCCGGCTCATTCAGTCACTGACGGAGACTCGTCTCTATCATGGCTAATGATTGGCCCAGTGGGCATGTACGGCCTTTTCTTAAGTGTTGTGACCGAAGTGGGTAAGTGTTAGGACGGGAGGTGCTGGGGATCAGTGAGGGTGAATAGTACAATGTAAGGACTGGGCACTGCTGTAGTTAGCCACACATCCCACATAAATGGTCTACACACAATGCAATGATTGATCTACAGGTATATGTGCTGAGGCATGTGCTGTTCGCTCCTGCCATATTTGATTGCTCTGGGTATGTTCTAGTTGTTGGCTGATATTTTTTCAGTATTTGTCTCACAGTCAAGATTACCGGTAGTTCTTTGTTCGTGAGCGCACAATACTTTACCTCAGCTAAGTCCAAGGTCCACTCATGTTTCATTTGCTGTGGGTGTGATGATATACTGCTTCTTTACAACATTCTGGATACTAAGGCTCGGTTCACACTTATACAGCATGACGTCGGTGTTTGTCAGAATCCTAAAAAAAAACAACTATATTCCGTGGGGAACCCCGATGAAGTCACTGTGGACACTGTTTGGCCTCCATCATCTTTTTGTGGCCTGCCATGTTTTGGTACACATCATCGGTTGCATTTTAGGCTGAGTTCACATGAGCGTGGACATGACTTCAGTCCATTTGTAGTTCTGTGTGCCCGGTGCATCGGTGTTGTGTGCCACATAGTCCTCTTATCATAAAAACGGAGAGAGAGAATATGTTGCTTTTTTTTTCCCCACACATACCCTTTTTCCTGGACTTGGCCCATTGAATTTTATTTCCCTGGCGTAGTCCGCTGTGCACATGGACCGAGAATCCGCTCATCTGGACTTGGTCCTAAATAAATATATATAAAAAGTTGATCTGACTCTTCCTGTTGGTCTGGATTGCTAGTATTCTGTGTAATGTAAATGTCAGGCATTATTTTTGCTAATTTAGTGTCTAGGTGTGTTTGTTTCCCCCCCGCACTGTGTGCCTCCTATGTACAGTACTGGCATAGCCTAAGGCAGAAGTCCCCAACGTTTCTGACCTTGAGAGCCACATCCAGCCTTGAGAGAGGGTCGTGATCCACATCCAGCCTTAAGAGAGGGTCGCGAGGGCCCCTCACAATAATGGGAACCAAAGCGTTTCAATAATAATCAATAACCCCAAAGCAGTATACTAAGATCCAGGGGTTCCCACAATACCCCCATCCAGTGTTCTCCTATAACGCACTCCCAAGACACTGTCACATCCAGCTTCAAACATCTCCTCTGACAGGTGGTGTCATCTTGTCTCCAGCGTACCATACTTAATTCATCTCAAAACCCCTAAGACTAGTATATGTGCATCCAGATCTGCTCTTCTGTGCAGGGCTGCTCACAAAATTCACCATTTTCAGATGTGCTCTTCATACCTGTTTGCCATCTTGATGCAATAGCTCCAGGTGTAGCAGACAGCCGCGAGCCACAATTCATGGGGCCGTGAGTTACATGTGGCTCCCGAGCTACAGGTTGGGGACCCCTGGCCTAAGGGCTCATTCAATCTTTTGTCATAAAGCCTATCGAGTTGTTCACAAGTCCTTTTTTTTTTCTTTGCTGACCTTGTTGCAGCAAAAAACAAAAAATGTAATAAAAGTCTGTAGGTCCATAAAACTGACTGACAGCACAAGGATAACATCTACCGTATGTGAAACCCCTGTGCTATCCATTTTTAATATTGTAAAGGGTAGAAGTTTTATTTTATTTTTTTAATTTATTTATTTTTTTTAATTTTTTTATACTTCCTTCGCATACAAAAGATACTAGCGGATTCCAAGTGGAAGCTGCCTGAAGAATGGATCGGTCACTTTTTAGCCACGTTGCGGCATTCGAAGCCTTAAGCAGTTTAAAAAAAAAAAAAAAAAAAGTGGGAAAAGACGGGAACCTATGCACAGCAAGTCGTTTTGGCATTGCCGTGCAGATGTTCATTTATTATTTTTTTTTTTTAGGGCTGCAGAATCTGCCAGGAAAGATGTTGTCTGCACATACCCTTAGTCTCATATATACCGTAATCTTATTATTTTTTTTTTATAGCTTTTTTTTTTTTATGTTTGACATTTTTTTTTTTTGCATGTCATATTATATATAACTTGTGCCATTCGCTAAGCATTTTACCGGATACTTTTGAAGTGCTACTTGGAGAGTTAAGAACCAAAATGCTTGAAAAATAAAAACCCCATACCAAGAGTATGATACGTTTTCCCAAAAATGCCATCAATTGCAAAAACATCACTAAAATGCTGCGTATGTAAAGAGCCTATTGTATTATAGACATCTGGACTTAGTGATTTAGGCAAAAATATTGCAAAAAAAATGCAGAAAAAAACTTGTCACTGTGAAATGAATGCAATAATAGTGCATATAAATAATCACCTAATGAGAACTTTGCTGCATTATTTCCCGCAGGTCTCCAGATTTCCTTTACACTGTGCATTCTCTGTAATAGGGATTTGCTGAGGCCAGAATTCCTAGGTCTAATTAATTGCTGAAGACAGAAAAGCTAGAGAGTGATGTTTGTGTAGCTGTAACCCCTTCATAGCCAAATGGGGGTGGTGGGGTAGAGAAAAAGGAAAATCCGAAACTGCACAGAGCAAGCAAGGAAAACAAATAGGATTCCACATAGCGAAGCCGTGTGACTGGCGATATTGCATAGTACAGCATAAGGGTAAGTTCACACTAGGCTTTTTTTTAGCGTTTTTTTTCCTGCGGGAAAGAAGCTGCAGAAAAAAAGCATGTTTTCCTTGGTTTTTCTTGCAGTGTTTTTTTGTGGCTGTTTTGGCGTGCTAGATTTGTCTCTTGTGCATGCTGATAAATTTTAGTGTTGGAAAAAAAAGTCCTGTTTGATAGAATGAGGTTTGGCACAAAAAAACGCAGCAAAACATGATCTTTTCTTGTTTTTTTTTTTTCTTCAGCGTTTTTTCACCACCCAGTCAAGTCAATGGCTGAAAGAAGTGACATGCTCGATGTCCAAAAAACCATGCAAAGCACAAAATACTGATGACATAAAAACCAATATGTGTGCATGAGATTTCTGAAATCTTATAGGCTTTGCTGGTACTGTAAAACGCAGCTGAAAATTAGCATAAAAAAAACGCCCAGTGTGAACTTGGCCTTAACCTCATGGTTGCACCTGTATTAGATACGTATGGAGGGCAGATTGATAAAACTGAATGTCACAGGATACAGATCTGTAGCCAGAATATTCATTGTAGCTTTGTGCCAATCTGCCGTACATGCAGTTAGCACAGGAAATGTGAATCACTAGGAGAAGTGAATCATTAGCGCAAGGTCATCTCGTATGGAAAATTCTTTTTGGCTATTCTTCATGCATGTATTGCCCACTCACCAAATTCCTGCACTTTTGAGACTAAAGAGAAGTTTGTTTCCACCAACTAAAAGTTATTCATTGTGTGCAATTTTTCAATGTAATCTCAATTTTGAAGATCTGTTTCTGTCCTCTAGTTGGACCCTTTCTTATTTATCACCAGTAGATAGAAGTGTGATCCTGATCATGTGATTGACACACAAGGAGGCACAACGGACCCTCAGATGACGAAGAGTGCTGTGTATTAAGTACTTGTCATCAGTCATTTCCCACATGGTTGATATTGGTTCCAGCCGCTTTTACTGCTGGACTATTTAATCACACAAAATATATATATATATATATATATATATATATATATATATATATATATATATATATATATATATATATGTATCATAAATTGGAACAGCATCAAATACTACCTTACAAAACATGCAAAGCTCTCCCAACCAGCAATCCAATGATAGATTCAAAAAAGGAAAGCAGCACAAAAAGATTGAAAAAAATAAGTGGCCACGCCATTCAGGCATTAAAGTCCACTTATTTTTTTCAATCTATGTGTGCTGCTTTCCTTTTTTTGAAAATAAATAAATATATATATATATATATATATATATATATATATATATATATATATATATATATATATATATATATATATATATATTATTTATATAAAATCTATATGTTCCATTAATTCCCTCACCTCAGTCCCTGGTATTGTTGGGCCCATACACAATCAGGTCAGTTTCAGGTCAGTTTGAGGGGATCTTTCAGCAGATTGTCTGTGTCCACCTTGTTTCTCCAAGGGACGTTTTGAGCGCCACCTGTCGTTATCCACCTCTGTAATCTACAGTCAGTGTGCCGGGTGAGTGATTGCACACCGTGTAGTGAGCAGGGAGTATAGCCACTCACTGCGCCCCATCAATGACTGTCATCGAGTGGCTGCAGGGAGGATGTACCTTCATTTTCTCCCAGTAGCCGCTGCTCCAGTAAGGCAGACATGATTTAAACGCTAGTAACCTGCAGATTTCCCCTCTATCTGCACGTAAATTGAGTTTTTGGAAATGACAGGTTTCCTTTACAGTAATACTATTCTCTCTATATCTATTCAGATCGGTTTAGACTTGCGTGCTGCTCGGTCACGGCCGGTTGCAGTGATGAGCTACAGCCATCCGGGATGCACTTTTTTGCTCATGTCGTCAAAGGTCCTGGAATTTTAAAAATTAATTTTAACCATAGGTTAAGTGCAATGTGTGTTTTTATGCTGGATTCCTTTGTATGGAATGGCACGGCAGACTACTTTATTCCGTACAAAAAAAACCTAAGATTTGCCCGACGTGGACACTTTTTCTTTTCCTCTTCATTTGCTCTATAAAGACCCATGGACCTTGTGTGACATCAGCTTCACACTTTTTCTTCCTCCTTTTCCCTCCTCCTTCCTACCAGGAGAAGAATGTCAGTGAGGAGGTGGCGGAGCAATGTTGTGTGTGGCTGGGTAGTGCAGTATGTGTGCTGGCAGGCCTGTACCTGTACCATATTGTCTGCCCCGATGGGTCAGGCAGCAGAAAATTACAAAGGCGCATTATGTGTTTTCTGTGTGTATCAACATTTCACAAGTCCGTCCTTTCTTTTCCCTTCCCGTTGGGTGCCCGCCAAGCGCTGCCCGCTCTCTCCAGCTGCCTCTGTTCTTTTCTCCTTGCCCTTTTCCTATCGCCGCCTCTCTTATTTTCCTGTTGTCTGTGTTTATTTTTCATAGTTTTTCTTCACTTTCTCGCCCCGCTCCTTCATCTACGTCAGTAAATATTCACACCGCCCTGTCTGTGTACTCAGCACTGTGTACAACGGGAAACAGCCAGAAAAGCAGTTTGTAATCTGTTCTTTAAATGTGAAATGGAGCTGTGCCCAAAATCAGAAGCAGCTTGAAACATGAAGGGGCGTGATGGCCAATCTTCAGGATATGAAGAAGGAAACTTCCCGATCCAATCAGTCACGTTCGATGGGTCACCTTTGCTTTACACTTTTTCTATGACTTTCATAACATGTCACTGACTCCATTCTCCTGGCCACGTGATCACCGCGACGTGTGGTACCGTTGGCTGTGCCACTAACGCAGAGTCTCAAGCATAGGTCCTACTCTGTCTGGGTCACATATTTTGAGAACCTATCCCATTAAGCCTCTTTGTATGGCAATTAAAGTGCACATCTGGTCTAAAAACATATATACAGAGTCCATTTGCAATATAGACTTCTAATACATAGCAAAATATGTCATATTGATGAGTTTCATAGGACTGCTTTGTGTGAAAGGTCCAAGAAGGGCTGTAGTGCAGATTCTGGAGTGTATGGAAATTGTATTCTTACTTGGCCTTTAGCAGCTTCCCTTAGATACTGTTGAGATAAATCAAGATTGGTGCCAAATTTTCATCCAACATGGCCCTTGTATTATGTATACCCTGCGGCACAATTATGGTGTTTCCTATTACTGTCATTGAATGTATCCTGGGAGAGAATATTTTAGTAATTTTCCATTCTTTGTAATTTTAGAGATCAGATGGATGTAAATTCCCACTAGTAATTTTTGCCTAGTTTTAGTTGCCAATACAATTCTATGGGTCTGTGCCGTTCCGTCGGCGTCGGTGCTTAACATTGTGATGTACAGGGGAAGGTTTACAATTTATTTTTTAATACATGAAAATCACTAATCAAACAGGAAAAACTGACAATTGACCAAACTCTGAATAACGGTCTGTTTTTTTTTTTTTTACATACGAGAAAAATCCTGGCTATCTGAATGACTTCTACGTGATCAGCTGATACTACTCCTCCCAGCCGTATATTTTCAAGCATGTTGATTCATAAAGCACGTCTTGTAATAAGCCCGGTGTCTACTACTGTAATATTACTGGGTAGTGTCTTATGTTCTCAGGTGTCGGGAAGCAGACATACGTAGCCAGGAGCCTAGATATTATCTGCACGAGAAAAACATCCAGCCCTTTTTTAATTGCTGTTATAAAATCTGCCATTATTACCTGTTGTGGCAGGGCATTCCACAGTCTGACTGCTCTAACTGTGAAGAACCCTTTCCTATTAAGATGCCAGAATCGCCTTTCTTCCACCTGTAATGCACGTCCCCTGGTGCTTTAGTATGGTCTTTGGGAGGAATAAGTCATCTGCCAGTCTTTTTGTATTGACCACACGTGTATCTATACATATAAACGAGCTTTCCTCTGAAGCGTCTTTTTTTATTATTATGTCTAAGCTAAACAAGCCCAACTTTTCCAATCTGTAATCATATGAGAGGCCTTCCTCCATCCCTTGTAATAATCTAATTATCGCCTTTGAACTGACTCTAACTTCCGAATACCCTTTTTTAAAATGTGGAGCCCAAAACTGGATTCCATATTCTAGATGTGGCCCTATAAGTGATTGATAGAGAAGTAACCATACATTATTATCGTGGGATTTTTTTTTTTTTCATACAACCTAAAATCTTAATTGCTTTTGCAGCTTCTGCCTGACATTGAGAACTTCTGCTTAACTTTCTTGTAACCAGAATTCCTTCTTGAAATTCCAACTCTCATATCCTTCTCTCCTCCAACATCCTCTGTAGGTGGGGAAAGTCATAAGAAGTGTGGGCTGCTGGGGAAATAAAAACTAGCTAATTACCGGAGTGTTGAGAACCAGGTTGTGTGATGAGCTGACCCCATATCTAATCCTGCAAGCACTCCACACTACACAAGATACTGATACAAGATTAAGGAATAGATTTGCTTTTTTTCTTTTAGCATGCAGCCCCAGGAGAATAGCAAGGAAATGTTGTTTCTGTGCTCAGTTTCAATCCAGACTGCAGTTTTAGTATTTACTTGGAAATCTAATTTTCTGGACACACTTCTTTAGATTAGTTTCCACCCATTTTTCCCAGAAGTCAGAAAATAGGGCGAGAGGAGGGGGGCACTCTGGGAGGTCAAGACATGACCTAAGGCATTTATGGTACCGCACAGGTATGTGGGGGACCGAGTCCTTATATTGGTGTTTTGGGGGTGACAGATTCCCGTTAAAGCTCCACCAGAGAAGGGCAGAATCGGACGGCAGTGTGGGACACTACACCACATTTCACCAGGAGGCTTCTCTCTATTTTTGCTCTTTATTGCTGTTCCCAGCTCATACGAGGGTTGCACGTTCCTATTTTTGGACTTCCCTTTTGCCTCAGTTATTTGTTTTTGTGCAAATTTATATTTCTTTGTTGTAACACAAAATTATGTCTGCAGAAATAGATAATTGGCTAATGTGATGTACGTAGGTCACACAGCAGAGCGGCCATTTATCCGGAGTAACCACTTATAGAAATAGATCCAATAATGAAGTCTACAATGTAATGTTGAGGAGGAATCATTGGTTTTATCTGTATCCTGCAGAGCTGGTAACAAGACATGTAGCTTGGTAACAAGATATAAGAGAGCTGACGATGCATGTGCCCCCCAATGATGGGTTCTGGAGTGGGGGGCACCTACTCGCCCTATGCAGGGGGGTTGCATACAGCGTTGGGGCATCAAACTGTGTACGTTATCCAGGTGAAGAAAAGCCGAATTACGCCTGCTACAGTCTTGGCCAAAAGTGCTCAGACTGACACACATTTTGGTTTTCACAATTTTGCTGTTTGTGTTTTTCTATCTTTTCGCTAGACATTTCCTTGGTCGTTGAAGTATAATTATAAACATTTCATACGTTTTTAAACTTTTTATTGACAAATACATCAAGTTTATGCAAACACTCAATATTTGACCGTTATTTTTCAAGACTTCTGCCCTTTCGCCTTGACGCCTGGATATCTGTTTCTGGGCCAAATCCTGACTCGTGACCACCCATCCTCGTTTAGTCGATGCTTGGTGTTTATCACAATTTCTGTGTTTTTGTTTGTCATCCTGCTTTTTGAGGATTGAGCACAGGTTCTCAATGGGATTAAGATCTGGGGAGTTTTCTGATCATGGACCCATCATTTCAATGTTTTGTTTGAGTCACTTGGTTATCACTTTTGCCTTGTGATATGGTCTCCATCCATCATGCAGAAAAAAACGTTGTTCTCCCAACCATCCAGGAGCACTTTTTCTTCTTGGAGAATGTTTAGATGCCATTCTTTATCCATGGCAATGTTCATGGCAAAATTGTGAGTGAGCCCCTCCATGGATGAAAAGCCCCCCACACATCAGTGGTCTCGGGATGCTTTACTGTTGGCATGACCCAGGATTCATGATCACGTGATCACCTTTTCTTCCAGATTTCCCTGAATATGGCTTCATCAGACAAAATAACTTTATGCCCATCCTCTTTAGTCTAATCTCTGTAGAATGTCACTCTGTCCTTGATAATTTTCTTGGCGAGAAGTGACTTCTTTGCTGCCCTTGACACCAGGCCAGCCTCCGAAAGCTTTTGTCTCACTGTGCATGCACAAGCACTGACTGCTGCCGTTTCAGAGCAAGCTCTGTACGGGTGTACAACTGATCCTGTAGCTGAATCCTATTTAGGAGATGCCCTGAATAAAGCATGGTATCTAAATATCTTCAAGAACAAGTTCTCCCAACGATCCAGGAGCAATTTGGTGACGAACAACGCTTTTTTTTTTTTTTTTTAAAGCTTGATGGAGACCATGTCACAAGGAAAAAGTAAGGTGAAACGGTGAACAAATCATTGAGATTTTTGGTCCGTGGCCAGGAAACTCCCCAGATCTCAATTCTATTGAGCCCTCAACAAGTGGGTGTATGAACAAAAAAGTGTAAATTGTGATATACTCCCGGCACTGATTAGATAAGAATGGGTCATCGGTCAGGATTTGTCCGTTATTTGCGCCCACGGATGCCCTAGTACTATTGATTGTTATGGCCCTGGAGACTGACATTACCACTGATTTTTACCCTCATGGTCTGTCAGTGCCGATTTTACTTATATAGAACTCAATCTGCCAAAACTTGTGTGGCATTGATCCATCTCTCCTGGGTGTACCAGTCACCTCCAAGTGAGCCCCTTCTGGGTGTGCCACGTATGTACAGCTGGGCTTCAACATGCCTGACACATTGTTTCCTTACATTATAACACACATGCACATCAAGGTAAGAATGATGTATGAGTTCATTGTATGGCAGCATAATGCCAGGTTTGTGTCATTTTTTAACACTGGCGGCATTGCATAAAGAGCACATTGTTATGACAGTACAGCGCGGTCCTCTGTGCCCTCAACAATTCTTTTTCTGTATGCCAGTCTCCCTGCCAAGGTTGCCTCTCCTTTTCCGTGTCCGCACACAACAACTAGTACAATAGGCTTTGTTCTGTAATGTGCGCAGTCAGCAGGATTGTACGTCTTCTCCGGGTGATATTAAATGTCAGGAATGGAAAGGGGGAGGATAATGGATTGTGTGACAGTAGTCGCCCATCGGAGCCAAAATTCTCCTAGCACTCGGAATCATACCCAAGGCCTTATTATCGGGAAACAAAGTAAGCCACTCATAAGTTATGAGAAAAGTGATTTGCCGAGCTGTCACCGTAGCTGTCACGTTGGCTCACTGGTGGGAAATATATGGCCAGCCAAAGTTAGTGTTTTAGCAAGTCATAAACCCAAAAATCAGGGTGGCTGCCACGTGTGACCACACTGAGCCTGAAGTTGTGGCTGCCTCGTTTGCCCCCCTTTTTACCGGCACACACATTCTGATGTTTTACTTAGGGCTCGTTTCCATTTGCGAGAAACACGTCCGTGTCTCGCATGTGAAAACCAAGCTCTGGTGCCGGCACTTGGGAGCTCCGCTCTGGAGTGCCGGCGCCACAGCTTGGTTTTCACATGCGAGACACGGAAGTATTTCTCGCAAGTGGAAAGGAGCCCTTATAGGGATATTGTCTTTTGAACAGCACACAACTTTTCAGTCTCTGTACTTCCCTGGTTTCTGTCAGGGCAGACTCCTCCCCGAGTGACAGTTCTAGTGAGCAGCAGAGCTGTAGAATTAGTAGAACTGTAACGCTCGGCAGAAGTTCTGCTGTAATACATTCAGCTATCGGTGGTTGTTCGGAGTTTACACTGTTCTCTGTTTATTAATACAGAGATAAAGGGACATTTGAACAAGTGCACAGCTCCGGACAGTGAGAGCCGTGACTGTCAGAACTGCTCTGAAAGCTGCGTGGCTGGTGATTTTACAAGATTTCTAAAAGGTTTGAGGGAGTGATTACTACTGTATAGACATCAGTTGGCTGAAGAAAAGTGGCAGGGATGTTAAGTTAATTAACTACTACGCACACTCTGCCAGGGTCGGGGGACACTCTGCCAGGGTCGGGGGAGACACGAGTGGCCGAACGTAGAAACGAACTGTACACTGTGAAAGATAAATGTTCTCAGCTAAAGCAATAGAAACCAACTGTACACTGTGAAAGATAAGTTTGCAACTAAAGCAATTTAATAACAGAATACCCATTAAAATTGGATTTTTCCTCCATATATTTTGTTAGGATTTGATTAGCAATATAAATTCTTTATTCTATGGGAGCGGTGGCTGTGTGCTGTCTGGCCTTGGATTGTGAATATCATATTGTAGCAGACAGATCAGGACAGCTGGAGTGACTCACACGGGGATATAGTGATTCATCTGCGAGGTTACCGGAAGAATTGAAATAATTCATGTATATATAAGTGACACAGGTCACGGCATTATTCTCCACTGAAGAATATCAGGTAGGAGGTATCCAATATTTGTTTAAAAGGTTGTCCACCTTCTACGGTAGGGACACTTAAAAAAAAATAAAATGCTTAAATGCATTATTTTGGGCTTTAAATTGTTTTGCTATATTGGATTTCATCATTTTTATACCATTTTGATTGACTTTTACAGGCTTTGTGCAGAGAAACATTCAACTTTGATTAGGACTGTGGTCATAAATCCACCTAAAGGAGCTCAGAAAAAGCTAGATAAAAGATCTGCAAATTCTCTTGTCAGACTGAGTATGCTGACAGATTCTCCGTTAACTCATTCTGCAGCCAACAATAGTCTGTGCGACACAGAGGCTATAGGAAGAAGTGGTGCAAAATTTTTAATGAAAGCCAATTGCCAAAATGATTTTTAAATGCATGTATTTAGGGTTAAATAAGTCCCCAAAGGTGGAAAACCCCTTAAGTTTGCTGGCCATACTCCGAAATCTATGGCCATTTTTGCTACTGCACTTTGATCCATTTGTCTCTTATTTTTCTGGACATGGCTATCAATTTCTTGGCTAATAAATCTCTTCTCATTTGTGTTTTTTAGAGTCATCATGGGCGAGTACAATGAGAAGAAGGAGACCTGCGGGACAATATGTCTGAAGTACCTGCTCTTCACTTTTAATTTCTTTTTCTGGGTAAGTGATTGTCATTGTCACCTCCATTGCAAGAAGTAGTGACCTCCGTGGGGGTGAAATTAGTTACCCCTGGGCAGGGCTGTGGAGTCAGTCGGAGCCCATTTTGGTGGAGTCTGTGACATGGAAATTGAGGAGTCGGAGGTTTGGCTTACTGACTCCACAGCCCTGCCCCTGGGGGCACCATACTGGCTGCCCCTCCTGTATGTACAGTTATTGCAGCTGACAGCGTCTCATTTACAGACTGTTGTAGCCCATTACCAATGCCAGGGGCCCCGACCGAACATGCACATCCATGGCCTTATGGATCTAGATAATCCTCGTGATGTTTCATAATTTCTCATATTTCGCCAGTTGCAGAAAAAAAGCTTCTAAAATTATCCGCTTCTCATCTTTCAATATTTTTTTTTAATATATATCTAGTTGGCAGGCCTTGCTGTCATGGCTGTGGGAGTATGGACCCTGGTCCAGAAAAGTGACTACATCAGCCTTCTACCATCCAGCATATACGCCGCTACTGCATATATCCTCGTCATTGCCGGGGCTGTCGTAATGGTCACTGGTTTCCTCGGATGCTGCGCAACATTTAAGGAAAGAAAAAGTCTGCTCAAAGTGGTGAGTATGTGAAAAAGGTATGAGAGGGGCAAAGACTTGGCCGTCAAGGGGAGCTGAGTATTTTTGCAAACTACGCCATACTAAGGGCACACGTGCCAATATAAGAATAAGATACCAGGTCCGTGCAGACAGGTCATAATGGTATATGGTGGCACAGCAGACCAATATTCCAAAAGTGCCTTTACTCGGACGCACTGGTGCAGAAATGTCTCACAAGCAGCATTTTGGGTATGTAACGCTTTGTGCACGAGATGGGGCACTTTATCCAATCCACGACGGAGTGGGAAATAGTGAGCTTTACTGACTCAGGAGGTGGTGGTGATCTAATAGTATGGGTGCAGCCAGCATGGTGCCCTACATGTAGGCGTGTGACCGGCATCCTACCCAAACCCTTGTGTCCCTGCAAAATACAAAGCACCAGTTCCTCCTGGTTGATGGGAGTGTGAGTTGATGCCATCAGTATTTTGCACCTGTGCTTATTCCATCATACACGTCTCCCAATTGTCGCGGCCCCAGCGAGATGTCCCGCTGCCCCAGAAGAGGTTAGGACTATGTCCTGATTTCACGTCTGCCCCCACGTGCCATCCGTCTCGCATCGGAAATACCAGGGTATCATGACCACCCACCCAACACAGTTCTGCTATCGCATAATACACATATGGACTTTAAGGGTATGTGTCCATGTGCCGTTTTACATCCGGAATAGCAGCGTGGAGCCGCAGCATTCAATCTGCAGCGTCCAGATGTTACAGCATAGTGGAGGGGATTTTATGAAATCTATTCTCCACTATGCGTGGTAACACGCACCCGGCGGCCCTGCGATTCCGGACATGCTGCGCGTCTTTTTAGATCACAGCATGTCCGTATACCTTGTGGCGACACTGTGCCGCTGCAAGGTAAATCACAGGGCCCTATGTGTGGGGTGCGGGGATTCCGGATGTCTGCAATGAACACATCCGGCATCATCGCGTCACAGAACGGGGCGGAGCAAGTTTGCCGCTCCGTCCATACCGCCGGCCATCCTGAAGGTGGACACCTACCCTAAGGGTAAGTTCACACAGGGCATTTTTGCTTCTTTTTTTCTGCAGCAAAACCTGATCTTCTTGGCAGGAAAGAAGCTGCGTCAAAAACGCAGGTTTAGGTGCGTTTTTTGTTGCGTATTTGGTGCGTTTTTTTTTTCTTTGTCCATGCTAATGTCAAAAACTGCATTATTTGCTGCAAAAACGCAGCAAATAATGATACCTGCGTTTTTGCTGCGTTTTTTTCAACACCCATTCAAGTCAATGGGTGAAAAAAACACAGCAAAAACGCTGAAAGAAGTGACATGCTCAATGCCCAAAAAACGCAGCAAAGCACAAAATACTGATCACACAAAAAACCAATGTGTGTGCATGAAATTTCTGAAATCTCATAGGCTTTGCTGGTACTGTAAGGCTATGTGCACACATTCAGGATTTCTTGCAGAAAATTCTGGAGAATTCCGGACATTTTCTGCAAGAAAACCGCGTGCGCTTTTGCCGCGGTTTTGCCGCGTTTTTGCCGCGGTTTTTTCCGGACACTTTCCAATGCATTTTAAGTGGGAAATCCGCAAAAAACCCGCAAAATTAATGAACATGCTGCGTTTTTTACCGCGATGCGTTTTTACCGCGGAAAAAAACGCATCATGTGTACAAAAAGTGCAGAATTCATTAAAAATGATAGGATGCATAATATAAGCAGATTATTTGCGGTTTTATAGCGTTTTTATAGGGAAAAAACGCGAAAAAACCGCGAATAATCTGCAACGTGTGAACACAGCCTAAAAAGCAGCTGAAAATTAGCTTAAAAAACGCAGCAAAAACGCCCTGTGTGAACTTACCCTAACCCCTCACTTCCACAATCTATATTTGTTTTTATGGTTTGCATTATTCCCTCCCCTTCTTCCAAGAGCCATAACTGTTTTTATTTTTCCATGTATATAGTTGTATGATTGCTTGTTTTTTTTTTTTGTGGGATGATTCGTAGTTTTGAACGACACCATTTATTTTTCAATGTACTGAAAAATAGGGGGTGAGGTGATTGGGATGAAATGGTGAAAAAAAAAAATGTTAGTGATATGTTGTAATTTTAATTTCCTTTTCGGTGAGCTGCTCCTGCGCAGAAGACAGATGTATTACATACTTCTTGTAGTATTTTTAGAAGCCGTTTCTGGCTGGCTGTAGAGTGGAGTATTGCTATGAATAGGGGGTCTGGACAGGCGGCATTTGTTACGGTGTATAGAAGTGTGAGTGTATTTACAGAGCGAGCCTGTACCCGGAGCAGGTTTGTGTAATGCCGGTGTAATGTCAGGAATGTGGTGGTCTGTCTGCCGCCCTCTCCTCCCCTACACAACTGCTAGTCCCTCTCCTCCTTCTGCCTGCATTAGGGAGGGACACTGCCACCTAGTGGTAATAATCGGCACAATGTGGCGCCACATTCTATTTACATCCTTTACTACTTGTGGCCTGGGGTCTAAGGGGTAACGTTTCTCCTTATGGAGAGTGACATACCGGATGGCTTGTCAAGGTAAGGAGGCTTATTCGCCATGCAATGCTCCTCTGGGAAATTAAATATTCAAATTGCCACTTCTGAGAAAAAGAGGACTTAACTCTATAGCGCCACCTGTTGGAAGTAGCGATCCTACAAGTCACAATCAACCCTTTAACGAGTCGTGCAATATGACTTAGGATAAAAGGCCAACAACCCGAAACACTGTGTCTGCGAATTGAGATACTGATTTGGCTTTTATCCTAAGGGTACCGTCACACATTGAAATTTCCATCGCTACGACGTTACGATTCGTGACGTTCTAGCGATATCGTTACGATATCGCTGTGTCTGACACGCTACTGCGATCAGACACCCTGCTGAGAATCGTACGTCGTAGCAGATCGTTTGGAACTTTCTTTCGTCGCTTGATCACCCGCTGACATCGCTGGATCGTTGTGTGTGACAGCGATCCAGCGATGTCTTCGCTTGTAACCAGGGTAAACATCGGGTAACTAAGCGCAGGGCCGCGCTTAGTAACCCGATGTTTACCCTGGTTACAAGCGTAAACGTAAAAAAAACAAACCGTACATACTCACCCGTCGGTGTCCTTCAGGTCCCTTGCCGTCTGCTTCCTGCTCTGAGTGCCGGCCGGAAAGTGAGAGCAGAGAGCAGCGGTGCTGCGCTTAGTTACCCGATGTTTACCCTGGTTACCCGGGGACTTCGGCATCGCTCCAGCGCCGTGATTGCAACGTGTGACCGCAGTCTACGACGCTGGAGCGATGATTATACGACGCTGCGACGTCACGAATCGTGCCGTCGCAGCGATGAAAATTTCAATGTGTGACGGTACCCTAAGTCATATTGCACGACTCGTTAAAGGGTTGATTGTGACTTGTAGGATCGCTACTTCCAACAGGTGGCGCTATAGAGTTAAGTCCTCTTTTTCTTAGAACAGGCAATTTGAATACTTGTGGCCTGTGCATCATAATGACAGAGGCCACAAACTGACAGGTTTTTCATTGTCACGTTGCCCCTGGTGAATAACATCTGGCCCCTCACACTCTGTTGTATAGCCTCCAGCCGTCAGCCAGTACTAACATGTGACGGTGGTGCACTGATAACAACGCGGCCTGTAACAGGAGCCACCGGGGTAACAAAGTCCGTTTGACATTTCTCCTCTTAAATCTTCCCCCATCACCTGTGAGTGATATTATTCAGAAGTGGAAGGAAGCGCAGCAACTCGGCCACAAAGTGGAGACCCCAGAACGTTACAGAGCGGGGGGCCGAGTGCTGAGGAGCAGAGGGCAGAAGTCACCACCGCTCTGCTGACTCCGTAACTGAGAAACCAAATCTAGGCACAGCAAATATTATACATCAAACCACAGGAGAGTATCAGACGGATATCTGGCATAGACAGATGGTGACGTATACTTGCTAGGATGTGAATGGCAGACCATTCAGAAATGTCTCCTCTAGTATTTAACATGAGCACAAAAATTGTGCACCTTAAGCGTCATTACTGAGCAGCTGCACGCAGCCATACATCACCAAGCACAATGCTGAGTGATGGATGCAGTGGTGTAAAGTCTCCACCACTGGAATCTGGAGGACACTTGTTCTGTGGAGTTTTCTGTAGATACCATAGGTATCCATGGTTACGACCATTGATATAGTGACAGTTATCTAGTTGCTAGTGGTCGTAACCATGGATACCTAAGGTCCTGCAATGTCTGCACATGAGGAAAGAGACATAGCGAATCAGGAAAACTATACTACATTTATAATGGGAGGTATTTGCTAATATTATTATTATTATTATTATTATTACACCTACTACATATTGGGATGGGATTTTGGAGATGGGAATACCCCTTTAAATTGTAGATGAAACCATGTATAAGGTGTGTGTATATATCTCTCACCAAATAATTGTTTTTTCTTCTAGTATTTTATCCTGTTGCTCTGCATCTTCATCCTGGAGATTCTGGCAGGTGTCCTGGCATATATTTACTACCAGCAGGTAAGAGCTGGATGACGGTGTCTGTGTGTTTTTTGTTTCTTTTTAATTTTATTAAGTGATTACCTAAAACCTCTCTTCTTATGTCCTAAAAGGGCATTTGGAGTATCGGGTGGGGTCCAATGGTTACCCTATTAGTCAGAGCGGAGATCCTCCATAGGGATGTGTAGCGGCTCCCTGCTATGACTAATGGTGTGCGCATTCCACTAGACGCTGGCTAATGATGGAAGGAATGATCTCATCTTCTCTCTTCAGGGGTGTAACACTCCTCAGACTCCTAAACTATTTTATTTTTTTTCCTTGAGGGTACTTGACTGACTTTTTAGACCAGTGAAATATTGCTGCTGTCCTGAACTGTGCGCGCTGCCATCTTTGCTGCATTGGAAGAGCTTATGTCTATGGGGGAGGATCATAAGTGGCGTCTGGATTGCTGCGTTCGGTGATACTTGGGTATCGACTAGAGCTGCTCCTGAGCTACTGCTTGTGTCACGAGCCATTCTATACAAATGAATGGCGCAGATGATCAGGAGCTAGCGTGCACGCTCCAGCATGCACGCTCCCAGTAGAACGACCGGTCTCGGTGTAAAACTGTCCTGCTGCACCTGCATGTGGACGGCCACATCTCCAATACAGCTCGGTGCCCCTTTGGCAGCAGTAAAAAATAAAATGCTAAAAAACAGGTAACGGCATATTGGAGGCAATAGAACTAAGCAAGTGTTTCAGTCAATAAGCCTGGAGAAAAGCATGTGCGGCCACATTTCTCCAGCAGGTATGGCGGTGCTTTATCTTTTTGGCCATCATTGCTGAGCAGCTGCTCTCGTCATGCATATTTATTCTGGTATGTTTTTAGCTCATGAATTTAATTATTGGTGGGACTCATGGTAGTAGACAGCCCCCGGGCAGTAGGGGTGTAATTTGCTTTTATTTGATTAAGTAAGAGGGCACATGTGTCGGCACGCTCACGTATGGAGGCTGGGTAATTACACAGCGAGTGACAAGCTCCCCTGACTGCCGACCGTCCACACCTGCCAGGGATTAGGGGACGCTAATTATTCAGACCTGGTTTAGATGAACCACACGAAGAACACATCAATTTTCATCCACGTTGTCATCCGTATGTCTGTTTTTATACCAGTTGTTTTTATCTCAACAGGTTTAAAAAAAAAAAAAAAGCCAATACGGATTTTTATGTTAGTAATTGCAATGCATGTGGTCAAAATGGGTGTGGAAGAATGGTGTCGTGGCTCTTAAAATAAATACATTCAAACTACCCCATTCCCCTGCATTGGTCTGTGTGTGGCCCTTTTGGCACACAGACGGATTTTTTTACAGGGATGTATGTGCCATCACTTTTGGAGTCAATACCAATAAGAGTCGAGGGGATAACTATAATGGGAGCAGGCGGGGTGGCAGACGCACCTGGGCCCTCAAACCCAAAACTGAAAACAGCCGTGGTGCAGGGTAATGTGATTTTGTTGTATGAAATTGGGTGTAAGACTGCTAAAATTTATACCTGTCTGCTCATTGAGACCCCCTACACTCTCTAGGACTTGGGCATTTCCCTCACCCCCATATCAGTTTTTCTCCCACCCCCATATCAGTCTTTTTCCCATCAACCAATATCAGTCTTTTCTCCAACCCCCCATATCAGTCTGTTCTCCCACCCCCAATATCAGTCTGTTCTCCCATCTCCCCCCCCCCCCCCCCCGTATCAGTCTGTTCTCCCACCCTCCATATCAGTCTTTTCTCCCACCCCCCATATCAGTCTGTTCTCCCATCCCCCCCCCCTATCAGTCTGTTCTCCCACCCCCCCTATCAGTCTTTTCTCCCACCCCCCATATCAGTCTGTTCTCCCACCCCCCTATATCAGTCTTTTCTCCCACCCCCCTCAAATATAAGTCCTCACTACTGTGGTAACAGTCTGCTGGTAATATGGCAAAAATGTGGTTTTTGGAAGCAGGGACCTGTAAAAGGATGGATCATCTAGAGATTTGGACTTACTACATACAGTCATGGCAAAAAGTGTTGGCACTCTTGAAATTGTTCCAGAACATGAAGTATTTCCCCCTGAAAATCATTGCAATTATACATGTTTAGTTATACACATAGTTTTTTCCTTTATGTGCAATGGAATTAAAAAAAAAGCAAACTGGACATCATTTTACACAAACCCCCCAAAATGGATTTGGACAGAATTGTTGGATCCCTCAACTTAATATTTGTTTACTCGACCTTTGGAATAAATAACTATCAATCGCTTCCTAAAACCATCAACAAGCTTATTACGTCTCAGCTGGAATTTTGCACCACTCTTCTTTTGTAAACTGCTCCAGGTCTCTCATATGTGAACGCATGTAAAGTAAGCTGCGGAGACACCATCACGTGTTTCTCAACGCAAGCAATGAATAGCCAGGCCTTTCTCCGGGAAGGAACAACCACGGGAAGGGCAGCATCCAATAAAGGAGAATATCCAATAAAGGAAGACCACCTATGCCAAGCATGGTATCCATCCACAAACAGCTGTTTCGGGGTTTTTGCCCCTCATCAGTGTGGAGTAGGAAACTGGCTATTAGGAGCAGTGCCTGGTGAAAGGCTATGAAGGAACAGATGAATGACCTCGGGGAGACCAAACATCCAACACTGCGGAGACACCATCACGTGTTTCTCAACGCAGTGATCCAGAACACTGCCCCCATCCCTTATGGGAAATATGCAAACGCATGTAAAGTAAGCTGCGGAGACACCATCACGTGTTTCTCAACGCAAGCAATGAATAGCCAGGCCTTTCTCCGGGAAGGAACAACCACGGGAAGGGCAGCATCCAATAAAGGAGAATATCCAATAAAGGAAGACCACCTATGCCAAGCATGGTATCCATCCACAAACAGCTGTTTCGGGGTTTTTGCCCCTCATCAGTGTGGAGTAGGAAACTGGCTATTAGGAGCAGTGCCTGGTGAAAGGCTATGAAGGAACAGATGAATGACCTCGGGGAGACCAAACATCCAACACTGCGGAGACACCATCACGTGTTTCTCAACGCAGTGATCCAGAACACTGCCCCCATCCCTTATGGGAAATATGCAAACGCATGTAAAGTAAGCTGCGGAGACACCATCACGTGTTTCTCAACGCAAGCAATGAATAGCCAGGCCTTTCTCCGGGAAGGAACAACCACGGGAAGGGCAGCATCCAATAAAGGAGAATATCCAATAAAGGAAGACCACCTATGCCAAGCATGGTATCCATCCACAAACAGCTGTTTCGGGGTTTTTGCCCCTCATCAGTGTGGAGTAGGAAACTGGCTATTGTGGATGGATACCATGCTTGGCATAGGTGGTCTTCCTTTATTGGATATTCTCCTTTATTGGATGCTGCCCTTCCCGTGGTTGTTCCTTCCCGGAGAAAGGCCTGGCTATTCATTGCTTGCGTTGAGAAACACGTGATGGTGTCTCCGCAGCTTACTTTACATGCGTTTGCATATTTCCCATAAGGGATGGGGGCAGTGTTCTGGATCACTGCGTTGAGAAACACGTGATGGTGTCTCCGCAGTGTTGGATGTTTGGTCTCCCCGAGGTCATTCATCTGTTCCTTCATAACATCTCATATGTGAAGGCGCCTTCTCCCAACAACAATTTTAGGATCTCTCCACCGGTGTTCAATGGTATGTAGATCCGGGCTCAGTGCTGGCCACTTCAGAACTGTCCAGCGATTTGTTTCCATCCATTTCTGGGTGCTTCTTGAAGTACAGTGTGTCCGTAAAGTCATGGTGCACTTTTGACCAGTCACTGGAAAGCAACAAAAAACGATAGATATGTGAATTCTGCTGCAAATAAAAGAAAAACTCTCCCAGTTTCATACCTATCCAGGGCAGCTCGATGTGGGCTCCATTTGTTCGCTACCACATCAAGATGATAGCATAAGCTTGTGGTTGCATGATGTCACAGACCTGGCAGTGTATTAATCAGAGTTCAGTTTATCAGGGGTTAATCTGACTGGGGGCTCAGCAACAGCTTAAATGAGTTTGTGTTGTTTGGTTCTTGTTATCTCTCCTCGTGAGCAGGTCTGATATGATTGGGCCAGAGAAAGGGCGTCAAAATGTAAACTATAAAAGTGCAACATGACTTTACGGACACACTGTATGTTTGGAGTCATTGTCCTGTTGGAAGACCCATGACCTAGAATGTAAACCCATCTTTCTGACACTGGGCACTACATTGCAACCCAAAATCCTTTGGTAATATTTACATTTCATGATACTTTGCACACAGTCAAGGCACCCAGTGCCAGAAGCAGCAAATCAACCCCAAAACATCAATGAACCTCCACCATATTTAACTGTAGGTACTGTTTTCTTTTCATTCTGTTTTTGGTAAAAGGTAGAATGATGTGTTTTCCCTAAAAGCTCTATCTTGGTTTCATCTAACCACAAGACACTTTCCCAGAAGGATTTTGACTTGCTCACATACATTTTGACAACCTGCAGTCTAGCTTTATGTCTCTGTCAGCAGTGGGGTCCTCCTGGGTCTCCTGCCTTGGCATTTCATTTCACTCAAATGTGGATGGATAGTTCGCTCTGACACTGATGCATCCTGAGCCTGCAGGACAGCTTCAATTTCTCTGAAACTTGATTGGATTCTGCCCTTCCAGACTTTCCTGCGTTGCAACCTTTCATCAACATTTCTCTGCCGCCCACGTCCAGGGAGATTAGCTACAGTGCCATGGGTTGTACACATCTTGTCTGTTGCTCACCGTGGACAAAGAAACATCAAGATCTCTGGCAATGGACTTGAAACCTTGAGACTGTTGATATTTTTTAACAATTTTGGTTCTCAAGTACTTAGACAGTTCTCTTGTTTTCTTTATGATTTCCATGCTTAGAATGGCACAAACAATGCAAAGATTTAGTCAACCTCTCCTCTTAATCTGGTTTCAGGTGTTATTTTCATATTGCCCACACCTGTTACTTGCCACAGGGGAGTTTGAACGAGCAGCACATGCTTGAAGCAAAGTTGTTAACTCACAATCCTCGAAAGGTGCCAATAATCTTGTCCTGCCCATTTTGGGGGTTTTGTGTAAAATGTTATCCAATTTGTTTTTTTGTTTTTTTTTTAACCAATTAACTTTTTATTAGCAATAAAGAAATAAGTACACAAGTACATATAACATCCCCCGCAGGAGAAACAAAGAGGATAAAGGTACAAGGGGAAGGGGGAAGAATACACAATGTTCAGAATCACAGCAATTCCAACAAAGAAATACAGAATTAACCATAGCACAAATCGCAGCTTATAAAAGTTACTAAATGAGAGCAAGGGCGGACGGAGGTATGTGAACTGAGGAAACCCAAGGATCCCACCAGGAGAGCACTTTATTTTTCTTGGAGAGGCTCTGTGCCATAATTGCTTCATAGGTAAAATGAAGGTTGATCTTGGAAATCAAAATAGCCATAGATGGAATATCTGAGGATTTCCAATGACCCGCTATACATTGTCTAGCAGCGATCAGAATATTAGAGA
Organism: Ranitomeya variabilis; assembly: GCF_051348905.1. Lineage (NCBI taxonomy): Eukaryota > Metazoa > Chordata > Amphibia > Anura > Dendrobatidae > Ranitomeya > Ranitomeya variabilis. The sequence goes on from NC_135233.1 coordinate 477,640,500, forward strand.
TTATTGGACGGAGAGGGGAGGGGAATCCCGCAAGGGAGACACCCAAAACAGCCAGACACCCGGTTAAAACAAAAGGAACCTGAATGACCTCCGCAATCAGAGTTTCAACTTGACGCCAGAAGACCTGAATCCGCGGACAGGACCACCAGATATGAGATCCGGAACCAATAGCCCCGCATCCCCTCCAGCAGAGAGGGGAAAAAGAGGGACCAAACCTGGCTAAGCGAGCAGGGGTTAGATACCATTGCAGCTGGATCTTTTTTGATTGCTCCAAGAGGCCTATACACGAGGAATATTTAGAGGGATGCACCAACGCAAAGTTCCAGTCCTCTAGAGATGCATCAAAACCAAGAGAGGACTCCCAAGAAATCATAAAAGGAAGCTTAGCAGGAATATCATGGGATAAAAGGGCCTTATAGATAATAGAGATGCCATGGGGCACTAAAGTGGCCGGTCTAAAGAACCGGTGTGCTGAGTCCTCCGAGAGAGGCGGGGGGGCACCGAACAGCCGACGTGACCTGAGAAAACTGCGGAGTTGTAGATATTGAAAGAAATCTCTACCGGAGAGAGAAAATCTACCTGCAAGGACCTCAAACGACATTAAGCCATCTGAGCCAAATAGGTGAGCCACCCGGTGCACCCCCCGCGCCCCCCAGGAGAAGAGAGAGGTGTGCCCAATGGCACATTCCAGGGCCTGTAGGGAAACATAATGATACATAAATAGGAATTGGGAAGAACAAACTGATGTCCACATTTTAGAGGCAGTCTTGATAGAGCGGAGAGTAGGGCCACGAGGAAAGACCTGGAGCAACCAAAGCTCCAAAAGTAATTGGAGAGAGTTTCTGGGAGCGAAATGAGATTCAATGAGCACCCAGGGTAACTGCGAGTTCCCCTCCCACCAAAGCTTAAGAGGCTCCAAGATCGCCGCCCTATAATAAAACTGGATCGAGGGAACACCCAACCCACCCATAGAGTACGGAAGGGACATTATTTGGCGCTTAATCCTGTGTGGCTTGTTATTCCAAATAAACCGATCTATGATCGACTGGAAAGCCGAGATAAATTTGGAAGGTATGCAGAGGGGAAGGCACCTAAATAAATAGATAATTTTTGGGAGAAATAGCATTTTAACGGATTGTATACGGGCCATCCACGAAAGTGAGGAGCTCGATAGCTGATCGATGCCCCTCCTAATTTCGGTGATAGTTTCCTCGCAGTTAGAACGAACGATGTTATCCAACCTAGTTATCCGGACGCCCAGGTACGAAAACCCCATAGGGGCCCAAATAAACGCAAATTTAGATTGAATTTGAATTTGGAGATCAGCCGGAAGGAAAAGGGGGGAAAATAATGGATTTAGTCAGATGAAGTTTGTAATATGATACCGCCGAAAATTGGGATAAAATTAAGGTGATCGCGTTCAGTGAAGTTAAGGCCGAGGTACAAGTCAACACTACGTCGTCAGCGTAAAGTCCAATTTTGTGTTCAGTCTCTCCAACCCGCACCCCCTTAATATCAGGGCACTGTCTAATTAAGGCAGCCATAGGCTCCATGATCAGAGCAAAAATAAGGGGGGAGAGGGGACAGCCCTGACGGGTCCCGTTCAAAATCGGGAATGTCCGAGATTTAAAGCCGCCCGAGCAAACCGACGCGCAGGGATTCGAGTATAAAGCCATAATGGCCCTGGAAATCAGTCCTGTGAGCCCAAACTTCCCGAGCGTGAGCTCGATGTATCCCCAGTGTACCCTGTCAAACGCCTTTTCGGCATCAAGAGACAGGAATACACTGGGGAGACCCTCCCCCTCCACCACATCCAAGAGATCAATCAGTCGTCTTGTGCCATCTCTGGTCTGCCTACCAGGGACAAACCCAACTTGGTCGGGGTGTATAAGGCTGGGGAGCACCGCTATCAATCTATTGGCCCAAATTTTAGCATAGATTTTAACGTCGCAATTCAGGAGGGCTATGGGGCGAAAATTTCCCGGAGACGTTGTGGGCTTCCCCGGTTTAGGGAGGGTCGCGATGGAGGCCTCCAACCCCTCCGCCCTAATGCTATCAACAGACGCCCAGTTGTTAAATAAGCGAAGGAGAAAAGGGGAGAGGACATAGAAGAATTGTGCATAGTAAAGAAAAGGAAAACCGTCCGGGCCTGGAGAGGAACATTTATTAGAGTCCCTGACAATTTGGGAAAGCTCAGACTCAACAATAGGAGAATTCAGAAAGGAAAGCTTCTCCGCACTGACCGAGGGAAGATCAGCTCTCTCCAAGAACGCCATAATTGGCTCCGGCGAGGGCTGAGGGACTCCCGGGTCAGAACTAAGATCATAGAGAGAGGAGTAGTACGAAGCAAACTCCTCAGCAATATGAATGGGATTGTAAACACGGGAACCATCAGATCCAAGCAGGAATGGAATCTTGGATTGAGCCTCTCTCCTCCTGACCCACCTAGCAAGAACAGCACCCGCCCGATCCCCCATTGCATAGAATCTGGCCTTGGTTTTCCTCATGGCATTCTCAGCTCTATGTAGAAGTAATTGCCGGACCTTCATGCGAGTTTTAGAAAGGTCAGAAAAGAGCGCCGGGTTAGGGGACATCTTATGTGCAGACTCAAGACGAGCTAGTTCGTCCAGGGCCGACTGAAGGGGCAAATTATATTTCCTCTTAGCTGTTGCAGCCATTTTAATAAAGCAACCCTAAGCAACCGCCTTGTGAGCAAACCAAAGGGTATCATCCCGCACATCTGGGGTATCATTGGAGGAGAAAAATTCTTGTAAGGCTCTCTCCATAAACTGGGAATTTAGTTGATTAGTGAGAAGATGAGTATTGAGACGCCAATGTGCGGGAGGCCTGACAGCAAGAGGGTCCCTCAAAGTAAGAGACACCGGGGCATGATCTGACCACGTGATACTACCAATATCTGCCGAGATGCAGTGAGGAAGAGCCACATCATTCACCAGCACATAGTCAATCCTACTATAGGAACCGTGTCTGGGAGACATGAATGTGTAATCTCTCTCGCCACAATGCAGATACCTCCATATGTCATGCAGTTTATATGAGTTGATTAGTGGCCCCGCCTCCTTCCTTGACAGGGAAGCGGAAGAGCAATCTAACACCTTAGACATTGGCACATTAAAATCCCCAGCAATCAGTTTGTGACCATGTTGGATGTCCTGCAAAGTTTGAAAAAAAACCTCTAAAAATTTAAGTTGACCGGCATTGGGAGCATAAACTGACGCAATGGTATAGGGGGCGTTATTAATCAGACAAATGACTACAATGAACCTGCCCATCGGATCCACAATGGAACGGATCAGTTGGAAGGCATTGGCTTTGCTAAAGAAAATCGCTACTCCCGCCTTCTTTGACGGACCATTTGCAAAGAATTGATGTGGATATAAACCTGAATACATTCTAACATTGTCACATTCCAATAAATGTGTTTCTTGAAGGCATATAATGTCCCGACGAGATTTACCTAGATGCCTCCAGACAATCGACCTCTTGCCCGGGGAGTTGAGACCATTTACATTAATGGAATACAACGAAACACTCATGGTAAAACAGGATAAATAGACTTAGCCCATATTGAGCACCAATGAAATATGCACAAGAAGAAACAACAAGAGAGCTGCGGATCAGAACATGCGTAGGGGGAACCAGGAGGGTGGGAGGGGGGAGGGAAAGACAAACAGAACATACAACACAAAGATTAGGACAACAAGGTCCATTCAGGCAAATCCTGAGTCCAGAAGGTGAAAATCAGAAAAAAACAGTTCACCTATGGGGCAAAAAACTGAGATGCTGCAAACACTCCCAAAGGAGACCAACACAGCATATGAAATCAGAAAAAAAAGATGCAAACCTCAAGAGAGGAAAAAAAAAGAAAAAAAAAGTACCCAAATAGTGCGGGAAATAGCCAGGAACCAAAAGTTGTAAAATTCTTCAAGCGACCTCCCAGTCTGATGCAACACGGGCCTTGGGATTGCGGCCACTCCCAGACCCAGAGGGACCCCTCGAGACTGGGGAACCAGGAGCCGGCAGGCCCCATCCCGCCAATGCAGACGCCGCGTGAGACGGGGTCAGGCAGGTGGTGATGGATCCATCTTTGCGGATGAGAAGCCTAGTGGGAAATCCCCAGCGATATGGAATGCCTTTTTCCCTGAGAACAGCCGTGTAGGGACCAAAAGCTTTACGGAGAGCCAAGGTACCCGGAGATAGGTCCGGGAAAACTGTGATGGATGCAAATCTTTCAGGCAGAGCCGGATTCTTCCTCAAAGCTTGGAGAAAGTTCTCTTTCATTTCGTAGAAGTGTATGCGGGCGAGCACATCTCTCGGGACCGAAGGCCCCAGACCAGTCGGCTTAGGGATCCGCTGTATGCGATCAATTATAATGTCCTTTGGGGCAAAATGAGGGAGAGCAGCCGCAACAAAATCCTGCAAGAAAGCTTTCAAGTCTCCCGGAAGGATAGATTCTCCAATGCCTCTAAGTTTAACATTGTTCCTTCTGGATCTATCTTCTAAATCCATAGTCTTGGCGTGGGTTTTAGGCTACGTTCACATTTGCGGTCGGCGCCGCAGCGTCGCCGCATGCGTCATGCGCCCCTATATTTAACATGGGGGCGCATGGACATGCGTCGCACTTGCGTTTTGCGCCGCATGCGTCACTGCGGCGCACGCGTCCGGGCGCAGAGGACGCAGCAAGTTGCATTTTTGCTGCGTCCAAAATCAATGGAAAAAAGGACGCATGCGGCGCAAAACGCAGCGTTGTGCATGCGTTTTGGTGCGTTTTTGTTTGCGTTGTGCGTTGCGGCACCGACGCTGCGGCGCACAACGCAAATGTGAACGTAGCCTTAGAGAGTAGGTCTTGCAGAGACTCTTGAGCGTCCCATAATTCATTATGAGAGGAGATCAGCTCAACCATCTTGCGCTCCAATCGATCCGTACGGTTCCCCAGCTCCACTACCTCTCCTTTCAGTTCTGCCAGCATGGTGCGGATGTCTTCCTGAATGGAGGCCCTGAGATCTCCAAGCAAATCCTTAAGTAAAGCAGCAGTTACCGGGGCGTCAGGAGAATGCGACGCTGCAGCGTCGGAAACCGCACCGCTGGAGAGTGAGGAAGCGCCCGAAAGCGACGCCTGAGCGTTGCGAGGAGCGGGAAGCTCTGGGTGAGGACGGCGCCATCTTGGGATCCTGCAGCAGTCGAGGGGAGGCCGCAAAGAAATCTATAATCCGCCTGGACGGGTCGCGTGCGCCGGCTCTGGACTTCCCCATACACTCACCGCCGCACCAGGGAGCGATGCCGGTATTATAGGAGACAGAGAGTCCGCCGGAAAGAAGGTATGAGCCGCTTTAAGGTTCCTGGACATGGAGCTCCCGCTCTGTGTGACCTACTCCATCTGCAGCTAGGCCACGCCCCCCCTTTTTGTTGTTTTTGATGTTTCAGTAGACACAAGGAAATTAAGTGTATAACAAAACGGTAATTGTAATAATTTTCTGGCAGAAATACTTTTTCTGGAACAATTTCAAGGGTGCCATCACTTTCGGCCATGACTGTATAGCAGACTTGCAGGATGTCCAGTTTTCCAATCAGTCGTGTAGGACTGATTATATCAAGTCATATTTCATGCAGCAGAAATATATGGCGTTATCTTGCTGTGGAGTGACCATATCCTGAAATAAAGTGTCACAGACTAGGGTAGAGTTTCAAGTGCTATACGATGGGGCGGGGGAGTAAATTTACTTTTTTTCCATAGTGTTTGGAGTTGTGTCCACTCTTACCCCACCCCTCCCATACTAGTTTGTTCCACTTTTACCCCTCGCATACCAGCTTGTCCCACTCTTACCCGCACAAACCCGGTTCTCCTATACTCTTAGCCCCATCAAGCCAGCTTGTCCCCACTCTTACCCCCCACATACCAGCTTCTCCCCACTCTTACTCCCCACATATCAGCTTGTCCCCACTTTTACCCCCCACATACCAGCTTGTCCCCACTTTTACCCCCACATACCAGCTTGTCCCCACTTTTACCAATCATGCCAGCTTGTCCCCATTTTTACCCCACATAACCAGCTTGTCCCTACTCTTATCCCTCACAAAACAGCTTGTCCCCACTTTTACCCCCATCATGCCATCTTGTCCCCATTCTTACCCCACATAGCAGCTTGTCCCCACTGTTACCCCCATCATGCCAGCTTGTCCCTACTCTTCCTCCTGTCATGCCAGCTTGTCCTCACTCTTACCCCCCACATAGCAGCTTGTCCCTACTCTTACCCCACATACCAGCTTGTCCCTACTCTTACCCCCCACATACCAGCTTGTCCCTACTCTTAACCCTCACATACCAGCTTGTCCCCACTTTTACCCCATCATGCCAGCTTGTCCCCACTTTTACCCCTCAACATGCCAGCTTGTCCCCACTATTACCCCTCACATGCCAGCTTGTCCCCACTATTACCCCTCACATGCCAGCTTGTCCCTACTCTTACCCCTCACATACCAGCTTATCTCCACTTTTACCCCCCAACATACCAGCTTGTCCCCCTTCTTACCCCTCACATACCAGCTTGTCCCTACTCATACCCCCCAATATGCCAGCTTGTCCCTGCTCTGCTCCCCCACCCGCATGCTGCTCATGTGTGAGCTCACTGTATATACTCGTGTGTAACTCTTGCTCTGTCCCGGTCTCTCCCTCCATGCCGCAGTGTGCTCCGTTCTGCTCACAGGTAACAATTGTACTTACTTCAATGGCTGCCGGGCATTGAAAATTAAAATCGTGCAAAGAAAAAACACATTCTAAGTATATTTTTTAGTAGAAGCCTTGAGAAAAGCACAGAATGATCTGTCAACTACTTTACTAGTGAAAATTAAGTTCATGGCTGTCCTTTAGCAGATTTCCCATTACAGCACCAGAAATCTTCTGATAAAATATTAGTCAACGGTCTCTTATGATATGGGACAGTTGTTCGTTCAGTGTCCCTGCAGATAAAATACTAGTTAATGTAAATAATATAGGGAAATGCTGAAAGATGGTTCAGATATCAGAAAATCACTTCGTCTCACATATTGGAGGGACGGTTCCCTGATCTGAACAGTTCTTCCTTGTTTCATAGGGCATGCAAGGTAATACAGAGGCATGACATTTCCTAACAATCTGTCAGAATTGTACAGTGGTAAAGCTGATCTGTCACCAGATTTCACAGTATATTATTCAATAGATCTCATATACCTAATGAGGCCGGAGTACTTAATTTGAAAATATTTTTTAACTTTCAAATGTTTGTATAATACTTTAATGAACGTTTTGCTCACTCTCCTCCAGCCTAGCCTAAGTGACAGCTCCTCAGTGTCCCTCCTCCTTGCTGACATCTCACATCGCTCACTACAAGCTGCAGCCGTCAGGCTGGTTGGGTGGAGGCTGAAAACACTGGGACTCCTAAAATGCTCATTTTAATATCAGTAATATACAGTTGTACAGAGTTGGATTTACAAAGTAAATACACTAGACCCATCCAGTCCAAGAGATCTATTAAATAGTATATGCAGATTGTATTGTGAAATCTGGCAACAGACCTGCAATGATCACGTAGACTTCCTAATTTATTATTTCTGATGCTGAAACGGAAGTATACTATTTAAATATTCCTAGACCCTTGTGCCAACCATTTCTGTAGGTAAAGTTACAATGACGTTAGTTGTAAGAGGTGACGTTTTCTTGTCTCTGCAGCTGAACGATGAACTGAAGCAAAGCCTGAAAACCACCATGACCATGAACTATAAGAAGCCCGGAGAGGACAAGGTGACCAATGCTGTGGACAAGCTGCAGCAGGAGGTGACAAGTTTTATACTCTTCAGAACTGTGATTTTTTTTTTCTTTACATATCGGTATCTGCATTCATGACACTATATATTTTATCCTTTAAAAAAAAGGTGGAAGACACTACTTTTACCGGTTTTATAAGGAAATTTATGCAACTCTACAAGTAAATATTTAGAAAATTGTGGACATTTAAAAGTCAATGAATGGAAGCATGGAGCCAGAGAGTAAGGCTGTATAAAAGTCAATGAATGGAAGCAGGGAGCCAGAGAGTAAGGCTGTATAAAAGACAATGAATGGAAGCAGGGAGCCAGAGAGTAAGGCTGTATAAAAGTCTATGAATGGAAGCAGGGAGCCAGAGAGTAAGGCTGTATAAAAGTCAATGATTGGAAGCAGGGAGCCAGAGAGTTAGGCTGTATAAAAGTCAATGAATGGAAGCAGGGAGCCAGAGAGTAAGGCTGTATAAAAGTCAATGGAAGCAGGGAGCCAGAGAGTAAGGCTGTATAAAAGTCAATGAATGGAAGCAGGGAGCCAGAGAGTAAGGCTGTATAAAAGTCAATTAATGGAAGCAAGGAGCCAGAGAGTAAGGCTGTATAACAGACAATGAATGGAAGCAAGGAGCCAGAGAGTAAGGCTGTATAAAAGACAATGAATGGAAGCAAGGAGCCAGAGAGTAAGACTGTATAAAAGACAATGAACGGAAGCAGAGAGCCAGAGAGTAAGGAGCTGTTCACACATTTTTTTGTTTGTAGCCAAGACCTGCGCTTTTTGGCATTTGAAACACTTCATGTTTGACATTTTTTTTTGATGCAGATAAATTGTGTGCTTACATGATTAATTAAGTTAGTTTTATTCACCCCAAAAAAGTTTTCGTTTTTTTTTGCAGCGTTTTTACACTTTCAGCATTTTTTTAACCATATAAATTCATGAGAAAGAATTGACACGCTGCCAATTTAAAAAAATGCTGCCGTTCTCCGATTCAGTCAGGAAAAAAAAAAAACATGTTCATGAGATTTCTAAAGCGCCACAGCTTTCTTTTGCTGGGACTGTAAGAATCGGCTTTCAATTTGCAAAAAAAGCTGCATGTGAACATGGCTTTAAACTCTGTCCTAAAATTGTGCTACTCGCAAAAATAGCAGGCTTGTTGGGAAAAAAATGTGATATACTCAGCAAGCCATTCTCCTATATGTAAAGCAGGACATAATTAGACAAAAAAATAATGCAAGCAAGCAGTGATATGAAGGAAAATACAATTTGAGTATATGAACTAGTCTGTGATATATTTATATACCGTATATACTAAAGTATAAGCCGAGACCCCTAATTTTGCCATAAAAAACTGGGAAAACTCAATGACTCGAGTATAAGCCTAGGGTAGAAAATGCTACCGGTAAATGTCAAAAATACAAACAGATACCAATAAAAGTAAAATTAATTGAGACATCAGTAGGTAGGTTAATTGTCTTTGAATATCCATATTGAATCAGGAGCCCCATATAATGCTCCATAAAGTTTATGATGGGCCTCATAAGATGCTCCATATTAAAATATGCCCCATATAATGCTGCACAAATGCGGATTATGGCCCCATAAGATGCTCCATACAGACATTTGCCCCATAAGATGCCCCATGTAGACATTTGCTGCGATTAAAAAAATCACATACTCACCTCTCGTCGCTCAGGCCCCCGGCACTTGCTATATTCACCTGCTCCCCGTTCCACCGCTGCCGGTCGCCGCTGCGTCTTTCCCGTCCTCTGCACTGACTGTTCAGGCAGAGGGCGACGCGCACACTAATCGCGTCATCGCGCCCTCTGACCTGAGTGTCAGTGCAGAGGACAGGGAAGACACAGCGGCGGCCGGCAGCGGTGGAACGGGGGGAGCAGGAGAATATCGCGCAACTCACCTGTTCCTGGCACGGTCCCTGGTTCCCCGGCGCCAGCAGCTTCCTGTAGTGAGCGGTCACCGGTACAGCTCATTACAGTAATGAATATACGGCTCCACCCCTATGGGAGTGGAGTGGGGTCCATATTCATTACTGTAATGAGCTGTACCATGTGACCGCTCACTACAGGAAGAAGCTGCTGGCGCCGGGGAACCAGGGACTGCGCCAGGAGCAGGTGAGCATGATTACACAGCTGCCGCTCCCCCTCCCCTGTCGACCTCTGGGTATGACTCGAGTATAAGCCGAGAGGGGCAATTTCAGCCTAAAAAAATGGGCTGAAATTCTTGGCTTATACTCTATGTACGGTACTTCAAAAAGTCATCAAATATTCTTTTTAGTGGAATATGTCTTCCATTTCTGACCTTCATGTGTCCGTGCACAGGGCTCCTTCTAGCCACAGCGATCTACAATCCTTTTAAGTTTTAGTTGTAAAATAAAAATGTCTTCTACTTGTTCTCGAGTCCTTTTCATTTGACCATTTCCGCCTGGTCTTCAGAGCATCCACTTATTCTACCAGTCGTTAGCCTTTCCTTTGTTTTTCCACATTGTTCCTGACTTGTTCTTTTCTCTCCTTTAGTTTAAGTGCTGTGGCAGCAATAATTCCCAGGACTGGAAGGAAAGTGCCTGGATAAAGTCTCCAGACTCTGAGGGGCGTCTGGTTCCAGACAGCTGCTGTAAGACGGTTACCCCTAAATGTGGGGTCCGAGAACATCCGTCAAACATCTACAGAGTGGAGGTCAGGAACCACTTCTTTCACTGACTGCTCTTAAACTTGGGATTAAAAATCGTGCAGAACAATAAAGCAACGTTAAAAAGCTCAAGGACATAATGTTCAGGAAATAAATAGATATCTTTTGTTCTGTGTTAGCCACATTATGTCCAAAAATATTAAAATTTGAGAGTCCTCAGTGCTTGGTACCATCTTTTCAGTTAGCCATTAAATGGTAACATATTGCAAGCTTCCAAGACTACTCAGGTCCCTTCATCAGGCATTCTGTGCCTGATGAAGGGACCATTTTATGCCTGATGAAGAGACCTGAGCAGTCCCGAAAGCTTGCAATCTGTTGACCTCTTTTCAGTTAGCCATTAAAGGGTAACAACCACTGAGGACTCTCAAATTTTAATATTTTTGGACATAATGTGGTTTTGTCCTCAGTGATACTAGAATAGCCTGTAAGATGAACCAATTACTTTTCTTACTTCCAGCAGGGAAACGGGTGAACACATTTTTTACTTTTTTCTCCTTGTCTTCAAAGGGTGGCTGCATCACCAAACTGGAAAACTTCATCCGATCTCATCTGCTTATTATCGGAGCGGTGGGCATCGGCATTGGCTTTGTACAGGTGACTTATCTCTTTTTATAATTATTGTAATCTAAATAATGGAATTGTCTCAACTTATTTTTTTAAATCAAATAATTTTTATTGAAGAAAATGTGAAGAATAACAATACATATCTATGCATGTATGAGTATATTAACAATATTACTTTTCTTAAATTTCCAATAATACAAAATCAACTTTTTCTTTAGAGGCACACCGCTCCCCTGCCCTCTATTTTCCTGCTTGCTGGGGAGGGGTGTGCTCCTGCTTGATTGACAGTTCGGACCAGCGGCATTGTTGTGCTGCCTGCCCCATCTGTGTGAGCTCCCATTCTTCAAGTACAGCCAGCTTTGTCTCTGTGGGGCACAGTTGCACTTACTATGCAGCCAGCATCAGAGCAGCGCTTACAAGCTCTATTCCAAAGGTGGCCGCTAACCTGACAATTGGTGGTAAGCCATAGAATTCAGAATCCCTCCTTTCTGAATGATGAAGCCTAGCACCCCTGAGCACTATGACTATTCCATTATAGGTCCAGTAGGACTAGTTGTCCATGAGAGGTGTCGGATTAGCACAGTTTAATTCGTTTTTATGTGAATTGATTCCACTTAGCACCTGATAATTTCAGATTTTGAGTAGAATTAGGTTTTAAGTAAAGCATGGTAAAAAATGGACACATGGGCGACACTGATGGTAAAAAAATGGACACACGGGCGACACTGATGATAAAAATGGATTCACGGATGACACTGATGATAAAAATGGACACACGAGTGACACTGATGGTAAAAATGGACACACTCAGGGGCGTAACTACCGCGGTCGCAGGGGTCGCAATTGCGACGGGGCCCGCAGTGCTTAGGGGCCCGCCCAGTCCAGCAGACTGGGCGGGCCCCTAAGAACTCTGAGCTACAAAATGGGCCACCGGCCCTTTAAATAAATCTTCTTTACAGGCCCTGGTGCGCGTGCACTCTCTCATTGCATGCGCGATCACGGGTGGGACTGCACTTGTCCCGCAGCAGAGCCCCTCCACCGCAGAGAGCCGCACATCACAACTATGGCTGCAGCTGCTCTGAGCGCACAGGACCTGGGATGAGGTCACAGGAGGGGAGGAGTCGGAGTCACATGAATCAAGGGCTTCCGTGTAGTGCAGGACAGTAGTGCAGTGCTGGTCGTCATCGTGCTGGAGGAGGGTAAGCTTTTGTGTGAGGTCAGGAGGGGTTTGTGTGGATGTAGCAGAGCAGTGTGTGTATGAGGTGTACAGAGCGGAGCCGTGTGTGTATGAGGTGTACGGAGCGGAGCCGTGTGTGTATGAGGTGTACGGAGCGGAGCTGGGTGTGTATGAGGTGTACGGAGCGGAGCCGGGTGTGTACGAGGTGTACGGAGCGGAGCCGGGTGTGTACGAGGTGTACGGAGCGGAGCCGGGTGTGTACGAGGTGTATGGAGCGCAGCTGGGTGTGTACGAGGTGTACGGAGCGGAGCTGGGTGTGTATGAGGTGTACGGAGCGGAGCTGGGTGTGCATGCGGTGTATGGAGCGGAGCAGTGTGTGTATGAGGTGTATGGTGCGGAGCCGTGTGTGTATGAGGTGTACAAGGCGGAGCTGGGTGTGTATGAGGTGTACGGAGCGGAGCCGGGTGTGTACGAGGTGAACGGAGCGGAGCCGGGTGTGTACGAGGTGAACGGAGCGGAGCCGGGTGTGTACGAGGTGTACGGAGTGGAGCTGGGTGTGTACGAGGTGTACGGAGCGGAGCTGGGTGTGTATGAGGTGTACGGAGCGGAACTGGGTGTGTATGCGGTGTATGGAGCAGAGCCGTGTGTGTATGAGGTGTATGGTGCGGAGCCGGGTGTGTACGAGGTGTACGGACCAGAGCCGCGTGTGTATGAGGTGTACGGAGCGGAGCCGCGTGTGTATGAGGTATATGGAGCAGAGCCGGGTGTGTGCGAGGTGTACGGAGCGTAGCCGTGTGTGTACGAGGTGTACGGAGCGGAGCCATGTGTGTACGAGGTATACGGAGCGGAGCCGTGTGTGCAAGGTGTACGAGGTGTACGGAGGGGAGCCGCATGTGCAATGTGTACGGAGCTCAGCCGCGTGTGTAGGAGTAACTGTGTGGCCATTATACTGTAGGCAATATCATGTGTGGCCATTGTACAGTATGGAGCATCATGTGTGGCCATTGTACAGTATAGAGCACTATGTGTGGCCATTGTACAGTATGGAGCACTATGTGTGGCCATTGTACAGTATGGACAGGGGCGTAACTACCGCGGTTGCAGCGGTCGCCATTGCGACCCGGCCCGGCAGGTCAGGGGCCCGGGGCCAGCAGGTCAGAGCAGGGCCGGACTGGCCATCGGGCACTTCTGGCAAATGCCAGAAGAGCCGGTGCCAGTCATGGGCCGCTCGATCCGCCGCCGACTCACCCCCCCCCCTGCCGTCGCATTCAACTATACCGGCGTCTATGACGCCGGTATAGTTGAATGCAATGACGGAGGAGAGAGCGTCTACAGACGCTCCCTCTCCCATCATTCCCCGCTCTGCCTCTGACACTGCGGGTGCGCGATGATGTCATATCATCGCGCACCTGCTGTGTCCCGGGCAGACTGCAGCCGAGCCTGAGACCGGAGCAGGAAGCAACGCTGGCAAGAGGAAAGGTAAGGAGAGTGGTTTTTTTTTTGTTTTTTTTTTTGTTTTTTTTTTTACTGGACTGTGGGGGCATTCTCGAGGGGGGGGGGGGCGAGAGATGCGGGCTGTGCTGGATATACCACTGTGCGGGCTGTGCTGGATATACCACTGTGCGGGCTGTGCTGGATAGACCACTGTGCGGGCTGTGCTGGATAGACCACTGTGCGGGCTGTGCTGGATAGACCACTGTGCGGGCTGTGCTGGATAGACCACTGTGCGGGCTGTGCTGGATAGACCACTGTGCGGGCTGTGCTGGATAGACCACTGTGCGGGCTGTGCTGGATAGACCACTGTGCGGGCTGTGCTGGATAGACCACTGTGCGGGCTGTGCTGGATAGACCACTGTGCGGGCTGTGCTGGATAGACCACTGTGCGGGCTGTGCTGGATAGACCACTGTGCGGGCTGTGCTGGATAGACCACTGTGCGGGCTGTGCTGGATAGACCACTGTGCGGGCTGTGCTGGATAGACCACTGTGCGGGCTGTGCTGGATAGACCACTGTGCGGGCTGTGCTGGATAGACCACTGTGCGGACTGTGCTGGATAGACCACTGTGCGGGCTGTGCTGGATAGACCACTGCGGGCTGTGCTGGATAGACCACTGTGCGGGCTGTGCTGGATAGACCACTGTGCGGGCTGTGCTGGATAGACCACTGTGCGGGCTGTGCTGGATAGACCACTGTGCGGGCTGTGCTGGATAGACCACTGTGCGGGCTGTGCTGGATAGACCACTGTGCGGGCTGTGCTGGATAGACCACTGTGCGGGCTGTGCTGGATAGACCACTGTGCGGGCTGTGCTGGATAGACCACTGTGCGGGCTGTGCTGGATAGACCACTGTGCGGGCTGTGCTGGATAGACCACTGTGCGGGCTGTGCTGGATAGACCTCTGTGCGGGCTGTGCTGGATAGACCACTGTGCGGGCTGTGCTGGATAGACCGCTGTGCTGGATAGACCACTGTGCGGGCTGTGCTGGATAGACCACTGTGCGGGCTGTGCTGGCACCCAACACCATGTTGCAGCAGGAGATTCCTCCTGCACGGCAACAGTCCGAGGCGTATCTAGGGGAAGGGGGCAGCCGGGGCACGTGAGAGACAGGAAGCAGCTCCAGTCTTCACGATGAGACAGCTTCTCAGTCTGTATTTTTCCCCCCCTCATACATCTCATGTACGTCTGAATGAGATTGTATTTAAGAAAAAGCCAAAATAACCCCGGGACAGAAGGCGAGAGCAGGGGGGAGGTGCGGGACAGAGCCGCTTTAGTCAGGAGAAGCTGAGGAGCTGCAGCCGGTTTACATCAGCCACCCCTGTACCAGAGAGGAGATTGTGAGTTGTATATATGAGCTGGTATCTCTGGTGTGTGTGTGTGTGTGTGTGTGTGTGTGTGTGTGTGTGTGTGTGTGTGTGTGTGTGTGTGTGTGTGTGTGTAATATCTGTAGTATGATGTCTGTGTGATATCTGTAGTGTGTGTGTGATATCTGTAATATGATGTGTGTGTGATATCTGTAATATGATGTGTGTGTGATATCTGTAGTGTGTGTGTGTGATATCTGTAGTGTGTGTGTGTGTGATATCTGTAGTGTTTGTGTGATAACTGGTGTGTGTGTGTGATATCTGTAGTATGATGTGTGTGTGTGTGTGTGTGTGTGTGATATATCTGCAGTATGTGTGTGTGTGAGGCAGCGGCGTAACTACCACGGTCGCAGCTGCAAGCGGCTCTGGCAGGTCAGGGGGCCGTGTGTCCCCTTGAGCCTGTCTCCCTTATGCTTGTGTCCCCATGTGCCTGTCTCCCTTGCCCATTAGTCCCGGTATGTCCCCTTGTGCTTGTGTCAGTCTCCTTTGTCCCCTTGTGCTTGTCTCAGTCTCCTTTGCCCACTAGTCCCTGTGTGTCAGTCTCCCTTTCCCACTTGTCCCTGTGTGTCCCCTTGTGCCTGTCTCCCTTGTCCCCTTGGGCTTGTCCCTTGTCCCCGTGTGTCCCCTTGTGTCAGTCTCCATTGCCCACTAGTCCCCTTGTATCAGTCTCCCTTGCCCACTATTCCCCGTGTCAGTCTCCCTTGCCCACTAGTCCCTGTGTCCCCGTGTGCCAGTCTCCCTTGTCCACTAGTCCCCGTGTGCCAGTCTCCCTTGTCCACTAGTCCCCGTGTGCCAGTCTCCCTTGTCCACTAGTCCCCGTGTGCCCTTTGTGTCAGTCTCCATTGTCCCCTTGTGTCAGTCTCCCTTGCCCACTAGTCCCCTTGTAACCTTCTCCCCTGCCTCCTAGCCCCCATGTGTCCCCTTGTGCCTGTCTTCCTTGCCCCCTTGTGCCCTCTCCCCTGCCCCCTCGTCACCATTTGCTCGTGTCTTTCTCACTGCCCCTGTATGGAGGGGCTGCATTATACTATGAGGGGGGCTGCATTGTATTCTATGGGGGTTACATTGAATTTTATGGCGGGGGGGGCCCCATTTGGAAGTTCGCACCGGGGGCCCATAACTTTGTAGTTACGCCACTGGACACACTGATGGTAAAAATGGATGTACGGGTGACACTGATGGTAAAAATGGACACACTGACGGTAAAAATGGACACACTGATGGTAAAAATGGACACACTGACGGTAAAAATGGACACACTGATGGTAAAAATGGACACACGGGCGACACTGATGGTAAAAATGGATTCACGGATGACACTGATGATAAAAATGGACACACAAGTGACACTGATGGTAAAAATGGATGTACGGGTGACACTGATGGTAAAAATGGACACACTGATGGTAAAAATGGGTGTACGGGTGACACTGATGGTAAAAATGGACACACTGATGGTAAAAATGGACACACGGGCGACACTGATGGTAAAAATGGACACACGGGCGACACTGATGGTAAAAATGGATTCACGGATGACACTGATGATAAAAATGGACACACGAGTGACACTGATGGTAAAAATGGATGTACGGGTGACACTGATGGTAAAAATGGACACTGGTGGTAAAAATAAATGTACGGGTGACACTGATGGTAAAAATGGACACACGGACGACACTGATGGTAAAAATGGACACTTGTGACACACTGATGGCAAAACTGGGCACACTCGTGACACACTGATGGCAAAACTGGGCACACTCATGACACACTGATGGTAAAAATGGACACACGGACGACCCTGATGGTGAAGATGGACACTCGTGACACACTGATGGTAAAACTGGACACACTCGTGACACACTGATGGCAAAACTGGGCACACTCGTGACACTGATGGCAAAACTGGGCACACTCGTGACACTGATGGCAAAACTGGGCACACTCGTGACACACTGATGGCAAAACTGGACACACTCGTGACACTGATGGCAAAACTGGGCACACTCGTGACACACTGATGGCAAAACTGGACACACTCGTGACACACTGGCAAAACTGGGCACACTCGTGACACACTGATGGCAAAACTGGGCACACTCGTGACACACTGATGGCAAAACTGGGCACACTCGTGACACACTGATGGCAAAACTGGACACACTCGTGACACTGATGGCAAAACTGGGCACACTCGTGACACACTGGTAAAAATGGACACACGGACGACATTGATGGTGAAGATGGACACTCGTGACACACTGATGGCAAAACTGGACACACTCGTGACACACTGATGGCAAAACTGGACACACTCGTGACACACTGATGGCAAAACTGGGCACACTCGTGACACACTGATGGCAAAACTGGGCACACTCGTGACACACTGATGGCAAAACTGGACACACTCGTGACACTGATGGCAAAACTGGGCACACTCGTGACACACTGGTAAAAATGGACACACGGACGACATTGATGGTGAAGATGGACACTCGTGACACACTGATGGCAAAACTGGACACACTCATGACACACTGATGGCAAAACTGGACACACTCGTGACACACTGGCAAAACTGGGCACACTCGTGACACACTGATGGCAAAACTGGGCACATTCGTGACACACTGATGGCAAAACTGGGCACATTCGTGACACACTGATGGCAAAACTGGGCACATTCGTGACACACTGATGGCAAAACTGGGCACACTTGTGACACACTGATGGCAAAACTGGGCACACTCGTGACACACTGATGGCAAAACTGGACACACTCGTGACACTGATGGCTAAACTGGAAACTCGTGACACACTGATGGAAAAACTGGGCACACTCGTGACACTGATGGCTAAACTGGAAACTCGTGACACACTGATGGAAAAACTGGGCACACTCGTGACACATGATGGCAAAACTGGACTTACTGATGGTTAAAAACCGATATATGCTGAAGAGACACTGACACCGGTACCATTTTTAACGTACTTGTTTAAACGCCAACGTCTGAATGAGACCTTACACACAGGTTTCCGTTCCTCCTGGTATTGGGCGTGCAGAGCCACTACTGGTCACTGGACGATGCGGTACTGATTATGCTGTGCACCTCACAGATGACCCGTGCACCGATCCTGTCAATTAGAATACGACCCAACAATGTTCTCTTGGTTTTCTTGGGACAATTTTCTTCTTTAGTCTTTTCCATTAGAAAGTGTTTACCTACTCATCTAATGTGCAGGCATTAAAGTTTGAATTTGGCACGGTTTTATGCTACCAGTCTCTATAAGGCTGGATCCTGATATTTGTGTTTCATGGTTTGAGCACTGACCATGACTTCTCGGCTGACCCATACACAGGATCAGGAGTCTCTTGGCCGTTCTGTGACGTCAAGGGCCACATGATGATCTATCTGATGGCTATTTCTAGCAGCCCCTTTGTAACATGGCTTCTCCTGTCTTCATTTTACTCCTTAGGTATTTGGAATGATTTTCACCTGCTGTCTGTACAAGAGTCTGAAGTCTGAGCCGTACTAGGATCTCTGTGGACTTCTAATATTAACCCATTGCATCCCGCTGACCTAAGATGCTGCTTGTGCAGCAGATACTCATGACATCAGCTGCTTCCAACCACCCTAAATACCCGGCTGCCGAGCTGAAAACGATATATGTGTGCTGCCATCATCCAAATGGTAATTTGTGCCAAGGTAAACTTCAGAAGCCAACATTTCTTCTGGACCGGTTCTCATTCTCTCACGTGCCTAACGCCTCTAATTGTTCCTGCTGCTCGCCCTCACACCCGAGAGGAGTCGGATGCATTATTCGGGATCACCGTCATTGCCTTACCACCAAATTCCAAGCCAAACGTGAATCCGTGACGGTAGTCTCTGTCCGTCATTGTCAGCAGGAATTCTACTCGACCCATCACCAGTCTTCAAGCCGAAGTAATAGGCACTTGTGCGCTTTAATCCCCCCCCCCCCCCCCCCCCCCAATCGGCCTTATTTTTAATTTTTTTTAACCAGGATATAAAATGTATCACAAGTGGTACAGATTAAAGAGACATTAAGCTCCACTATCAAAAAAAGACATTTTGGAGGTAAATCAGTGGTGCGATGCCTCCTTGTCCTTTGGTTGCATAATGTTCACACTTTTTTAATGCAGATTTCTACAAGTACCCTGGAACCGCTCCAGTAGGCGAGGGGTCACTTATTTAAGTGATTTTGGTGGCATTAACCACTGAAGAATTAGCCCCATTTATACTAGATGGACTTGTTTTGTTTTTTTTTGTTTTTATGTCTTGTGCTCTTCAGTGTCATTGATGCTGAACATGTCCTATCTATATGTATCTGGTTATTGAGCAATGTAGTGATCAGTTTTTAGAAGGAAAGTATTCCGTATAAAAATTCTATTAAAAAAATGTAATAAAATATATATTTTATTACATTTTTTTCCCCTCCTTTTACTTTCTGGGGTTATGAGAGTTATGTCACTGATGCCTAATCGTGTGTATAATCCTACCCCGATAATACTACGGTTAAGGTGCTCTGGTAAGGTGTTATCTGAGCATGCTCGGGTGCTAACTGAGTGACTTTGGCGTGTTCAAAAAATATGTCTGAGTCCCTGCGGCTGCATGTCTCGCGGCTGTTCAACAGTCGCAACACATGGAGGGATTTCCTAACAAACGTGTTGCTTCTGTCGATCAGCCGGGAGACATGGAGCTGCGGGGACTCGGACATTTGAGCACCGCGAAGACACAGTTAGCACCCGAGCATGAGGACGCCTTATCCGAGCACACTCACTCATCACTAGTAGACACAACAAGCCTGGAAAAGAGAATCAGAGTGGTCTGAAATTATTATGGACCTTAGATTAGGATACTCATTGTATTTAATTTTAAGCGAGATGTCCAATAGTAAAAAAAAAAAAATTGGCATGGATTGATTAAAAAATAATAATTTACTGCCGGACAATTTATTTAAGTTACAGAATAAAGAGGGAGATGAATATATAAAGTAATGGAGGTGATGAGCGAGCTCGGCTGCCAGATCGTTCGTCTTCCCTGTAATATAAAGTTCTTTTGAATGTCACTGAAAGTAAAACAGAATATCTGGCAAGCAGGAATAAAAGCCTTTGCCAAGTAATTAACTTCAGTTGGCCATGTGCACGGAGCGCTTTTTCAAGCATTGATTCTGGCGTGCGAGGAAGAAAACATTCAGCGCCGCTGTACTAACAGATTATCATTAGGATTTGCCCCGCCATTGTCACACGTCTGCCTCTTCCAGCGTAAAGCCAAATGTCTTACAGCCGCTACTAAGCAGACACAATACACATATACATGTGCGGCACCAGAGCTTACATGCACTCCTGGGCGCAGGATGGCATAGTTAGGAGACATTCATTACAGCTGGCACAAGACATGTTTATATAGAGCCGTCTCTCCGCGTCTTAAAGGGAATCGGTCAGCAGGATGTCACCCCTGAACTATTTATGTGCATGCAGCTCTTTCAAAGACAAGTCCAGCAATACCTTTACATAGCCAATCCGTTCCTCCATTACTATTACATTGGAAAATTTAGGGTGTAGATTTGAAGCCTCTGTCACTCCAGCTCTATTCCCCCTGCCCAGCACCGCCTCCTCCTGCTTGATTGACATCATCTATGCTGTGTGACTCTACTACAGGACTATACTATTTTGAATATAAAAGAGTTGTCAGTCCAGAAGGGGGAGGCAGGGCCGGGAGGGGAATAGAGCTGGAGTGACGGAGGCTTCACATCTACACATAGTCCTTCAGCCTAATTTTAATATGAAAAACACTGATTTCACAGTAATGGAGTATGCACCCTTGCAGTAGCATGACCTTTAAATCCAAGTGCCATCGTAATATATCGCCCTTTCGATTTAGAGGCCACACACTTCATAGAACAGATGTATGAGAAAATCGTATCAATCAGATCTTTTTGGTATTACCTTCACCATCCCTGTCTGTAGACATTAAAGGGGTGTCTGAGAATGGGAAAAACTGCTACTCTTGTGTGACTGTATTCCTGAAGTCAATGCAGCAATACCAGACAAGGCCCCATTCATCATTTGCATTTTTTGTCACTTTTTTTTTTGTGGTGTTTAATAACTATTTTGCATCAAATTCTTAAAAACCCCGCATGTGATTAATGAATATTCCCCCAAAATTAAATGCTTTTATTTTTACTAACCTTTGGCTTGCACCTTTTCAGCACAAAGTCACATTTTGCTAAAATGTCGCAAACATTTTGGCCGTACATATATTCCAGCCTCCCCCAGAGGGATTTTATTTGCCTCAATTTTGAAACTTTTTATGAAAGTTGCAATTGATGAATCGCATGAAAACAATTGGAAACCCCAAACGTTGTCCACAATGGTGAGCAAAAGAAAGCATGAAATGAAAAAATTAAATAAAAAAAAAGCGCAAGCGCAAATTGAAAGAATAGATACAAAAAAAAAACGCCAGAGGAAAAAGAAAGCAAATGCAATAATGAATCAGTCCCAATATGTGGGCGAGAGTAGGTAAGATCAGTGTTTTCTGTTCTCATTCTCCCACTTGTTCTTCTAAAATTTGCCGTGATGACCTGTAGTGATGATTAGTAGCTGCCAGGTATCTGGTTGTCACTGATGGAGATGAACAATCCTATCCCTGACTGTACCACAGCCCTGACTGTACCACAGCCCTGTCCCGCGCATGTCACCATTCATATACCATACCATGCCTCTATGTATATATTCTGCACGTGTGAAGGACTAGAATATGTGTTATATGCCTTCAAAGCAGCACGGCCAAGGCCTCAATCCCAAGTGTCTTTTCCCTAAGTTCCCTACTTTACCAGGTCTCATATCTGGGAGTGGCTGCGATTTGCCAGGTTGAGCTGCAATACCAGTTTCAGCCTATTCAAAAGGGTGGCGCTACTTCTGGGGAAATTTTGGCCAGTTATTCCCCTCTAACAGTCCACCAATAAAGTAGACCATATGCTGAGCAATTTCTGCCCTAGGCTTCATAGTGGAGAAGCGGGGGGTCCTGTCCACATCCGTCGCGGTGCCTGCTGCCTATAGATATAACATATATATATTAATATGACTTCTTACTACTGAGACAACTACTGAACTCGTCAGCATTTTTAGCCTTGATGAATCCACCGCTATCATATATATCAGCTCTTTATTAATATTATATAAGGTGTATATGACAAATCATGTTTTTGTTGTGACCTGTACAGATTTTTTTTTTCTACCTAGATGTGAATGTTGTCATTAAACCGACTGCCAAATATAGTTTTTGTACTTTTTAGTGTATTAATAGGCTCATCTGCTTTTCTTTTTATATGCTTTTATACAGTTCATAGCTGAGATCCGCACTGGACGGGGGCAGCACTTACAGTGGAGGCTGCTCAAAATACTAAAGCTGGCCATAGACATTAGACTTTTTTATCAGTGCATTAAAATCTTGGAGAAAGCATTAAATGATAATTCTCATATTTATGAACAGTCCTATGCCTCGGATATGACTAACTCCTGCTATTGGGATGTTATCCTATCCAATCTATAGTGCCTTTTTGGAGATAGGCGGTGAAAGCCCTGCGGATATCTGGTCATTTTACAGTAAAAGGCAAACTGTTAAAGGGTTTTTTTTTTTTTTCGATTTCGGGAAAACTGATGTGCCTCAACTGCAGTTTGATTAAAAATGTGTCCTTTACTCACCCTCCCCGGGTCCAGCGCGGAATGTGCCACTGCCCCCAGTGCCTGTTATTTTTAAATTCTCATTATCTTAGCATGTACAGAGTCTCAGCACACAAATCTACGTGTAAAATGCACGCTGTGTGCACTTAGCCTGAGGCTACACATCATCTTGGGCCTCGACCATGGTTTGTTCGGTGCTGCTGCTACAACTTCGCAGCGTAATTCAAGCAAATGGGGTGGCATTGCAGCCTTGAGGGTACCGTAATTGTGACAAATTGCAAGTTAAATTTCCAATAATTTTTTGGTGGGGGAATTGCTTGTAGCAGTATAACCCTATTCATTTTTATTGTGCCGCAATATAGTAGCGGAGCTGAGCGAACCTTGGTCGTGTAACAGATGTCGCGGCCAGGTAGCCCCAGCCGAAAGGTGAGCAAGGCCAAGTCGGCGTTTTTGGATGGGGCTGCACCACCAACATCTTTTTGTAAGCCCAAATGATGAAAAGATGATTCACCATGATTTAATTTAAAAAAAAAAAAAAAAAAGTGGTTGTTATTTACTGTTTAAAAGGATGTCTGATCCTTTGTAGCGCCTTTTTCAGTATGTACTATGCATTCACTGATCATATGGGTAATATATCCATGTAAGCACTGTATGTTCCTATTTAACATCACTGTGTATAAGTGAAGAATCATAGACCCCATATGTCTTGTTTAAATACTTATTTTTAGTGTTAATAAAATGTGTTTATGCACTAAAGTCGTACGTGATGGATCGGATACTGCTGGAGGTGCACAACCAAGAACCTGTCCGGTTTCTTTTTACAGGCACGATCAATGGCTGCTACACTTGGTTTGACTTTGATCAGGGTAAACCTTATTCACACATCAAGCCAAATACAGGAATGAGTTTAAAAAAAAAAAATAAATAAATAAATATATATATATATATATCTCCATGCAGAATTAAAGTCTGTGCTTTGTGTGTGTGCTTAGGTGAGCTTTTTACAGATATTGCGATTGGCATTAAAAAAAGCAACATTTTTGTACCGCTATGAGTTGAGCAAAAGTTTTGCAAAGTTTAAAAACAGATTTATGCCAAAATTCTGGCAAAAGTTGTTTGATGAATCTTCGTTTTCCCCCCAAATCCGATGGATACTAATTGTCAGTTTAGGTCATTGGTGCTAGTTTGTGGGGTCAGTACTGTGCAGTGGCACACTGGGCCCCTGCAGCTCATTACTACTACTTTTTGTGCCGCCATATAGAGCTGAAAGGGTATAGTCCTCTAGGTGCAACGCTGAGGAAACCTTTGGAATACAAGTTCTGATGGAACATCGTTCAGTTTTGTATAAAATGGGAGGCAAAGGAATGTACAAAATCTAAACTTCTACCTGGAGGTTGGAAGGCTCCACTATGTGATTGTGTGCATAGACTTTGGTAATAACTGCACAATAAGCCTAGGTTCACACTGGTTTTTTTTCTGCTTTAAATCCATTCATACAAGTTATGGCTTCTGTTTTATAAAGGAAAAAACAAACCTGTTTGAACAGAATGTAAACTGCGTGTGTGAACTCAGCCGAAGTTCTAAATGGTAAGTTTGCATCCAGCTCACCAGGACGTTTTTGGTCCTGCTGCATGGAGTATTGAAAACCATAGCAATACATTGCCCACACTTTCAGCATCAGATATCCCATAAAGTAAAGGCTTTATTATGTCACCAAAATGATAAAATACAGAGGGCATCATAGAGATTACATGTAGCATGCTTAGCAGCCCCAGGTCATTCCATTAAATGGAAACAATCACCTTTTTTTTTTGCTATGTAATCTGAGAGCACCATGATGTAGAGGCAGAGACCCCAATTCCTGTGATGTGATATTTACTGGGGTGTGTGCTGCTGTTTCAATACAATCAGTGTTTTATCAGCAGGAGATTATCACTACAGGACAAGGTGGCTCCTAGCCCTAATAAGCCGCTCTATACAATGTATGCAGAAAGCTGTGGTATGAATAGTTATACAGGGTTCCACATCTGAGATCTGCAACAGCGAAAATTATGATTCTAGCATAACTGCTGCACCCAGTAATCTAATGTCCTCTTCAGAGAGTACTTGGACTGTAGCGCCACCTATTGGAGGTAGCGATCCTAAACGTCAATATGGACCCTTTAACGAGTCTTGCAATATGACTTGGGGAAAATAAGCCAAACCAGAAATTCCATTTGCAGAAACGTGTTTCGGGGTGTTTGCCCCTTCTCAGTGCAGAGCAGGAGATCCAATTAGGCTAGGTGAGAGGCCTCTGAATGGTGGGCTCCTTGTGGGCAGTAGCAAGCCGTATTAAGGAGACTTTCAGGCCAATATCGACCTTTAGGGCCCCTTTCCATTTGCGAGAAACACATCCGTATCTCGCATGTGAAAACCAAGCTCTGGCGCCGGCACTTTGAAGCGGAGTGTGCAGCTCCATGTGTTGCTATGCAGCCGCACGCTCCGTTCTGGAATGCCGGCGCCAGAGCTTGGTTTTCACATGCGAGACACGGACGTGTTTCTCGCAAATGGAAAGGGGCCCTGAGAGTGCAAGTCCTCTCCAAAGAGGCTGTTTGTGCGTTTACACTCCCAGAGGAGCATTGCATGGCCTATAAGTCTCCTAACTCCAGTTTGGCACTTTCTACAAACAGAAATGGTAAATCACTGGAATCAGGATCTCTGTCCCTACCACATGCTGCTGTCAGATTTAAAGCAATAATAAGGTGTAGTCCTGTAGTGATCTATAATCCACAAGAAGACTGCGACCATTGGGATGCAATAAGTGCGATGTAGACCCAGACTACCCTGAGCGGTTATAGAACGGCTTGTATTCAGCGAGTGTAATATCAGCGTTTTACAGTATTGGCATTTCACAGTCCGGTCCTAAAACTTTGTTCGGAGGTACACATCTAATAAATGTGTCACATCCTTAGATAGGGAAGTGCTGGAACAAAGTATTCTATAGATTGGTGCAAAAAAAAAATTCCTCCAAGACCTTCATAAAGAATTTGGCATTTCCTATTGGATTATTAACGGATATATAAAAGGTCATTCTAAAAATGATAAATTAGAGAACTGTTTGCGGTGCAGCTTCCTTGTAAGAATTCTATTGATTGGGATTGTTGGGTCCAGCTGACATGCCAGATTGTCCTCATGCACAACAAACTACAGATTTTCATCAGTTTTTGGTCCCTGTGCCTTCTAGGTTTTAAGACAAAAAAAAAAAAAGGACGGCATTTGTGTATTTTTTTTATTGCACAAATCAAAAAATTTTTTATTGCAGACTTAGGGATTGCAAACAAATAAAAATGTAAAAAACCACTGCGTTGATTTGTAACATGCAGATTATTTTGTGGAATTTTAGGCCAGATTCACTGACGCTGGGTGTACATATCATAACCGTATCGATGGCGCATTCACGTTTACCTGGAGAGTATTCATTCCCTGTAATAACCTTCTCCGTGCAGGACGTGTGAGCACAAGTATCACAGCCCATTATATGTCTGCAAAACATGGCAGCCTGTGCATAATCTGTGACTCATGGAGGAGGAGTGTGTCTGGGCAAAGGTTTCCAGTGTTTTAATCACTCAACAAAACAGCTAATTAGTGATCCCTTCTAGAGGCATAGGGATGAAGATGCGGCATTGCCCGGCAGCAGTGTTTTACTATTACACCATCCACTATTGTTCTTCTTGTATATTGTATTTTATTCTTTATACAGATTTCGCTGCTTTATTTCTGGATTATAATGACGACATCCAGTCTGGCATAAATGGCTAGCACGAAGTTTAGAAAAACAACTCTGTAATAGTATATTCACATACAGTCATGGACGAAAGTGTTGACATCCTTGAAATTGTTCCAGAAAATGACGTACTTCTCAAAGGAAATTATTGCAGTTATACATATGTTTATTTCCTTCGTGTGTATTGGAGCAACACGAAAAGGCAAAATGGTTGGCAAGCAAATTTGTTTCAAGCATGTGATGCTCGTTCACACTCACCTGTGGCAAGTAACAGGTGTGGTCAATATAAAAATCACACCTGAAACCAGATAAAAAGGGAAGAAGTTGACTATCTTTGCATTGTGTGTAGCACACTAAGCATGGAGAACAGAAAGAGGAGAACTGAACTGTTTAAGGACCTGAGAACCAAAATTGTTGAACAATATCAAGAATCTCAAGGTTACAAGTCCATCGCCGGAGATCTTGATGTTCCTTTGTCTACAATGCCATCTGTGTGCTATCCAGTTTTTGTTCTTCAGAGCCATAGGCCTGTATTGGCAATTTTGTCAAAATTGGACATTGTCTCCATACTTTGGAGCAGACCAATTGTTCTGCAAAAATACAGTGACTGCTATGTGAACAGCCCCATAGATTAGAATGGGTACAAGTACATGAAAAACAATAGTAGAACCCGGATTTGAAAAAAAAACGACACAAAAATAACAATGAAAAAAGTATAAAAATGCAAAAATTAACAACCACTGAAAAGTCTGCACTGCGCAGTGAAGGATTGCAGGTCCGGCCACAGCTGCAAGCGACTCTCGTGGACATGTAGCCACATTGTTTATTCTGTTAATCCGCATGGCTCATATAAAGCAGAAACGGTATTGCTTATAATAGAACATTCAAAAAAACAAATGGCATTTTAGCTCCACTCTTGTTATCTCAGCAAATAGTTCATATTGTAATTTCTTCTCAAGGTGTTAGTGAGATTGTTTGACATTATTAAACAGTTTACTCCATAGCTATTAATCTGCAGCTCGCAGCTGCTTTCTCCGGAGGAAAGCTGTCCCTTATCACTTGTGTTATTATTCATGTGTCCAGGAGGGGGCGCCATGGGTCTTACTGAACAGCTGCTTTACCTCTCCAGTTATCAGAGCAGCTGCAGAACAGCTTCCATCTTTACCTCCATGTGACCCGTATATGAATGTCTATAGTCGTAACCTGCACATCTGCTGCCACACAATGAATTACACACTGCGATCCATAAAAATAAATTATATCTATTAAAAAAATACAATATTTATCTCACATTCTATATGGATAAAATCACCTGACCCCACACATTACACCTGAGATAGCATTGTAATTACACAGGCATTGATGTGGCACCTACACCCACCTCTGCAGATATAACGGCTCCTGCTCTTCTGGGAAGGTTTTCTACAAGATTTTGGGGGCATCTGTGGGAATTTTTGCCCCTTAATCCAGAGCAACATTTGTAAGATCAGACATGGACGTTGTGGAGAGGTCGGGCTCACAATCTCCGGTCTAGGTCATTCCAAAGTGTTGCATGGGGGTGAGGTCCGGGCTCTTATGTTCTTCCGCCAAACTCCCACAACTATGTCTGTATGGACTTTGTGCACTGGGCGCAGTAATGGACCGACCCCAAACAAAATGTCTTGTGTTCTGAAGCATTAAGACTTCCCCTAACATAAGAGGAATCTGTCACAGCGTTTTTTTGATACCCCATCTGAAAGCAGCCTGATGTAAAGACAGAGATCCCGATTCCAGTGATGTGTCATTTACTGGGCTGCTTGCTTCATGAAGTTTTGATAAAAATCACAATTTTACCAGCAGGAGATTATCACTAGTAACCCTGCAGCCAGGTAGTCCCCATATATTCATGAGTTGTGTATAGCCCCTCCCACACCACTGATTGGCTGGTTTTTGCCTATGCACAATGTACACGTAAACTAGCCAATCAGTGATGTGGGAGGGGGCTATACACATCATAAATATAGAGGACTACCTGGCTGCAGATTTATTAGTCCTCTAGAGATAATCTCCTGCTGGTAAAACAGCAGTTTTATCAAAACTACACTAAAAGCAAAGCCACAAAGAGGATTAAAATCATCCAAAAATCCAGCAGAAAAAAGGCAGCACAACTTACCTGCCCAGGTCTTATTACAAATGCACTGCAGGGTGCAGCTAGCCCATATAGCAAGATGTTGTAAACACAGGTGGAAAATACTAAATGAACAGCCACTCACCACCTACCCATTCATGGAGGGGGGACAGAGGAAGGATATTATACACCAGCGGGACAATGGGTCCCAATTAGTGATGAGCGAATATACTCGGTACTTGAGTTTTCCTGAGCACGCAGCTGAATAATTTACATCTGTTAGCCAGCATAAGTACATGTGAGGGTTGCCTGGTTGCTAGGGAATCCCCACATGTAATCAAGCTGGCTGAGAGATGTAAATCATTGAGCTGCGACAAGGAAAAATAAATCTGCGAGTACTTACAAATACTCGGAGGACCCCCGAGCGTGCTCAGGAAATCTCGAGTACCGAGTATATTCGCTCATCACTAGTCCCAATATTTTTGTCCATATCATGTATGTACCAACTCGGGAGTTCGCAACCTTCCAGACATGAAGATCTACACTTGCACGTTGGGAGCATCTGAAGATCTACTCAGTGCCAGATTGTAATACAAGGAATGGTGGAGAAGACTCCACAGGTTACTGCATGAAGGTATAGTGAAGTCCAATATTGAATTTGAGTGATATTTTTTGAGGAATTTTGTTTGTGTACAATACTGACAGGTAGGGTTGAGCGAAACGGGTCGATCATTTTCAAAAGTCGCCGACTTTTGGCTAAGTCGGCGTCTCATGAAACCCGATCCGACCCCTGTGCTTGTCGGCCATGCGGTACGCGACTTTCGCGCCAAAGTCGCGTTTCAATTACGCGAAAAGCGCCATTTCTCAGCCAATGAAGGTGAACGCAGAGTGTGGGCAGCGTGATGACATAGATCCTGGTCCCCACCATCTTAGAGAAGGGCATTGCAGTGATTGGCTTGCTGTCTGCGGCGTCACAGGGGCTATAAAGGGGCGTTCCCGCCGACCGCCATCTTACTGCTGCTGATCTGAGCTTAGGGAGAGGTTGCTGCCGCTTCATCAGAAGCAGGGAGAGCGTTAGGCAGGGTCCACTAACCACCAAACCGCTTGTGCTGCAGCGATTTCCACTGTCCAACACCACCTTCGGTGTGCAGGGACAGTGGAAGCTATTTTTTTTTTTTTTTCCCTCAGCGCTGTAGCTCATTGGGCTGCCCTAGAAGGCTCCGTGATAGCTGTATTGCTGTGTGTACGCCACTGTGGAAACCAACTGCTTTTTTCAAAGCACATATCCTCTTGTTCCTTCCTTTCTGCACAGCTATCTTTTTTGTTTGTCCACACTTTTTATTTAATTTGTGCATCAGTCCACTCCTATTGCTGCCTGCCATACCTGGCTTAGATTACTGCAGGGAGATAGTAATTGTAGGACAGTCCCTGTTTTTTTTTTTTTTTTTTTTGTGGGAGATTAAGATTGGCATTTCTGCTACAGTGCCATCCCTGTGTGTGCCATCTCTCACTGAGTGGGCCATAGAAAGCCTATTTATTTTTTCCGTGATTTGTGTTCTAAATTCTACCTCAACACAAAAACACTACATCAATCAGTGGGAGAAAAATATTGGCCTCAGTCAGGGCTTGTGTGCCACTGCTGTGTGTGCTATCTCTCATTCAGTGGGCCATAGAAAGGCTATTTTTTTTTTTTTAATATTATTTGGTTTCTAAAGTCTCCCTGAAAAAAAAAAAAAACATAAAAAAACAGTGGGAGAGTAATATTGCCCTTTCAGCTTGTGTGCCAGTCTTGACTCCTGGGTGTGCCACCTCTCTCCCTCTCATTCAGTGGGCCATAGAAAGCCTATTTATTTTTTTTTTAAAATATTATTGGGTTTCAAAAGTCTCCCTTAAAAAACAAAAAATACATAAAAAAACAGTGGGAGAGTAATATTGCCCTTTCAGCTTGTGTGCCAGTCTTGACTCCTGGGTGTGCCACCTCTCTCCCTCTCATTCAGTGGGCCATAGAAAGGCTATTTATTTTTTAAAAAAAATATTATTGGGTTTCTAAAGTCTCCCTTAAAAAACAAAAAATACATAAAAAAACAGTGGGAGAGTAATATTGCCCTTTCAGCTTGTGTGCCAGTCTTGACTCCTGGGTGTGCCACCTCTCTCTCTCATTCAGTGGGCCATAGAAAGGCTATTTTTTTTTTTTTGGTTTTTTTAATATTATTTGGTTTCTAAAGTCTCCCTGAAAAAAAAAAAAAAACCTAAAAAAACAGTGGGAGAGTAATATTGCCCTTTCAGCTTGTGTGCCAGTCTTGACTCCTGGGTGTGCCACCTCTCTCCCTCTCATTCAGTGGGCCATAGAAAGCCTATTTATTTTTTTTTTTAAATATTATTGGGTTTCTAAAGTCTCCCTTAAAAAACAAAAAATACATAAAAAAACAGTGGGAGAGTAATATTGCCCTTTCAGCTTGTGTGCCAGTCTTGACTCCTGGGTGTGCCACCTCTCTCCCTCTCATTCAGTGGGCCATAGAAAGCCTATTTATTTATTTTTTTTAAATATTATTGGGTTTCTAAAGTCTCCCTTAAAAAACAAAAAATACATAAAAAAACAGTGGGAGAGTAATATTGCCCTTTCAGCTTGTGTGCCAGTCTTGACTCCTGGGTGTGCCACCTCTCTCCCTCTCATTCAGTGGGCCATAGAAAGCCTATTTATTTATTTTTTTAAATATTATTGGGTTTCTAAAGTCTCCCTTAAAAAACAAAAAATACATAAAAAAACAGTGGGAGAGTAATATTGCCCTTTCAGCTTGTGTGCCAGTCTTGACTCCTGGGTGTGCCACCTCTCTCCCTCTCATTCAGTGGGCCATAGAAAGCCTATTTTTTTTTTTTTTAAATATTATTGGGTTTCTAAAGTCTCCCTTAAAAAACAAAAAATACATAAAAAAACAGTGGGAGAGTAATATTGCCCTTTCAGCTTGTGTGCCAGTCTTGACTCCTGGGTGTGCCACCTCTCTCTCATTCAGTGGGCCATAGAAAGCATTTTTTTTTTTTCCTTGATTTGTGTTCTAAAATCTACCTCAACACAAAAACACGACATCAATCAGTGGGAGAAAAATATTGGCCTCAGTCAGGGCTTGTGTGCCACTGCTGTGTGTGCTATCTCTCATTCAGTGGGCTATAGAAAGCCTATTTATTTATTTATTTTTTTTCTTATTATTTGGTTTCTAAAGTCTCCCTGAAAAAAAAAAAAAAAAAAAAAAAAACAGGGGGAGAGTAATATTGCCCTTTCAGCTTGTGTGCCAGTCTTGACTCCTGGGTGTGCCACCTCTCTCCCTCTCATTCAGTGGGCCATAGAAAGCCTATTTATTTATTTTTTTAAATATTATTGGGTTTCTAAAGTCTCCCTTAAAAAACAAAAAATACATAAAAAAACAGTGGGAGAGTAATATTGCCCTTTCAGCTTGTGTGCCAGTCTTGACTCCTGGGTGTGCCACCTCTCTCTCTCATTCAGTGGGCCATAGAAAGGCTATTTTTTTTTTGGGTTTTTTTTAATATTATTTGGTTTCTAAAGTCTCCCTGAAAAAAAAAAAAAAACATAAAAAAACAGTGGGAGAGTAATATTGCCCTTTCAGCTTGTGTGCCAGTCTTGACTCCTGGGTGTGCCACCTCTCTCCCTCTCATTCAGTGGGCCATAGAAAGCCTATTTATTTTTTTGGTTTTTTTAATATTATTTGGTTTCTAAAGTCTCCCTGAGAAAAAAAAATAAATAAATTAGGTGGGAGATTAATATTGACATTAGTGCTTGAGTGACAGTCCTGCGTGTGTGTCATCTCTGTGATTTTGTGCCACAGAAAACAGAGTGTGTAACATTGTGCCTGATTTTCCTTGTGGTCTCACCAACCTGTTAAGGGATATTGAAATCATACTGAAGTTATAGCTCACCGTGTAAGTTGTTTGACAGCAACAAATAAAGTTACTTTGGTTAAGATTTTAAAACAATGAGGAAGTCTGGTGCAAGAGGTCGTCGTGGGCGTTCATTGTCAGCTGGTAATGATGGTAGTGGTAGTGGAGCATCAGGTGGTCGTGGGGATAAAAATATTCCACCTAAGTCTGGAGCTGTGGAGCCAGTTTCGTCGTCAGGCTACACAAGGCCTCGAACGCTCTCTTTTCTGGGAGTAGGAAAACCGCTTTTAAAGGCGGAGCAGCAACAGCAAGTTTTGGCTTACATTGCAGACTCAGCCTCTAGCTCTTTTGCCTCCTCTTCCGAAACTGGTAAATGTAAAAGCAGCGCGTCGCTTGTGGATGTTCACGGTCAGGGACAAGTCGCTTCCTTGTCCTCCTCAGCAAAAACTACAACAAGAGAGAAGGATGCAGCAGGCGACACAACGGGTCACTCCATGGAGCTCTTTACACATACCGTCCCTGGCTTAGAAAGTGAAACATTTAACAGGCCATGCCCATTACAAGTATATTCTGACATGGAGTGCACTGATGCACAGCCACAGCCAGAGTACTATGCTGCTCCTTTGACTCAGACCACCACATTGCCCTCTCAGGGTACAGATCCACAATCAGACCCTGATGAGACTATGTTGCCCCGCCACGAACGCTATACCACCGACCGACACAGTGACACAGACGAAGTTGCACACGAGCTCGAAGAGGAGGTAATAGATGACCCAGTTATTGACCCCGATTGGCAGCCATTGGGGGAACAGGGTGCAGGCGGCAGTAGTTCAGAAGCGGAGGTGGAGGAGGGGCCGCAGCAGGCATCAACATCGCAACAGGTTCCATCTGCTGGGCCCGTATCTGGCCCAAAACGCGTGTCAAAGCCAAAACCTGTTGGAGGACAGCGTGGCCATCCGGTTAAAGCTCAGTCTGCAATCCCTGAAAAGGGATCCGAGTCTAGGAAGAGTGCAGTCTGGCATTTTTTTAAACAACATCCAACTGATCAGCGCAAAGTCATCTGTCAAAAATGTTCAACTAGCTTAAGCAGAGGTCAGAATCTGAAAAGTCTAAATACTAGTTGCATGCATAGACACTTAACCACCATGCATTTTCAAGCCTGGACTAACTACCAAACGTCCCTTAAGGTTGTAGCACCCTCGGCCAATGAAGCTAGTCAGCAACGCAACATCCCTTCCGTCACTGTAAGGCCACCATTTTCCGCACCACCGGCAGTATCTGTGCAGGTTTCTTTGCCAGCCAAAAGCAGTCAGGGTCAGGGAACCACCAGTTTTGTAGGAGGAAATATTGCATCTAGGGCACCGGCGGAAACAATACCGTCTCCAACCGTCTCTCAGTCTGCCATGTACACCGGCACACCCGAAAGTTCCACGATCTCCAGCTCTCCAGTCCAGCTCACCCTACATGAGACTCTGGTTAGAAAAAGGAAGTACTTATCCTCGCATCCGCGTACACAGGGTTTTAACGCCCACATAGCTAGACTAATCTCGTTAGAGATGATGCCCTACCGGTTAGTTGAAAGCGAAGCTTTCAAAGCCCTGATGGAGTACGCTGAACCACGATACGAGCTACCCAGTCGACACTTTTTTTCCAGAAAAGCCATCCCAGCCCTGCACCAGCATGTTAAACAGCGCATCGTCCATGCACTCAGGCAATCTGTGAGTACAAAGGTGCACCTGACTACAGATGCATGGACCAGTAGGCATGGCCAGGGACGTTATGTGTCCATCACGGCACACTGGGTGAATGTGGTGGATGCAGGGTCCACAGGCGACATCAATTTAGGGACAGTTGTGCCTAGCCCACGGTCTAGGAAACAGTTGGCTGTAGGCGTTCGCACCCCCTCCTCCTCCTCCTCCTCGTCCTCCTGCAGAAGCTACAGCTCTTCCACAGAACGCAGTCTGCCAACCACTCCATCGGCAGATGACACTGTTGCACACCAGTTGTCCCATTATGGGCCAGCTACTGCCAAGCGTCAGCAGGCTGTATTGGCTATGAAGTGTTTGGGCGACAACAGACACACCGCGGAAGTTCTATCCGAGTTCTTGCAACAAGAAACGCAGTCGTGGCTGGGCACAGTAGATCTTGAGGCAGGCAAGGTAGTGAGTGATAACGGAAGGAATTTCATGGCTGCCATCTCCCTTTCCCAACTGAAACACATTCCTTGCCTGGCTCACACCTTAAACCTGGTGGTGCAGTGCTTATTGAAAACTTATCCTGGGTTCTCCGACCTGCTCCTCAAAGTGCGTGCACTTTGCTCACATATCCGACGTTCGCCTGTACACGCCAGCCGTATGCAGACCTATCAGCGGTCTTTGAACCTTCCCCAGCATCGCCTAATCATAGACGTTGCAACAAGGTGGAACTCAACACTGCACATGCTTCAGAGACTGTGCGAACAGAGGCGTGCTGTTATTTATTTGTGGGAGGATACACGGGCAGGCAGTAGGATGGCAGACATGGAGTTGTCAGGTGTGCAGTGGTCTAAGATACAAGACATGTGTCAAGTCCTTCAGTGTTTTGAGGAATGCACACGGCTGGTTAGTGCAGACAACGCCGTAATAAGCATGAGCATCCCCCTAATGCGTCTGCTGATGCAAAGTTTGACGCACATAAAGGAGCAGGCGTCTGCACCAGAGGAAGAGGAAAGCCTTGATGACAGTCAGCCATTGTCTGGTCAGGGCAGTGTACAGGACGAGGTAGCGGGCGAAGAGGAGGTGGAGGACGAGGAGAATGATGGGGATGAGTATATTTTTAATGCCGAACCTTTCCCGGGGGCACAGGAAATTGGTTGCGTGTCACGGCCGGGTTCTGGTTTTTTGAGGGACACAAGTGACGTAGATTTGCCTGCAACTGCCCCTCAACCAATCACAACCGGAGATTTGACAACTGGAACTTTGGCCCACATGGCGGATTATGCCTTACGTATCCTAAAAAGGGACACACGCATTACGAAAATGATGAACGATGACGATTACTGGTTGGCCTGCCTCCTTGATCCACGCTATAAAGGCAAATTGCAAAATATTATGCCACATGAGAACTTGGAACTAATATTAGCAACCAAACAATCAACTCTTGTTGACCGTTTGCTTCAGGCATTCCCAGCACACAGCGCACGTGATCGTTCTCACACGAGCTCCAGGGGGCAGCAGACTAGGAGTGTTAGGGGTGCACACATCAGAAGTGGCGTTGGACAGAGGGGTTTTCTGACCAGGTTGTGGAGTGATTTTGCTATGACCGCAGACAGGACAGGTACTGCTGCATCAATTGAAAGTGACAGGAGACAACATTTGTCCAGTATGGTTACTAACTATTTTTCATCCCTTATCGATGTTCTCCCTCAACCGTCATTCCCATTTGATTACTGGGCCTCCAAATTAGACACCTGGCCAGAATTGGCAGAATATGCATTGCAGGAGCTTGCTTGCCCGGCAGCAAGTGTCCTATCAGAAAGAGTATTCAGTGCTGCAGGTTCAATATTAACCGAAAAAAGGACTCGTCTGGCTACCCAAAATGTTGACGATCTAACATTCATTAAAATGAACCACAACTGGATTTCGAAATCTTTTGCCCCACCTTGCCCGGCCGACACCTAGCTTTCCTATGAAAAGCTCTTGCCTGTGAATTACTTTTCTAATGTCTAATTTGCTGCAGCTGATTGTACAGCATACGACATGTTTACACCTCCCTAAATGGCAAAACTCCCCACACGGGGCCGTGGTATCGCGACTTGGCGCAAGCACCCGTGAGACTGCTGTTTGTCTGAAGAGGTGGGTGTGCTCGCTTTTGGTTGACGGCATTGCTACTGGGTCCCTCATAGTACAATGTAGTGTCTCTGGCGGTGGTGGTGCGCACCCAACGTCAGACACACCGTTGTAACATGAGGGGCCCTGGGGCGGTCCCGCCGGCCTCAAGAGAGTTCCCCCCTACCCCAGCTCAAAATGTGCTCTACCACGTGCAAAATTATGTCGCACAGCTCCACCAATCTTTAGTCTATTCGCTGACATCATTCAATGTCTGGCACTGACAATACAAATTTGTAGACATCTATGATGCAACTTAAAGTAGTCTGTGTCTGTGTCCTATATTGGCACCATTAAATAGTTACTGCCAAATTACTATGTCAGAAACTCAGCAGATGAGCCCACCCCTGTACCTAAGTATGCCACCTTTTTTTTTGTTTTGGTTGTTTTGCGAGACATTAACATCTATTTATATTTTGGGAGTACTGGGACAGACACTCCTTGCACTACTCCTCCACTCACCACCAAGCTGCCCGTGTATCCATGTAACCGCTGTAAAGCTGCCATGAGCCTATTGTTTGTTATTTTAGGCCTTTGAAGCCTGTCTGCGGTCCCTCCTTCCACTAGTCCTCCACTGACCAGACCACTGCTGCCCGTGTACCCCTGGAACCAATTATAAAGTGCCTACAGCCAGCCCATTTTTTTATGTTAGGCCTTTGAAGCCTGTCTGCGGTCCCTCCTTCCACTAGTCCTCCACTGACCAGACCACTGCTGCCCGTGTACCCCTGGAACCAATTATAAAGTGCCTACAGCCAGCCCATTTTTTTATGTTAGGCCTTTGAAGCCTGTCTGCGGTCCCTCCTTCCACTAGTCCTCCACTGGCCAGACCACTGCTGCCCGTGTACCCCTGGAACCAATTATAAAGTGCCTACAGCCAGCCCATTTTTTTATGTTAGGCCTTTGAAGCCTGTCTGCGGTCCCTCCTTCCACTAGTCCTCCACTGGCCAGACCACTGCTGCCCGTGTAGCCCTGGAACCAATTATAAAGTGCCTACAGCCAGCCCATTTTTTTATGTTAGGCCTTTGAAGCCTGTCTGCGGTCCCTCCTTCCACTAGTCCTCCACTGGCCAGACCACTGCTGCCCGTGTACCCCTGGAACCAATTATAAAGTGCCTACAGCCAGCCCATTTTCTTATGTTAGGCCTTTGAAGCCTGTCTGCGGTCCCTCCTTCCACTAGTCCTCCACTGGCCAGACCACTGCTGCCCGTGTACCCCTGGAACCAATTATAAAGTGCCTACAGCCAGCCCATTTTTTTATGTTAGGCCTTTGAAGCCTGTCTGCGGTCCCTCCTTCCACTAGTCCTCCACTGACCAGACCACTGCTGCCCGTGTACCCCTGGAACCAATTATAAAGTGCCCACAGCCAGCCCATTTTTTTATGTTAGGCCTTTGAAGCCTGTCTGCGGTCCCTCCTTCCACTAGTCCTCCACTGACCAGACCACTGCTGCCCGTGTACCC
This sequence comes from Ranitomeya variabilis, assembly GCF_051348905.1. Lineage (NCBI taxonomy): Eukaryota > Metazoa > Chordata > Amphibia > Anura > Dendrobatidae > Ranitomeya > Ranitomeya variabilis. The sequence goes on from NC_135233.1 coordinate 477,678,405, forward strand.
CTGGAACCAATTATAAAGTGCCTACAGCCAGCCCATTTTTTTATGTTAGGCCTTTGAAGCCTGTCTGCGGTCCCTCCTTCCACTAGTCCTCCACTGGCCAGACCACTGCTGCCCGTGTACCCCTGGAACCAATTATAAAGTGCCTACAGCCAGCCCATTTTTTTATGTTAGGCCTTTGAAGCCTGTCTGCGGTCCCTCCTTCCACTAGTCCTCCACTGGCCAGATCACTGCTGCCCGTGTACCCCTGGAACCAATTATAAAGTGCCTACAGCCAGCCCATTTTCTTATGTTAGGCCTTTGAAGCCTGTCTGCGGTCCCTCCTTCCACTAGTCCTCCACTGGCCAGACCACTGCTGCCCGTGTACCCCTGGAACCAATTATAAAGTGCCTACAGCCAGCCCATTTTTTTATGTTAGGCCTTTGAAGCCTGTCTGCGGTCCCTCCTTCCACTAGTCCTCCACTGACCAGACCACTGCTGCCCATGTACCCCTGGAACCAATTATAAAGTGCCTACAGCCAGCCCATTTTTTTATGTTAGGCCTTTGAAGCCTGTCTGCGGTCCCTCCTTCCACTAGTCCTCCACTGGCCAGACCACTGCTGCCCGTGTACCCCTGGAACCAATTATAAAGTGCCTACAGCCAGCCCATTTTCTTATGTTAGGCCTTTGAAGCCTGTCTGCGGTCCCTACTTTAAATACTCCTCCACTGACCACCAAGCTGCCTGCCCGTGTATCCATGTAACCGCTGTAAAACTGCCATGAGCCTATTGTTTGTTATGTTAGGCCTTTGACAGCCTGTCTGCGGTCCCTACTTTAAATACTCCTCCACTCACCACCAAGCTGCCTGCCCGTCTATCCATGTAACCGCTGTAAAACTGCCATGAGCCTATTGTTTGTTATGTTAGGCCTTTGATAGCCTGTCTGCGGTCCTTACTTTAAATACTCCTCCACTCACCACCTAGCTGCCTGTGTATCCATGTAACCGCTGTAAAACTGCAATGAGCCTATTGTTTGTTATTTTAGGCCTTTGATAGCCTGTCTGCGGCCCCTACTTGCAATACTCCTCCACTGACCACAATGCTGCCTGGAGTGCCTGCCTGTGTATCCATGTAACCGATGTAAAACTGCCATGACTGCCTACTGTTTGTTATTTTAGGCCTTTGATAGCCTGTCTGCGGCCCCTACTTGCAATACTCCTCCACTGACCACAATGCTGCCTGGAGTGCCTGCCTGTGTATCCATGTAACCGATGTAAAACTGCCATGACTGCCTACTGTTTGTTATTTTAGGCCTTTGATAGCCTGTCTGCGGACCCTACTTGCAATACTCCTCCACTGACCACACCAATGCTGCCCGTGTACCCCTGGAACCTATTTAAAAGTTCATAGAGCCTAGTTATATATTTTATTTACTATTAATAAGGCCATGATGGACTACGCTGTACCACGCTACAAGCTAACCAGTCGACACTTCTTTTGCGAGAAAAGCCATCCCAACCCTCCACCAGCATGTAGAAGACCGCATTGTCCATGCACTCTGGCAATCTGTGAGTACAAAGGTGCACCTGACAACAGATGCATGGACCTGTAGGCATGGCCACGGAAGATTACGTGTCCATTACGGCGCAATGGGTTAATGTGGTGGATGCATGGTCCACAGGGGACAGCCTACTAAGTCTGTCTGCAGTCCCTAATTCAAATTGTCCTCCACTGTCTAAATCGGAGCTTCCACCTTCTGGCTTTCGGCCTATAGTATCAGAAATTAAACTTCATTTGGCCTTCAACTTTGGTTAGGGCCTACTAACGGCTTCTGCCCCTCCCTGGTGTTGCCCTCAACTAAATAAAGCTGAGCTTCAACCTTCTGCTCCAAATTACCATTTTAAAAAATGCAATAGGCTTTTCCGGCCTACTAAAGGTGTCTGTCTGTGTGTCCCTGCCTGGTGTTGTCCTCAACTAAATAAAGCTGAGCTTCAACCTTCCGGCTCTCATTAAGTGGTTTTTAAAAAAAAAAATGGTGGTTAGGGCCTACTAACGGCTTCTGCCCCTCCCTGGTGTTGTCCTCAACTAAATAAAGCTGAGCTTCAACCTTCTGCTCCAAATTACCATTTTAAAAAATGCAATAGGCTTTTCCGGCCTACTAAAGGTGTCTGTCTGTGTGCCCCTGCCTGGTGTTGTCCTCAACTAAATAAAGCTGAGCTTCAACCTTCTGCTCCAAATTACCATTTTAAAAAATGCAATAGGCTTTTCCGGCCTACTAAAGGTGTCTGTCTGTGTGCCCCTGCCTGGTGTTGTCCTCAACTAAATAAAGCTGAGCTTCAACCTTCTGCTCCAAATTACCATTTTAAAAAATGCAATAGGCTTTTCCGGCCTACTAAAGGTGTCTGTCTGTGTGCCCCTGCCTGGTGTTGTCCTCAACTAAATAAAGCTGAGCTTCAACCTTCTGCTCCAAATTACCATTTTAAAAAATGCAATAGGCTTTTCCGGCCTACTAAAGGTGTCTGTCTGTGTGCCCCTGCCTGGTGTTGTCCTCAACTAAATAAAGCTGAGCTTCAACCTTCCGGCTCTCATTAAGTGGTTTTTAAAAAAAAAAAATGGTGGTTAGGGCCTACTAACGGCTTCTGCCCCTCCCTGGTGTTGTCCTCAACTAAATAAAGCTGAGCTTCAACCTTCTGCTCCAAATTACCATTTTAAAAAATGCAATAGGCTTTTCCGGCCTACTAAAGGTGTCTGTCTGTGTGCCCCTGCCTGGTGTTGTCCTCAACTAAATAAAGCTGAGCTTCAACCTTCCGGCTCTCATTAAGTGGTTTTTAAAAAAAAAAATGGTGGTTAGGGCCTACTAACGGCTTCTGCCCCTCCCTGGTGTTGCCCTCAACTAAATAAAGCTGAGCTTCAACCTTCTGCTCCAAATTACCATTTTAAAAAATGCAATAGGCTTTTCCGGCCTACTAAAGGTGTCTGTCTGTGTGCCCCTGCCTGGTGTTGTCCTCAACTAAATAAAGCTGAGCTTCAACCTTCCGGCTCTCATTAAGTGGTTTTTAAAAAAAAAAATGGTGGTTAGGGCCTACTAACGGCTTCTGCCCCTCCCTGGTGTTGTCCTCAACTAAATAAAGCTGAGCTTCAACCTTCTGCTCCAAATTACCATTTTAAAAAATGCAATAGGCTTTTCCGGCCTACTAAAGGTGTCTGTCTGTGTGCCCCTGCCTGGTGTTGTCCTCAACTAAATAAAGCTGAGCTTCAACCTTCTGCTCCAAATTACCATTTTAAAAAATGCAATAGGCTTTTCCGGCCTACTAAAGGTGTCTGCCCCTCCCTGGTGTTGTCCTCAACTGAACAAAGCTGAGCTTCCACATTCTGGCTTTCGCCCTATACTATCAGATATTAAACTGCATTTGGCCTACTAGTGTGGTTAGGCCCTTGAAACAGTGTCTGCTGCTCTTGGGTTTGCTACTCCACTGAACAAAGCAATGCCGCCTGTTTAGTCCTGTTACCAATTTTGAACTGCATTTAGCCTACTTTATTCTTTGGCCCTATATCTGTTTCCTCCTCATCCTGCCCATTGCCCAGCCACTGCTAAATGAGTCTGCTGGTACATTGACCTAGACCACTACATTCCCCTTGTACTCTACACAGCCAGAATCTGACCCTGCTGAAAGTAAGGTTCCCCTTCCCGCATGTTATACCACCTTACACAAGGACAAAGAGGAAGGTGCAGATGAAAGTGCAGGTTCCTTCATCAGGTGGGGGGGCATACTCGTTGGCGACGTCACTGGCACAGGGCCCCTCAGAGTACGCAAAAGTGTCGCTGCTGGTGGGAGGCGCCCCCGCCATGCAAACACACCGCCGTACTTTGAGGGGCCCTGTGCCAGTGCCAATGCGAACGAGTGGGCCCCCCCCTGCTTGCTCAGGATCACAGCACTTGCAACGTTTAAATACTTACCTTTCCCTGCAACACCGCCGTGACGTAGTCCGCATTTCCTGGGCCCACGAAAAACTTGAGCCAGCCCTACTCCCCCCACAACTTTCCCCCAATTCCCTATGCCCAACTATTATTATACAGTTAATTAAGATTGGCAAGCTTCAGAAACAAGAATGGATGTTTTTGGCATTAAAATGGGCACTGTAGGTGTTTTCCTGGCCTCCACTCACTGCCGACTATGCTTCCCCATTGACTTGCATTGGGTTTCATGTTTCGGTCGATCCCCGACTTTTAGCGATAATCGGCCGACTGCACTCGACTCGACTCTGGACAAAATCGGGTTTCCCAAAACCCTACTCGATCTTAAAAAAATGAAAGTCGCTCAACCCTACTGACAGGTGTTAAAAATCCTGCTACAGCAGACTTCTCAGGGGGGTCATGCGCACTACATTTCTGTTAAAGGGAATCTGTCAGTAGGTTTTTGCTACCTCATCTGAGCACAGCGTATTGTAGGCAAGGAGACCCTGAATCCAACAATGTATCCCTTAGATTACTGGCTGCAGCAGTTGTGACACAATCGGAGCTTTTAGAATTAGAATGAAGCAGATCTGAGAGCTAACCCTGCCCACACCAGGCTCTCCATGTACAAAGTCCATAGACAGTGAGCTGCTTAGCAGAAGAGGGGGCGTTGCTGGACCAGTGTAGTCTGGCAATGCTAATCTCTTTGTGATAAATCCTGTAAATCCTGCACAGTTAAGGTACCTTCACACTAAACGACTTTGCAACAATAATGATAGCGATCCGTGACGTTGCAGCGTCCTGGATAGCGATATCGTTGTGTTTGACACGCAGCAGCGATCTGGATCCTGCTGTGATATCGCTGGTCGTTGCTGAAAGTCCAGAACTTTATTTGGTCGTCAGGTCGGCGTGTATCGTCGTGTTTGACAGCAAAAGCAACGATGCCAGCAATGTTTTACAATGGTAACCAGGGTAAATATCGGGTTACTAAGCGCAGGGCCGCGCTTAGTAACCCGATATTTACCCTGGTTACCATTGTAAATGTAAAAAAAAAACACTACATACTCACCTTCTGATGTCTGTCAGGTCCCTGGCCGTCTGCTTCCCGCACTGACTGTGAGCGCCGGCCGGCCGTAAAGCACAGCACAGCGGTGACGTCACCACTGTGCTCTGCTTTTACTTTATGGACGGCCGGCGCTCACAGTCAGTGCGGGAAGCAGACGGCCAGGGACCTGACGGACATCAGAAGGTGAGTATGTACTGTTTTTTTTTACATTTACAATGGTAACCAGGGTAAACATCGGGTTACTAAGCGCGGCCCTGCGCTTAGTAACCCGATGTTTACCCTGGTTACCCGGGGACTTCGGCATCGTTGGTCGCTGGAGAGCTGTCTGTGTGACAGCTCTCCAGCGACGCTGCAGCGATCGGCATCGTTGTCTGTATCGCTGCAGCGTCTCTATGTGTGACGGGGCCCTTAGTAAGCAACAGCACTTTAACAAGTGACATCCCTGAATTGTGTGTCTCAGCCTCGATCTCCTGCTGTCTTCAGATTACATAACAAATACCTGCTGAAAGATTCCCTTTAATGTCTATGGATCTGGAGGAAATACCCAAGCACAGTGCGTGCGTTTCCATTCAGTTAACGAAGATAAGACCTCTGTTATTGTGATTAGTGGGGGTCCCAGTGATCAGATATTTATTATCTAGGTGACAATTTGTGTTTATGGGACATCTATTTAAAGGATGTCCACTACTTGGATAGCTCCTTCGTAAAGGAAACCTGTCATCCCAAAAATCATATATGAGCTAAGCCCACCGGCATCAGGGGCTAATCTATAGCATTCTGTAATGCTGTAGATAAGCCCCCGATGTATCCTGAAAGATGAGAAAAAGAGGTTATATTACACTCACCCAGGGGTGCTCCCACTGCGGTCCGGGGCCTCCCATCTTCATACGATGACGTCCTCTTCTTGTCTTCACACTGCGGCTCCGGCTCCGGCGTACTTTGTCCTGTTGAGGGCAGAGCAAAGTACTGCAGTGCGCAGGTGCTGGGCCTCTCTGACCTTTCCCGGCCCCTGCGCACTGCAGTACTTTGCTCTGCCCTAAACAGGACAGACAAAGTACGCCTGCGCCGGAGCCGCAGTGTGAAGACAAGAAGAGGACGTCATCGTAAGAAGATGGGAGGCCCCAGACCCGACCGCAGCGGGACCGCCCAGGTGAGTATAATCTAACCTCTTTTTCTCATCTTTCAGGTGATATCGGGGGCTTATCTACAGCATTACAGAATGCTGTAGCTTAGCCCCTGATGCCGGTGGCATTAGCTGATATATATTTTTGGGGTGACAGGTTCCCTTTAAAGGAAACCTGTCACGTGAAAAAATGCTATTAAACTGCAGATATGGGTTTAATCTGAAGGATAACAGAGTTCTAAACCTGACCGCTGCCCAAACTGAAAGCCCCTCTGCTGGGAGGAAATTAACTCCTGCCCTCCCTGGCAGCGTTCAGGTGTCAGTCATAGTGGAGGTGCAGTTGTGGGTTCAGTCCCCACTCTGTGTATAGAGAGCAGCTGCTGTAACCGCCTCCCTAGTACTGACTGACAGCAGCTCAGCTTTAGGGTCGGCTGTCAGTCTGTGCGGGGGACACGGTTACAGCAACTGCTCTCTATACACAAAAGTGGGGACTGAACCCGCACTGGCACCACCTCTGTTAACCCCATATCTGCAGGGTAATAGTGTTTTTTCATGTGACAGGTTCCCTTTAAACACCTGAATTCTCACTCACAATTGAGAGAGAAAAGGGGATACTCACCTGCCATACCGGCGCCGTTTGAGCGATGACACCAGGTCTCCCTGTATTTGCCTGACATTATGTCATGTGTGTGCTTAAGTCTATATTGATGAGCTTCAGCTGATCAGTGGCCGATGATTGGCTGCAGCGCTCACATCGCTGGAACAGAGAAGGAGGAGAGTATAATCTTTTCTTATTTTACTCAGGCTTTTAAGAAGGGGCTGCCCAAGTAGTGTACAACCCCTTTAAGGACATTAAAGGGTTTATTGTGGAATACAATGACCTTGAGATACTGGATGACCAAACACAACTGCTGTCTACAGAATATATTTGATCCCTGTGCGGGCTCTGGTGCTAGCAAGTAAAATGATGTTCGACTCTTGACGCCTGCAAGTGATTTAATTTTTTGCCATTTTTAATGTTCTGCTTGTAAAACAAATGAGATATGTAATCAGGCAGCCTGTATTTCTATTTTATGGATGCGGCCAGAACATTAATAGGAATGACTGGTGTTATACAGTGTAATAAAAGGCCAGACATCGGCAGTTATGGCCGAATGTGGCAATTCAGCCGATATTCACCCATAACCTGACCCCGACCGCGTCCCTTTAATCAATATCCTAAATTCAGTTTCCTATTGGAGATCCCGGAGCCGGATGATTTACCAGCTGTTCTCCCCGGGGCCTTTGATGAACTTACTAAATTATGATTTTCTGGATTTTAGAAGACGATTGGCACTCGCTCGTGTTTAGCAAATTGCGCTAACCACAGAGGAGAAATATATGGATCAGAATTGCCTTCCGCTTCTTATCCTGGTCATTCACAATCTGTTAGCGGCGTCTATACAGACTCATTTACTGCATGTAATTACTCAGAAATAAAAATATACAACAGAAAGAAAAATGATTATCTGTGAGTTATTAAATCTCTCTGGTGTCTGCACGTTTCCTATCTCTGTGCACTGGGGATCGAGCATTTATTTAAACATGATGGGGGTTGTAGTTCAGCTGTAGTTGGGTGACAATCTATAATTCTTTCAAATATTTATTTTTTCGCTGCATTCATGTATCAGACATTCATGTTACAATACTATGATCCAATAACGTGGCAAATCCACATTGTTAGAAGAGATCCCTAAATAAAAGCAATCACTGGATGACCTCCAGCAAGTGAATGGTTACTGAGCTGTAGTACCACACAACCTGTGGACCGGTGTGGCACTGTTTTTAATATTAGGTCCAGTTCAGATGGCCGTATTGATAAAACCTGGACAGTCTCAAATTGCAGAACTGACGGGCTCCGTGTGCTCATCCAGAGATGCCTTTTATTCCATGCATTATTCTGGTCCATAAAATAAGCCAAAGTAGCAGTAGTGTCTTTTTTCCCATGCAGATCATCGGCCTCACATGGAAAAATGGCCATGTGCCCTGGAAGAACAGCTATAATGGGCTGGTGCATAAAGACTGACACACACTCAGGCTCGGACTGGCCCACAGGAGTTTATCATTTGTATGATTATCACTGTGATGGTGTGATATGCTATGTGGGTATCATTTTTGTGTATATTTCTATTTTACTGATTATCATGGTGTTACTGTATCTTGTAAGATGAGTTGTTATTTGCCATCTGATATTCTCCCCGCAGTTCTGTATTGTTATCTCTTCACAGGGTCAGTGAATAATGTTGTTTGCTAATATGCTAATGACATGTTGACCTAGCTTGCTGAAACAATGAGCCCCTGAGACCTTCCCCCTCCTGGCCTGTGAATGAGGGGGGAGACTTGTAAATATAAGGGAGGTGAGACACAGAGATCAGTCTGGTGTGGAACCTTGATGTGAAGAGCATATCAGAGAGAAAGAAGGGAATATGGACTGTTATCCTCTGTGCTGGATTGTTGGACTTTTAGTCTGTAACTGAACTGCATTCGTGTTCTGGAATATTTAATCCTTTGTGTGATGGATCGTATATATGGACCTTTCGTGTTTTGCCTAAATAAAGGTCTTGGAATTGTTCACTATTCTCTTGCTCTGTTGATTGTGTGATACCGGAGAAGGAACCCGTGACAACTGGTGGCAAGCAGCGGGATCAACAGAGCGTAACCTAATGGAGAACCACACACAGAGTGAGAACAGAAATTGGACTGTATCCAGTTTACAGGAGAGAGCCAGAGACCTGGGCCTAAACTACCAGGGACTGACAAAAGAGGCCTTAATCGATCTACTGGTGGGTGCTAGCCAGACCACCTACTCCCATATGTCTGAAGGACGAGCTCTGGAGACGAGGACCCCCACCCCAAAAAGCCAGTAGGTGGTGTGGTATGAAGAAGAGATGGCGGTTCTGGGCCCAGGCGTCTCTCAGGAGTACAAGGCGGAGGCTGCCCACCAGGCACAGCAGAGACAAGAAGCAATGGAGCTTGAAAGAGGGAGTAACGCAATGTGGAATGTAAACCCAACGATCCGGGAGCTTGTACGGATCACCGGGACAGAGTTTAAGCCATTTGATGAGGCTTCCGGAGATGTGGAGGGGTTCTTCAAGGACTTTGAGCAGCAGGGTGCTGTGGAGGTGCCCCACTCTGGCTGGATGCGTTTGTTAGTGGGACTCCTGAACGGTAGCCTGGCAGAGGCTTACCGAACCATTGACTTACAGGATCGGGATTATAACATTGTAAAGCAGACTATCCTGGATTACCATTCTATCACCCCAGACTCATATAGGGCCAAGTTCCGAGACCTCTCATGCACTACGGGGGGATCGTTTAGGATGTATGCACATAAGATGTCCCAGGCATGTCGGAGATGGCTGGAAGCAGCAAATGCCTTTACTGTGGAAGATGTTATACAGGCGTTCCTTATAGAACACTTTCTTGCCAAGTGACCCGCAGAGGTACGGGAATGGGTCCGGGAGCGCACGCCGTGCACCGTGGATAGAGCTGCAGCCCTGGCCGATGAAGCTCTTACTATCTGACTGCAATGGAGGAGGCTTCTGGACAATGAACCACGGCCTTCGACCGCGCCCCGTCCCCCTCCGATTATATCTGCCCCTCCACCCAGCCGCAGGCCGATTACAATCACAGCTCACAATCCTGGGCCCCAACAGTTCCGACCACGACCTGGGGGTATCAGAGAGATGTTACGGGTTTGGGCAACCTGGACATTTGCAGTCTGGCTGTCCCTCAAGGATTCGGAGGGAGCCCCACCTCGTCCAGTGCATCTTGTGCACTCCACCCCGCCTGAGGAAGAGCTACCACCACCCCCACCAGAGTGGACCACTGACCATGGCACCATAGACACCCCTCCTGGAGTATACGGACTCCGGCCTTTGTAAATCAGAAATACACAGCAACGGCTTTGCCACCTGCAGGATGTCTTAATTGATGGATACAAAGTGTCGGGATTTAGAGACACGGGGGCATTCCTGACTATCGCTGACCCCCGTGTGGTTCGACCCGAGGCAATTCACCAGGGCCCGGGACGGGAATTCCTATTGTCCTGGCGGAGGGTGTCCGCAAATATATACAGAGAGCTTTGGTACGTTTGGATTTCGGCTTTGGAGAAAAACTGTGTTGAATTGGTGTTATGGGAGGACGTCCTGCAGATATCCTCCTTGGAAATGACATTGGGGAATTGCAAAGTAATTTTGTGGGAGCAGAAGGTCCGTGGGCCTCTCCTGAAGAACAATTGGAGAGAGATATCGCAGATACCGTAATGCCCATCATTCCCTACGTTCTAGAGTTCAGAGACTGTCTCGCCCAGCTAGCTACCTTGGCTAATGAACATCAGCGAACAGCCCAGTACAGTCAAAAAGCCTGGTATGACCATAAAGCCAGGACCCGGGTGTGAAGAAACTAGATTGTATCTTAATTTCCCAGACAACCATGTTTTGCAAAAACAAAAGAACTGGCTTTTTATCTGTATATTGGCTTGTGAATTTAAGTGTTTATGTCTGGTGGGTCAAGAAGACAGAGTTGCCCACTGATATACTATCTAACATACTGTGTAAGTCTGCAATAGTGAGGGTATGTGCACAAGTCAGGATTTCTTGCAGAAATTTCCTAAAGAAAACCGGAAATTTTCTGCAAGAAATCCGCATGTTTTCTTTTGCGTTTTTTTCCCGTTTTTTTTAGCATTTTGCAAGCGAAATTAGCTTGCAGAATGCTAAAGTTTTCCAAGCGATCTGTAGCATCGCTTGGAAAACTGACTGACAGGTTGGTCACACTTGTCAAACATACTGTTTGACAAGTGTGACCAACTTTTTACTATAGATGCTGCTTATGCAGCATCAATAGTAAAAAGATATCATGTTAAAAATAATAAAAAAATAAAAAAATGGTTATACTCACCCTCTGCAGACAGCTGATCTCCTCAGCGGCTTCCGTTCCTATAGATGTTGTGTGCAGGACCTTCCATGACGTCGCGGTCACGTGAGCGGTCACATGACCGGTCTCGACCAATCACAAGATGGCGACGTCATCGGCAGGTCCTTCACCGCACACCAGCTACAGGAACCGAAGCGACAGCGTGCAGTGGAGAGGCGGGAAGACATCGAAGGTGAGTATAGGACTATTTTTTATTTTAATTCTTTTTTTTTTGACCAATTATATGGTGCCCAGTCCGTGGAGAGTCTCCTCTCCTCCACCCTGGGTACCAACCGCACATAATCTGCTTACTTCCCGCATGGTGTGCACAGCCCCGTGTGGGAAGTAAACAGATCAATGGACTCCTAGGTGTGCGGAATCCCCGCAATTCCACATTTTAATGAACATGTTGCTTTTTTTTCCGCGATGCGATTTTTTCGCGGAAAAAAAGGCTACATTTGCACAAAAAATGCGGAATACACTGAGAATAATGGGAGGCATATGTAAGTGTTTTTTTCGCGTTTTTATCACGTTTTTATAGCGAAAAAAACACAAAAAATACTGAACGTGTGCACATGGCCTTATAGCGAAAAAAACGCGAAAAATACTGAACGTGTGCACATGGCCTCACTGTACATTGAGTGGGTTAAGCTTTGTTTATTGATGTGTGCTTATATGCTAATAGTGCTACTTAATCCCATCACCATTGTTTACCTTATCTTGATGTTGGACTGAAAGACCCTGGGTAATTCTAAAAATAGCTTAAAGTACCTTCACACGAAACGACATCGCTAGCGATCCGTGACGTTGCAGCGTCCTGGCTAGCGATATCGTTTCGTTTGACACGCAGCAGCGATCAGGATCCTGCTGTGATGTCGCTGGTCGCTGAATAAAGTCCAGAACTTTATTTGGTCGTCCGATCGCTGTGTATCGTTGTGTTTGAAAGCAAAAGCAACGATACCAGCGATGTTTTACACTGGTAACCAGGGTAAACATCGGGTTACCAAGCGCAGGGCCGCGCTTAGTAACCCGATGTTTACCCTGGTTACCAGCGTAAAAGTAAAAAAAACAAACAGCACATACTTACATGCGTCCCCCAGCGTCTGCTTCCTGACACTTACTGAGCGCCGGCCCTAAAGTGAAAGCACAGCGGTGACGTCACCGCTGTGCTGTTAGGGCCGGAGCTCAGTCAGTGTCAGGAAGCAGACGCTGGGGGACGCATGTAAGTATGTGCTGTTTGGTTTTTTTACGTTTACGCTGGTAACCAGGATAAACATCGGGTTACTAAGCGCGGCCCTGCGCTTAGCAACCCGATGTTTACCCTGGTTACCCAGGGACCTCGGCATCGTTGGTCGCTGGAGAGCGGTCTGTGTGACAGCTCCCCAGCGATCAAACAGCGACGCTGCAGCGATCAGCATCGTTGTCGCTATCGCTGCAGCGTCGCTTCGTGTGAAGGTACCTTTACATGCCTTGGGTATAAATGACTCAGAGTTCACATCCTGAGAGTCTGAAGTAATACAGAGCTACCAGCCAGACATTCTGAAAACCACCCAACAGACAAGAGAAAGGACTGCAGCCAATTCATCATGGCACCATCACGAGGGACACTGATCTATGATTCTATAGAATGCAACCTAGGGATTTGATCCAGTGACCATCTCTGAACCATGGATATGTTTGGAGAAAGCCAGGGTTGGGACCCGCTGGTCGCCTGGTTCCATGGAGATGTTCAGATAAGCCAGGTGGTGACTCTCGTGTCAACTGGCTTTGGACCTTGTATGGACTCTATGGACAGTTCTTGGTCATCTCCCTATGTTTGTCATTACCCCTTCTCTGTGCGCTCATCCACAGATGGAGTAACGACCCTGGGAGCTCTGACATCATGTCATACTGGAAATACGTGGAGACGCAGTGATCTTTTATATGTGCCCATGTGACCCTGGGAGCTCTGACATCATGTCATACTGGAAATACGTGGAGACGCAGTGATATTTTATATGCGCCCATGTAACCAAACAATTCCAGCCATGGTGAGATTGTTCTGTTTGCTATTGTGTTGTGGTTCAATAAAGTATTGCCACACTGTTTTACCTTAACCCTGTGTTGTCTGTGTAGTGTATTGCCCACGGGGAGATAGAGCGGGCGTTCAGTGGTATGAGCCATTCAGTGGTATGAGCCGTGGTCCATGCAGTCTTGCTAAAGACAGCCGGGCCAGCGGACGAGAGCACCCACTGACCCCGTTTCTCCACACCGGGAATTTATGGACAAGTGCTCATGATTATTGCAACCCCTGCCATTGTACAAGGAACTATAAACAGTGGAGCAAAGTGGACTAAAGTGAGCAGGCCAGAGGTCTGTGTAGACCTCATAGCGTGCTCCCTTATTATGAGGGGGGAGAGGTTGTGATGGTGTGATATGCTATGTGGGTATCATTTTTGTGTATATTTCTATTTTACTGATTATCATGGTGTTACTGTATCTTGTAAGATGAGTTATTTGCCATCTGATATTCTCCCCACAGTTCTGTATTCTGTATTGTTATCTCTTCACAGGGTCAGTGAATAATGTTGTTTGCTAATATACTAATGACAAGTTGACCTAGCTTGCTGAAACAATGAGCCCCTGAGACCTTCCCTGTCATGATCTCTGCAGGCAGAGATCATAGCAAGCCTATAGAGGGACAAGCTCTCGGAAGATGGAACTATACTGACCATGAACTAAGCCTGCCGCGCAACTAGAAATAGCCAGGTAGCATTTCCTATTTATCGCTAGATGCCCAGCTCTGGCCTAAGACCTAAATAGCTAGCAGAGGGAAATATAAGACCTGGCTCACCTCTAGAGAAATATTCCAAAGAAGACAGTAGCCCCCCACATATAATGACGGTGAGTTCAGATGAAACAACAAACGCAGCAGGAAAATAGTCTTAGCAAATTTGAGGTCCGCTTACTAGATAGCAGAAGACAGATAGTATACTTTCATGGTCAGCAGAAAAACACTAACAAAACACCATCCAGAGATTACCTTAAACTCTGGCATTAACTCATAACGCCAGAGTAGCAATCCCTGATCAACGAGAGCTTTCCAGACACAGTAACAAAACTTCAGCTGTGAACTGGAACAAATAGGCAAAACAAAACATGGACAAAAGTCCAACTTATCTAGTAGTTGTCTAGAAGCAGGAACAAGCACTGAGAGGCATCAGATAACATTGTTGACCGGCAAGAAACCACCAGAGAAATGAGCTTAAATAGCGACACCCACTACTGATGGAACCAGGTGAAACAGGAAAGAGGATGACAAGTCCAATTCCACAAGCGGCCACCGGGGGAGCCCAGAATCCAAATTCACAACAGTACCCCCCCCTCAAGGAGGGGGCACCGAACCCTCACCAGATCCACCAGGGCGACCAGGATGAGCCCTATGGAAGGCACGAACAAGATCAGAAGCATGAACATCAGATGCATTGACCCAAGAATTATCCTCCTGGCCGTAACCCTTCCAGTTGACCAGATACTGGAGTCTCCGTCTGGAAACACGAGAGTCCAAAATTTTCTCCACAACGTACTCCAACTCACCCTCAACCAACACCGGAGCAGGAGGCTCAACTGAAGGTACAACAGGTACCTCATACCTGCGCAATAACGACCGATGAAAAACGTTATGAATGGAAAAGGACGCAGGGAGGTCCAAACGGAAAGAAACAGGATTAAGAATCTCCAATATTCTATAAGGGCCGATGAACCGAGGTTTAAACTTAGGAGAAGAGACCCTCATAGGGACAAAACGAGAAGACAACCACACCAAATCTCCAACACAAAGCCGAGAACCAACACGACGATGACGGTTGGCAAAACGCTGAGTCTTCTCCTGGGACAACTTCAAATTGTCCATAACCTGCCCCCAGATGTGATGCAATCTCTCCACCACCGCATCCACTCCAGGACAATCCGAGGATTCCACCTGACCGGAGGAAAATCGAGGGTGAAACCCCGAATTACAGAAAAACGGGGACACCAAGGTGGAAGAGCTGGCCCGATTATTGAGGGCGAACTCTGCCAATGGCAAAAAAGCAACCCAATCATCCTGGTCAGCAGAGACAAAACACCTCAGATATGTCTCCAGGGTCTGATTAGTCCGCTCGGTCTGGCCATTAGTCTGAGGGTGAAAAGCAGATGAAAAAGACAAATCTATGCCCATCCTAGCACAGAATGCCCGCCAAAATCTAGACACAAATTGGGTACCTCTGTCAGAAACAATATTCTCAGGAATACCGTGCAATCGGACAACATTCTGAAAAAACAGAGGAACCAACTCAGAAGAAGAAGGCAACTTGGGCAGAGGAACCAAATGGACCATTTTAGAGAAACGGTCACAGACCACCCAGATGACAGACATCTTCTGGGAAACAGGCAGATCTGAAATAAAATCCATCGAGATGTGTGTCCAAGGCCTCTTAGGAATAGGCAAGGGCAACAGCAGTCCGCTAGCCCGAGAACTACAAGACTTGGCCCGAGCACAAACGTCACATGACTGCACAAAGACTCGCACATCTCGTGACAGGGAAGGCCACCAGAAGGATCTTGCCACCAAATCCCTGGTACCAAAAATTCCGGGATGACCTGCCAATGCAGAAGAATGTACCTCAGAGATGACTCTGCTGGTCCAATCATCCGGAACAAACAGTCTATCAGGCGGACAACGATCCGGTCTATCCGCCTGAAACTCTTGCAAGGACCGCCGCAGATCAGGAGAAACGGCCGACAAAATTACTCCCTCCCTAAGGATACCTGTGGGTTCAGAATTACTAGGAGAGTCCGGGTCAAAACTCCTAGAAAGGGCATCTGCCTTAACATTCTTAGAACCCGGTAGGTATGACACCACAAAATTAAAGCGAGAAAAAAATAAAGACCAGCGCGCCTGTCTAGGATTCAGGCGTCTGGCAGTCTCAAGATAAATCAAATTTTTGTGGTCAGTCAATACCACCACCTGATGCCTAGCCCCCTCGAGCCAATGGCGCCACTCCTCAAACGCCCACTTCATGGCCAAAAGCTCCCGATTCCCAACATCATAATTCCGCTCTGCGGGCGAAAATTTGCGAGAAAAGAAGGCACAAGGCCTAATGACGGAGCAGTCGGAACCTTTCTGCGACAACACTGCCCCAGCTCCGATCTCCGAAGCGTCAACCTCAACCTGAAAAGGCAGATTCACATCAGGCTGACGCAACACAGGGGCAGAGGCAAAACGGTGCTTAAGCTCCTGAAAGGCCTCTACAGCATGAGGGGACCAATTAGCCACATCAGCGCCTTGTCTGGTCAAATCAGTCAGTGGTTTAACGACATCCGAAAAACCAGCAATAAATCGGCGGTAAAAGTTGGCAAAGCCCAAAAATCTCTGAAGACCCTTAAGAGAGGAGGGCTGGGTCCAGTCACAAATAGCTTGCACCTTGACGGGATCCATCTCAATGGAAGAGGGAGAAAAAATATACCCCAAAAAGGAAATTTTCTGGACCCCAAAAACGCACTTAGACCCCTTCACACATAAAGAATTAGACCGCAGAACCTGAAAAACTCTCCTGACCTGCTGGACATGAGAGTCCCAGTCATCAGAAAAAATCAGAATATCATCCAGATATATTATCATAAATTTATCCAGAAAATCGCGGAAAATATCATGCATAAAAGACTGGAAAACTGAAGGGGCATTAGAAAGACCAAAAGGCATGACCAAATACTCAAAGTGGCCCTCGGGCGTATTAAATGCGGTCTTCCACTCATCCCCCTGCCTGATCCGCACCAAATTATACGCCCCACGAAGATCAATTTTAGAGAACCACTTAGCACCCTCTATACGAGCAAACAAATCAGTAAGCAATGGCAATGGGTATTGATACTTAACAGTGATCTTATTCAGAAGCCGATAATCAATACATGGTCTCAAAGAGCCGTCTTTTTTTGAGACAAAGAAAAACCCAGCTCCCAAGGGAGAAGAAGATGGACGAATATGTCCCTTTTCCAAAGACTCCTTTATATATTCCCGCATAGCAGCATGTTCCGGCACAGACAGATTAAACAAACGACCCTTTGGATATTTACAACCCGGTATCAAATCTATGGCACAATCGCACTCACGGTGCGGAGGTAACGACCCAAGCTTGGGTTCGTCAAAGACGTCTTGATAATCAGAGAGGAACTCAGGGACTTCAGAGGGAATGGACGACGAAATAGAAACCAAAGGTAAGTCCCCATGAATACCCTTACATCCCCAGCTCAACACAGACATTGCTCTCCAGTCCAAGACTGGGTTGTGAGACTGCAACCATGGCAATCCCAGTACCAAATCGTCATGTAAATTATACAGCACCAGGAAACGAATAATCTCCTGGTGATCCGGATTGATACGCATGGTTACTTGTGTCCAGTATTGTGGTTTATTATTAGCCAATGGGGTGGAGTCAATCCCCTTCAGAGGAATAAGAGTCTCCAAAGGCTCTAAATCAAAACCACAACGATTGGCAAAGGACCAATCCATAAGACTCAGAGCGGCGCCAGAGTCAACATAGGCGTCCGTGGCAATGGATGACAAAGAGCAAATCAGGGTTACAGACAAAATAAACTTAGACTGAATGGTGCCAATGGAAACAGACTTATCAAGCTTCTTTGTACGCCTAGAGCATGCTGATATAACATGAGTAGAATCCCCACAATAGAAACACAATCCATTCTTCCGTCTAAAATTCTGTCGCTCGCTCTTGGACAGAATTCTATCACACTGCATACTTTCTGGCGTCTTTTCCATAGACACCGCCAGATGGTGCACCGGTTTGCGCTCCCGCAGACGCCTATCAATCTGAATAGCCATTGTCATGGACTCATTCAGACCTGCAGGCACAGGGAACCCCACCATAACATCCTTAACGGCATCAGAGAGACCTTCTCTGAAAGTTGCCGCCAAGGCGCACTCATTCCACTGAGTAAGCACAGACCATTTACGGAATTTTTGGCAGAAAACTTCAGCTTCGTCTTGCCCCTGAGATAGTGCCATCAAAGTTTTTTCTGCCTGAAGTTCCAAATGAGGTTCCTCATAAAGCAAGCCCAAGGCCAGAAAAAACGCATCCACATCGCGTAACGCAGGATCCCCTGCTGGCAATGAGAAGGCCCAATCTTGAGGGTCACCCCTGAGCAAGGAAATCACAATCCTAACCTGCTGAGCAGGGTCTCCAGCTGAACGAGACTTCAGGGACAAATAAAGCTTACAATTATTTCGGAAATTCTGGAAGCTAGCTCTATTCCCTGTGAAGAACTCCGGCAAAGGAATTCTCGGCTCAGATACCGGAGCATGTACCACAAAATCTTGTAAATTTTGTACTTTCGTGATGAGATTATTCAAACCCGCAGTTACACTCTGGAGATCCATTATTGTCAGGTGCACACAGAGCCATACAGAGATTAGGAGGAGAGAGAGAAAAAAGACTGCAGCAAGGCAGACTGGAGGAAAAAAAAAAAAAAAAAAAAAATTCCAGCAGACTTCTTATAACTCTCCTTTCTCAACCTGGGTCTTTAACACTTTATTGGCCGGTCAAACTGTCATGATCTCTGCAGGCAGAGATCATAGCAAGCCTATAGAGGGACAAGCTCTCGGAAGATGGAACTATACTGACCATGAACTAAGCCTGCCGCGCAACTAGAAATAGCCAGGTAGCATTTCCTATTTATCGCTAGATGCCCAGCTCTGGCCTAAGACCTAAATAGCTAGCAGAGGGAAATATAAGACCTGGCTCACCTCTAGAGAAATATTCCAAAGAAGACAGTAGCCCCCCACATATAATGACGGTGAGTTCAGATGAAACAACAAACGCAGCAGGAAAATAGTCTTAGCAAATTTGAGGTCCGCTTACTAGATAGCAGAAGACAGATAGTATACTTTCATGGTCAGCAGAAAAACACTAACAAAACACCATCCAGAGATTACCTTAAACTCTGGCATTAACTCATAACGCCAGAGTAGCAATCCCTGATCAACGAGAGCTTTCCAGACACAGTAACAAAACTTCAGCTGTGAACTGGAACAAATAGGCAAAACAAAACATGGACAAAAGTCCAACTTATCTAGTAGTTGTCTAGAAGCAGGAACAAGCACTGAGAGGCATCAGATAACATTGTTGACCGGCAAGAAACCACCAGAGAAATGAGCTTAAATAGCGACACCCACTACTGATGGAACCAGGTGAAACAGGAAAGAGGATGACAAGTCCAATTCCACAAGCGGCCACCGGGGGAGCCCAGAATCCAAATTCACAACACTTCCCCCCCTCCTGGCCTGTGAATAAGGGGGGAGACTTGTAAATATCAGGGAGGTGAGACACAGAGATCAGTCTGGTGTGGAACCTTGATGTGAAGAGCATATCAGAGAGAAAGAAGGGAATATGGACTGTTATCCTCTGTGCTGGATTGTTGGACTTTTAGTCTGTAACTGAACTGCATTCGTGTTCTGGAATATTTAATCCTTTGTGTGATGGATCGTATATATGGACCTTTCGTGTTTTGCCTAAATAAAGGTCTTGGAATTGTTCACTATTCTCTTGCTCTGTTTATTGTGTCATACCGGAGAAGGAACCCGCGACAATCACTATCTGACACTAGCTGGTGTTGGTCAAAGTCCTGAAGAGCAGCCTTCAACCTGGAGAAATTGGCATTTTTTAACATTAAGTATTTTTACCCTGTCTGCTTGAGTAGGTTTTATATAGTGTAAGCAAAATTAAATTATATTGTGGTCGCTGGTGCAAAGACATTTCCAACATGCTCAGTATTGATAGGAATGACCAGATCCAACCAAACGTCGCCTTATACTTAGTCTTTCACAAACTGGTCCATAAAATAATCCAGCAACAAGGAGGAAGGAGTTTTTCCCTTTTATAGTTGAAGCAGAACTATGACCCCAGTCAACATCTGGACAGATAAAATCACCCATAATCAGTATTTTTGAATGGCCTGTTCTTAACAATCCTTTCAAGGCTGCGGTTATCCCGGTTGCTTGTGCACCTTTTTCTACTAAACTTTTTCCTTCCACACAACTTTCCATTAATATGCTTGGATACAGCACTCTGAACAGCCAGCTTCTTTAGCAATGACTTTTTGTGGCTTACCCTCCTTGTGGAGTGTGTCAATGACTGCCTTCTGGACATCTGTCAAGTCAGCAGTCTTCCCCATGATTGTGGAGCTACTGAAACAGACTAGGGGACCTTTTTAAACACTTAGGAAGCCTTTGCAGGTGTTTTTTGTTAATTATTCTAATTTATTGAGATAATGACTTTTGCTTTTCATTGGCTGTAAGCCAAAATCATCAACATTAACAGAAATAAACATTTGAAATGAATCACTCTGTTTGTAATTATTCTATATATTATACACTGTTCAAAAAAATAAAGGAAACACAATCAACAGAATATAACACCAAGTAAATCAAACTTCTGTTAAATCAAACTATCCATTTAGGAAGCAACACTGATTGACAATCAATTTCACATGCTGTTGTGCAAATGGAATAGACAACAGATGGAAATTATTGGCAATTATCAAGACACACTCAATAAAGGAGTGGTTCTGCAGGTGGGGACCACAGACCACATCTCAGTACCAATGGTTTCTGGCTGATGTTTTGGTCACTTTTGGATGTTGGCTGTGCTTTCACAATTGTGGTAGCATGAGACGGACTCTACAACCCACACAAGTGGGTCAGGTAGTGCAGCTCATCCAGGATGGCACATCAATGCGAGCTGTGGCAAGAAGTTTGCTATGTCTGTCAGCGTAGTGTCAAGAGGCTGGAGGCACTATCAAGGAGACAGGCCAATACACCTGGAGATGTGGAGCGGGCCGTAGGAGGGCAACAACCCAGCAGCAGGACCGCTATCTCAGCCTTTGTGCAAGGAGGAACAGGAGGAGCACTGCCAGAGCCCTGCAAAATGACCTCCAACAGGCCACAAGTGTGCAAGTGTCTGCACAAACAGTTAGAAACCGACTCCATGAGGATGGTCTGTGTGCCCGACATCCACAGATGGGGGTTGTGCTCACAGCCCAACACCGTGCAGGATGCTTGGCATTTGCCACAGAACACCAGGATTTAGCAAATTTGCCACTGGCGCCCTGTGCTCTTCACAGATGAAAACAGGTTCACACTGAGCACATGTGACAGATGTGACAGGGTCTGGAGACGCCGTGGCATGCTGCCTGCAACATCCTTCAGCATGAATGGTTTGGCAGTGGGTCAGTAATGGTGAGGGGTGGCATTTCTTTGGAGGGGAGCACAGTCCTCCATGTGCTCGCCAGAGGTAGCCTGACTGCCATTAGGTACCGAGATGAGATCCTCAGACCCCTTGTGAGACCATATGCTGGTACGGTTGGCCCTGGGTTCCTCCTAATGCAGGACAATGCCAGACCTCATGTGGCTGGAGTGTGTCAGCATTTCCTGCAAGATGAAGGCATTGAAGCTATGGACTGGCCCGCCCGTTCCCCAGAGCAGAATCCAATTGAACACATCTGGGACATCATGTCTTGCACCGTCCACCAACGTCACGTTGCACCATAGATGGTCCAGGAGTTGGCGGATGCTTTAGTCCAGGTCTGGGAGGAGATCCCTCAGGAGACCATCCGCTGCCTCATCAGGAGCATGCCCAGGTGTTGTAGGGAGGTCATACAGGCACATGGAGGCCACACACACTACTGAGCATCATGTTCTTGTCTTGAGGCATTTCCACTGAAGTTGCATCAGCCTGTAACTTCATTTTCCACTTTGATTTTGAGCATCATTCCAACTCCAGACCTCCGTGGGATATTAGTTGTGATTTACATTGATCATTTTTAGGTTTTATTGTTCTCAACATATTCCACTATGTAATGAATATTTACAACTGGAATATTTCAATCAGTAATATGTAGGATGTGGGATTTTAGTGTTCCTTTTTATTTTTTTTGAGCAGTGCATGAGTTTCACTTTTTGTATTGAACAACTGAAATAAATTAACTTTTTGATGATATTCTAATTTTGTGAGTAGCACCAGTATCTGAATAGGCAGCCGACACTCCAACTCCTCAGTAGTATTTGAGAAGAATGTATAGATTACACTAAAGATTACCTCAGTATGATGTACAATAACAAATTGTATTGTGGTACCCTGTTAGCCAGAAAAATCGATGTGAATACTTTTCTGCCCAATGATGACAGAAGTATTCTAGGAGTGATAGCTTTATTGGCTAACCAGAAAATAATATGTTTGCAAGCTTTCAGAGCACAGAGGCTCCTTCTTCAGGCAAGATTACAAATAGATTAATAAGAAAAAAGCACAACATTTAAAGAATATTACAGGAGGAAATTTGTTAGGGGGTGGGAAGTGTGATGAGTCCATAGATAAGCCATGGTAATCCAATTAGGCATTTTCTTAAGGTACCGTCACACTCAGCGACGCTGCAGCGATATAGACAACGAGCCGATCGCTGCAGCGTCGCTGTTTAGGTCGCTGTAGAGATATCAAACACAGCAGCTCCAGAACGATGCAGGAGCGATCCTGTGACGTAACGGTGACTCATTTATCGTTCTCACAGGTCGTTACCTCCATGTAAAACATTGCTGACATTGTTGCTTTTGCTGTCAAACACGACGATACACGCCGATCTGACGACCAAATAAAGTTCTGGACTTTTAGCTCCAACCAGCGTTATCATAGCGGGATCCAGATCACTGCTGCGTGTCAAACACAACGAGATCGCTAACCAGGACGCTGCAACGTCACGGATCGTTGTCGTTCTTGTTGTAAAGTTGCTGAGTGTGAAGGTACCTTTACAAATGGAGAGGCAGTGGGAAAAATGTTCTTAGTTATCTGGAGTCAGTCTGGTGGAGGTGTGAATTGTATCCATGTAGTGACTCATAAATCCAGGTGTTAAATTGAGTCCTAGTGTCAACGAATTAAACATATTCATTAGTTTGTATTCCTAAATTTTTCTTTCCCTGTGGTCCTTAAAATTACCTTTTAGTATTAAGACTTAAGTCTGTCATACTGTGTCCAGGTTCACAGAAATGTTTTCCCACAGGTGTGTCCATTTCATTCCTGATTGTGTGTCTGTGTAAATTCATCCTAGTTTGTAGTCTTTGCATAGTTTCCCCAATATAGATTCTTCCAGGGCACCTCGTACATTGTATCATGTACACCACGTTGGAGGATGTACAAGAAAAGGAACCCATGACCTTATAGTCCTGATTTGTGTTTGGTACACAGACTATATCTGTTGGTAATATGTGGGTACACGTTTTGCATCAGTATGTAATCTTCGACCCAATCGTCTCCCCTGCTATTACTTCTGTAGCAATCGCTTTCATATCGCTACTCGCATACAGATATATTACTACTCCTTTCCTAGGTCTTTCCGAAAGATCATAAAACCAGGGAGTACCACGTGAATAGTCCAATCACATCTTGGCAACATCAATGACATCAATGTCTTCCTCCAGTACCAAAGCCTACAAATCTCAATGTTAACCAGACAACTATATGAAGTAGCCATTAGTCTCAGCTTAATACAATTTGCCACAGTTGACAACATCCAGTAGAGAAGTTTCCATAAGCAAAGTATCTGTCACGGGTTTTCCATGAAATAGAGGAGCCAGAAGACCGAAGCGTCTCATTTCTCCTACTCCTGCACTGATAAGCAGCACTTCACCTTCATATTAAATGGTGCAGATTTCTTTTGGTGCAGATTTCTGTTGGCCACTCCCATCTCATATAATCTGGGCCATGGCTAGTACTCATTGTCAGAGTTAGCTTATGCTGCATGATTGGAGATGTTGGTTTTTGGTTGTTTTTTGAGAAGTCGTTTCTTCTCCTACTTTGGTTTTTCCCCATCTTTCACTCCTCGGTGTATACCTCTGTTTGCGTGAGTATATTTGTATGATTAGCATTTTCCTTTCCTGAATCCAGTACAAAACTACTACCCTCATCCACAAAGCACTCCATGGCTCAGCACCACCCTACATCTCCTCTCTGGTCTCAGTCTACCACCCTACCCGTGCCCTCCGCTCCGCTAATGACCTCAGGTTAGCATCCTCAATAATCAGAACCTCCCAATCCCGTCTCCAAGACTTTACACGTGCTGCGCCGATTCTTTGGAATGCACTACCTAGGTTAATACGATTAATCCCCACAGTTTTAAGCGTGCCCTAAAAACGCATTTGTTCAGACTGGCCTACCGCCTCAACGCATTAACCTAACTATCCCTGTGTGGCCTATTAAAAATAGAAAAAAAACCAAAACACATAATCAGGTTCCTTGCATCGTGTTCTCATACACTTTATGCAGTTAATAGCCCTCTGTGTCTGTACTGCTACATACTTAGGCTGTTAACTGGTTCATGCAGCGTTACATGAACACCCGAGCCTTACACTATGGCTGGTCCAAATAACTAAAGCAATTGTTACCATCCACCTCTCGTGTCTCCCCTTTTCCTCAGTTTGTAAGCTTGCGAGCAGGGCCCTCATTCCTCCTGATATCTATTTTGAACTGTGATTTCTGTTATGCTGTAATGTCTATTGTCTGTACAAGTCCCCTCTATAAGTTGTAAAGTGCTGCGGAATATGTTGGCGCTATATAAATAAATATCATTATTATTTATTATTATTATTCCTTTATCCCTGTTCGTTTGTTTATTACCTTGTTAGTCTGGTTGGAGTATTACGGTACACTGCTACTTCCTTCTTCCCTGAGGGAAGGGTACAGACTGAGGGCAGATTCAGGAGCTAAGGCAAGGTACGTGGCCCTGGCGTCTTCACCATCTGAAGTAATCCGGGGAACAGGGCGAGCTGGAGCGCCCCTAGAGTTAGGGACAGGGAAGGATCCCCTAGTCTCGGGACACCAAACAGAATAGTGACAGCATCTACCCTAAATGAACTGTAATTGGGTATGTTCACATGCAGCGGCCAAGGTTTTACCCACAAAACTATGTGACCCAGAGGCGTAGCTAGGGTTTTGGTTTGGGGGGGGGGGGGGGGGTGTCACGGGGTCCTTCTCCGGTATCACACAATTGACAGAGCCAGCGATGAGTGAATAATCCCAAGACCTTTATTTAGGAAAAAAATACGAAAGGTCCATATACGATCCACCACACAAAGGATATAATATTCCAGAACACGAATGCAGTTCAGTAACAGGATAAAAGTCAAACAATCCAGCAGAGCAGAGGATAGCATAGCCCATATACTCTTCTTTCTCTCTGATATGCTGTGTTCACATCATCATTTCACACAAGACTGATCTGTGTGTCACCTCCCTGATATTTACAAGTCCCTCTCCTCATTCACAGGTTAGGGGGGTGGGTCGCAGGGGCTCATTGTTTCAACAAGCTAGTTCAATATGTCATTGGCATATTAGCAAACAACATTATTCACTGACCCTGTGGAGAGATAACAGTACAGGACTGTGGGGGCTGATATCAGATGGCAAATAACGCAATTCATCAATTGGCAAATAACTCATCCTCCAAGAGAACACCATGATAATCAGTAAAATATAAATATACACAAAATGATACACACATAACATATCACACCATCACAACCTCTCCCCCCTCATAGTAAGTGAGCATGCCATGAGGCCTACACAGACCTCTGGCCTGCTCACTTTAGTCCACTTTGCTCTACTGTTTATAGTTCCTTGTACAATTGCATTGGTTGCAATAATCATGAGCACTTGTTGTCCTACCATAAATTCCCGGGTCCTGGCTTTATAGTCATACCAGGTTTTTTGTCTGGACTGGGCCATTCACTGATGTTCTTTAGCCAAAGTAGCTAGCTGGGCGAGACGGTCTCTGAACTGTAGAACGTAGGGAATGATTGGTGTTCCGATGTCTGCGATATCTCCCTCCAATTGTTCTTTCAGAAGATTGAGAGGCCCACAGACCTTCTGCTCCCACAAAATGACTTTGTAACTCCCCAATGTAATTTCCAAGGAGGATATCTGCAGGAAGTCCTCCCATAACTCCAATCCAACACAGTTTTTCTCCAAAGCCATAATACAAACGCACAAAACCTCGCTATATATATTTGCGGACACCCCCGCCAGGACAATGGGAATTCCCGGACCCTGGTGAATTACCTCAGGTCGAACCACATGGGGGTCAGCGATAGTCAGGAATGCCCGTGTCTCTAAATCCCGAAACTTTGTATCCATCAATTAAAACATCCTGCAGGTGGCTTTGCCGTTGCTCTGGGTATCTAAATGACAAAGGCCGGAGTACATACACTCCAGAAGGGGTATCTATGGTGCCATGGTCGGTGGTCCACTCTGGTGGGGGTGGTGGTATCTCTTCCTCAGGCGGGATGGAGTGCACAAAATGTACTGGACGAGGTGGGGCTGCGTGGGGCTCCCTCCGAATCCTTGAGGGACAGCCAGACTGCAAATGTCCAGGTTGCCCTCACCCATAACATCTCCTCTCTGTGATACCCCCAGGTCGTGGTTGGAACTGTTGGAGCCCAGGGTTGTGAGGTGTGATTGTCATCGGCTTGCGACTAGGTGGAAGGGCAGATACAATCGGAGGGGGACGGGGTGCGGGAGATGGCCGTGGTTTATTGTCCAGAAGCCTCCTCCATTGCGGTCGGATAGTAAGGCCTTCATCGGCCAGGGCTGTAGCTCTATCCACGTGCACGGCGTGCACTCCCGGACCCATTCCCGACCTCTGCGGGGCACTTGGCAAGAAATTGTTCTATAAGGAACGCCTGTATAACATCTTCCACAGTAAAGGCGTTCTCTGCTTCCAGCCATTTCTGACATGCCTGGGACATCTTACGTGCATACATCCTAAACGATCCCCCCCTAGTGCATGGGAGGTCTCGGAACTTGGCCCTATATGAGTCTAGGGTGATAGCATGGTAATCCAGGAGAGTCTTCTTTACAATTTTATAATCCTGATTCCGCTGTGAGTCAATGGTTCGGTAAGCCTCCGCCAGGCTACCGTTCAGGAGTCCCACTAACAAACGCATCCAGCCAGAGTGGGGCACCTCCATCACAGCACACTGCTGCTCAAAGTCCTTGAAGAACCCCTCCACATCTCCAGAAGCCTCATCAAATGGCTTAAACTCTGTCCGGGTGATCCGTACAGGCTCCCGGATTGTTGGGTTTACACTCCACATTGCGTTACTCCCTCTTTCAAGCTCCATTGCTTCTTGTCTCCGCTGTGCCCGGCGGGCAGCGTCCTCCTTGTACTCCTGAGAGACGCCTGGGCCCAGAACCGCCATCTCTTCTTCGTACCACACCACCCACTGTCTTTTTGGGGTGGGGGTCCTCGTTTCCTGGGCTTGTCTTTCAGACATAAGGGAGTAGGTGGTCTGGCTAGCCCCCACCAGTAGATCAATTAAGGCCTCTTTAGTCAGTCCGTGGTAGTTCAGGCCCAGGTCTCTGGCTCTCTCCTGTAAACTGGATACAGTCCAATTTCTGTACTCACTCTGTGGGTGGTTCTCCATTGGGTTACACTCTGTTGATCCCGCCGCTTGCCACCAGTTGTCACGGGGTCCTTCTCCGGTATCATACAATCAACAGAGCCAGCGAAGAGTGAACAAACACAAGACCGTTATTTAGGCAAAAAATACGAAAGGTCCATATACGATCCACCACACAAAGGATAAAATATTCCAG
The DNA here is from genome assembly GCF_051348905.1 of Ranitomeya variabilis. Taxonomy (NCBI): domain Eukaryota; kingdom Metazoa; phylum Chordata; class Amphibia; order Anura; family Dendrobatidae; genus Ranitomeya; species Ranitomeya variabilis. Next base: position 477,706,147 of record NC_135233.1, read on the forward strand.
AACACGAATGCAGTTCAGTAACAGGATAAAAGTCCAACCATCCAGCAGACAGAGGATAGCATAGACCATATATTCTTCTTTCTCTCTGATATGCTGTATTCACATCATCATTCCACACAAGACTGATTTGTGTGTCACCTCCCTGATATTTACAAGTCCCTCTCCTCATTCACAGGTTAGGGGGGTGGGTCGCAGGGGCTCATTGTTTCAACAAGCTAGTTCAATATGTCATTAGCATATTAGCAAACATTATTCACTGACCCTGTGGAGAGATAACAGTACAGGACTGTGGGGGCTGATATCAGATGGCAAATAACAGCAATTCATCAATTGGCAAATAACTCATCCTACAAGAGAACACTATGATAATCAATAAAATATAAATATACACAAAATGATACCCACATAACATATCACACCATCACAGGGGGTGAAGCTTCTGAGTGGGCCCCTAACCAGGTAACCTTGATTACAATTGGGTGACGCACCCTAATATTGGAGAACATTAGCAGATGACCGCGCTGTTGCTAAAAATAATCTCTATATAAAGACCAATATTGATATTACCCCCATATGGTCAGTGGCAAATAACAGTACTACAGAACATATAAGAAATCACAGCAGTTAGAGATGACCTACCGCTGACGTTCTTTCTGATGGAATTGTTCACTTTTCACATCTTTTCTATCTGGCCCAGACCGACATGACAACTTCCTCCAGCCAGGACTCGGTTGTAGAGAATGCAACAAAGACATATTTCACGTCTCATATTTTCAGCATTGTCCCCAATGGGACCATTCCCAACCTGCACAAACTCCTCGTCCTGCTGATACCCCAATGCTGAGCCTCTGCTGCCGTATGTGTCCCTATTACTGCACATGCTGTGCGGTTCTGTGTAACCTCTAAATTCTAAAGGAACCCTTTAGAATATAGTAATGCCGGGTGCAAGTGCCCTAGAAAACAGTGCCCACGTTTTGTCCCCTAAAAAAAGTAATAATGCCCCGTGTGCTCTTTGACAGTCACAGTAACCTGAGTTCCCCTATAACAATACGTGCCCACTTTACATTTTGTCCCCAGACTCCCTCCTTTAAAGCTCCCCTCAACACAATATGATGCTCTCTTATACAGTCTAATGCCCCCTCACTACATATATATACTGACCCATTAGCATTCCCCAAACTGATAGCTCTAACACTAATCTCCACACTGTTAGATGGCCCCCTAGATAGCCTCCACATAGTATAACGCACCAGACAATCCTTAACATACTATAATGCACTCCCCATAGGCCTCCATATAGTATAACGCACCAGACAATCCTCAATCCTAGTGTATCATCACCCATCCCCTGCAGACTGTGAGCCCTCGCGGGCAAGGTCCTCCCTCATTATGTACCTGTGTGCCTTGTTTTTTTGCTCATGTTTATTGTACTTGTCTATATTTGCCCCTTTTTCACATGTAAAGAGCCATGGAATAAATGATGCTATAAAAATGTATAATAATAATAATAATATAGTATAATGCACTCCCTATAGGCAGGCTCTAGAGTATAATGTACTCCCCATAGGCAGGCTCTATAGTATAATGTACTCCCCATAGGCAGGCTCTATAGTATTATGTACTCTCCATAGGCAGGCTCTATAGTATAATGTACTCTCCATAGGCAGACTCTATAGTATAATGCACTTCCACTAGACAGACTCTATAGTATAATGCACTTCCAATAGACAGACTATATAGTATAATGCATCCCCATAGACAGCCTCTAATGTAATGCAGCCCCTAATACAATGCACCCCCATAGGCAGCCTCTATAGTGTAATGCAGCCCCTAATATAATGCATCCCCATAGGCAGCCTCTATAGTGTAATGCAGCCCCCTAATATAATGCATCCCCATAGGCAGCCTTTATAGTGAAAATGCAGCCCCCTAATATAATGCACCCCCATAGGCAGCCTCTATAGTGTAATGCAGCCCCTAATATAATGCATCCCCATAGGCAGCCTCTATAGTGTAATGCAGCCCCCTAATATAATGCACCCCATAGGCTGCCTCTATAGTGTAATGCAGCCCCTAATATAATGCACCCCCATAGGCAGCCTCTATAGTGTAATGCACCCTCATAGGACCCGTAGAGGCGCAGCAGCGTGAAACGATCGTCGTCCTGTTTTGTCCACGTTCTCCCTATCGTCTCCTGCACATGTCCTAACAAAGGAATTTTTTTGCTTCAACAGACTGGTGAGTGCATTCCTATTTTTTCTGTTATTGGAACCCTCATAGGAAGCCTGTATAGTATAATGCACTCCCAATAGGCCTGAATAGTATAATGCACTTCCCATAGGCAGCCTGTATAGTATAATGCACCCCCATAGGTAGCCTGTATAGTATATTGCACCCCCATAGGCAGCCAGTATACCTAGTATAATGCAACCCCATAGGCAGCATGTATACATAGTATAATGCACCCCCATAAGCAGCATGTATAGTATATTGCACCCCCATAGGCAGCATGTATAGTATATTGCACCCCCATCCATAGGCTGCCTATGGGGTGCATAGAGTAATACAGCCCCCTAATATAATGCACCCCCATAGGCAGCCTCTATAGTGTAATGCAGCCCCTAATATAATGCACCCCCATAGGCAGCCTCTATAGTGTAATGCAGCCCTCATAGGAAGCCTGTATAGTATAATGCACTCCCAATAGGCCTTAATAGTATAATGCACCCCCATAGGCAGCCTGAATAGTATAATGTACCCCCATAGCCAGCCTGAATAGTATAATGCACCCCCATAGGTAGCCTGTATAGTATAATGCACCCCCATATGCAGCCTGTATAGTATATTGCACCAACATATGCAACCTGTATACATAGTATAATGCACCCCCATAGGCAGCCTGAATAGTATAATGTACCCCCATAGCCAGCCTGAATAGTATAATGCACCCCCATAGGTAGCCTGTATAGTATATTGCCCCCTCATAGGCAGCCTGTATACCTAGTATAATGCACCCCCATAGGCAGCATGTATACATAGTATAATGCACCCCCATAAGCAGCATGTATAGTATATTGCACCCCCATAGGCAGCATGTATAGTATATTGCACCCCCATCCATAGGCAGCCTATATAGTATATTGAATATACTATACAGGCTGCCTATGGATGGGGGTGCAATATACTATACATGCTGCCTATGGGGGTGCATTCTACTACAACCCCTGGCAAAAATTATGGAATCACCGGCCTTGAAGGATGTTCATTCAGTTGTTTAATTTTGTAGAAAAAAAAGCAGATCACAGACAAGGCACAAAACTAAAGTAATTTCAAATGGCAACTTTCTGGCTTTAAGAAACGCTAAAAAAAATCAAGAACAAAAAATGTGGTAGTCAGTAATGGTTACTTTTTTTAACCAAGCAAAGGGGAAAAATTATGGAATCACTCAATTCTGAGGAAAAAATTGTATGTATACAGGCTGCCTATGGGCATGCATTATACTATATTGCGTCCCCATAGGCAGCCTGTATGCTATATTGCATCCCCATAGGCAGCCTCTACAGTATAATACACTCCCCATAGGCAGCTTCTATAACATGATGCACCCTTCAAAAAAATAAATCCAATACTGACATCTATCCCTCCTGGTTCCTCAGCTGCTCTGAGCGCCTGCACGTCTCTGGACCGCGGGCGCTGAGTAGGGACGCCATCGCGCCCCCTGTCAGTGTCGGCATTGGTGACGTCAGACACTGACAGGGGGATGATGGGAAAAGCGTAACGCTCCCTCTCTCATCAATGCGGTGAGCTGTATTGCATAGATGCCGATACAGCTGACCCTGTGATGACAGGCATGGGAGCCACTGCTGCCACCGGGCCCCCCCGCCTGCTCAGGGGCCCCATAGAGGCCGGGCGGCAGAGCAGGGAGATTGATTTTCCCTGCTCTGCCGCAGAATGTAACTGTATCGGCACACTGTGCACGCCAATACAGTTACAGTAGCGTAGCTCCGGAGGGCCCCTCTGAGCACCAGGCCCGGGGCGTTGGCCCCCTCTGCCCCCCTGGTAGCTACGCTACTGATTTGACTATTAATAATCAGGTGGCCCGTCAGATACACCTTGGCTACGGCCGCCACGTGATGACTGGCGCTCAGTGCACATTACATTAGGAGTTCTGTCTTTGCTTTCAGCCTGTCCTCATTCATGTCATAGAAAGATTAAATACACATTGTGAGGCTCTGTGCTGCACAATCCTCCTAACACCTCATTAAATAACAGTTTGATGCATTATCTTATCTGGCGTATTAAAGACCCTGGGGAATCCCTTTCAAACATATGACTCAAAAGGAATTAAACAATTAATCCCGATGTTATTGAGAGTTTAATGCTCTAAAAGTCCATTCCATTATCTGCTATAAAGAGACAGTTTCTCTCTTTCTCTGCTGGTTGTCTAAGCTCATCTCATAAAGCCCTGCAGCGAGCGATGGAAGCCAAATAAATATAGGCTCGCTGAGTAAATATAAGTGCTCCGTCCATGGGCAACTGAGCCGAATGGGGAAGGGGGGTGGTATCAGGTAGTACTAATGAAACAAAATAAATGTTCTATTTTGCCTGTCACCTGCGAGACACCCGACTGTCATGACGCCAGTGATAAAGGGAATTTGAAAATTACCTATAAGGTTTTATGCAAATGCATATGGTTTACATTTTTCATATCACAATTTATATAAAAATGCAAATTTCACTTTGGACACTAGACCCAATGTTGGACACCATCCTCCTGTTCTTTCTATAAACAGTAGCAGTAATAGTATTATGCAGTTATCTGAGCATGCTCTAATCTAGGCAAAAGTCATTGTTAAGGAACGAGGAGGTGGTGAGCTGTGACCACCTTTTAGGAATGGCGGATCTTATGTTATCTGTATATAGAGGTGTTATCAGTCATTGAAAAGGAGGAGGAGGTGAGCTGTGACATCACCTATTGCGAATGGTGGATTGGATCCTATGTAAATTTTCTCTCTATATATTACCTGTAATCTTAATCCAGTTTGCGATGATCAAAAAAGCTGCTGAAAGTCATCTGCACGGAACAGGAAGTGCAAGTTTTAAAAAAAAATATATAGTGGCATGGAAAACGGGAAATAAATTTACCTTAACCCCTTAGTGACCAGGCCAAATTTTTGAAACCTGACCAGTCACTTTATGTAGTAATAACTCAGGAACACTTCAACATATCCCATTGATTGTGAGACTGTTTTTTCACCACACACTGTACTTGTACTATGATAACGGTAAGCTACGGTTGATATGTTTTGTGTTTATCTTTAAAAAATATCCACAATTTGACAAAAAAGGTCACAAAATTAGCAATTTTCAAACTTTGAATGATTATCCATTTAATCCAGATAGTCATACCACAGAAAATCAATAATAAATAACATTTCCCTCATGTCTGCTTTACATCTCCCCAATTTGTAAAATGTTTTATTTTGTTAACATTTTAAAAGGTTTAAAAATGTAGCAGTCATTTTGGAAATTTGCAAAATTTATTTTTTTTTGGAACCAAATCAGTTTTTAAATGACTATGGGGGTCCTATATATTGGAATACATCAAAAGTGATACCATTTTATAAACAGCACCCCCAATATGCTCAATACTGATTGCAGATAGTTCATTATCATTAACTCTTCAGGTGCTTTTCAGGAATTAATGCAAAGTGACATGACAGTAATGAGAAAAATGTGTTTTTACCACCTACCGTATATACTCGAGTATAAGCCGAGATTTTCAGCCCAAAATTTTTGGGCTGAAAGTGCCCCTCTCGGCTTATACTCGAGTCACGGTCGGCGGCGGGGTCGGCGGGTGAGGGGAGAGGGCGCTGAGGCATACTTACCTGCTTCCGGGGCTCCTGGCGCTGTCCCTGCAGTCCCACGGTCTCCGGGTGCCGCAGCTCTTCCCCTGTTCAGCGGTCACTTGGGACCGCTCATTAGAGAAATCAATATGGACTCCACTCCCATAGGGGTGGAGCCGCATATTCATTTCTCTAATGTGCGGTAACAGTGACCGCTGATAGAGGAAGAGGCTGCGGCACCGAAGACCAGCTGTCCGGGGGAAGGAGCGGGATGCCGGGAGCAGGTAAGTATTACATATTCACCTGTCCGCGTTCCACACGCCGGGCGCCGCTCCATCTTCCCGGCGTCTCTCCGCACTGACTGTGCAGGTCAGAGGGCGCGATGACGCATATAGTGTGCGCGCCGCCCTCTGCCTGATCAGTCAGTGCGGAGAGACGCCGGGACGGGACGCTGAGGAGCTGCAAGCAAGAGAGGTGAGTATGTCTTTTTTTTTTTTTATTGCAGCAGCAGCAATGGCACAGCTTTCTATGGTACATCTATGGGGCAACAATGAACGGTGCAGAGCACTATATGGCACAGCTATGGGGCAATTATGAACGGTGCAGAGCACTATGTGGCACAGCTATGGGGCAATAATGAACGGTGCAGAGCACTATATGGCACAGCTATGGGGCAATAATGAACGGTGCAGAGCACAATATGGCACATCTTTCTATGGTACAGCTATGGGGCAATAATGAACGGTGCAGAGCACTATATGGCACAGCTTTCTATGGTACAGCTATGGGGCAACAATGAACGGTGCAGAGCACTATATGGCACAGCTATGGGGCAATAATGAACGGTGCAGAGCACTATATGGCACAGCTATGGGGCAATAATGAACGGTGCAGAGCACTATATGGCACAGCTATGGGGCAATAATGAACGGTGCAGAGCACAATATGGCACAGCTTTCTATGGTACAGCTATGGGGCAATAATGAACGGTGCAGAGCACTATATGGCACAGCTATGGGGCAATAATGAACGGTGCAGAGCACTATATGGCACAGCTATGGGGCAATAATGAACGGTGCAGAGCACTATATGGCACAGCTATGGGGCAATAATGAACGGTGCAGAGCACTGTATGGCACAGCTATGGGGCAATAATGAACGGTGCAGAGCACTATATGGCACAGCTTTCTATGGTACATCTATGGGGCAATAATGAACGGTGCAGAGCACTATATGGCACAGCTATGGGGCAATAATGAACGGTGCAGAGCACTATATGGCACAGCTTTCTATGGTACAGCTATGGGGCAATAATGAACGGTGCAGAGCACTATATGGCACAGCTATGGGGCAATAATGAACTGTGCAGAGCACTATATGGCACAGCTATGGGGCAATAATGAACGGTGCAGAGCACTATATGGCACAGCTCTGGGGCAATAATGAACGGTGCAGAGCACTATATGGCACAGCTTTCTATGGTACAGCTATGGGGCAATAATGAATGGTGCAGAGCACTATATGGCACAGCTATGGGGCAATGAACGGTGCAGAGCACTATATGGCACAGCTATGGGGCAATACTGAACGGTGCAGAGCACTATATGGCACAGCTATGGGGCAATAATGAACGGTGCAGAGCACTATATGGCACAGCTATGGGGCAATAATGAACGGTGCAGAGCACTATATGGCACAGCTATGGGGCAATAATGAATGGTGCAGAGCACTATATGGCACAGCTTTCTATGGTACAGCTATGGGGCAATAATGAACGGTGCAGAGCACTATATGGCACAGCTATGGGGCCATAATGAACGGTGCAGAGCACTATATGGCACAGCTATGGGGCAATAATGAACGGTGCAGAGCACTATATGGCACAGCTATGGGGCAATAATGAACGGTGCAGAGCACTATATGGCACAGCTATGGGGCAATAATGAACGGTGCAGAGCACTATATGGCACAGCTATGGGGCAATAATGAACGGTGCAGAGCACTATATGGCACAGCTTTCTATGGTACAGCTATGGGGCAATAATGAACGGCGCAGAGCACTATATGGCACAGCTTTCTATGGTACAGCTATGGGGCAATAATGAACGGTGCAGAGCACTATATGGCACAGCTATGGGGCCATAATGAACGGTATGGAGCATCTATTTTTATTTTTTAAATTCACCGGTAGCTGCTGCATTTTCCATCCTAGGCTTATACTCGAGTCAATAAGTTTTCCCAGTTTTTTGTGGCAAAATTAAGGGGTTATACTCGAGTATATACGGTATTTAGAAATTTCCCAGACAGCCTTTCCTTACTGGTCAGTGCATCCAACCAATCCATTTTAAAAAGAAACATAATCTTAGCGTGTATAAGGGATTGTGGTGGTATAGTCGGACTCAACCAGTGGTGCAATATGCTTTTCCTAGTTGCAAAGGCCCAAATCGTGAGGGTAGCTTTAGATATGTTTGGGTAATTTACGTTGGGTTTCTTCCAGGATATTAAAAATAGCCCACTGCGGTGTGAGTGAGAAGGTGATGATCCCACATAACTTCTGTAGCTCCGTATGTATGATGCCCCACATCTCCTGTATAATATCAATAGAGCCATATCCATATAGCTACTGTATGCCAAGATCTTTCTCTGTGCTGTAGCGGCATCAAGGAAGTCACCCGTCTCAAAGCCTGGAATGTCCTTTGACCATTTCGCTAATCCGGTATCCCTTCCCTCCCATGACCACTTTTTACGTAGCAATGAATAAATGCTACTTGTGGATGTCGACTGTGATCTTGCATTTCTGAGAAAACTATCAATACCATTCCTCCCATGCCCCACATCTCCACCCGACAGGCATTTTTGGACCAAACATCGCGCCTGAAGGAAGAGAAAAGGATTATTAGTAAACAGCGGAAAGCGTTGCGATGCTATATCAAAAGAGAACAGAAAATCTAAAGTCCATTAAATCTAATCTATTGCTAGAGTGCATCCCTGATCTGCGAGAAGTCTGTAGGACGATGGTGGAGTGCCTTTTAAGAAACCAGGATTAGAGCCTTTATATTCTTATTGCTCAGTAGTGGTTTTCGTCTTGGAACTCTGTCATGCAGGCTATTTTTGCTCAGTTTCTTTCTTATGGTGGAGTCATGAACTCTGACCTTAACTGAGGCAAGTGAGGCCTGCAGTTCTTTGGACATTGTTTGGGGTCTTTTGTGACCTTTTGGATGAGATGTCGCTGCTCTCTTGGGGTAATTTTGGTCATCCAGCCACTCCTGGGAAGGTTCACCACTGTTCCATGTTTTCACCATTTGTGGATAATGGCTCTCACTGTGGTTCGCTGGAGTCTCAAAGCTTAAGAAATGGCTTTATAACCTTTTCCAGACTGATAGATCTCAATTACTTTTTGTTTCTCATTTGTTCCAGAATTTCTTTGGATCGCGGCATGTCGTCTAGCTTTTGAGGTATTTTGGTCTTCTTCACTGTCAGGCAGGTCCTATTTAAGTGATTTCTTGATTGAAAAAAGGTGTGGCAGTAATCAGCCTTTGTGTGGCTAGGGAAATTGAACTCGGCTTCCCAAGATGTGATAAACCACAGATAATTTATGTTTTAAGGGGGGCAATCAGTTTTCCACACAGGGCCCTATAGGTTTGGTTTTCTTTATCCCTTAATAATAAAAACCTTCATTTAAAACTGCATTTTGTGCTTACTTGTGTTATCTTTGTCTAATATTTAAATCTGTTTGGTGATCGGAAACATTTAAGTGCGACAAATATACAAAAGAATGGGATATCAGGAAGGGGCAAAGACTTTTTCACAGAACTGTTTGGATGCAAGTTCTTGTCTCAATGCAAAGATGGAAGAGCAGCTCTGGAACAGCAATATTGTGTGGATATCGGGGTGCAGTAATAGTGGGGCCTCTGTCACATAAGAATATATCTGTACAATCAATGGTACATGGTTATTGGGCCCTAGTGCAAACCAAAAGTCAATAAAATGGTATGGAGACATGTAAAGATTTGTTATTTTGGAGGGAAGAAGTCTTACATCATTACTGCCTATACCATCAAGGTGGATTTTTCTCGCTGCTAAACCTGGTGTCTATGGTTGGAGGTTTTTCACCATTTTATCTACTGCTGGACAATTATTCAGGAGATCAGAGCAACCCTGCATCCACAATAGAACAGAGTACTTGACACTCATGAACTTACAATGGTTACACCTGTGGTGCCCCACATATCCGTCACTCTCACATTCAGTTTTTCCTTAGGTTGTTTTAGTCTAATTCTTAATTTCTGAAATGGCTCTAAAACTTTTGTGAAGTTGTAAAGTGCAAAATCTGTTCGTTCTTAACTACGCAAAAAAAATAATGTGAAACATTTTAAAAAGCTGATTTAACTGTTTGCGCTACAGTCGAAAAGAGGAATAAAAAAAATCTTTGTTTTTGTCGAAAATTCATCAACCCCCGTGCCATTCAGAAGAATTTGGAGTGAAAAAAAAAAAAAAAAAAAAAAAAAAGGTAAAAGTACCAGAGGACAAAAACAAAGAAGACACTTAAAGACTGGGGCCTGAGCGTATAGAATTCTCTCTGAGCACTATAAATACACAAGCCCTCAACTCTACACATTGTGACCCAATATATCTCACTCCAGCAATACGATAGACACGCGCAGGCTCTGTAAAAGAACAGGTCATTACAAGGTGGTGTCTGAAGACCCCCTGAATTATGTCCATTTTCAAGTAGAAAAAGAACTAAAATATGTAAAAAGACTCCAAATCTATTTTCTGTAATTTTATCCATTATAAAAAGGGATTTTAAAAAAACAAACACCATGAGGGTTAACCTTTAGGCCAAGTGCACACGTTGCAGAATTGCCGCGGAAATTTCAGCGGCAATTCTGCAACTCCTGCCGCGGGTATATCGCATGCGGAATTGGCATGCATATTCCTGCTAAACACTAGCGTTTTGCAAGCATAATTAGCTTGCAGAATGCTAGCGTTTTCCAAGCGATCTGTAGCATCGCTTGGAAAACTGATTGACAGGTTGGTCACACTTGTCAAACATAGTGCTTGACAAGTGTGACCAACTTTTTACTAGTGATGCTACCTATGCAGCATCAATAGTAAAAAGATATGTTAAAAATAATAAAAAAAAAAATAAAAAAAAGGTTATTCTCACCTTCCGAAGGCCCCCGATCTCCTCAGCGGTGCACACGGCGGCTTCCGTTCCTATAGATGCTTTGTGTGCAGGACCTGCGATGACGTCATGTGACCGCGACGTCATCGCAGGTCCTTCACACAAAGCATCTATAGGAACGGAAGCCGCCACGTGCACCGCTGAGAGGCGGGAGGACTCCGGGGACCATCAGAAGGTGAGTATATCACTATTATTTTAATTCTTTTTTTCTTTTTTTTAACAATTATATGGTGCCTAGTCCGTGGAGGAAAGTCTCCTCTCCTCCACCCTGGGTACCAACCGCACATGATCCGCTTACTTCCCGCATGGTGGGCATAGCCCCATGCGGGAAGTAAGCGGATCAATGCATTCCTATGTGTGCGGAATCCCCGCTATTCCGCAAATTAATGAACATGCTGCGTTTTTTTCTGGAATGCGTTTCTGCTCAGGAAAACAACGCAGCATGTGCACAAAAAATGCAAATTGCATTCTATTAAATAGGATGCATAATGTGAGCATTTTTTTCACGGATTTATAGCGAAAATAACGCGACGTGTGCACACAGCCTTATGGAATAAAAAAAACCCAAAACTTACAATTATATAGGAATTACTATTAAACCCTACATTTTTTAAAAACAGCACCACCCTTATCCACAGGATCGGTGCAGTATTACAGCTGTTCCTCCAATCACTTAAATGGGTCTGAGCTGCAATCATCAGACACAACCAATGGACGACCATTGGCCCACAGTAAAAACACAAACGACCAATAACGGAACACAGTGTGTGGACTGTCAGAACGCAGTGCGCAGGCTGTCGGAAAGCAGTGCGCAGGCTGTCGGAAAGCAGTGCGCAGGCTGTCGGAAAGCAGTGCGCAGGCTGTCGGAAAGCAGTGCGCAGGCTGTCGGAAAGCAGTGCGCAGGCTGTCGGGCATCTTTTAAGTTTTTTTTTCTGCTGGCATTTTACTTGTATTTTAGCTTGTTGTATAGAATTTGCATCAGTGTTGAAATATAGATATTTTAAGCTCCGCAGTTGGGTACAGGGCAGTTCGTCTATGTCGCTGCCTCTGTGACATATTTTGTAGTCATCACCTTTTATGATCAAAGACGTAGACACCACAAGACTGATTTAGCCTCAGTTAGTTCAGACATTAAAATATTCCAAGGCAGGATGATGTAGCAGCTACTGCGTGCTAAAAAAAAAAAAGTTTGTTCCTATCTATATCTTTACATGTCTGGAATCCCCATCCTCTGATAAGGCAGTAATGTGCGCTTTGTGCCAACGGTTAAGTGTCTCATTTCTGTACATTTCATCTACCTCACAAACACCAACTGTTCTAATCATTTTCAGGGCACGCAGGTTCGCATTGCATCTGTTGTATGCTTTTGGTGCAATTTTCTGGTGTCCAAAAAACCCAACAAGAGCACGGGTCTCACGGATATGTTGCTTAGTGGTAAACATGTCACCTTTGAAAGAGTTATTTTTATTGGCTTGGAAGGAAGCACAAGTGATCTGAGAAAAGAAAAAGTAAAAAAAAAAAAACATGGACGCAATTAGGATTAGTGTTGAGCGAGCGTGTCGAGGTGCTCTGATACACATCCAGTATTGCGTGTGCTCGAGTCTCTGTCTCGCGTGTTTCATGGCAGTTAGACAGCCAAAAAACATGCATTGATTGCCTTCCATGCACAAGCAATCCTCGTATGTTTATTGGCTAACAGCCGCAAAATGTGGGTTGGGGGCTCGAGCACCCGCCATACTCTATGCGTAGTATTGGACATAATTATGCAAAAAATAACTTTTTTTTTTTACATGCTAAAAATGGTTGCCACATAAATGTAACTACCCTTTTCTTTACAACACGGCTCATATATGTGACTTTTATGTAACAACGCATTCATATGTCATTCTGCTCGCCAAGAGTATAACCAGGCGCCGTTTCTCATCAAATTTTAGTGTAGGTGCTAAAAAGTGGTGGAATAAATGTCAAACAATTGATGGTGCAAATGCAATGAAAAATGTCTCATCAGTGAAACCAGTGACATCACAAGAATGTGAAAAACGGCAGTCAACGTATTAAAATGGAACATTTATTTGTTTGATAAAAGAAACAAGGTTCAGCTCAATACTGGATGAAAACCAATACAAGAGAGGTAGGTTGCAGCGTGAGTTATTGCAGCTCCGCTCACTTCCGAATCTGGAGGTTACTGTGGTCAGTAATAATGTCACCTGCCGAAATAAATGCACCTGCTCTATTCCTACAAATATGACAGGTGCTGACCATGCACACATCCTGACACACGGTAGCAGATATGGGAGTGAGCGGAACAGGAATAACCCTTTAGGACCATGACAATTTTTTTTGATAGCAAACGCATACATGTGTGTGTTTAAGAAGGGCATTAACACTCACCTGTCATGGTCTTTTGTTGTTTAACGCAGCTCCAGCATTATGTACCAAAAGTTGTGATCTGCCATCTCACAAGGTGTCTGCTGTGCAAGAGCGAAGGTTATGTTCTCAACGTAAGCCTATGAGACTGAGAATGAAAATCGACTTACAGCAGTCACCGTGAGATGGCAGGTCACAATTGCAGTCATATGATCAGAGTGAAGTTGGAAACGGCAGAAGACAACGACAAGTGAATATGTTAATGCACTCATTAAACACACACATACATATAATTGCTGACAAAGGGAGAAAAAAAGCCCCCAAACCACTGGAATGAAATAAGCTCACAGTCCAGGCTTCTTCATCACAGTGCATACAATGATAGTTCACAAAATGGCTTGGTACACTATAGTACTACACAATGTTGTCATATTACCTATAGGTTACGTTCACAAGAGTGTATAAAAAAAAAATCCAGGTTTCATCCAGAAAAAACCCAGGCCATTTCGATTTTTAATCTGTTTGACATGCGTTATTGGACATCAGCATTGATTAAAATTTACAAGACCAGATACAATTTCCAGTGTTAAAGAATTGCAATGTAGCTGTAAAAATCTGTTCTTATACGGAGGCTCTCATTTTTTTGTGCACTCAGACTTCAATAGGTGAGTTTCATCTGACATACAAAAGAAACTAGTGAATGCCATGCTGTCATTTATTTCACGCGTAGATTCAGCTTGGAGAAAAAAAAAAAAAATAAATTTTACGCTCTCCACTATGTAAGGCTGTTAAAGAAAACTGTATTTAGTCTTGGAAATTGTATTAAAAACTGGGGTATAATAATGAATGCCATACGGATGTAAAAAACGGACATATGGGTGATAAATCATCTACTTTTTTCTGGAAGAAAAGTTGTTGGTTTTTTTTCTGCTCGTGTGACCTTAGGGTGCAGTCAGACGGCCGTACAAATCAGAACGAGATTGGACCGCACTGCATGGACTGGTCGGTGGCTCTACCCACCAGAGCGCGACAGCTGAATAGAATTACATGAAGTGATTGCACTCGGGTGGGGAGAGCCGCCGGCCGGTCCGTGCACTGCCAGCCATCTCGGTCCGATTTACACGGCTGTCTGACTGCGCCCTTACAGTAAAAAGAAGATCTAGTGTGACACAAGAGTGGCCAATGGATGCAGGTCTGTGTTCTACTTTGGGCACAGTGGTATGTTGGGAATATGTTGGGTTTGTTGTCTGTAGAAAACCATTGCACAGTTATCAAATTAGCAAAAATACCTTTATTAAATATAAAACGAGTGGATTTTGTGGCTGCAGGTGGAAGAGATGATCGGGAATGTCCTGGATGGCTTCATCTCTGGAATTAGAAACGTTTCTGTTCCCTCTGAGAAATGTGCCCCATTGGGAAATGTCACTTTTCCATACATCCTCATTTCTCCAAAGGAGCGTAGTTCAGAAGCTTCTCTATCAGATCCACGTGAGCGAGCAGCATCCGGCGGCAGCAGTACCGCTTCAAGCCTAAAGCATCCAGTGCGTCACTGTACAGAGAAGGGGGAAGACAGATAAGGACGGGAGAATGGAGACGTCACCCATCTCATCCAGCAGGCAGATGTGAACAGAACTTAGCTTTATCAAGGAGAGTGGATGGCCAGCTGTGAAGGCCATCCTGTGCCCCCTGGACACATTCTGCACTGTGCAGTGCTAATCAGCAAGGGTGCAAAATAGTTATCAGAGCACAAATCCGTGTCTCCATTACGTGACAAGATTTTTATCCTTTAAAAGTTAAAGGGAATCTGTCAGCAGCATAATGTAGGGTCAGAGACCCTGATTCCAACAATGTGTTTACTTAGTTGGGTGTAGTAGTTGTGATACAAGCAGTTTTATCTGCTGCTGATGTAGCAGAGCTCAGAATGCTGAGCCGTGTATAACCCCGCCCACACCTGATTGGCAGCTTTCTGTCCCTATACAGTGTACACAGAAAGCTGACAATCAGTGCTGGGGGCTTGGATGGACAAGAAGACACAAGACACCTACAGTAGTTCTGTAGTGATAATCTCCTGATAAAAATCCTTTTTGTAATGAAACAGCAAAACAGAGCCCAGTAAGTGACATTGCCAGAATTAGGCCATGTTCACACTTTGCGGCGTCCCTCTGCAGGTTCTCCCGCAGCGGATTTGATAAATCTGCAGGGCAAAACCGCTGCGGTTATCCCTGCAGATTTATCGCGGTTTGCTCCGCGGTTTCCGCCTATACTATTGATGCTGCATATGCAGCAATATGCAGCATCAATAGTAATGTTAAAAATAATAAAAATTGGTTATACTCACCCTCTGATGTCCGGATCTCCTCGGCGCTGCACCCAGCGCTCCGGTTCCAAAGATGCTGTGCGAGAAGGACCTTCGTGACGTCACGGTCATGTGACCGCGACATCACGGTCATGTGACCGCGACGTCACCGCAGGTCCTGTTCGCACAGCAACTCTGACCGGCCGGCCGCGTGCAGCGCTGAGAGGTGAGTATATCATGATTTTTTATTTTTATTCTTTTTTTTTTACCCCAAATATGGTTCCCAGGGCCTGGAGGAGAGTCTCCTCTCCTCCACCCCGGGTACCACCCGCACATTAGCCGCTTACTTCCCGCAACGTGGGCACAGCCCCATGCGGGAAGTAAGCGGTTCAATGCATTCCTATGGGTGCAGAATCGCAGCGATGCTGCACAAAGAAGTGACATGATGCTGCGGGTTTTAAACCGCTGCGTTTCTGCGTGGTTTTTCCCGCAGCATGTGCACAGCGGTTTGCGGTTTCCATAGGGTTTACATGTAAATGGAAACGCTATGGAAACTGCTGCGGACCCGCAGCATCAAAATCGCGGCGGTTCCGCGGTAAAAACCGCAAAGTGTGAACATAGCCTTAGAGTCTCTGTCCCTACATCATGCATTTCCAGTTTTTTGTTTATTTGTTTTTACTTAAATGAATGCATTTGTGGTGAAAAGACAAAACATGTTTCCTAGTTTGTTTTTTTTACTAGTTGCACCATTTCCATTTTCTTGCCTCTGTATTACACTGTTTATTGCTGACTGCAAAGAGAGTCAAAGGGTCTATCAACAACTAGGATAACCCCATCTGATTCCCCATGTTTTGCCTCAATAAAATAAAAAATCTTATATTCCCCACCAGCGCCGTTCCAGGAGGAGACCGTGATGCTGAAAGCTGATTGGGCGCAAACTTTCTTATTTCCTATGTTTGGCCCCGATTTAAATTAAAAAAAAAAAAAAAAAAAAGCTTATACTTCTCCCGCACCGGATCCGTTCCATCCGTGTTGGCACTCTCGTTCCCGGGGCTCACGTGCGGTTGTTTTGACACATGAGCCCCGGGAACGAGAGTGCCAACACGGATGGAACGGATCCGGTGCGGGAGAAGTATAAGCTTTTTTTTTTTTTTTTTATTTAAATCGGGGCCAAACATAGGAAATAAGAAAGTTTTCCTAGTAGTGGACAACCACTTTAACCGAGACTCCATCAGTGAGCGCGTTTTTGAGGGTCTTAATTTTTTTTTGCTCCTCTCAGGTGATATGTGACCACAGACCACATTAAAAATCAACATGAAGGGAAACAAAAGGAAGCTGTACAAGTCAAATGGCACAAAATGTTTAATTAATTACAAAGTGATTTTTTTTTGCATATACAAAAATTATATATATATATGGTGTATATATATATATATATATATATATGGTATATATATATATATATATATATATATATATATATATATATATATATATATATATATATATATATATATACACACACATATACATACACACACACGGTACAGACCAAAAGTTTGGACACACTTTCTCATTTAAAGATTTTTCTGTATTTTCATGACTATGAAAACTGTACATTTACACTGAAGGCATCAAAGCTATGAATTAACACATGTGGAATTATATACTTAACAAAAAAGTGTGAAACAACTGAAATTATGTCTTATATTCTAGGTTCTTCAAAGTAGCCACCTTTTGCTTTGAGGACTGCTTTGCACACCCTTGGCATTCTCTTGATGAGCTTCAAGAGGTAGTCACCGGGAATGGTCTTCCAACAATCTTGAAGGAGTTCCCAGAGATGCTTAGCACTTGTTGGCCCTTTTGCCTTCACTCTGCGGTCCAGCTCACCCCAAACCATCTCGATTGGGTTCAGGTCTGGTGACTGTGGAGGCCAGGTCATCTGGTGTAGCACCCCATCACTCTCCTTCTTGGACAAATAGCCCTTACACAGCCTGGAGGTGTGTTTGTGGTCATTGTCCTGTTGAAAAATAAATGATGGTCCACCTAAACGCAAACCTGATGGAATAGCATGCCGCTGCAAGATGCTGTGGTGGCCATGCTGGTTCAGTATGCCTTCAATTTTGAATAATAAATCCCCAACAGTGTCACCAGCAAAGCACCCCCACACCATCACACCTCCTCCTCCATGCTTCACATTGGGAACCAGGCATGTAGAGCCCATCCGTTCACCTTTTCTGCGTCGCACAAAGACACGGTGGTTGGAACCAAAGATCTCAAATTTGGACTCATCAGACCAAAGCACAGATTTCCACTGGTCTAATGTCCATTCCTTGTGTTCTTTAGCCCAAACAAGTCTCTTCTGCTTGTTGCCTGACCTTAGCAGTGGTTTGCTAGCAGCTATTTTACCATGAAGGCCTGCTGCACAAAGTCTCCTCTTAACAGTTGTTGTAGAGATGTGTCTGCTGCTAGAACTCTGTGTGGCATTGACCTGGTCTGTAATCTGAGCTGCTGTTGACCTGCGATTTCTGAGGCTGGTGACTCAGATAAACTTATCCTCAGAAGCAGAGGTGACTCTTGGTCTTCCTTTCCTGGGGCGGTCCTCATGTGAGCCAGTTTCTTTGTAGCGCTTGATGGTTTTTGCCACTGCACTTGGAGACACTTTCAAAGTTTTCCCAATTTTTCAGACTGACTGACCTTCATTTCTTAAAGTAATGATGGCCACTCGTTTTTCTTTACTTAGCTGTTTTTTTCTTGCCATAATACAAATTCTAACAGCCTATTCAGTAGGACTATCAGCTGTGTATCCACCAGACTTCTGCACAACACAACTGATGGTCCCAACCCCATTTATAAGGCAAGAAATCCCACTTATTAAACCTGACAGGGCACACCTGTGAAGTGAAAACCATTCCCGGTGACTACCTCTTGAAGTTCATCAAGAGAATGCCAAGAGTGTGCAAAGCAGTCATCAAAGCAAAAGGTGGCTACTTTGAAGAACCTAGAACATAGGACATAACAAAAAGTGTGAAACAACTGAAATTAAGTATATAATTCCACATGTGTTAATTCATAGTTTTGATGCTTTCAGTGTGAATGTACAATTTTCATAGTCATGAAAATACAGAAAAATCTTTAAATGAGAAGGTGTGTCCAAACTTTTGTCTGTAAAATATATATATATATATATATATATATATATATATATATATATATATATATATATATATATATACACACACACACACACACACATATACACATAGTGGCATGTGGCATGTACAAGTTTGGGCACCTCTGGTAAAAAAAAAATAAATAGTTATTGTGAACAGTTTAAAAAGTTGAGGATGAAACGATCTCTAAAAGGGCTAAAGGTGAAGATGATACATTTCCTTTGTATTTTAGGCAAGTTATATATGTTTTTCATCTTAAAAATTACAAAAAGGAAAATGGAAAGATGGAAAAGAAAGTTTGGGCACCCTGCATGATTAGTACCACCACCACGTAGCACCCCCTTTTGAAAGTATCACAGCTTGTAAACGCTTTTTGTAGCCAGACAAGAGTCTTTCAATTCCTGTTTGAGAGATTTTCATCCGTTCTTCCTTGGAAAATTCTTCCAGTTCTGTGAGATTCCTGGATTGTCTTGCATACACTGCTACTGTGAGGTCTAGCCACAGATATACAATGATCAGGGGACTGTGAGGGTCATTGTAAAACCTTCAGCTTGCACCTTTTGAGGTAGTCTATTGTGGATGACGTGTGTTTAGGATCATTATCTATTTGTAAAAGCCATACTCTTTTCAACTTCAGCATTTTTATTTTTTTTACAGATGGTGTTATGTTTGTATTAAGAATTTGTTGAAATTTCTTTTAATCCATTCTTCGTTCTACCTGTGAAATGTCCCCGTGCCATTGGCTGCAACACAAATCCAAAGCATGATTGACCCATCCCCATGCATACTGGTTTGATAGATGTTCTTTTCCTGAAATTCTGTGCTATTTTTTTCCAAAATGCATCAGGTTTAGATGTTCTTTTGCATAGTTCTGATGTCGAATTTTATGGTGAGGGCGCCGGACAGGTTTTCTTCTTATGACTTTTCCATGAAGTCCATATTTGTGCAGGTGTCTCTGAACAACAAAACAAATATACCACAACTCCAGAGTCTGCTAAATCTTTCTGAAGGTCTTTTGCAGACAAGCGGGGGTTGTGATTTGTCTATCTAGCAATACTACAACCAGCTCTCGCTGAAATTTTGCTTCGTCTTCCAGACCTTATCTTGACCTCCACTGTTCCTGGTAATTGCTATTTCTTAACTACATTTCGAACTGAGAAAAGGGCAAATTGAAAAAAACTTTGCTACCTTCTTGTAGCCATCTCCTGCTTTGTTTGCCTCCATTTTCTTTGGGCATCTACTTAGAAACACCCATGGCTGCTGTTTTTGGCAGAAGCTTAGAGGAGGCAGGGTTTTTATAAAGCTGGGAAATTTGCAGTACTAACGATGATAGAGAACAAGCCATCACCCTAACAGGCTAATTAAGGTCTGAAACCCTGGTCAAAGTTATCGGAGTACTCAAATCTCCAACGGTGCCCAAACTTTTGAATTTATCAATTTTCCTTTTTGGAATTTTTAAAATGTAAAAAAAAATTCTATAATTTTTTTTTTGCCTAAAGTAAAAGGGAAATGTGTTATCTTTAACTTTAGGCCTTTTAGAGATCATTCCATCTTCAACTGTTCACAATAACTTTAAAATATAAACATATATATATATATATATATATATATATATATATATATATATAGTAATATTGTAGGGGTTGTACTTGCTCAGGTGCGGCGGGTGACACTCAGGAGACACGTTCCATTAAAAGTTCACAGGGCTTAATGCTCCATAAACCACATAGCAAACAGAAAACAAACAGCCTTTAGCTCAGGCGAAAGAAAATACAAGTGTACAGTCCTTCAGGCTCAGTCCTGGAGCCTTAACACACTATGGAGGCTTTCACCTCCACACACACACCTCCTGTGTTAAGCATTAGCCTTTATTTTATAGATCTAACCACACCCAGGAACCCAGGATTTTGTGTGTGTGGGCGCATGACTGCAAGTAAGCCATTTGCTTACATTCGGTTTCATGCAGACTAGTCAGGCGCAGCCTTGCTCCATGTGGCCGAAAGCATGCAAATTCCATACCTGCTGTCACATAACCTCATGGTACCGGAGAATCCTGACAGTGCGCTCTTTGAGAGTTCACAAGTCTGCAGACATGTACTCCAATCCTGTACAGTGTGTGTGTGTGTGTGTGTGTGTGTGTGTGTGTGTGTGTGTGTGTGTGTGTGTGTGTGTGTGTGTGTGTGTGTGTAATATATATATATATATATATATATATATATATATATATATATATATATATATATATAGTTCCCTGAAAAATGCACACAGGAAAATTGCACAGGAAAATTGCCCACATGAAAAATGCCCACACGGAAAATTCCCCACACGGAAAATTCCCCACACGGAAAATTCCCCACACGGAAAATTGTCAATTACAGCATCACAAAAGTTTCAGATCTATGATATTTCAGGTGCAAGGTGAGGATGTTCACATAATATGTGATCAACTTGTGATTTACAGTTGACCTAGTGCAAAACTGCAAAAATGATGATCTGTGATTTGCAGCAGTCTGTCATTCTCAGCAATAGATAGATGTAGTCTGCTCTCTTCTCTCACTGATTCTGCCTTACTCCTCCCACCAGCCCAAAACAGCAGCACATGCAGAACCAGCAGCAGTGTGATCCAGAGGAGCCATCACTGCTATCAGTACCCACAAAAGAATCACTGCTGCTGGCAGAGATATTTGGTCCTGGAAGCCCAGAAGGCACCGCAGAAAGGTGAGATTCTGTCACTTGTACCACTTTGTGTTCTTGCTGAGAATGTATGATGTGCTTTTGCAGTGGAGTCCGATGGGCCCCAGTGCGAAATTTGGCCCTCCCCCCCCCCACACACACACACACATTGGTCAGATGTATGGGCCCCTGTAGTGTTCTAAATTCTATAAACACTTATGAATTGCCCCCCTCCCCCTTCATTATGTAGTAATGTCCCCCATACGTGTATATATGCCCATCATCCTGGTGAATATGTCTGCATCCTGTTATATATGTCCTAATGCTGGTGATTTACAGTACAATGTAAATCAATGTGAAAAAAAAAAGCTGTGCACATGGTGCAGAAAAATCTGCGCAGAAATGCTGCAGATTTCAAAGAAGTGCATGTCACTTCTTTTGTGCGTTTCTGCAGCGTTTCTGCACCCCTCCATTAATAGAAATCTGCAGTGGTAAAATCTGCACAAAAAACGCATAAAAAACGCGCCTGTGGATTCTGCCAGGAGATGCAGATTTAGTGCAGAAAATTCTGCACCACATTTCCTACGTGTGCACATAGCCTAGGATTGGGGACCACGTAAACCAGGACAGGGACATATATACCAGAAAGGGGGCATAAATACCAGGATGGAGATCATGTGGACCATACATACTACCGTGTTTCCCCGATAGTAAGACAGCGTCCTACATTCTTTTACCACTCAAAAGTCCCACTATGTCTTACTTTCGGGGGGGTGTCTTACATTGGAAAAAAAACCTGTGTGGTCGCTGGAGCTCCAGCGACCAACTATGCGAAGTCCCCTGGTAACCAGGGTAAACATCGGGTTACTAAGCGCAGGGCCGCGCTTAGTAACCCGATGTTTACCCTGGTTACCAGTGTAAATGTTTAAAAAAAAAAAAAAAAAGGTGAGGTGTCATATCTTGTTTTTTCCAGAGGTGATTTTGGAGTTTTTGGGCTGTCGGGACAGAATACAGTGGCTCTTCCTTTGCCTTTTGGTGTTTTTAATCCTTCAGAAAGATACTGTTGACTTCCATCTCCAAGTTCTAATCGTCGCTTCGCCGGAGGGCGCCCCAGTGCAGGCTGCAGTAGGCCGGCTCTGGCGGCGGGTCCATGCGGGGTGGAGTAGATGAAGCTGGCCGCTGCTTGCTGCTCCGGAGCGCACAGTCCGTGCGGGGGATGGTGCACCGGGCCGGGGGAGGACAGGACGTGCAGGTATCCGCCGCCTCCTGCGCCAACCACAGCGCCGCCCCCGGCCACAAACCCCCCGGAGAAGCTGGAGCATTTGTCGGGGAGCAGCAGCTGGTCGTGCCCGAGGTGGCTTCCCTTTCTCATAGTACAGAGCCGCCGCCTTCTCCGCTCTCCTCCTTGTGGCCCCAGTAATCCGCACTGCCCGGCCTGCACCCTACAAATAGCCGGGGCTGCAGTTAGAGCAGGTCCCCTCGGTGCTGAGGTGAGCTCGTCGGAGGGCTATCGAGCACCGGGGGAGGCAGATTGTACGGCTGTGTGTGCTCGGGCCCCAGCTCGGATTACTGGGGCCACAAAGAGGAGAGCGGAGAAGGCAGCGGCGGCTCTGTACTATGAGAAAGGGAAGCCACCTTGGGCACGACCAGCTGCTGCTCCCCGACAAATGCTCCAGCTTCTCCGGGGGGTTTGTGGCCGGAGGCGGCGCTGTGGTTGGCGCAGGAGGCGGCGGATACCTGCACGTCCTGTCCTCCCCCGGCCCGGTGCACCATCCCCCGCAGGGACTGTGCGCTCCGGAGCAGCAAGCAGCGGCCAGCTTCATCTACTCCACCCCGCATGGACCCGCCGCCAGAGCCGGCCTACTGCAGCCTGCACTGGGGCGCCCTCCGGCGAAGCGACGATTAGAACTTGGAGATGGAAGTCAACAGTATCTTTCTGAAGGATTAAAAACACCAAAAGGCAAAGGAAGAGCCACTGTATTCTGTCCCGACAGCCCAAAAACTCCAAAATCACCTCTGGAAAAAACAAGATATGACACCTCACTTTTTTTTTTTTTTTTTTACATTTACACTGGTAACCAGGGTAAACATCAGGTTACTAAGCGCGGCCCTTCGCATAGTTGGTCGCTGGAGAGCTGTCTGTGTGACAGCTCTCCAGCGACCACACAGGTTTTTTTTCCAATGTAAGACACCCCCCCGAAAGTAAGACATAGTGGGACTTTTGAGTGATAAAAGAATGTAGGACGCTGTCTTACTATCGGGGAAACACGGTAGTATGTATGGTCCACATGATCTCCATCCTGGTATTTATGCCCCCTTTCTGGTATATATGTCCCTATCCTAGTTTACGTGGTCCCCAATCCTAGGCTATGTGCACACGTAGGAAATGTGGTGCAGAATTTTCTGCACTAAATCTGCATCTCCTGGCAGAATCCACAGGCGCGTTTTTTATGCGTTTTTAGTGCGTTTTTTTGTGCAGATTTTACCACTGCAGATTTCTATTAATGGAGGGGTGCAGAAACGCTGCAGAAACGCACAAAAGAAGTGACATGCACTTCTTTGAAATCTGCAGCATTTCTGCGCAGATTTTTCTGCACCATGTGCACAGCTTTTTTTTTTCACATTGATTTACATTGTACTGTAAATCACCAGCATTAGGACATATATACCAGGATGCAGACATATTCACCAGGATGATGGGCATATGTACCAGTATGGGGGACATTACTACATAATGAAGGGGGAGGGGGGCAATTCATACGTGTTTATAGAATTTAGAACACTACAGGGGCCCATACATCTGACCAATGTGTGTGTGTGTGGGGGGGGCGAAGGGTCAAATTTCGCACTGGGGCCCATCGGACTCCTCTGCAAAAGCACATCATACATTCTCAGCAAGAACACAAAGTGGTACAAGTGACAGAATCTCACGTTTCTGCTGTGCCTTCTGGGCTTCCAGGACCAAATATCTCTGCCAGCAGCAGTGATTCTTTTGTGGGTACTGATAGCAGTGATGGCTCCTCTGGATCACACTGCTGCTGGTTCTGCATGTACTGCTCGGGGCTGGTGGGAGGAGTAAGGCAGAATCAGTGAGAGAAGAGAGCAGACTAGATCTATCTAGTGCTGAGAATGACAGACTGCTGCAAACCACAGATCATCATTTTTGCAGTTTTGCACTAGGTCAACTGTAAATCACAAGTTGATCACATATTATGTTAACATCCTCACCTTGCACTTGAAATATCATAGATCTGAAACTTTTGTGATGCTGTAATTGACAATTTTCCATGTGGGGAATTTTCCTTGTGGGGAATTTTCCATGTGGGGAATTTTCCGTGTGGGGAATTTTCCGTGTGGGGAATTTTCCGTGTGGGGAATTTTCCGTGTGGGGAATTTTCCGGTGTGCATTTTTCCTGTGTGCGTTTTTCATGTGGGCAATTTTCCTGTGTGCAATTTTCCTGTGTGCATTTTTCTGGTCACATATATATATACATATATATATATATATATATATATATATATATATATATATATATATATATATATATATATATATATATATTGTAGCGTGACTAAAGGTTGTATAGTCGACGGGAGGTATGTGTCACATAGATGGCTTGTCGCTGTGATGTAACCCGGAGTGTTTTCTTTAATGCACATAAAGCAATAAGGAATTGTTTAGTATACTTGGGTCCGGGTTACGGGTAGCTATGAGAGATGGGCGGGTCTGGCTACCCATATACCTCACCCCTGGGTGAGGGGCATAACCATACCTATCTATATGTGTTTCAGGACCTGTGGTGATGTCACAACCACATGGCTAATCATGTGGTTGTGACATCACCACAGGTCCTGAAACACATATAGAGCGCACTGTCAGGATTCTCCGGTACCATGAGGTTATGTGACAGCAGGTATGGAATTTGCATGCTTTCGGCCACATGGAGCAAGGCTGCGCCTGACTAGTCTGCATGAAACCGAATGTAAGCAAATGGCTTACTTGCAGTCATGCGCCCACACACACAAAATCCTGACAGCGAGCATACTGC
This sequence comes from Ranitomeya variabilis, assembly GCF_051348905.1. Classification (NCBI taxonomy): domain Eukaryota; kingdom Metazoa; phylum Chordata; class Amphibia; order Anura; family Dendrobatidae; genus Ranitomeya; species Ranitomeya variabilis. The sequence continues at coordinate 477,731,739 of NC_135233.1, forward strand.
GTCCTGTGAGTATTCACAAGTCTGCAGTCACTCAGTGACTGCACACTTGAACCATGAGCCTGGACAGTCCCTTTAACAATGAGCATTTCTACTAAGTGCAGTTATTTTAAATATAATATCTTCTCTAATGAATGAATTTGTCTTAGCAAGCCCACTGCAACTACAAAAGTAAAAATAAGCAACTTTCCAAATAGTCATTAAAATTTTCCTGCCGTTTGGTAGACGTGTGTCTCCATAGTCACACACCCTACCATTTGCCCCTTACTTGGCACAGTGACAGGAAGTAGAGGACAGATACAAAATATCTGCAGGATCAGAATATACAAGTTCTGTTTTTTATGCTACTACAGAGAGGAATAGGTGAGCGGAGCAGCTGTAGGCAAAAGTAGGATTTTGTTTAAGGAAAACTATTTGCAAAGTTGCTTCATTTTTTATTCTAGATGCACAAGAGCAATAAAAATGTCTGAAGGGGGACAAAGCCTTTAACAGCTTAATGGAATGGAAAAGCTGAATGATGTTTTATTTTGGCCATATTTGCTGGAAATGCTGGTGGACTAGAAAAATAAGAAGTAATCATGATACTAACAGAAGAACATTGACGTGATCTATGGATGTGACGCACGGCGGCTATAAACACGTTGCACGTACCCCTCAGTGTACTCCGCCTGCAGCAGCCCCAGATACGCTTCCCACTTATTTCCAACGATCTTGCCACAAGTGAAGCATCTGACAGGGATAATCATTTTGTTGAATTTTCTTGCGGGAAAAAGAAAGAGACAAGAAATTGGGTCACAAGCCATGATAAGATCCTGCTAAATAATAACAAATGCTCCGCTGGGACCTCTTGATGCCCTTGCTCTGGGCTACGGAGCTCCCCGGAGACGCGGCTGCTAAAGATAATAAGCCAGTGTATCAGCTTGTAATGGTGTGATCAAAGAGTGTGGCCTGTCGTACTGCTCCTTGCGTTCTATCATTCATTCCGTCCGCCGGCCCTGATTGGATTAAGTTGGGAATTCTCCAGAAATGGATATTTCTATTATAAGATTTAAAAGGATCAGCAGGGAGCCATTACAGATACAGTGACAGAGGCGAAGAAAGACACCCTGGTGACTGACGGTATGAGATATGTACTGACGACCGCCGGTCTATGGCCGGTGACCATCAGCACGAGATATGCACCGACGACCGCCGGTCTATGGCCGGTGACTGACTACAGGAGATATGTACCGACGACTGCAGCTCCATGGCCGGTGACTGACTACACGAGATATGTACCGACGACTGCAGCTCCATGGCCGGTGACCGACGGCACGAGATATGTACTGACGACTGCAGCTCCATGGCCAGTGACCGACGGCACAAGATATGTACCGACGACTGCAGCTCCATGGCCAGTGAATGATGGCACCGGGTATGTACTGACGAATGCCACTCCATGGCCGGTGACCGACGGCACGAGATATGTACTGACGACTGCAGCTCCATGGCAAGTGAATGATGGCACCGGATATGTACTGACGAATGCCACTCCATGGCCGGTGACCGACGGCACGAGATATGTACTGACGACTGCAGCTCCATGGCCGGTGACCGACGGCACAAGATATGTACCGACGACTGCAGCTCCATGGCCAGTGAATGATGGCACCGGGTATGTACTGACGAATGCCTCTCCATGGCCGGTGACTGACAGTACGAGATACGTACTAACGACTGCAGCTCCATGGCCAGTGAATGATGGCACCGGATATGTACTGACGAATGCCACTCCATGGCCAGTGACCGACGGCACGAGATACGTACTAACGACTGCAGCTCCATGGCCGGTGAATGATGGCACCGGATATGTACTGACGAATGCCACTCCATGGCCGGTGACCGACGGCACGAGATATGTACTGACGACTGCAGCTCCATGGCCAGTGAATGATGGCACCGGATATGTACTGACGAATGCCACTCCATGGCCGGTGACCGACAGCACGAGATATGTACTGACGACTGCAGCTCCATGGCCGGTGACCGACGGCACGAGATATGTACTGACGACTGCAGCTCCATGGCCGGTGACCGACGACACGAGATATGTACCGACGACTGCAGCTCCATGGCCGGTGAATGATGGCACCGGATATGTACTGACGAATGCCACTCCATGGCCGGTGACCGACGACACGAGATATGTACCGACGACTGCAGCTCCATGGCCAGTGACAGACGACACGAGATATGTACCGACGACTGCAGCTCCATGGCCGGTGAATGATGGCACCGGATATGTACTGACGAATGCCACTCCATGGCCGGTGACCAACGGCACGAGATATGTACTGACAACTGCAGCTCCATGGCCGGTGACCGACGGCACAAGATATGTACCGACGACTGCAGCTCCATGGCCGGTGAATGATGGCACCGGATATGTACTGACGAATGCCTCTCCATGGCCGGTGACTGACAGTACGAGATACGTACTAACGACTGCAGCTCCATGGCCAGTGAATGATGGCACCGGATATGTACTGACGAATGCCACTCCATGGCCGGTGACTGACAGTACGAGACACGTACTAACGACTGCAGCTCCATGGCCAGTGAATGATGGCACCGGGTATGTACTGACGAATGCCTCTCCATGGCCAGTGACCGACGGCACGAGATACGTACTAACGACTGCAGCTCCATGGCCGGTGAATGATGGCACCGGATATGTACCGACGACTGCAGCTCCATGGCAGGTGACTGATGGCACGAGATATGTACTGACTAGTGATGAGCGAGTGTACTTGTTGCTCGGGTTTTCTTGAGCACGCTCGGGTGACCTCCGAGTATTTATGACTGCTCAGGGATGTAGTTTTCATCGCTGCAGCTGAATTATTCACAGCTACTAGCCAGGCTGAGTACATGTAATCAAGCAGGATAGTAGCTGTAAATCATTCAGCTGAAGCGATGAAAACTAAATCTCGCTCATCACTAGCACTGACGAATGTTGCTCCATGGCCGGCATCTCTATCACAGCATTAATAGTCAATGGCGGAGATCCGAAAGGGAACAGATTCGGGAGATCATACGATGGTGGCTCCAATTATACACACGACACCAGTTTGAACGCATTTTGGGCTATGAATAAAGCCCCATTCACACATCATGTGCTGCCCATTTCTTTTCTTGGACAGTACATGGACTCATAGCGTTTCATTAATCCAGGAACATGTCAATTTTAAAACTGGTTCGGTGGGACTCTGAGCAGCTCTTCTTTTCCGTGTTGTGGCTCAGACTCGCGTCTCTGCAAGATAAATACACATGCTGCATCCTGGAGAGATGCGCCACATGTCCGTCTCCACAGGTGAGCTGCGGGCCTCTGCAGACACATAGTGGACATGGGGTTTCATCAAATCCCATCCACTATGCTGTAACATCTGGCACAAGTACGCAGCATCAAATCCACGGCAGTTCCTGATCGTGGGCCCATGCCCTTAAAAGTGAGGATCTGTGGACCCTGTGTACGTGCGCTGCCCATAGCCAGATCCAGGCGTGCGCGCGACCTTTGTGTGACAGAGTGCCCTACTCCGCGGGGGCACAGTGCCCTACTCCGCGGGGGCACATGTGTTACCAACAGTGGCCCCAGCACCTCCCGGGCCCACAGGTGCCGCCCCGGGGCTCCCAGCTCTCCCCTGACACATGATGTGGATGGAAGATGGATCTATGTGCTGAATGGAGACATGCCCGATGATGTGAGCGTGCACGTGTATGGCGGACCTCTATGTGCAGCCCCAGTCAGCAGATATTTCCGGGACTTATGAAACTGTGGTGTCCATGTATAGCACACACCGCACGTTGTAATACACGGACACTACTTACTCACCTCCGGCAGCCGTGCACTCGTGAAGTTCCAGCCGCGTCACACGCTATGCCCCGCCCTCCTACAGCGCCGAAGTCTTCGTGGTCCCAGGTCCTCCGTTTTGGCCGGGTAGAAATGTTTAGTCGAGCGCCCTCTGGTGTACAGGAGGTGGTAGAGCAAAAGTAACGGTGAGCGCTCCTGTGAGGGGACGATCCGAGCACGCTGAGCACCGACTGAGGAGACAGAAGCCGCGGCAGGTACCGTCCTGTGCATGCACTGATGCCGCCCTGTGTGTGAGTTCTGGGGGTGTCCAGCGGCGGGAGACTGCGGGTACGGGGGGCTCCTCACTGTGTCACTGACTGCAAGTCCCGTCTACAGCAAGCAACAAGTTCTCCTCATAGAGCGGAGCAGCCTGAGGAGGCATCTAAGCTGCAGCCAGTGCTCAGCTACACAGGAGGTACAGCAGGTACAGCAGGTACAGCAGGTACATGGCCGGGGCAGCTTATTATATCTATACAGGACATTATAGTGTGCGGTTATTACACACAGGACATTATAGTGTGCGGTTATTACATACAATACATTATAGTGTGCGGTTATTACATACAATACATTATAGTGTGCGGTTATTACATACAATACATTATAGTGTGCGGTTATTACACACAGGACATTATAGTGTGCGGTTATTACATACAATACATTATAGTGTGCGGTTATTACATACAATACATTATAGTGTGCGGTTATTACATACAATACATTATAGTGTGCGGTTATTACATACAGGACATTATAGTGTGCGGTTATTACACACAGGACATTATAGTGTGCGGTTATTACACACAGGACATTATAGTGTGCGGTTATTACACACAGGACATTATAGTGTGCGGTTATTACATACAATACATTATAGTGTGCGGTTATTACACACAGGACATTATAGTGTGCGGTTATTACACACAGGACATTATAGTGTGCGGTTATTACACACAGGACATTATAGTGTGCGGTTATTACACACAGGACATTATAGTGTGCGGTTATTACATACAATACATTATAGTGTGCGGTTATTACACACAGGACATTATAGTGTGCGGTTATTACACACAGGACATTATAGTGTGCGGTTATTACATACAATACATTATAGTGTGCGGTTATTACACACAGGACATTATAGTGTGCGGTTATTACACACAGGACATTATAGTGTGCGGTTATTACATACAATACATTATAGTGTGCAGTTATTACATATAATACATTATAGTGTGCGGTTATTACATACAATACATTATAGTGTGCGGTTATTACATACAATACATTAATGTGTGATGTTATTACATATATTACATTATAGTGTGCAGTTATTACACACAGGGCCAGTTATATGTAATAACCACACACTATATGTCCTACACGACCAGCTTCGGTCTATTTACTGCAGAATCTTAGCTGTAGCACCCACTGTATTATAACTGGCGGTTGTTGCATTTATTTGTTTTTCTCTTTCAATTTTAAAAAGAAACCGCTGCATGACCTGCTCTACCCTCGCCTACTGTATCCTCACCCATCCCTTGTAGATTGTGAGCCTTCGCGGGCAGGGTCCTCTCTCCTCCTGTACCAGTTATGACTTGTATTGTATAAGATTATTGTACTTGTTTTTATTATGTATAGCCCTCCTTACATGTAAAGCGCCATGGAATAAATGGCGCTATAACAATAAATAATAATAATCATAAAATTATTAATAATAAATATAGTCCTAATGTTGGAGAATGTATTGTCACAACCTTTAAATTAGTGAATGGATCAATAGTCTGCCTCCTGCCCTCCATATTTGGCTTTTTTTTCTCCACACGGTTAGGCCTCATTCAGACGTCCGATTTTCGCATACAATGTTATGTGTGATTTTCACGGATAGCACGTGTACCTGTGATAGTCTGCGGGTCTGCTCACATATCTGTGACTTTTCAGTCTATGGAAAATTGCAAATGCATGTCCAATTTTCATCGGAGGGTCGGATCAAAATCATCCATGCAAGTCAATGGGTCTGTGAAAAAAATCAGATAAAATCCAAGTGCTGTCCGATTATCATGGGCTGTCAGAATGGAAAGGGTGGAGAATGTTTGTTTCTTATTTTCTTTACATACATGAAAATCGGATGACACGTGTACCACGCTCTGATTAAAGTCTTATTAGAATAATCGGTGTGTTTTTCGCGAACGTGAAAATATCGGATGTCTGACTGAGACCTTCGGGTATGTGCACACAACATCTTATTTAGGCGGGTCCGCTATATAAATCGCCTGAAATGCTACATTCAAAAAGGTCCTGGGGATGCAACCACATCTGTCAAATTGTGCGGATTTCCCTCTACACAATACATTACCAACATTGCGGGAGGAGATATTAGCAAACCTCATCTACGCAATTCCAAGAATATCTGCAGTGGAAATTATCCACGCTGCAGTTCTCAGATCTGCGGCACCCAGATTTCATTTTACCAGGTCACCACCTGACAGCACTCTGGAGGACGTCCTTCTTATCCATCATGGGACAGGAAACACGAGAGGTTAAAAGGACCCTCCCCCTACCACCCTTCAGTGTTTTTCCTGTCCCATTATGGATAGGAACGGATGAGAGAAGACTGACTGTTCTCTGCGGGAGGTGTGGATCGGGGGGGCTTTGCTTCACCCTTCCCACCATGAGGAACCCGCTGGCTGACTCCCGCTAAGGTTCCCTCTGCCTACCAGTGCAGCGCTGCTCCTGGTCTGAGGGGGCTCTCGACCCTTACGTCGCGCCCCCTGGTGTATCAGGACTCGGTAGCCACCTCTGCTGATAGTGGCATCTCCATGAGGCCTTTCCAGGGGAAGTCAGACGACGTTACATCGCTCTCAGTTCCGGCAGTGCGTCACTTACGGTTCACGGCCGAGGGTGGCGTCTCCTCAGCGGAAGAAGCGCTTCCGGAGTGGTCGGATGGCGCGTTAAGCGCTACATCAAAGAAGAGCAGAACATAAAGATATGAGGGGTGAGGATAGGCAGTCTCCAAGCTAGTTAACATGGAGGACGCGGCTAGGTCCGATGTGGGGCAGGAAAGCCTGGGACACGTAAGTGATAGGGTTGAAGCCCCTACAATACATTGAACCATCAGAACAGTTCCACAATAGTAACGGAAATTATATTTCTTATAGGGTGCCTCATTGCCTGAAAAGACTGTAAAGAAGCCCAACAGGAATAAAAAAAATGTCCTATTTGTGCTGCTAAAATGAAGGATGCCTGGCAAAAACCCCTATGTGAGGCATGCACCTGCAGGATTATAGGAGAAGAGCAGGCTTCTCTTATATCAAATATGAGAGCCATCATAAGAGAGGAGGTTCAGGCCTCGGTTTCAGGCCTGGTACTCCCTCAGGCCTCACTTCCAGAGAAAACCAGGAAGAGGCCAAGGGAAGAGTTTTCCTCGGTAGACTCGTCGCCTTCCGTGTCATATCTAGAAGAGGAGGAGGAAAGTAGAGAGCCTCTGGAAAAAGGAAGAAGATATTTGTTTTCCGCTGCAGACACAGGAGAACTTTTAGAGGCTGTAAGGCATGCTATGCAGATTGAGGAGCCTCAACCAATGTGTTCTGTACAGGATTAAATGTTTGGGGGATTACGCTCCCAGACCTCTAAGGTCTTTCCGGTAAACTCCCATATCCGATCTATGATTCTAGAGGAGTGGGAGGAAGCAGAAAAAAGACTGAAGATCCCCAAAGATTTCAGACTCCGCTTGCCGGTTGACCCAGAAGAGGTCAGAGAATGGCTGGACATTCCTAAAATAGACATCCCGCTGGCTAAAGTGTCCAAAAGGAAGGCAATTCCTTTTGAGGACTCTTCGGACCTAAAAGAGCCCATGGATAGGAAGGCTGACGGCCTTTTAAAAAGGGCTTGGGAGAGCTCAGCAGCAATCATTGGAGCTAATATAGCGGCAACATCGGTAGCTCACTCCATGCACCTGTGGATAGATGATCTTCAAGATCAGTTATCAGCCAAGACCCCTAGGGAAACTATTTTAAAATCCCTACCTCTGTTAAAATTGGCGACCACCTTTTTAGCAGATGCCTCTGCAGAATCAGTTAGGTTTGCAGCTAGGGGGTCAATCCCTATCTAATGCAGCCCGAAGGGCTATCTGGCTCAAGAGCTGGTCAGGAGATATGCATTCCAAGAACAAACTTTGTTCTATACCCTTTTCCGGGGGCAGAGTCTTCGGACCTGTCCTCGGTGATATTTTAGAGAAGGCCTCAGACGTAAAGAAAGGGTTTCCTGAAGAAAAGCCTAAAAAATTCCAGCCCTTTCGTAGAGGCCAGATTACAGGGGGAAAGGAAAGCAGGGTAGATGGAGTTATCCAAAAGACGGGGAGAGCAGGCTCAAAAACAAAGACTCAAGCTACTCAGGTTCGGGGTCTAGTTACCGGAGAAAATGACGCCATCAGAGTGGGGGGGTGACTAGCTGGATTCCTAAGGGGATGGCGGGAAATTACTACAAGTCCTTGGGTCTTACAGGTGGTGTCCCAGGGATACAAAATAGAATTTATATCTTCCATTCCCGAAAGATTCCTGGTTTCTTGTTCCTGTCTAAACTCGTCATCCCCCATGTGGTCAGATATCCAGGACCTCCTGAACATGGCAGCAATTGTTCCGGTACCCCCTCGGGAAGAGCACAGAGGTCACTACTTGAATCTCTTCTCAATAATAAAACTGTTGGGAGAGTCAAGAACGATAATAAACCTAAAACATTTAAACAAATGGGTAACGTTCAAAAGATTCAAAATGGAGTCGATTCAGTAAACCATTCCCCTGTTAGGAAGGGGTGTGGTAATGTGTACTCTAGATCTAAAGCGTGCATATTACCATGTACCAATTGATGCAGATCATCAAAAGTTTTTGAGATTTGCGGTAAATATTGAGGGAAAAATCTACCATTTTCAATTTCCCTACCTCCGCTTTGGCATGGCATCAGCTCTCAGGATTTTTACAAAGCTTATGGTAGAAGTCGAGGCCTATCTGAGAAATCAGGACATCATGGTGATTCCTTACTTAGGGTACGTTCACACAGGACTTTTTTGCTGCTTTTTTTTGCTGCTTTTTTTAATGCTAATTTAGGTGCGTTTTTTTGGTGTGTTTTTGGTGCGTTTTTTGGGTACGTTCACACAGGACTTTTTTGCTGCAGATTTTTGCTGCAGATTTTTGCTGCTTTTTTTTATGCCAATTTTCAGCTGCTAGGACACCTCACAATGGCTCTTCACACCTTACTACCAGGAACTCCCTCACAATAGATCACAATCAGGACACCTCACAATGGCTCTTCACACCTCACAATGGCTCACAATGGCTCTTCACACCTCACTACCAGGAACTCCCTCACAATAGATCACAATCAGGACACCTCACAATGGCTCACAATGGCTCTTCACACCTCACTAACCACAGCCCTAAGCTCTTGGCTGTGAGATCCCTTCCTGCTGGCCATGATTTTCTGCACAAAAAACGCAGCAAATAATGCTACATGCGTTTTTTCAGCGTTTTTGCAGCGTTTTTTCATCACCCATTCAAGTCAATGGGTGAAAAAACGCTGCAAAAACGCAGCAAAAACGCTGAAAGAAGTGACATGCCCTATGTCCAAAAAAAGCAGCAAAGCAGAAAAAACTGATCAAACAAAAAACCAACGTGTGTGCATGAGATTTCTGAAATCTCATAGGCTTTACTGGTACTGTAAAAAGCAGCTGAAAATTAGCATAAAAAAAAGCAGCAAAAAAGTCCTGTGTGAACGTACCCTTAGACGACTTTCTAATAGCGGCAGACTCTGCAGGCCAGCTCAGGATCAACTGTCAATCCCTCATTTCCACACTGGAAAATCTAGGGTGGATCATACTGGACAAAGTCGGATCTGATACCCAAGTCAAAAATAAAGTTTTTAGGAGTCATGCTAGATTCGGAGGCAAGAATGTCTTACCCACCAGAAGACAGGCTAAGGATCATAATAGGAAAAGTCCATCAGTTTGCCCAAAGCCGGAATTCTATCAAAGATGAAATGAAAGTTATAGGTTTAATGACGGCCTACATCCCTTGTGTGAACTGGAGAGCCAATTTCATTCTCGGCAGCTTCAGCAGGGAGTTCTGGCGTGCTAGAGCAGAAAACAGAGCTTGCTAAATCAGAAATTGAGACTCTCTCTTCAGGTCAAGAGATCCTTAAAATGGTGGACTCTTCCCAGAAACCTTCAAGTTGTTGTGCCATGGCTTCAAAGCCCGAGTGTATCAGTCACGAAATGTCCAAGGAAGATATTTCCAAGGTTGTTGGGAAAAGAAGGAAAGCATGAGATCATCGAACTACAGGGAACTACATGCAGTCTGGAAGGTCTTATCAGCCACCCAGTCCTGGGTAAGAAACAAGCATGTGAAAGTCTTTTCAGACAATACGACTGTAGCCTTCCTTTGTCTTCAAGGCGGTCCAAGACATATGGCATTGCAAGGCTTGGCGTAGCAGATCTTCAAATGGGCAGAAAAGTCTGTACTGTCAATCTCGGCAATACATCTGGAAGGATCCAAGAATCAGTTAGCGGATTTCCTCAGGAGGGAAAGTGTCAGGACTCTGAACATTTTTTACCTTTTGTGCATTACTGCCCTCTTCCAAGATGGCGTCTTTGGTCTCATGTGCACTTTGTCTTCCTGCTATAAAACTCCACCCCAGCCTTCAGTCTGTGCTAGAGTATTCTGCCTTGTATCCAGCTCCTGACCTCTGACTGTTGAGGGAGGATTTAAAGTGATCCTTCACGGTTAACCCAGTGATTTCCAAATTAATATATAAGGTGTTGCCGGCAACTGAAAATGACCAGACGGAGACGTGTGTCTCTGTATGGGGGATCGAGCTGATCTCTAGCCCCCGTTTATTCTGCATGACTTTATCATAGTCATAGAAATTACACTTCAACCAATCAGCATAAGAACACGCTCACGGTTCTTAGCCTATAAGAATGCAGGAACAATCTGTGCGTCAAAGTTTTGTAGAACAATACACCCTCAGTCTCATGTTCTACCGAGGTTGCAACAATCAAGGTCTCATCAAAATCTCATAACAGCTGTAACCTTCAGCCTACTAACAAAATTTATATCAAAACAACAAAATGGAGTCGAAAAGCACAAAATGGAGATTCTTTCTTAATTTCTTCCTTCACATTCCCCCCTAGATAAATTTTGTTAATTAATGTCCAACATCAGAGATACTATCCCAAGCTCTAAGCTCGAGGGGTACTGGTCTTCACATGGCTGGTGCCATGTTACCAGCCATGGCTGTTGCGGCGTACCCGTCCCCCCTGTATACTAGAATTTACGAATAACAATTATTGATAACAGTAGTGGGGATCTTTTGAAGACAGCCATGCGCTTGGCTTCAACATCTTCATCAGATAACTTTGTGAAATCGGTGTAGAGAAGAGCAGAGATAGCAACGCTTTTGGTTTCATCACTAGTTATCCTAGTGCAGAATTTCCTAATACACACAGAAATACACCAAAAAAACAAGTTTTAGTATTACATACATGACAAAGATAAAGGTGAATACTGGCAGCCATTTTAAATACAGTTATATCTGCAAGCATAGGAAAAAGTTATTGTTTCACAGTATAAGAGTATAGCAGTACAAAAAGTATATAAGAAAATATATTTTCACCTTGACAATCCCCCCTAAATACTAAGTTTTTTTCCCTAAAGAAAGATCCTTCGAGACTGTCCATGTGATGGGAAAAGGGGAGGTGGATTTCTTCATCCAGACACCTCAGAAACTCTCCCCTAGCGAGAGGCCTCCAGGCAGCTGAACCCTTCACTAACTTCACATGGAGTTCTCCCACTGTCCCTAAACTAAATTTCTTAGCATCATCTGAGAATGGGGGGTTTTGTCTACTCTCTTGAGGGGGACATACTTAGGGATCTCCCCTGGATCAGTACCATTGTACTCTGGTGGGTCTACTTCTTAATTGAGGAAGGTGCCAGTCGGGATTGCTTTCACTAACTACCTAGGCCTGCCCAGGTGTACTTATACGTCCATCATATTGTCATTATTTGTTTGTAAAATGAGAAAGGTTGGTTCTCAGGGTCAGCCAATTGTTTTTGCATAGCTAGTCAGAGGGCCTCCAGGGATAATACTCCTGTATCTGTCTTACCCTACCTGATGTGGTTGGTTCTCTGGTGGTGGGGGCGACATGACATGCTGGTCTACAGCTCCTTCCCAGTACAAATGTCTGCAGGTCAGCAGATTGGGGGCTTTCGAGATTTAGGAGGAGGGTGTGACAACTTTTACCCCATTTACAGCCCCTAAGTGGTTGCAGAAGGGCTGTTAGATGCATTCTCTCACAAAGACTGCTACCCGTCCCATCCTTGGGAACATGGCTTCACTAGATTTATATCCCCAATCATCTCCCGTATTCCAGGCAGCATCTGACCAATAATAACGGTTATTGTTGTCATTTCTGGTAACACACATATAAAACTGGATGGTCCCCTCTACCACCCGTTCAGTCTCGGGGCACTTGACTACATCACAAAAATCAAATCGCCAGATATTTGCCGGGGCTGTCAGGTTTACCCAGAGAATAGTGGGACCAGAATTCTTATTTTTACAATAGGGACCAAAGAGGTAGGGGCGAGGATAGCCCTCAGTTCCAGGATCAAAAACAACAGCAACATTTCCCTTCAGTCACTACTGTGACTAAACACTGGTTCGGTCTCTTTTACAGTGTGAGGCGTGGATCCAGGTGCTCTTTCCTTCAAATTTTACTGCAGTGGGGGTGACCAGGATCACCGTGTGGGGTCCTTCAAATCTCGGCTGGAGACAATCTCTGCGCACAAACTTTTTCACATACACCAGGTCTCCTGGCACAAAGGGATGGTGTCCAGGAACCTTGTCTGGGTCTGGAAAAGAACTGAAAACGGTTAAATGCACTTTGGCAAGGTGTCCATGTAAGGCCTGCACATAGCTAGTCAAGTCCTGGTACTTGAGCTGCAACTGTTGTGGAAAGAAACATTCAAGATTGGGGCTCCTGCCAAACAGAATCTTATACGGTGACAGTCCTGTCTTCCTGTTTGGGGTATATCTTACTGGAAACAAAGCTAGAGGAAGGCATTCTGTCCGTGGTTTACCAGTCTCTGTCATTGCCTTCTGGATTTTAAGCTTAAAAATTCCATTTAGTCTCTCCACTCTTCCACTACTCTGCGGATGGAGTATGCAATGCTTGACTTACCCCCAGTGCTGCCATTACCTCTGACATGATCTCTCCAGTAAAATGGGAACCCTGATCGCTTTCAATGACTTCAGGAACTCCATACCTGCATATGATCTCAGCCATCAGTTTCTTCGCCGTTGTCTTAGCCGTAGCTTTGGCAACTGGGTAGGCTTCTGGCCAACCTGAAAATAAATCAATGCAGACCAACACATACTCATACGTCCCTACCCTGGGTAACTGAATATAATCAATCTGCAGTCTCTGGAATGGGTAAAGTGGCCGGGGAGTGTGTTTGGATGGAGTTTTCACTGTCCTACTCTGATTATGTGTGACACATATCATGCAGCTCTGTACCTGCCTTTCTGCGCAGGTGGAAAACCCCGGGGGCAATCCATTGTCACTGTAGGGTGTCACACATGGCCGTCTTCGAGTGGTGCACACTCCCGTGCAGAACCTGTGCCATCATTGGGTACAGTACCTGTGGTAGGCAGACCTTTTCACCCCTCCCCCATAGTTAAGTGACGGTATCAGAGCAAGCCCCTATCTTTTGCCACCTATTTTTCTCCTCCTTACTTGCCTGTTCTTGTAACCGGGCTAAGATGTCTTTCAACACAAATGGAGATGGTGGGGTGTCTAGGTGATGTACTTGAGAGGCCACAGGAGTGCTTGCTGCTTTCTTGGCAGCCTGGTCTGCCAGTGCGTTACCCTTTTGTCCGTCCATCAGTGCCTTTGGTATGTGCCTTTACCTTTATGATGCCTGCTTGGGTGGGAAGCTGTAGTGCGTTCATAAGTTGCTGGACTGCCTCAGCATGTTTAATGGGGTGGCCATTTGCTGTCAGGAAGGCCCTGGCTCTCCAGATAGGCCCACAATCGTGTGCAATGCCAAAAGCATACCTGGAATCAGTGTAGATATTTACAGTCTTACCTTCTGCTAGTTTGCACGCTCTGCTTCTTGTGCAGACATATGAGCTGGCATTGACTCTGCCTTGATTACCTCATGTTCTGAGACCACAGCATATCTGGTACAGAAGCGTCCTTGGTCATCTTGGTGACGGGATCCATCTACAAAAAGCTCAAAATCAGCATTAGAATAGGCACACTAGAGACCAGCCGTTTTCCTAAGACATCAATTCTAGACAATCATATGGTTTGGAAACCTAATCTTGTTCCTCTGGATCCATTCTAGAAAGAAAAAGTGTCCTTGCTCATGTCACCTACTCCTCCCCCCTTTGGATCCATAGGAACTGGAAGAAGAGTAGCGGGGTTCAGGACAGCGCACCTTTTTAAAATCACATTAGTAGGCATGAGAATAGCACACCGAAGTCGCAGCTGTCTGGTCATGGACATGTGGCTAGATTATACTTGGTTAAGGATACTATATACATCGTGTGGGGTGGCCATAAGTGGTTGCAAGGGGCCATGAGTGGCAAGGTAGGCCTGACACTCTTGGGCTATGACTGGCCCCCCTTTGGCATAACTGTCCACGTCAATTGTCATCCCTGATAAATGAATGCAAACAGAACTGGCAATCTGGGTGTAATGGAATGCTGAAGAAGACATTGGCAAGATCGATAACTATGAACCAAGCAGCATCCTGAGATATCTGGGACAAAAGAGTATGTGGCTTAGGCACCACCGGAGTTTCTGGAACAGTAACTGCATTAAATGCCTGTAGATCTTGTACCAGCCGGTACACAGGGGGTTGGCCGGGTGGGGTCTTTTTCTTAACGGGAAACAAGGGCGTGTTACATGGAGAAACACAGGGTACCAGGGCACCATTATCGAATAACATTTGTATTTGCCCCTTGAGGCACTGCTCCTGATCATGTTTCAAAGGGTATTGATGGACTTTAGAAAAAGGGGCACCAGGTTTGAGAAACACTTTTACTGGTTCTACAGGCATTATTGGGGGAGAATCTGGGTCTATCAGGACCATCATAACTGTGGGAAGGGCATGTAGGATACAGATCTCATTATATTCATCTGCAGAGGGGTTATATAACGTAAGGACCATCTGACCATCATCTTGGAATTGTATTCTGGAGCGGAACTGTGATAATAAATCTGCCCCCAGTAAATTTACCGGACATGAGGGAGAGATTACGAACTGAGCAGTAACTTCAGGGAAAGGTCCCACAGGGTTAGGTTTTATAAGAGTATATTTATTGGGTCTGTCATCTACTCTAATTAAAACAAGCTCTTGATCTGAGAATTGACATGGGGCTGGGGAGGGACCTTATCATCAAGCAGGGAGACCCCCTGTTCCAGATCATCATTTTTAATTGTTTGTCTTTCTGACACATTATTCTCAAACGCTTTCTCAATACCTTCCTGCACCACAAAACATCCAGACTTTATCATAGGAGTAGACAGCTTTCATTTTTCAACGTAGCAAAAAACAATCAGAATTCATTTTCTCTGTTGATCCTCAATTTGCTATATATCAACCACTCAACTTGCTTTTACCAATCACTTACAAATTTCCTTCTAAAACTAGACACTAGATTTCACTTTCAAATTCCAGATTATAATATTTCTTTATACTTAAAAACAATGTTGTCGCTTTAAAGAAGACACAGATCTACCAGAGAAAATACAGAGAACACCGTTACAGTATGTGCTCTCTCCATTCCAAGGACACAGAGACAAGAGAGATCACAGCATTCCTCTACACAGAGAAAAGAGACAAGCAATAACGCAGCTACGCGACCCCTCCCATCGGATATTTCAAAGACAAACACAAACGAAATACAGTAGTTCTTAGACTTAATTAATTTCTACAAAATCTTCATCGCACAATTCACATACCAGATTGAGAATATTTTCCCTGCATTCCTGACAGATTTCTTTTCCCTTCTTTGGGTTAACAATATCTAATTTTTATCACACAATTCAAAGTCTTCTTCTTCCACGGACTGATTCTACTTTAAAGCGAAATACCCCTACTTAGTCGTGTATAGTTACCAGAGCGGCCGTTTATAGTCTATTCCACTGGGGTTTTTACCTGTCCCCCGCTGGGACAACCCAAAATCGCGGTACTCAGTGAAAGGAGGAGGGCGTCTTAGACTTAACCCTCCGGACACCCCTGGAAATATTTAAATCAATATATTCCTGAGTTATGCATCCTACCCATCTTCGATCACCTCACCGCACAAATCGCGGTACTCAGTGAAAGGAGGAGGGCGTCTCAGACTTAACCCCTCCGGACGCCCCTGGACATACACATATATATCTATGTATTCCTGAGTTACGCATCCTACCCAATCTTCGATCACCTCACCGCGCCTGATTCTAACAGTGATCAGGAATTCAGGGTATTTTGACTGTAAAGAGAATTACATCACTGGTTAATCCGGGGTGTCCGTCCCTTATGAGGTACGGTTCGAGCACTGGGCTTCCAACGGAACTACACCTCTATATGATTCCACCCAAGAATCATCCCACTCCGGGGACAAACCTCAGATCCTCTTTGCAGCAACAAACACAGGAAAACCACACCAAACGGTCAGTCTGGACAGTATAACTGCCAACTTACCGTGGTTGTTGTGGGGGATGATCAGTCCCAATTTTCCAGTGCCTGTGTCCGGTCCGAGGGTCCTTTGTCTTGTTGTCCTCCGGGGGGCAGAAGCGTTCCTGCTTGGATCCCGGGTTTTGGCACCAACTGTTGAGGGAGGATTTAAAGTGATCCTTCACGGTTAACCCAGTGATTTCCAAATTAATATATAAGGTGTTGCCGGCAACTGAAAATGACCAGACGGAGACGTGTGTCTCTGTATGGGGGATCGAGCTGATGTCTAGCCCCCGTTTATTCTGCATGACTTTATCATAGTCATAGAAATTACACTTCAACCAATCAGCATAAGAACACGCTCACGGTTCTTAGCCTATAAGAATGCAGGAACAATCTGTGCGTCAAAGTTTTGTAGAACAATACACCCTCAGTCTCATGTTCTACCGAGGTTGCAACAATCAAGGTCTCATCAAAATCTCATAACAGCTGTAACCTTCAGCCTACTAACAAAATTTATATCAAAACAACAAAATGGAGTCGAAAAGCACAAAATGGAGATTCTTTCTTAATTTCTTCCTTCACATGACTACTCCCTGGCTATACACCTGCTCCTGTGAACCTGTGTGGTGATCCTGCTACTCTGCTCTGAGTTCCTGCTGCATACACAAGTTTCCAGTAATCCTCCTTCATCTGCTGCTCGTGTTTACTTCATCTGCATTTGCTGGACATGTAAGCTGCTGCTGCTTTGCATTAACCTGAGACTATTAACCAGGCCTCCCTGGTTGAGCTAAGATATGATTTGAACTGCCTATAAGCATATCTATCTGTGTCTGGACTAAGACAAGGATTTATTCGTGTCAAGTATCCTCAAGAATAACTGCTTCATAGCCTTTCTGCTTGATTGCATTTTGCCCTGTAGACTGCGAAGCTGTGTTTATTATTTGCACCAAGTGTTGTGGACTTGAGTTTCTCTCTGCACCTGTTTGAATCACCGTGTGATAATATAGACTTTACCACTTATAAAACTGTGTCCTGTAGTTGTCTTGTTCCACGCAAAGAGTCTCCTGAGTTATCCCCTATAATTTATTACAGGATACTCTAGCCTTAAAAAAAAAAGGAGACTGCTGGAACAATGACTGCAGAAAGCAGATTAGAGCAGGTGTTTTCCATAATTAGATCACTGCAGAAAGATGTGGAAGGTCTGCAAAAGAAGTTTGGAAGCTTTGAACTCAATCAACAAGTGTTTGGACAGACTTTGCAGGACTTGAGCAACCGCATGGCAGCCCAGGAAAACAAACTTGCTGGCATAGAGTCCCAGTATGGACGGGCTTTTCAGGACATACGCACGCAAATAGCAGCACAAGTGACTTTACCCTCTGGGCAACCGCCACCAGCTAGCCCACCTAAGTTGCCCCCATTCAGATTTAATGGTGATCGCGAGTCACGACACATTTCGTGGCTTTGTGAATCAATGTATGCTATATTTTGATGTGCATGCTGACCGTTTTCCTACTGATAGATCCAAAGTATTGTGTGTAATAATGCTACTGACCTCACGAGCGCTCGCCTGGGCGAATCCGATGATTGAGTCTCGTGACCCACGGTTAAATAACTTGGATGATTTCTTGGTCGCTATGGCATTAATGTTTGATGACCCTAATCGCCGTGCAACCGCTGAATCTGCTTTGTTGTCTTTACGCCAGGCTAAACGTTCTGTTATTGAGTATGCCACTGAATTCAGGAGATTGGCGGTAGATACGAATTGGGACAGTTATGCACAATTGCCTATTTTTAAAAGGGATCTGTCTAGTATTGTAAAAGATGAACTAGCCCGCTCTGAGTCACCACAAGAGCTGGAGACATTTATACAGCATTGTGTGCGCATAGACATTCGCCTTACTGAGCGTAGGCAGGAGAAATTTGCTGCATATAACCGTGTTTCTAACTTTTCCCTTCCTTCCAAAGAGCCTGCAGGTAAAACCTTTCGGGAGGTGGAGGAGGTGCCCATGCAAATTGATTCCGTTCAGAGGCGCGAGATCAATGAGCGCCGGGAGCATCGCCTTCGTGAAAGTCTATGTTTCTACTGCAGCCAGTCTGACCACTTCTTGATCAATTGTCCTAAGTGTCCTAGACGGCCTAACAAGGTGCTAGCAGCAATAGGGGAGTATGACAACTGTGATGATGAATCTGACATCTCTGAATGTAGCCTGCCTTTAAACGCTGTATTCCATTCACTTTTTATGACTTCACCCCCCAAGGAGCTGAAGGAAAAGAACTCTCACTGTTCTCTCCCTATTAAGATCCTGTGTTCAGGACAGTGGATTTCCAGTTCAGCTATGATTGACTCTGGTGCAGGTGGCAATTTCATGGATATCGCATTTGCCAAGGAACATGGTATTAAAATTCAGCAAAGAGCCTCTCCAATTACCATGGAAACAGTGGATGGGTCACCTTTAATCTCTGGGCCTGTGGATCAGGAGACCGTACCCCTTGAAATTTTGTTGGAGCCTAATCATCAGGAGCAACTTTCTTTCTTGCTAATTTATTCTCCTCATTTTCCTGTGATTTTAGGCATTCCTTGGTTGCGTTCTCAGAACCCAATTATCAACTGGGAGACCAAGGAGATTATCTTCCCAACAAGGAGCAACTCAGCGTTAACAGAAGCTGTCCCTGAGTCCACGACTATGGAACCACATGTACAGGTATTTTCTTTACCTCCAGCTTATAAAGAGTTCTCTGACATCTTTGACAAGAAGAATGCAGATTAGCTTCCTCCACACAGGCATTATGACTGTCCCATTGAGCTGCTTCCTGGGGCAGCCATTCCTTTTGGTAACGTATACCCTTTGGCGGCACCTGAGCTTCAAGCCTTAAAAAAGTATATTGATGAAAATCTGGCCAAAGGCTTCATACGTCCTTCTTCCTCACCAGCAGGGGCACCTATCTTTTTTGTAAAGAAGGATGGGACCCTGAGACCCTGTGTTGACTATCGAGAACTCAATAAGGTAACCGTACAAAACCGTTACCCTTTGCCTCTGATTCCCGAATTACTGGAAAGAGTCCGCCATGCTAAGGTGTTCTCTAAACTGGATCTTCGTGGGGCTTATAATTTGGTGCGTATTCATCCAGGGGATGAGTGGAAGACAGCATTCAGATGCCGGTATGGACACTTTGAATATCTCGTGATGCCCTTCGGGCTTTGTAATGCCCCTGCAACATTTCAACACCTTGCTAATGACATTTTCAGAGATTTGTTGGACCAGTTTGTAGTGATCTATTTGGACGATATACTAATCTTTTCTGACTCTCTACAGGAACATAAAGAACATGTCAAAACTGTTTTAAGACGTCTGAAAGAGAACCATCTGTATATTAAGGCGGAGAAATGCGAGTTCCATCATTCTGAGATACAGTTCTTAGGTTATATCATCTCTCCCCAGGGGCTGAACATGGAATCTGGTAAGATTCAGGCTATCCTTGACTGGCCGGTACCCAAGAACGTTAAGGAGGTCCAACGTTTTATTGGTTTTGCAAATTTCTACAGACGCTTCATTCGAAATTTTTCTGATATTGTCCATCCCATTACTTCCGTGACAAAGAAGGAAAAGCCCTTTAAGTGGTCATCACAGGCTCAAGAAGCTTTTGATCGGCTTAAGATCTGTTTCACATCAGCACCACTGTTGATACACCCAGATCCAACACAACCTTTCATTGTGGAGGTGGACGCTTCTGATAATGCTTTGGGGGCTATTCTCTCCCAAAGAACTGGAGAGAAGGGTCTGCTACATCCTTGTGCTTTCTTTTCCCATAGACTAACCTCAGCAGAGAAGAATTACGACGTGGGAGACAAGGAATTGCTGGCTATTATTGCGGCTTTCAAAGAATGGAGGCATCATCTGCAAGGAGCTGCACAACAGATCATAGTACTAACTGACCATCGCAATTTAGAGTTCCTTAGATCCGCTAGATGTCTTTCTCCTCGTCAGGCTCGTTGGAACTTATTTTTAAATCAATTTAACTTTGTTATCTCGTACCGTCCAGGTTCTCGTAATGGGAAGGCTGATGCTTTATCCCGAATCCATGCTGCGGATTCCGTACCTGGAGCCCCGTCCAAGACCATTCTATCTGATGCCAATTTCATCTGAGTTATCCACGATCAGGACTTGTGGAAGGAGTGCAGGGAGGCCTATGAAGGTGATGTATTTCTGGCCAACCCACCTGTGGATATTAATCTTGTCTTTAAGGGTGGCATGTAGTTCAGAGATCGACGTATCTACGTCCCGGAGGTCGTCCGTCTGCAGATCCTCAAGTTGGTACATGACTCAATCCTATCCAAGTTGGCTGGTCACAGGGGGGTACAGAAGACACAAGAGTTCCTGAGCCGATTCTTCTGGTGGCCAACTTGCCTGAAGGATACTAAGGACTATGTTCTCTCTTGCGAGGTATGTGCCCGTTACAAGACTCATGTGGCACCTACGGGTCTTCTACAACCATTACCGGTTCCGTCCCGCCCTTGGGGGTCTATATCAATGGACTTTATTGTGGAGCTGCCTACATCAGTGGGCATGAATACAATCATGGTGGTAGTTGATCGCCTGACTAAAGCTGCTCATTTTGTTCCGTGCACCGGCCTCCCCTCAGCTAAAGATACAGTGAACTTGGTTATACAGAATGTCTTTCGGTTGCACGGGGTTCCGGATGAGATCATCTCTGACCGTGGAGTACAGTTCACTTCAAGATTCTGGAAGGGGTTTTGCTCTGCACTCAATATTAATGTCTGTCTCTCTTCTGCTTACCATCCCCAGACAAATGGTCAGACTGAGCGTACCAACCAGACGCTGGAACAATATCTAAGATGCTATGTCAGCCATCTCCAGGATGATTGGTTGGAGTTGTTGCCGTTAGCCGAATTTTCATATAATAATTCTCAGCGCCTCCACTAAATTTACACCTTTCTTTGCCAATCTGGGTTATCATCCGTGTATTTTACCTAGGTCTCTAATTAATTCTCCGGTTCCGGCAGTGGAGGAAAGGCTGACTGCGATGAGACAAAATCTGGAGGTTCTGAAGGAATCCCTGACCACAGCTCAAGAACTTTATAAGAGATCGGCTGATAGATTCTGTAAACCTGCACCCATGTTCAAGGTAGGAGATTCTGTGTGGTTAGCAACTAAGAATCTGAAGTTAATCGTTCCTTCACAAAAACTTGAACATTAATTCATTGGCCCTTTCAAGATCAACGGTATTGTGAGCTCTCTGGCCTGCCGGCTGAAGCTGCCTAGGACAATGAAGGTACACCCAGTTTTTCATGTATCTTTACTAAAGCCTGTATCTCCTAATACCTTCCAGGGACGTGTTGTGCCACCTCCGCAGCCTGTGGTGATTGATGGGCAAGAACAATTTGTGGTGGAGGAAATTATTGATTCCAGGATTCGCAGGAATCGGCTCCAATATCTGATAAGATGGCAGGGATGTCCCCCCGAGGGAGACTCTTGGGAACCTGTGGAAAACATCAATGCCCAACAGAAGATTTCTCGTTTTCATCAGAGATTCCCTGAGAAACCAAGTCCAGGATCGTCCTGAGGCCGCTTCTAAGGAGGGAGTAATGTCAGGACTCTGAACATTTTTTACCTTTTGTGCATTACTGCCCTCTTCCAAGATGGTGTCTTTGGTCTCATGTGCACTGTGTCTTCCTGCTATAAAACTCCACCCCAGCCTTCAGTCTGTGCTAGAGTATTCTGCCTTGCATCCAGCTCCTGACCTCTGATTACTCCCTGGCTATACACCTGCTCCTGTGAACCTGTGTGGTGATCCTGCTACTCTGCTCTGAGTTCCTGCTGCATTCACCAGTTTCCAGTAATCCTCCTTCATCTGCTGCTCGTGTTTACTTCATCTGCATTTGCTGGACATGTAAGCTACTGCTGCTTTGCATTAACCTGAGACTATTAACCAGGCCTCCCTGGTTGAGCTAAGATATGATTTGAACTGCCTATAAGCATATCTATCTGTGTCTGGACTAAGACAAGGATTTATTCGTGTCAAGTATCCTCAAGAGTAACTGCTTCATAGCGTTTCTGCTTGATTGCATTTTGCCCTGTACATAGACTGCGAAGCTGCGTTTATTATTTGCACCAAGTGTTGTGGACTTGAGTTTCTCTCTGCACCTGTTTGAATCACCGTGTGATAATATAGACTTTACCACTTATAAAACTGTGTCCTGTAGTTGTCTTGTTCCACGCAAAGAGTATCCTGAGTTATCCCCTATAATTATTACATAAATAGTGTCCCCAACAGAGTGGGAACTGAACGACGAGGTCTTCAAAAGTCTTTGTCAGCGTTGGGGAAGCCGGATGTGGATCTATTCGCTGTCAAGGGGAACGCGAAACTCAGAACATTTTACTCTCTAAATCCCTGGGAAAGCCCAGCAGCCATCGATGCTTTCTCACATCCTTGGAACAACGGACTGCTGTATGCTTTTTCTCCTCTGGCGATGATTCCAAAAACACTCAGGAAAATCTGCGAAGACAAAGCCAAGGTCATTCTCATAGCACCTCATTGGCCGAAACGGAGTTGGTTCCCCTTACTAAAGAAGCTGTCAGAAGAGGAATCTCTTCTGTTACCAGAAAGAAAGGTCCCGCTGACAGGCGGGGCCTGCTCTTAAGGCTCCCCTGATCCCTTTGCCAGTGATAGAGGAGCCTTTCCAGAGGATCGCGGTGGACATTGTAGGCCCGCTGGCCGTCCCCAGCAGCTCTGGAAAGCAATACATCCTTACTGTGGTAGACTACACCAGAGGCAGTAGCTCTGTCGTCAACTAGGGCAGATAAGGTGGCGGATGCCCTGTTGGCTATCTTTTTACATGTAGGATTTCCCAGGGAGATGCTCACTGATCAAGGGATCCAATTCATGTCTCACCCAATGGAGGCTCTGTAAGAAAATGCAGGTGAAGCACCTGGTATCGAGTGCGTATCACCCACAGACCAATGGCTTGTGTGAACGCTTCAATGGTACCCTCAAACAGATGCTACGCATGCTGGTTGAGACCCAAGGGCGCGACTGGGAGCGGTACCTCCCACACCTGCTATTCGCTTACCAAGAGGTTCCGCAGGCTTCGACGGGGTTCTCCCCCTTCTCCCCCTTCGAGCTCCTGTACGGCAGGCGAGTCCAGGGACCCCTTGGGTTGGTAAGAGAATCCTGGGAAGAGAAGCCGAACCCTTCTGAAGTGTCCATAGTGGAGTATGTCATGCGTTTCCGTGACAAGATGCAGACCTTGACGCAGTTGGTGCATGACAACATGACGCAGGCTTGGGCTCATCAGAAGCACTGGTACGACCAGAACGCCCGGGAGCAGACCTACCACGTGGGTCAGAAGGTGTGGGTGCTGGTCCCCATACCAATGGATAAGCTTCAGGCAGCCTGGGAGGGCCCGTACGTCGTCCACCAACAGCTCAACCCGGTCACCTACGTGGTCACGCTTGACCACGCTCGGGGTAGGCGAAAGGCCTTTCACGTCAACATGATGAAGGCTCATCACGAACGTGAACCTTTCGTCCTTCC
Source organism: Ranitomeya variabilis (assembly GCF_051348905.1). NCBI lineage: Eukaryota > Metazoa > Chordata > Amphibia > Anura > Dendrobatidae > Ranitomeya > Ranitomeya variabilis. Next base: position 477,755,904 of record NC_135233.1, read on the forward strand.
GGTCTGCAGCGCACCCGAAGATGGGGAGGAAGACAGCCTCCTGGACATGCTGGCCTAAGCCAAGGCCGGTGGGTCCATCGAGGACATGGAGGTAAGTGCCTCGCTACCTGAACCACAGCGGTTGCAGTTGCAAACCACCCTGGAACCCTTCCGGGTCGTGTTTTCCAACCGACCTGGAAGGACTAAGTTAGCAGTCCACGAGGTGGACACCGGGAATCATGCCCCACTACGGCGAACACCCTATCGAATCTCCGACCAGGTGCAGCAGGTTATGCGCCAGGAGATCGATGAGATGTTACAGATGGGGGTGATTCGACGGTCAAAGAGCGCGTGGGCCTCACCTGTAGTTCTCGTGCCAAAGAAGGACCGGACCACCCGGTTCTGCGTGGACTACAGGGGGCTCAACGCCATTACAGCCTCTGACGTGCACCCAATGCCGCGCATCGATGAGCTGCTTGAGAAGTTAGCTGGCGCAAAATACCTGACCATAATGGATCTGAGTCGAGGATACTGGCAGATTCCCCTGAGCCCCGAGGCACAGGAGAAGTCCGCCTTTATCACACCCTTTGGACTGTACGAGTCCACGGTCATGCCCTTCGGCATGAAGAATGCCCCTGCCACTTTCCAGCGGATGGTCAACCTCCTGCTTCAGGGACTGGAGAAGTACGCAGTGGCGTACTTGGATGACATTGCCATCTTCAGTCCCTCATGGGAGGAACACCTGCAGCATCTCGAGGAGGTGCTCAGGCGAATTCACCGAGCAGGACTGACTATCAAGCCGGGAAAGTGCCAGATGGGCATGAGAGAGGTCCACTACCTGGGGCACCGGGTAGGCGGAGACACCCTAAAGCCAGAGCCTGAGAAAGTGGGCGCGATCGTGAACTGGCCCACTCCCAGGAACAAGAAACAGGTGATGTCCTTCCTGGGCACTGCAGGGTACTATAGGCGCTTCGTACAGCACTACAGTAGCCTGGCAAAACCTTTGACGGACCTCACCAGGAAGAAGCTACCCCACATCGTCAACTGGACAGATGGCTGTGAGGGTGCCTTCCAAGCGTTGAAAACAGCACTGTGCAACGCCCCTGTGTTGAAAGCAGTCGACCCTTGGTACAGACCGACGCCAGCGAGTTTGGCCTTGGTGCTGTGCTCAGCCAGGTTGACTCGGAGGACCAAGAGCACCCCGTGTTGTACCTGAGCCGGAAACTTTTGCCGAGGGAAGCGGCCTACTCCACCATCGAGAAGGAGGGTCTGGCCATAGTTTGGGCCCTGCAGCGCTTGCAGCCCTACTTGTATGGTCGCACCTTCACCATGGTGACCGACCACCACCCTCTGCGCTGGCTAAACGCCATGTGTGGAACCAACGTCAGGTTGCTACGCTGGAGCCTTACCCTTCAGCAGTTTGACTTCACCATTGAACACAAAACGGGCAGGGAGCATGGAAATGTAGATGGACTGTCCTGCCAGGGTGAACCTACTGAGGTACGCATGGAGGCATACCGAGGGGTTCTGCCTCCGTAGCGCACACCAAAAGGGGGAGGTGTCACGATATTGTATGAAGTATAATATGATGTTGTAGTTTTGTCCTTCAGCCCATGCTGTGGGCTACAAAACCCCCCTTCCCTTTCACTCAGCCAAGAGCTGCCTTGCCAATGTATGTGGGGGGAGTTTTATTAAAGAAATGAATTTACGACCGGCATAGCCGCATTGGAAAGCTTTGCCAGCTAGAACTGGATTAGAAATCTCTAGACTCCATGATGGTCTTTTGTTCCATTATTGTAAGATATTGGGCCAACCATTTAAAATAGGAACAGGAAAATACATATTCTTAATCTCCCTCAGTGGATCTATCCGCCACGGTAAGCACGGGCTTCTAACTCCATCTGGTAAAGAAGTAGGGATTTCTCTGTAATTATGCATCACAAATAGGACACATTTGATCTCATTAGAATGCCAATATTAAGACGAGATGAATGCTGGGTTTGTTATGACTATGACATGTTCTGGAGCAGAGATATAGGTATTAGACAAACTTGTGTGACATTTACTAAGACTGAAGAAAGAGGAGGGCGATCTTAACCCTTTTGGTGATGTCACAGGCTGCAGCTATAAGTTTTTTGGCCAGACTCCAGCAAGGGTCTGTCTGCTGGTGTCTGACTTGAAGAGCTGTTCCTACCCAGAGTCCTAATGCACTGGGACAGATGGAAACTCCACTAGCCTGGTTGCCTCAAATGATCTGACCACATGTAAGTGTTATTTCTTATTGTAATCCCTGTTTTTTTCTAATTACCTTGTACATATTTCAGTTGTCTCTTCTGTAACATCCTTGTAATAATTTTTTTTTATATAAAAACACTGCCTTCTTTCAGAGTAAAATATTTAAAGTACTAGTTCGTTCTTCATGCTCTAAAACGTACCCTGTCTCCTGAAGGGAATTACGCTACTGTGTTGGGTTAGCTTCGGACCCGTTTAATCGAAGCTGGTGGCAGCAATACCGTGCAGGCCTTTGGGTGTTGTAGCGACTGCGGCGTTGATAATTATTGTTCCTGCCTGAGTGGGAGTAGTTTATCGCGTCGCTGCAGCGTGCCCAATAGCCAGTACATAGCAGGCAGCCTTTCTGGCGACTAATTACCCTAGGTTCAGTACCTAATCTGACCTGACAGAAAGGGGGGCGCCAGAGAGCTGCAAGGTTTAAGTGGAACTGTAAGCGGGATATTCATAGATCCCTGCAGTTCATGGTATATTGAAGAGCAGTGGGATACCTAAAATAAGCCCCTGCTGTAAACTAAGAGGTCAATAGCCTTGTGTGTGTTTCTTTTATCACATTGTACAGTGGAGGGATAACTAAGATAAGCCCCCTGCACATGTGATAGCCGTCTGTTGGCCTAAAGTCACTCCAATCCGTGACGTAGGGGTGACAGTCACGGTGTGAGTCGTGACTTCATCAAGGTCCAGTTCTACACCAGAACCCAGAAGCTCTTCGTTTGGTGGCCTGGATCCTGAACGGCAGGTCTTAAAAGCGAAGGGGCTTTTAGATGACGTTATCTCTACCCTCCAAGCCAGTAGGAAACCAGTGACATCGGCTATCTAAAAAAATATGGAAACGATTTTGTGGTTTTTGTGGGGAGATGACAGTTGATACTATCCTAATATTCCCAGGATTCTTGACTTGCTACAGTCAGGATTTAAGAAATGCCTTAGACCTAGTACATTGAGGGTCCAAATATCGTCCCTGAGTGTGTTTTTCGACTTTCCTCTATCTACCCATCCCTGGATTAGTCGATTCTCTAGGGCAGTCCAAAAGCTAAAACCTTTAATTAGGAGATCGGTTCCGCCGTGGGATCTTAACCCCTTCCCGACATGTGACGGTATAGTACGTCACATGTCGGGACCCCCGCTTTGATGTGCGCTCCGGCGGTGAGCGCACATCAAAGCCGGGACATGTCAGCTGTTTTGAACAGCTGACGTGTGCCCGCAATAGGCGCGAGCAGAATCGCGATCTGCGCGCGCCTATTAACTAGTTAAATGCCGCTGTCAAACGCAGACAGCGGCATTTAACTACCGCATCCGGCCGTGCGGCCGGATATGAGCGCATCGCCGACCCCCGTCACATGATCGGGGGTCGGCGATGCTCCTCCATTGTAACCATAGAGGTCCTTGAGACCTCTATGGTTACTGATTGCCGGTGGCTGTGAGCGCCCCCCTGTGGTCGGCGCTCACAGCACACCTGCAAATCTGCTGTGTAGCAGCGATCTTATGATCACTGCTGCATAGCAGAGCCGATCGGGCTGTGCCTGCTTCTAGCCTCCCATGGAGGCTATAGAAGCATGGCAAAAGTAAAAAAAAAAAGTTTTTAAAAATGTGAAAAAAATAAAAAAAATATAAAAGTTTAAATCACCCCCCTTTCGCCCCAATCAAAATAAATCAATAAAAAAAAACCCAACCTACACATATTTGGTATCGCCGCGTTCAGAATCGCCCGATCTATCAATAAAAAAAAAGCAGTAACCTGATCGCTAAATGGCGTAATGAGAAAAAAATTCGAAACGCCAGATTTACGTTTTTTTGGTCGCCACAACATTGCATTAAAATGCAATAACGGGCGATCAAAAGAACGTATCTACACCAAAATGCTATCATTAAAAACGCCAGCTCGGCACGCAAAAAATAAGCCCTCACCTGACCCCAGATCACGAAAAATGGAGACGCTTAGAGTATCGGAAAATGGCGCAATTTTGTTTTGTTTTTTGCAAAGTTTGGAATTTTTTTTCACCACTTAGGTGAAAAATAACCTAGTCATGTTAGGTGTCTATGAACTCGTAGTGACCTGGAGAATCATAATGGCAGGTCAGTTTTAGCATTTAGTGAACCTAGCAAAATAGGCAAGCAAAAAACAAGTGTGGGATTGCACTTTTTTTGCAATTTCACTGCACTTGGAATTTTTTTCCCGTTTTCTAGTACATGACATGCTAAAACCAATGATGTCGTTCAAAAGTACAACTCGTCCCGCAAAAAATAAGCCCTCACATGGCCAAATTGACGGAAAAATAAAAAAGTTATGGCTCTGGGAAGGAGGGGAGCGAAAAACGAAAACGGAAAAACGGAAAAAGCTCCGGGGGTGAAGGGGTTAACCTAGTCCTTAATTTTCTATGCGAATAGCCGTGGGACGTAGCAGGGAACATAGAGATCAGTAAACTTTCCCTTAAAACTGCGTTCTTAATAGCAATTACGTTGGCAAAGAGATTACGGGAATTACAGGCTCTATCGGTACAGAACCCGAATTTACAAATCTTCGATGACAGACTAGTCTTAAGACTCGACCTAGCCTTCCCAAAAGTCGTCTCAAATTCTAATATGAATCAGGAAATTGTCCTGCCATCATTTTGTCAGTTCCCTAAAAATCAAAAGGAAAGGTTTTACCACAATTTAGACGTTAAGGAGACAGTACTCAAGTACCTTGATTTATCTAGAACCTGGAGACAGGATAACAACCTGTTTGTCCAGTTTAGAGGCCCGAATAGGGGGAAAAAAGCGTCTAAAGCAACCATTGCAAGATGGATAAGATCCACAATCAGCTTAGCATATGAAGCTCAAGGAAAAAGTTCCCCGGTTAACCTTAGGGCCCATTCATCTAGGGCCATGGCCACGTCATGGGAGGAGAAAGGGGGGGGCTACGGCAGTGCAGAGCTGCATCCTGGTCCAGCCCTAGTACCTTCTCCAAACATAATAAGCTAAATGTAGTATCAGCTCAGTTAGCCTTTGGTAGGAAGGTACTTCAAGCAGTAGTCCCACCCTAAATACCATTCTTCTTTGGTTTCTCTCCAGGGTGCTGTCAGGTGGTGACCTGGAAAATGGTAATTAGACCTACCGGTAATTGTATTTCCAGGAATCCATCTTGACAGCACTATTAGTTCCCTCCCTACTGTATGATCTTTATACTCATGTGATGTAACATTTGTATGATTGATTACTTTGTTGGAATAACCCTTGTTTTTGCATCCATCCAGACCTGTTACTTTGAAAAGCACTGAAGGGTGGTAGGGGGAGGGTCCTTTTAACCTCTCGTGTTTCCTGTCCCATGATGGATAAGAAGGACATCCTCCAGGGTGCTGTCAGGATGGATTCCTGGAAATACAATTACCGGTAGGTCTAATTACCATTTTTTTGCAATACAAGGAGTGAAATCTGCAAGAAACTAAAGTATTTCCATAATGTACGGGATGAAGAAACCTTGGTACAGGAGCAGCATTGGCAGGTAAGTTGCGCTCTGCACAGGGAAGGTGTCGGCTGTATTACACAGTCGTGGCCAAACCTTTTGAGACTGGTTTTCACAAACGTTTGCTGCTTTTATGATTTTATATCTTTCAGTTGGATGTTTCTATAGCTATTGAAGTACGATCAGCATTTCATATGTTTTTAAACTTTTCTTGGCAAATGCATCAGTGTCCTGGCCACTGATCCAAAATTTCATTGTGTTCTTCACCCAGCCACTTAGTTATCACTTTTTTCTTGTGACGTGGTCCCCATCATGCTGGAGAAAGCATCGTTGGGAGAAGTTCCTCTTGAAGAATGTTTAGATCCCATTCTTTATTCCTGGTAGTGTTCTCAGGAAAAATTGTGAGTGAGCCCCTTCCATGGATGAAAAGCCCCCACACATGAATGCAACAGGCAGGTGTCCTTGCATCTGCACATACATTGCGGAAAAGGATTTTGGACACTGGACTATCAAGAAGGGCAGTGAAGATACAACTTCTCTCCGAGAAAAACATCAAGTACAGACTGAGATTCTGCATGGATTGGACTGCAGAGAAAGGGGATAAAGTTATTTTCTCAGATGAAGCTCCCTTCAGACTGTTTGGGAAATCTGGAAGAGTGTGGAGAAGAAAAGGTGATCGCTATCATGAGTTTTGTGTCATGTGATTTGGTTGCTTTCTGAAGAAGAAATATCTGTCACTTCAAAACACTTGGAATAAAAACAGCAATCTGATAATTATTATTTAATTGTCAGATAACACCTTTGCGCTACTTTATCCCTAGAGTTTTATCGTGCAGGTACTAACAGAAAAGCGTCCTGAGACCATTCATGTGTGGGGCTTTTCATTCATGAAGGGGCTCTCTCACAATTTTGCCTGAAAACACTGCCATGAACAAAGAATGGGATCTAAACATTCTCCAAGAGCAACTTCTCCCAACGATTAGGGAGCAAAGTTTTAATGAGCAATGCTTTTTCCTGCATAATGGAGACCATGTCACAGGGCAAAAGTGATAATTTAATGGCTCCGTGAAGAAAGCATAGACATTTTGGCAGGCTGTGTGTCATGTCGGACGCTGTTCAGACCAGGTCGTTCGACAGACAGCGGTAATTCCGCTTTTGACCACTATGCGCTCATTGGCGCCGGCTAGATTTTATCTAGCTGGTCCGGGGTTAATTTACCTGGTGCTCGGATTGGAAGCTGGGCCATTCAGTTAGCCATGCTATTAGCTCTTTCCTGCCTAGGTCTCCCGTGACATTATAATTGGCCAACATTATTTCCATGGATCCCATGATTTCCATAACCCGCCAGTTGGAGGCGCTGTCCCTACAGGTCACTGAGTTAAGGGGGGCAGTGCAGCAACAGGGACTAGCAGTGTCTAATGTGCAAGCTGGAGTTACAGGTAAAGTTGCTGAGCCTAAGTTTCCTTTGCCTGAAAAATTTGCTGGGGAACGCAGTAAATTTGTCTCTTTTCGTGAAGCTTGCAAACTGTATTTCCGTATGCGCCCGATCTCCTCCGGTAATGAGGCTCAGCGGGTGGGCCTGGTGTTGTTATTATTAAGCGGGGGTCCCCAAGCATGGGCGTTTTCTTTGCCGTCTGATTCTGCTGCATTTAACTGTGGAGAGTTTTTTTTCTGCTCTACGACACATTTACGACGATCCGGACAGAATGGCTCTAGCAGAATCTAAGATACGCACTATTTGCCAGGGGGAGCGTGTTGCAGAGGATTACAGTTCTGAATTTCGCCGCTGGGCGGTCGACACACAGTGGAATGAGCCCACGCTGCGGAGTCACTTTATTCATGGAGTTTCTAATAGGGTTAAAAAAGCCCTCCTGATGTACGAGACTCCTGCTTCACTAGATTCCGCTATGAGTCTTGTTGTCCGCATTGATCGCCATTTGCGTCAGGGGGATCATGAGACGCCGCCTGTGGGTGAAGGTTTAGGTTCACGTGAGGTTGCTGCAGGTGAGCCCACGGTGTTGTGAATTCCGTTCTGGAGCTCCCTCCTGTGGTTGCTAATGGTATTTTTGTGAGTTCTGCCCTTGGGCTCCCTCTGGTGGTTTCGAGTGGAACTGCTGCTCCTTTAGGTAGCTGTGGCAGCTGCCTTCACTAATAATCGCCTTGCTTGCGTTTGTTATTTAAACCTGCTCTGGGCTTTAGTTTATGCCAGCTGTCAATGTTCTTGGTTGGATTTGGTTCTCTCCTTGGATTTCTCATATGGCCTGTCCTTGTCAGCAAAAGATAAGTTTTTGCTAAGTTTTTGTTTGTCCATTTGCCTGGACTCTATTGCTCTGCAGATATGTCTCTTTTTGTCCAGCTTGTCACTGTCATATTCTGGCTAGCTGGAAGCTCTGGGAAAGCAGATTTGCCCCTCCACACCGTGAGTCGGTGTGGAGTTCATTTTTGTAAACTCTGCGTGGATTTTGTAGTTTTTAATACTGACCGCACAGTGTCCTTTTCTCTCTGTCTATCAAGTTTAGTAATGGCCTCCTTTGCTGAAATCTGAGTTCATTTCTGTGTACGTCATTTCCCTCTTCACTCACAGTCAATATTTGTGGGGGGCTGTCTTTCCTTTTGGGGTTTTCTCTGAGGCAAGATAGCTTTCTATTTCCTTCTTTAGGGGTAGTTAGTTCTTAGGCTGTGAAGAGGTGTCTAGGGAGAGTCAGGAACATCCCACGGCTATTACTAGTGTTGTTAGGATTAGGGACTGCGGTCAGTAGAGATACCACCTTCTCAGAGCTCGTTCCATGTTGCGTTTTAGCCACCAGGTCATATCAGTGTGGCCTCTTAACCACCAGGTCATAACAGTACAGCTGGCCCACAATGTGTTAAATGCATCTCAAAAGAGGGAAAAGAAAGTTCTGAGTCATTTTTTTTTCCTTTGTAGCTTGTTTTGTCTTTTTTTTCCCCTTAATCTCTGGGTGGTTCAGGATTTTGGTGCTGATATGGAGGTTCAGGGTCTGTCCTTGCGCGTGGATCAACTCGCTGCAAGGGTACAGAGTATCCAAGATTATGTTGTCCAGACTCCGGTATTAGAGCCTAGAATTCCTATTCCTGATTTATTTTCTGGGGATAGATATAAATTTTTGAACTTTAAAAATAATTGCAGATTGTTTTTTGCTCTGAGACCCCGTTCCTCTGGTGACCCCATTCAGCAGGTGAAGATTGTTATTTCTTTGCTGCGTGGCGACCCGCAGGACTGGGCATTCTCCCTTGAGCCAGGAAATCCTGCATTGCTCAATATTGACGCATTTTTTCAAGCGCTCGGATTGCTGTATGACGAGCCTAATTCTGTGGATCAGGCAGAAAAAACTTTGCTGGCTCTGTGTCAGGGTCAGGAAGCAGCAGAAGTATACTGCCAGAAATTTAGAAAGTGGTCTGTGCTCACAAAATGGAATGAGTATGCCCTGGCAGCGATTTTCAGAAAGGGTCTTTCTGAAGCCCTGAAAGATGTTATGGTGGGGTTTCCTACGCCTGCTGGTCTGAATGAGTCAATGTCTTTGGTCATTCAGATTGATCGGCGCTTACGCGAGCGCAAGGTGGTGCACCATATGGCAGTGTCCTCTGAGCAGAGTCCTGAGCCTATGCAATGTGATAGGATTTTGACTAGAGCAGAAAGGCAGAAATTCAGACGTCAGAATGGCCTGTGTTTTTACTGTGGTGATTCTGCTCATGCTATTTCTGATTGCCCTAAGCATACTAAGAGGGTCCCTAGGTCTGTTACCATTAGTACTGTACAGCCTAAATTTCTCTTGTCTGTTACCCTGATTTGCTCATTGTCGTCCTTTTCTGTTATGGCATTTGTGGATTCTGGAGCTGCCCTGAACTTAATGGACTTAGAATTTGCCAAGCGCTGTGGTTTTTCCTTGGAGCCTTTGCAAAGCCCTATTCCCTTAAGGGGGATTAATGCTACGCCATTGGCCAAGAATAAACCTCAGTACTGGACACAGTTAACCATGTACATGGCTCCAGCACATCAGGAAAATATTCGCTTTTTGGTGTTGCATAATTTGCATGATGTTGTTGTGCTGGGTTTTCCATGGTTACAGGTACATAATCCAGTGCTGGATTGGAGATCTATGTCTGTAACTGGTTGGTGTTGTCAGGGGATACATAGTGATATTTCTTTGATGTCAATTTCCTCGTCCCCTTCTTCTGAAGTTCCTGAGTTTTTGTCGGATTTCCAGGATATATTTGATGAGCCCAAGTCCAGTTCCCTGCCTCCTCATAGGGACTGCGATTGTGCCATTAATTTGATTCCTGGCTGTAAGTTCCCTAAGGGCCGACTTTTCAATCTGTCTGTGCCAGAGCATGCCGCTATGCGGAGTTATGTAAAGGAGTCCTTGGAGAAGGGGCATATTCGCCCGTCTTCGTCACCGTTGGGAGCGGGATTCTTTTTTGTTGCCAAGAAGGATGGCTCCTTGAGACCCTGTATAGATTATCGCCTTCTCAATAAGATCACTGTCAAATTCCAGTACCCTTTGCCTTTACTTTCTGATTTGTTTGCTCGGATTAAGGGTGCCAGTTGGTTTACTAAAATCGACCTTCGAGGGGCATATAATCTCGTGCTTATTAAACAAGGTGATGAATGGAAAACAGCATTTAATACGCCCGAAGGCCATTTTGAATATCTTGTGATGCCATTCAGGCTCTCTAATGCTCCATCGGTATTTCAGTCCTTTATGCATGATATCTTCCGGAATTATCTGGATAAATTCATGATTGTGTATTTGGATGATATTTTGGTTTTCTCCGATGATTGGGAGTCTCATGTGAAGCAGGTTAGGATGGTATTTCAGGTCCTTCGTGCTAATGCGTTGTTTGTGAAGGGGTCTAAGTGCCTCTTTGGAGTTCAGAAGGTTTCTTTTTTGGGTTTCATTTTTTTCTCCCTCGGCTATTGAAATGGACCCTGTTAAAGTCCAGGCCATTCATGATTGGACTCAACCTACATCTGTAAAGAGCCTTCAGAAATTTTTGGGCTTTGCCAATTTTTATCGCCGCTTTATTGCTAATTTTTCTAGTGTGGTGAAGCCTCTGACCGATTTGACGAGGAAGGGTGCTGATGTGATGAATTGGTCCTCTGCGGCTGTTGAGGCCTTTCAGGAGCTTAAACGTAGTTTTACTTCTGCCCCTGTGTTGCGTCAGCCAGATGTTTCTCTCCTTTTTCAGGTTGAGGTTGATGCTTCTGAGATTGGGGCAGGGGCCGTTTTGTCTCATTGAAATTCTGATGGCTCTTTGATGAAACCATGTGCTTGCTTCTCCAGAAAGTTTTCGCCTGCTGAGCGTAATTATGATGTCGGCAATCGAGAGTTGTTGGCTATGAAGTGGGCATTTGAGGAGTGGCGACATTGGCTTGAGGGAGCCAAGCATCGCGTGGTGGTCTTGACTGATCATAAGAATCTGATTTACCTCGAGTCTGCTAAGCGGTTGAATCCTAGACAAGCTCGGTGGTCTCTGTTTTTCTCACGTTTTGATTTTGTGGTCTCGTATATTCCGGGATCTAAGAATGTGAAGGCTGATGCCCTTTCTAGGAGTTTTTTGCCTGATTCTCCGGGAGTTCTTGAGCCGGCTGGGATCCTCAAGGAGGGGGCGATTCTTTCTGCCATCTCCCCTGATTTGCGGCGGGTACTTCAGGAGTTTCAGGCTGATAAACCTGACCGCTGTCCTGTGGGGAAACTGTTTGTTCCTGATAGATGGACTAGCAGGGTAATTTCTGAGGTTCATTGTTCGGTGTTGGCTGGTCACCCTGGGATTTTCGGTACCAGAGATTTGGTGGCTAGGTCCTTTTGGTGGCCTTCCTTGTCGCGGGATGTGCGTTCCTTTGTGGGACCTGTGCTCGGGCTAAGCCTTGCTGTTCCCGTGCCAGTGGGTTGCTTTTGCCTTTGCCTATTCCTGAGGGGCCCTGGACGCATATTTCCATGGATTTTATTTCTGATCTTCCTGTTTCTCAGAAGATGTCTGTCATCTGGGTGGTTTGTGACCAGTTTTCTAAGATGGTCCATTTGGTACCGTTGCCTAAGTTGCCTTCCTCCTGATTTGGTTCCATTATTTTTTCAGCATGTGGTTCGTTTGCATGGTATTCCGGAGAATATTGTGTCTGACAGAGGTTCCCAGTTCGTTTCTAGGTTTTGGCGGTCCTTTTGTGCTAGAATGGGCATTGATTTGTCTTTTTCTTCAGCATTCCATCCTCAGACAAATGGCCAAACGGAGCGAACCAATCAGACCTTGGAAACCTATTTCAGATGCTTCATGTCTGCTGATCAGGATGATTGGGTGACCTTTTTGCCGTTGGCCGAGTTTGCCCTTAATAATCGGGCTAGTTCGGCTTCCTTGGTTTCGCCTTTCTTTTGTAATTTTGGTTTTCATCCTCATTTTTCTTCGGGGCAGCTTGAGCCTTCTGACTGTCCTGGTGTGGATTCTGTGGTGGACAGGTTGCAGCAAATTTGGACTCATGTGGTGGACAATTTGACGTTGTCTCAGGAAAAGGCTCAACGTTTTGCTAACCGTCGTCGGTGTGTTGGTCCCCGGCTTCGTGTTGGGGATTTGGTCTGGTTGTCTTCTCGTCATGTTCCTATGAAGGTTTCGTCCCCTAAGTTCAAGCCTCGCTTTATTGGGCCTTATAAGATTTCTGAAATTATCAATCCGGTGTCTTTTCGTTTGGCCCTTCCAGCTTCCTTTTCCATTCATAATGTGTTCCATAGATCTTTGTTGCGGAGATATGTGGTACCTATGGTTCCCTCCGTTGATCCTCCTGCTCCGGTGTTGGTTGAGGGGGAATTGGAATATGTGGTGGAGAAGATTTTGGATTCTCGTTTTTCGAGGCGGAAGCTTCAATATCTGGTCAAGTGGAAGGGTTATGGCCAGGAGGATAATTCTTGGGTTGTTGCCTCCGATGTTCATGCTGCCGATTTGGTTCGTGCTTTCCATTTGGCTCGTCCTGATCGGCCTGGGAGCTCTGGTGAGGGTTCGGTGACCCCTCCTCAAGGGAGGGGTACTGTTGTGAATTCCGTTCTGGAGCTCCCTCCTGTGGTTGCTAATGGTATTTTTGTGAGTTCTGCCCTTGGGCTCCCTCTGGTGGTTTCGAGTGGAACTGCTGCTCCTTTAGGTAGCTGTGGCAGCTGCCTTCACTAATCGTCTTGCTTATGTTTGTTATTTAAACCTGCTCTGGCCTTTAGTTCATGCCAGCGGTCAATGTTCTTGGTTGGATTTGGTTCTCTCCTTGGATTTCTCATATGGCCTGTCCTTGTCAGCAAAAGATAAGTTTTAGCTAAGTTTTTGTTTGTCCATTTGCCTGGACTCTATTGCTCTGCAGATATGTCTCTTTTTGTCCAGCTTGTCACTATGTCATATTCTGGCTAGCTGGAAGCTCTGGGAAAGCAGATTTGCCCCTCCACACCATGAGTCGGTGTGGAGTTCATTTTTGTAAACTCTGCGTGGATTTTGTAGTTTTTAATACTGACCGCACAGTATCCTTTTCTCTCTGTCTATCAAGTTTAGTAATGGCCTCCTTTGCTGAAATCTGATTTCATTTCTGTGTACGTCATTTCCCTCTTCACTCACAGTCAATATTTGTGGGGGGCTGTCTTTCCTTTTGGGGTTTTCTCTGAGGCAAGATAGCTTTCTATTTCCTTCTTTAGGGGTAGTTAGTTCTTAGGCTGTGAATAGGTGTCTAGGGAGAGTCAGGAACATCCCACGGCTATTACTAGTGTTGTTGTTAGGATTAGGGACTGCGGTCAGTAGAGATACCACCTTCTCAGAGCTCGTTCCATGTTGCGTTTTAGCCACCAGGTCATATCAGTGTGGCCTCTTAACCACCAGGTCATAACACCACGGAACCTATGCAAATCGCAGGGGTATCACATGTTAAGAATCGGGCCCCTGTACTCAGGAAGCAGGGAGTCTGTTTTCACTGCGGTAAAACTGGTCATTTTATTAATATCTGTCCTCTGCTGTCAAAGAAAAACGCAATGGCGGAAAACTTCTAAGCTCAGAGGGTGTGGAGGAGTCCAATCTGAGCTTATGTGTATCCTCCATGATGGTTTCTCAGTGCATGCTCCCTGCCAAAGTTGTTGTCGCTGGCAGAGAGCTGCCAATCACTGTTTTTGTGGATATTGGTTCTGCCACAAATCTCATTGATGAGGAGTTCGCGCGCACTGCTGGTTTTAGGATCGAAAAACTGGCTCATCCTATCCGCGTGGTTACCATCAATTCTGCTCCTCTCCCACAGGGGGAGATTACTGAGTTTGTGGCTGAGGTTAAACTCCACATTGGGGTTCTTCATTTCGAGCAGGTTACATGAAGGTGCTCAAGAGTCTTCCGGCACAATTGGTTCTGGGTTTTCCATGGTTGTCTACACACAACCCGGTTATTGACTGGAAAACTCAGGACATAATTCAGTGGAGTGATTTCTGTCAGGAGAATTGCTTGGCCACATGTGTTTCTGCTGTGACTCCAAGCGTTCCTGAGTCACTTCTGGATTTTGTGGATGTGTTCTCTGAGAAGGGTTGTTCAGAGTTGCCACCACATCGCTCCTATGACTGTTCTCTCAGGTTTAAACCAGGGGCCAAGTTGCCTAAAGCGAGGATGTTTAACATCTCCGGTCCGGAGAGACAAGCGCTAAAGGATTACATTGCTGAAAGTTTGAGCAAAGGGCACATCAGGCCGTCATCCTCACCTGTGGCAGCAGGGTTCTTCTTTGTTAAGAAGAAAGATGGTGGACTACGGCGGTGTCTGGATTTCAGGGAGTTAAACTAGTTTACGGTTCGTGATCCATACCCTATGCCATTGATACCGGATTTGTTTAACCAGGTGGCAGGTGCTAAGTGGTTTACCAAGCTTGACCTCAGGGGGGCGTACAACCTCATAAGAGTCCGTCAAGATGATGAGTGGAAGACGGCTTTTAATACCCCTGAGGGTCATTTTGAAAATTTGGTGATGCCATTTGGGTTGACAAACGCACCTGCAGTGTTGCAACATTTCATAAATAATGTGTTCTCGCATGTTTTGGGGAAATTCGTGATTGTGTACCTAGATGACATCCTCATATATTCTTGCGACCGTGATACTCATTTAGATCATGTCAGGCAGGTGTTACAGCTTCTCAGAGAGAATAAGCTATATGCAAAACTGGAGAAATGTGTATTTTCGGTACAGGAGTTGCCTTTCTTGGGCTATATTGTGTCTGCTTCTGGTTTTAAAATGGACGCCGCTAAGGTGCAAGCGGTGTTGCATTGGGAACGGCCTGATAACCTAAAAACACTTCAGCGGTTCCTTGGGTTTTCTAACTACTATAAGAAGTTTATCAAGGATTTTTCTATCATTGCTAAACCGCTAACTGACATGACTAAAAAGGGTACCAATTTCTCCGTTTGGCCTGAGGCTGCTGTGTGCGCATTTGAATCTCTTAAAAACAGGTTTGTTTCGGCTCCCATTCTTGTGCAGCCAGACGTATCAAAACCTTTTGTTGTGGAAGTCGATGCGTCTGAGGTTGGTGTGGGGGCGGTGTTGTCACAAGGCTCATCCTTGAGTGGTTTGCGTCCGTGCGCCTATTTTTCCAAGAAACTGTCGCCCGCCGAACGTAACTACGATATCGGCAACAGAGTTGTTGGCAATCAAATTGGCCTTTGAGGAATGGCGACACTTCTTGGAGGGGTCGATTCATCAGGTTACTGTTATTACCGACCATAAGTATTTGCTTTATTTGGAGTCTGCCAAGCGTCTGTCTCCCAGGCAGGCTCGCTGGGCATTGTTTTTCACGCGGTTCAACTTTGTTGTCACTTACAGACCTGGTTCTAAAAACACTAAGGCGGATGCTTTGTCCAGGTGTTTTCCGGGGGGAGAGCCTCGGGAAGATCCAGTACCCATCCTCCAAAAGGGTGTTGTGGTTTCAGCTCTCACTACCGAGGTTGAGGCTGAGATTGCCGAGGCCCAGGAGGAGGTACCATCTGAGCTTCCCGTCAACAAAACGTTTGTACCGCTTCATCTCCGCTTAAAGGTTTTGGCGGAGCATCATGATGCCGTCCTGGCTGGCCACCCAGGGGTTAGGGGTACCTTGGAGTTGGTGCCACATCGGTTTTGGTGGCCCAAGATCCGACAGGACGTGGTCTCATACGTGTCAGCTTGCACCACGTGCGCTAGGACTAAGACGCCCCGCTCCCATCCTGTTGGCACACTACTTCCTCTTGAGGTACCTAGTAAGCCATGGACGGAAATCTCCATGGATTTTATCACTGACTTGCCCTCCTCAGCTGGGAACACGGTCATCTTGGTGATTGTTGATCGGTTCTCAAAAATGTCGTACTTTGTGTCTTTGCCTTCGTTGCCTAACGCTAAGACTCTGGCTCAGGTATCTGTGCAGGAAGTGGTCAGACTTCATGGGGTTCCGTCTGACATCGTTTCTGATAGGGAGTCTCAGTTTGTGGCAAAATTTTGGAAAGCATTTTGTTCACGGCTGGGGATCAAGTTGTCTCATTCTTCGACGTTTCATCCTCAGTCAAATGGTCAGACGGAGCGTATGAACCAAAATTTGGAACAGTACTTACGCTGCTTTGTTTCGGATAACCAGGAGGAGTGGTCGAAGTTTCTTCCTTTGGCTGAGTTTGCCATCAATAATCACCGCCAGGAGTCGTCTGGGGAGTCTCCGTTTTTTTGTGTTTACGGGCTTCATCCTCAATTTTGTACTTTGAGTCAGGGGGGCTCTTCCGGCGTCCCGGAGGAAGACCAGTTAGGAGCACAATTATCATCAGTCTGGAGGAGAGTTAAACAGCGCCTGTTGAGTGTGGGTGCTAGGTACAAATGTGTGGCTGACAGTAGGCGTGTGCCAGATCCGGACCTGAGTGTGGATGACTGGGTGTGGTTATCCACAAAAAACATAAGACTCAAAATACCATCCCTTAAATTGGGTCCACGGTTTATTGGTCCATTTAGGGTCACCGCCGTCATTAACCCAGTAGCGTACCGATTGGAGCTTCCTATGTTGTATAAGATACACAACGTGTTCCACAGGTCTCTTTTAAAGAAGGTGGTGGGTTCCGTGGACGCGGCGCCTATGCCACCTCCAGTCTTGGTGGATGGTAATTTGGAATTTGAAGTCTCCAAGGTGGTTGACTCTCGTGTAGTGCGCCGCACTTTAAAGTACTTGGTACACTGGCGTGGTTATGGGCCTGAGGAGAGGTCCGGGGTACCAGCCTCGGATGTTCATGCGGATCGGCTGGTCAGGTTTTTTCACCGCCGCCATCCGGACAAGCCGGGTCCTATAAGCCGTGAGGGCCCTGGGGTCCCTCGTAGAAGGCGGGGTACTGTCATGTCGGACGCTGTTCAGACCAGGTCGTTCGACAGACAGCGGTAATTCCGCTTTTGACCACTATGCGCTCATTGGCGCCGGCTAGATTTTATCTAGCTGGTCCGGGGTTAATTTACCTGGTGCTCGGATTGGAAGCTGGGCCATGCCCACTGCCTTTAAATAGTTCTCCTGAACATTGGGCGTCGCCGAGTATAGCTTCTGTCTTGTGCGTGGTTATCTCGGTCTGGAGTGGTGAGCTAGTAGTTGGAGTATCGTTGCTGGTGGTGTATTTCCCTTTGTCTTATTTGCTCCTTCCTATATTTGTATTTGTTTTGCCCTTTGCATTTATAGTGTATTCCTGAGTGACTGCTGCGTGGTGCTTATTTTTCCGTTATCCTTGTCTGTGCTAACTGTGGCTATTGGAGTGTGGACTCTTCACTGGGTGGTGGGTGGTGGTTTCAGCCGAGGGTTGAAACAGGAGATAGGGCGAGGGTGGAGGCCCAGACATGCACACCATCAGTGTAAACTCTGGGAGAGGGTCAGTCAGGGTTTCCCTAGTCTGAGGGAAATCGCAGGGGCCCGGGTTATTAGCTCTTTCCTGCCTAGGTCTCCCGTGACACTGTGGAGTTGGTAAGCCGAACATCCAACTCCTCAATTTCCCTGACTCTACGACTCCGACTCCACAGCACTGCCTCACTACTGAGCATGTACATAAAGTGCAGCACAGATTCATCTCACCTATGACTCCACAGCACTGGTCACTACTGAGCATGTACATAAACTGCAGCACAGATTCATCTCGCCTACGACTCCACAGCACTGATCACTAGTGAGCATGTACATAGAGTGCAGCAGAGATTCACCTCACGACTCCACAGCACTGATCACTACTGAGCATGTACATAAAGTGCAGCACAGATTCATCTCCGCTACAAACCCCACAACACTGCTGTACATTCATCTCACCTAAATGCCCAGATCATTAGATCGGGAACAGAACAGACATTTATAGGACATTTCATAACTTTCCCAAATTACAGCACATCCTGCATTGTATTACTGAATCCAATTTATTAGATATTTTAGGAGTCGATCCATTTCTTATCAACTCCACCAAAATGTACGGTACTCAGACAACGACTCCACAGCCCTGCATTTTGGGTCCATGACCAGGAACCTCCCCAAATCTCACTCCCTTTGAGAATCTGTTTTCAATCCTCAAGAAGCAGGAGGCCAAACAAAAACACAGAAATTGTGATAAACACCAAGGACTTAAGGCCCCGTCACACATAGCGATTTACCAACGATCACGACCAGCGATACGACCTGGCCGTGATCGTTGGTAAGTCGCTGTGTGGTCGCTGGGGAGCTGTCACACAGACAGCTCTCTCCAGCGACCAACGATCAGGGGAACGACTTCGGCATCGTTGAAACTGTCCTCAACGATGCCGAAGTTCCCCTGCAGCACTCGGGTAACCAGGGTAAACATCAGGTTACTAAGCGCAGGGCCGCGCTTAGTAACCCGATGTTTACCCTGGTTACTAGCGTAAATGTAAAAAAAAACAAACAGTACATACTCACCATCTGATGTCTGTCAGGTCCCTTGCCGTCTGCTTCCTGCTCTGAGTGCCGCCGTACAGTGAGAGCAGAGCGCAGCGGTGACGTCACTGCTGTGCTGTGCTCTCACTGTACGGCCGGCACTCAGTCAGAGCAGGAAGCAGACGGCAAGGGACCTGACGGACATCAGATGGTGAGTATGTACTGTTTGTTTTTTTTTACATTTACGCTGGTAACCAGGGTAAACATCGGGTTACTAAGCGCGGCCCTGCGCTTAGTAACCCGATGTTTACCCTGGTTACCAGTGAAGACATCGCTGGATCGGTGTCACACACACCGATTCAGCGATGTCAGCGTGACCTCAACGACCAAAAAACGGCCCAGGCCATTCCGACACGACCAGCGATCTCACAGCAGGGGCCTGGTCGCTGCTACGTGTCACACATAGCGAGATCGCTACTGAGGTCGCTGTTGCGTCACAAAACTTGTGACTCAGCAGCGATCTCGCTAAGTGAGACGGGGCCTTTATGAGGCAACAATAGGTTCCCACCAGTCAGGATTTGGCCCAGAAGCTGATATCCAGCTGACACAGCAAAGGACAGAAGTCTGAAGAAATAAAGGTCAACACTAACCATTGAGTTTTTGACAAAATGTGATGTATTTGACAATTAAAGTATAAAAACTTATGAAATGTTTATAACTGTACATCAGTAACTAGAGAAACATCCGACAAACAGATCTAAAAACATCGAAACCGCATAACTTTGTGAAAACAAAACTTTGTGTCATTCTCAACACTTTTGGCCAGGACTGTACAGTCAGCAACTACATTTAACAGCAGCAACCAGAGCTAGCACAGAACCATGATTTTTTAACCACTTAAATGCCAGTTAAAGATTGACAGCAACATTCAAGAGGTGCAATCCTGCTGGGGCATCCGTTCCGATATCTACTCCACAACATGATCACAGAGTGCCGATATTGTATTTGGGGATTTGCTGTAGGCCCCTATTGTGCCATCTTGTTGTTTATGTGACACTCACCCAAAGGAGTCCATGATTTCTAGCTGCTCCATGCTCGCCTCTGACTGAAAGCCAGTGGCTCCCAGGAGGAATAAAGTTCATTTTTTCCAGGTATGCACTTTTACCACGGCAGCCAGGCAGTGTTAGAATGCTATTCACCTGCAGATGAACCCCATATCTGCAAATAAATCGCACTTTCCAAGGTAACAGGTTCTCTCTAACCCCTTTCTGCCATCGGACAGAATAGTACGTCTGATGGCAGATCCCCTGCTTTGATGCGAGCTCAAAATTGCGCACTTTTTTTTAACCCCTTTCTGACATATGACGTACTATCCCGTCGAGGCGGGGTGGGCCCGTATGACCACCGATGGGATAGTACGTCATACGCGATCGGGAGCGCGGCCGATCGCGGCCGGCTGTCAGCTGACTATCGCAGCTGACTTCCGGCACTATGTGCCAGGAGCGGTCACGGACCGTCCCCGGCACATTAACCCCTGGCACACTGCGATTAAACATGATCGCAGTGTTCCGGCGGTATAGGGAAGCATCGCGCAGGGAGGGTGCTCCCTGCGTGCTTCCCTGAGACCCCCAGAGCAACGCGATGTGATCGCGTTGCTCCGAGGGAGGGTCTCCTACCTCCTCCTTCCTGCAGGCCCCGGATCCAAAATGGCCGCGGGGCTGCATCCGGGTCCTGCAGGGAGGTGGCTTACCAAGCGCCTGCTCAGAGTAAGCACTGGTAAGCCTGCAGCACTGTAAGTCAGATCGCACAGTGCACAGCAAACACACTATAACATGATGGCCCCCCCCCCTCCCCCGGGGCAATGTTATAGTGTAAAAAAAAAAAATATTCACATTTGTTAAAAAAAATATATATATATTGTTCCCATAAATACATTTCTTTATCTAAATAAAAAAAATAACAATAAAAGTACACATATTTAGTATCGCCGCGTCCATAACAACCCGACCTATAAAACTGTCCCACTAGTTAACCCCTTCAGTGAACACCGTAAAAAAAAAAAAAAAAAAGAGGCAAAAAACAACGCTTCATTATCATACCGCCAAACAAAAAGTGGAATAACACGCGATCAAAAAGACGGATGTAAATAACCATGGTGCCGCTGAAAACGTCATCTTGTCCCACGAAAGACGAGCCGCCATACAGCATCACCAACAAAAAAATAAAAAAGTTATAGTCCTCAGAATAAAGCGATGGAAAAATAATTATTTTTTCTATAAAATAGTTTTTATCGTATAAAAGCGCCAAAACATAAAAAAATGATATAAATGAGGTATCGCTGTAATCGTACTGACCCGAAGAATAAAACTGCGTTATCCATTTTACCAAACGCGGAACGGTATAAACGCCCCCCCCCCCAAAAAAAAAAAAAAAAAAAAAAAGAAATTCATGAATAGCTGGTTTTTGGTAATTCTGCCTCACAAAAATCGGAATAAAAAGCGATAAAAAAAGTCACGTGCCCGAAAATGTTACCAATAAAAACATCAACTCGTCCCGCAAAAAACAAGACCTCACATGACTCTGTGGACCAAAATATGGAAAAATTATAGCTCTCAAAATGTGATAACGCAAAAGATATTTTTTGCAATAAAAAGCGTCTTTTAGTGTGTGACGGCTGCCAATCATAAAAATCCGCTAAAAAACCCGCTATAAAAGTAAATCAAACCCCCCTTCATCACCCCCTTAAATGTATTTATTTCCATTTTCCCGTTAGGGCTAGGGTTGGGGCTAGGGTTAAGGCTACAGTTAGAGTTAGGGTTGGGGCTAAAGTTAGGGTTAGGGTTTGGATTACATTTACAGTTGGGAATAGGGTTGGGATTAGAGTTGGGGGTGTGTCAGGGTTAGGGGTGTGGTTAGGGTTACCATTGGGATTAGGGTTAGGGGTGTGTTTGGATTAGGGTTTCAGGTAGAATTGGGGGGTTTCCACTGTTTAGGCACATCAGTGGCTCTCCAAACGCAACATGGTGTCCCATCTCAATTCCTGTCAATTTTGCATTGAAAAGTCAAATGGCGCTCCTTCGCTTCCGAGCTCTGCCATGTGCCCAAACAATGGTTTACCCCCACATATGGGGTATCGGCGTACTCAGGACAAATTGTACAACAACTTTTGGGCTCCATTTTCTCCTGTTACCCTTGGTAAAATAAAACAAATTGGAGCTGAAGTAATTTTTTTTGTGAAAAAAAGTTAAATGTTCATTTTTGTTTAAACATTCCAAAAATTCCTGTGAAACATCTGAAGGGTTAATAAACTTCTTGAATGTGGTTTTGAGCACCTTGAGGGGTGCAGTTTTTGGAATGGTGTCACACTTGGGTATTTTCTATCATATAGACCCCTCAAAATGACTTCAAATGAGATGTAGTCCCTAAACAAAAAGGTTTTGTAAAAATGAGAAATTGCTGGTCAACTTTTAACCCTTATAACTCCCTAACAAAAAAAAAATGTTGGTTCCAAAATTGTGCTGATATAAAGTAGACATGTGGGAAATGTTACTTATTAAGTATTTTGTGTGACATATCTCTGTGATTTAATTGCATAAAAATTAAAAGTTGGAAAATTGCAAAATTTTCGCCAAATTTCCATTTTTTTCACAAATAAACGCAGGTAATATCAAAGAAATTTTACCGCTATCATGAAGTACAATATGTCACGAGAAAACAATGTCAGAATCACCAGGATCCGTTGAAGCGTTCCAGAGTTATAACCTCATAAAGGGACAGTGGTCAGAATTGTAAAAATTGGCCTGGTCATTAACGTGCAAACCACCCTTGGGGGTAAAGGGGTTAAAGCAAAGTTTGGAATTTTTTTTCACCACTTACATAAAAAAGAACCTAGACATGTTTGGTGTCTATGAACTCGTAATGACCTGGAGAATCACTGTGACAGGTCAGTTGTAGCATTTATTGAACCTAGCAAAAAAGCCAAGCAAAGAACAAGTGTGGGATTGCGCTTTTTTTGCAATTTCATCGCACTTGGATTTTTTTTCCCCGTTTTCTAGTACACGACATGGTAAAACCAATGGTGTTGTTCAAAAGTACAACTTGTGCCGCAAAAAATAAGCCCTCACGTGGCCATATTGACGGAAAAATAAAAAAAGTTATGGCTCTGGGAAGGAGAGGCGAGAAAACGCAAAACCGAAAAAAGCGCCGGGGGTTAAGGGGTTAATTTCTCTTCTATGCCAGGCATAATTATTTAGAAACGTGTTGTCTGTTCTTGGCTTTGGCTGGATTCCGTCACATTTGCAGCTTGTATTTGTTAAACTTCTTTAATGTTAAATTCAAGTGCACCATCCACATGTAGTTTCTATCTATTTGTAGTGTGCACCTGTGTGCCCGTCCTGCCACCTGCAGCATTACCAGCAAGTGCCGACAGACGCTATTGTGCTCTCACGTGGTTTATTGACTACTGGTAGATAGATGTATTTAGATGTGTTAATTAAATAAACTTCAAAGTATTTTTTGTAATTTATATCATCCAGATAAAAGGATGAAGTCATAGTGCAAAATAGCATGGAGCATGCAGAATAAGAACACAAATATCATTCTTTGTGTCCTCCTCAGTCTTCTAAGCTTATCCCTGCTGCTATCTGCCTTTAGTCTGTGTGTGATGCTGTCTGCCACCTGCTGGCGAGGCATAAACATTACATGGGACATATTCACATTCACCAGCAGGTGGCAGACTACATTACCGTGGAGTGAATCTCCCAAAATTAATTCACAGCTGATGAGATTTGGTTTGCATAAAATTGGCCCCTATCTAAAGGTCCCCTTTTGCTGTGAAAAGATGTTTGTTATGCTTTGAGGTCTCTCCAGACCACAAAGCATGATAAACAAAGGCAATGGGGTTAAAAAAAAAAACCTCCATATATTGCTCACTCTTCTTAGGCTCTCACCTCCCTTTTACGTTGCCCCCGCCACCACTGAAACTTTGGTTATTCTGGGGCTGAGGCCAGCAATAGACCTCACCCTGGTACACGCACATCATTGATGTACGTCATGCCCCATGAGGCGCATGTCAATGATGTGCGTCACCTTCTCATGTTATCGCGAGAGGCCATATACTGGCCTCAGTGCCCAATGGGACTGTGGAAGATCCAAAGACTGACATTGCAGACCATAGAGGTTCAACATTGCTGTAAGGGCATGAGACAAGTGAGTATCATGTAGTTTTTAATATTGTGACCAGAGTTGTATCTAGGTTTTCTGGCACCCGGGGCAAGAATTCAGTTTGGCGTCCCCTTCCTCACTAAGTACATATGCGATTTGCACACTTAGTCACGTGCCGACGAGCTGCTATTCTTAAATCTCTCAGTAAGTATGAAAATCGTATATCAGTGGTGTGTCCATGTGATGACTGCTGGAACATGCAGAGCTGAATCCTGACACTGAGGATATTACACACTGTTAGGATTGGCTACAGTGCTTCATCTTATAATTAAAGGGCTTGTCCTGATATGAGATGAAAGTCTTCAGTCACTCTATGTGACTGCAGGCTTCTGAATTCTCACAGCACATGCACTGCACACTTTTAGGATTCTCTCTTGCACAAGTATGTGATTTGTATACTTCTGGCCACATTCTGACTAGACGTGTCCAGTCTCGCTTAATTCATTTTCATTGAATGAGGCCACACACGTCTAGTCGGCACGTGACCACATGTATGCAAATCGGCGTACTGTCAGTACTGTGAGAATTCAGAAGTGTGCAGTCACAAAGAATGACCGCAGACTCATCACAAACTTGGAGAAGCTATTTAATTCTCCTAACATAAATAAAAACATGAGAATTAGGGCTCATTCCCACTTGCAATTAAATCGGACGAATGCAATCCGAATAAAAATCAGATTGCATTCGGACCAATGTTATTCTATCATTGTGTGCTCATCTGCGTTTTTTTTCCAACTTGGATCGGATCACGATCGGACTGGAAAAAACTTGCAGCATGCAGTGATTGTAATCGGAAATCGGAACACATCTCGCAATAGAAGTCAATGGGTGCGAGAAAAAAAAAAATGCACAGCACTCGGACCATGCAAGTGCTGTCCCATTTTTACACCCCAATCTCCTTGGAAAAGCCGGCAATTCATGTGCCGCGTACAGTATAATCACAGCGTGAGAGATTAGAATAGAATAGATATATTCTAATAAACTGAAGAGAGGTGACTGGGATCTTTACCCCTTTCTAACCTCGGACGGGATAGTGCGTCCGTGGTCAGATCTCCAGCTTTGATACAGGCTCCGGCGGTGAGCTGTTTTGAACAGCGATTCTGTAATGCTGTAGATAAGCCCCGATGTAACCTGTAAGATAAGAAAAACAAGCTAGATTATACTCACCCAGGGGTGGTCCCGGTTCGGTACAGTCCGATGGGCATCGCGGTCCGGTCCGGGGCCTCCCATCTTCATGCGATGACATCCTCTTCTTTGCTTCCTGTCGCCGCCCCTGCGCAGGCGTACTGATTTGCACTGTTGAGGGCAGAGCACAGTACTGCAGTGCGCAGGCGCCAGGAAAGGTCAGAGAAGCCCAGCACCTGCGCAGGAGCAGCGACAAGAAGCAAAGAAGAGGACGTCATCATATGAAGATGGGAGGCGCCGGACCGCGACGCCCATCGGACCCGGACCGCCCCTGGGTGAGTATAATCTAACTTGTTTTTCTTATCTTACAGGTTACATCAGGAGCTTATCTACAGCATTACAGAGTGCTGTAGATAAGCCCCTGATGGTGGTGGCCTTAGCTTATATGCCTAAAATGGGGTGGCAGATTCCCTTTAAGAGTTAGCTCTTCTCCTGGAGTTTGACTACTATCTGCACAGCCAGGCTCTGATGGCTGAGCTCCTTGGAACCAAGCTGTACACTTTGTTTATGAAAGATAAAATGTTTCATTGCAGGAGAATGGCAGCAGATAGAAAACAAGTTAATAACAAATGTTCTTATTTTAACCCATTAATCCCATATGACGTACTATCCTGTCAAGATGACCTTGGACTTAATTCCCAGTGACGGGATAGTACGTCATATGCGATCGCGGCCAGGTGTCAGCTGACTATCGCAGCTGACATCCGGCACTATGTGCCAGGAGCGGTCACGGACCGCCCCCGGCACATTAACCCCCGGCACACTGCGATCAAACATGATCGCAGTGTACCGGCGGTACAGGGAAGCATCGCACAGGGAGGGGGCTCCCTGCGTGCTTCCCTGAGACGATCGGTACAAGGCGATGTACTCACCTTGCACCGAGCGTCTCCTCCCTGCAGTCCCCGGATCCAAAATGGCCGCGGGGCTGCATCCGGGTACTGCAGGGAGTACTTCCGGGTCCACAGCAGGCGCTGGTAAGCCAGCAGCGCTGTCAGTCAGATCGCTGATCTGACAGAGTGCTGTGCAAACTGTCAGATCAGCGATCTGTGATGTCCCCCCTGGGACAAAGTAAAAAAGTGAAGAAAAAAAATTCCTAAATAAAGAAAAAAAATATATATTATTCCCATAAATACATTTCTTTATCTAAATAATAAAAAAAAAACAATAAAAGTACACATATTTAGTATCGCCGCGTCCGTAACGACCCAACCTTTAAAACTGTCCCACTAGTTAACCCCTTCAGTGAACACCGTAAGAAAAAAAACGAGCCAAAAAACAACGCTTTATTATCATACCGCTGAACAAAAAGTGGAATAACACGCGACCAAAAAGATGGACATAAATAACCATGGTACCACTGAAAACGTCATCTTGTTCCGCAGAAAACAAGCCGCCATACAGCATCATAAGCAAAAAAAAAAGTTATAGTCCTCAGAATAAAGCAATGCCAAAATAATTATTTTTTCTATAAAATAGCTTTTATCATATAAAAGCGCCAAAACATAAAAAAATGATATAAATGAGATATCGCTGTAATCGTACTGACCCGACGAATAAAACTGCTTTATCAATTTTACCAAACGTGGAATGGTATAAACGCCTTCCCCAAAATAAATTCATGAATAGCTGTTTTTTGGTCATTCTGCCTCATATAAATCGGAATAAAAAGCGATCAAAAAATGTCATGTGCCCGAAAATGTTACCAATAAAAACATCAACTCGACCCGCAAAAAAACAAGACCTCACATGACTCTGTGGACCAAAATAAGGAAAAATTATAGGTCTCAAAATGTGGAGACGCAAAAACTTTTTTGCTATAAAAAGCGTCTTTTAGTGTGTGACAGCTGCCAATCATAAAATTCCGATATAAAAAAACGCTATAAAAATAAATCAAACCCCCCTTCATCACCCCCTTAGTTAGAGAAAAATACTAAAATTAAAAAAATGTATTTATTTCCATTTTCCCGTTAGGGCTAGGGTTAGGGCTAGGGTTACGGCTAGGGTTAGGGTTAGGGGCTAGGGTTGGGGCTAAAGTTAGGGTTAGGGTTGGGGCTAAAGTTAGGGTTAAGGTTGGGGCTAAAGTTAGGGTTAGGGTTTGGATTACATTTACGGTTGGGATTAGGGTTAGGGGTGTGTCAGGGTTAGGGGTGTGGTTAGGGTTACCATTGGGATTAGGGTTAGGGGTGTGTTTGGATTAGGGTTTCAGGTAGAATTGGGGAGTTTCCACTGTTCAGGCACATCAGGGGCTCTTCAAACGCGACATGGCGTCCGATCTCAATTCCAGCCAATTCTGCGTTGAAAAAGTAAAACAGTGCTCCTTCCCTTCCGAGCTCTACCGTGCGCCCAAACAGGGGTTTACCCCAACATATGGGGTATCAGTGTACGCGGGACAAATTGCACAACAACTTTTGGGGTCCAAGTTCTCTTGTTATCCTTGGAGGGCTAAAAATCATTTTTGTGGGAAAAAAAAGGATTTTTTATTTTCATGGCTCTGCGTTGTAAACTGTAGTGAAACACTTGGGGGTTCAAAGTTCTCACAACATATCTAGATAAGTTCCTTGGGAGGTCTAGTTTCCAATATGGGGTCACTTGTGGGTGGTTTCTACTGTTTGGGTACATCAGGGGCTCTACAAATGCAACGTGACGCCTGTAGACCAATCCATCTAAGTCTGCATTCCAAATGGCGCTCCTTCCCTTCCGAGCTCTGCCATGCGCCCAAACAGTGGTTCCCCCCGACATACGGGGTATCAGCGTACTCAGGACAAATTGGACAACAACGTTTGGGGTCCAACTTCTCCTGTTACCCATGGGAAAATACAAAACTGGGGGCTAATAAATAATTTTTGTGGAAAAAGAAATATTTTATATTTTCACGGCTCTGCGTTATAAACTGTAGTGAAACACTTGGGGCTTTAAAGTTCTCACAACACATCTAGATAAGTTCCTTGGGAGGTCTAGTTTCCAATATGGGGTCACTTTTTAGGGGTTGCTACTGTTTGGGTACATCAGGGGCTCTGCAAATGCAACGTGACGCCTGCAGACTAATCCATCTAAGTCTGCATTCCAAATGGCTCTCCTTCCCTTCCGAGCTCTGCCATGCGCCCAAACAGTGGTTCCCCCCCACATACGGGGTATCAGCGTACTCAGGACAAATTGGACAACAACTTTTGGGGTCCAATTTCTCCTGTAACCCTTGGGAAAATACAAAACTCGGGGCTAATAAATCATTTTTGTGAAAAAAAAAAAAAAAGAATTTATATTTTCACGTCTCTGCGTTATAAACTGTAGTGAAACACTTGGGGGTTCAAAGCTCTCAAAACACATCTAGATAAGTTCCTTAGGGGGGTCTACTTTCCAAAATGGTGTTACTTGTGGGGGGGGGGTTTAATGTTTAGGCACATCAGGGGCTCTCCAAATGCGACATGGTGTCCCATCTCAATTCCAGTCAATTTTGCATTGAAAAGTCAAACGGCGCTCCTTCCCTTCCGAGCTCTGCCATGCGCCCAAACAGTCGTTTACCCCCACATATGGGGTATCAGCGTACTCAGGACAAATTGCACAACAACTTTTGGGGTCCAATTTCTTCTCTTACCCTTGGGAAAATAAAAAATTGGGGGGCGAAAAGATCATTTTTGTGAAAAAATATGATTTTTTATTTTTATGGCTCTGCATTATAAACTTCTGTGAAGCACTTATTGGGTCTAAGTGCTCACCACACATCTAAATAAGTTCCTTAAGGGGTCTACTTTCCAAAATGGTGTCACTTGTGGGGGGTTTCAATGTTTAGGCACATCAGGGGCTCTCAAAACGCAACATGGCGTCCCATCTCAATTCCAGTCAATTTTGCATTGAAAAGTCAAATGGCGCTCCTTCCCTTCCGAGCTCTGCCATGCGCTCAAACAATGGTTTACACCCACATATGGGGTATCAGCGTACTCAGGACAAATTGTACAACAACTTTTGGGGTCCATTTTCTCCTGTTACCCTTGGTAAAATAAGACAAATTGAAGCTGAAATACATTTTGTGTGAAAAAAAGTTAAATGTTCATTTTTATTTAAACATTCCAAAAATTCCTCTGAAACACCTGAAGGGTTAATAAACTTCTTGAATGTGGTTTTGAGCACCTTGAGGGGTGCAGTTTTTAGAATGGTGTCACACTTGGGTATTTTCTATCATATAGACCCCTCAAAATGACTTCAAATGAGATGTGGTCCCTAAAAAAAAATGGTGTTGTAAAAATGAGAAATTGCTGGTCAACTTTTAACCCTTATATCTCCCTAACAAAAAAAAATTTTGGTTCCAAAATTGTGCTGATGTAAAGTAGACATGTGGGAAATGTTACTTATTAAGTATTTTGTGTGACATATCTCTGTGATTTAAGGGCATAAAAATTCAAAGTTGGAAAATTGCGAAATTTTCAAAATTTTCGCCAAATTTCCATTTTTTTCACAAATAAACGCAGGTAATATCAAATAAATCACTATCATGAAGTACAATATGTCAAGAGAAAACAGTGTCAGAATCGCCAAGATCCGTTGAAGCGTTCCAGAGTTATAACCTCATAACGGGACAGTGGTCAGAATTGTAAAAATTGGCCCGGTCATTAACGTGCAAACCACCCTCGGGGCTTAAGGGGTTAAGGTTAACTAGCTAAGTAAAAAATGTATTAACATGAGAATACCCCTTTAAAATAACCCTCTTGACATTAAAATACCCAATAAAATGTCCTTATATATTTATATAAATGAACATTATCTTTGTATTGTGTACACATTTTACATTTTAACCACCGCAGCATTTTTTTGTTAGCTTGAACCTTTTCCCTTTCCCAAAATTTGCTGTATTTATATGTAGTTACAAACTTCTTCAAATACTCTTGGCAATGCTTCTTGTAGCCATCCTTTTTTTTCCACCCATCCATTCATTAGTTGCCAGAAGTAAACATTTGTTTTACATAAACCAAAGATCATTTGTATGTGAGGAGATATAAATACTCATTTATCAGAATCGCTGCGTGTTTTTCGCATCTCTGCTTCAGGAAAATGGCTGCCGCGATCTCCATCTGTGCACGCGCGGCATCCCGCGGCCATTTTCCTGAAGCCCCGGGCAGCAGAGCGCTCGATTTGCGCACGCGCGGCCACAGGAAGATGGCCGCCCCCACTGATCACCAGGGGAATAGCGCAGATCGCTCTCTTTTCCCTCCCCTGGGCAGTGGATTCTGGACTTGGGCATGCGCACGCCACTACGCCACCAACGGAAAACTAAGCAAGATCTGGGGGAAGACACCACGCCCATCTGACCAGACCAGCCTGATTGACAGGCGAAAACGTCTACTTTGGTAACGTATTTCGGCAGCATAGGTGGGGAATCAGGGTCCACAAAATACACTATTGTAATGCACAGCTCAGGCCCTATTTAACGGTATTTTTATCTCATACGGAAAAAACGGGGTGACAGGTTCCCTTTAATAAGTGCAGTCTGTTAGTTTTTTTTTATTTTAAAGGGGTTATGCAGTCTTAGGAAAATAAATAAAAGCTGCTGCAAAGGTGATAAATTACCCTATATTCAGTGGGGTAACAATAAGGGTTGGAGAGGTCCCTCTTGCGGCAAAGTCCCATTGACAAGGGTCCAGAGCTGACTCCGGCTCTACACACGCACGCGGTCCTGGCTCCGGCTAACCTTGGGATATTGTGTGTTGATGTGCATACAAAGTCCTGATGCTAGCAAATATCAGGACGACATATGTGCATCGCTTAGGGTATGTGCACACGATCAGTAAACGCTGCAGGTTGGACGCTGCGTGCTTGTATAGTATCCAACCTGCTGCGACCAGTTGTTACAGCATAGTGGATGGGATTTCAAGAAATTCCATTCTCACTATGCGGCCACAGACGACCGCAGATCACCCGCAGAGACAGACATGCGGTGCATCTTCCAGACCACAGCATGTCAATTTCTCTTGCGGAGACGCTAGTATTTCCCCAATAGAATGTATTTGGATGCGGTGAAGCCTCACGCTTCAGTGAACACATGCTTATTCACCTGCATTCAATAGATGGCAGCTCTTTGGACGGATTGTCTGCACATACCCTTACAGCTTTCAAAGTACATGGTTAAAAACATTCACGTCCTCATTCAAAATCCACTAATATAAACTATCTGTTGGGTGGTGCCTGTCTCCAAACACACGGCTGGGTATCTACAGTGGGGCAAAAAAGTATTTAGTCAGTCAGCAATAGTGCAAGTTCCACCACTTAAAAAGATGAGAGGCGTCTGTAATTTACATCATAGGTAGACCTCAACTATGGGAGACAAACTGAGAAAAAAAAATCCAGAAAATCACATTGTCTGTTCTTTTATCATTTTATTTGCATATTATGGTGGAAAATAAGTATTTGGTCAGAAACAAAATTTCATCTCAATACTTTGTAATAAATCCTTTGTTGGCAATGACAGAGGTCAAACGTTTTCTGTAAGTCTCCACAAGGTTGCCACACACTGTTGTTGGTATGTTGGCCCATTCCTCCATGCAGATCTCCTCTAGAGCAGTGATGTTTTTGGCTTTTCGCTTGGCAACACGGACTTTCAACTCCCTCCAAAGGTTTTCTATAGGGTTGAGATCTGGAGACTGGCTAGGACACTCCAGGACCTTGAAATGCTTCTTACGAAGCCACTCCTTCGTTGCCCTGGCGGTGTGCTTTGGATCATTGTCATGTTGAAAGACCCAGCCACGTTTCATCTTCAATGCCCTTGCTGATGGAAGGAGGTTTGCACTCAAAATCTCACGATACATGGCCCCATTCATTCTTTCATGTACCCGGATCAGTCGTCCTGGCCCCTTTGCAGAGAAACAGCCCCAAAGCATGATGTTTCCACCACCATGCTTTACAGTAGGTATGGTGTTTGATGGATGCAACTCAGTATTCTTTTTCCTCCAAACACGACAAGTTGTGTTTCTACCAAACAGTTCCAGTTTGGTTTCATCAGACCATAGGACATTCTCCCAAAACTCCTCTGGATCATCCAAATGCTCTCTAGCAAACTTTGGATGGGCCCGGACATGTACTGGCTTAAGCAGTGGGACACGTCTGGCACTGCAGGATCTGAGTCTATGGTGGCGTAGTGTGTTACTTATGGTAGGCCTTGTTACATTGGTCCCAGCTCTCTGCAGTTCATTCACTAGGTCCCCCCGCGTGGTTCTGGGATTTTTGCTCACCGTTCTTGTGATCATTCTGACCCCACGGGGTGGGATTTTGCGTGGAGCCCCAGATTGAGGGAGATTATCAGTGGTCTTGAATGTCTTCCATTTTCTAATTATTGCTCCCACTGTTGATTTCTTCACTCCAAGCTGGTTGGTTATTGCAGATTCAGTCTTCCCAGCCTGGTGCAGGGCTACAATTTTGTTTCTGGTGTCCTTTGACAGCTCTTTGGTCTTCACCATAGTGGAGTTTGGAGTCAGACTGTTTGAGGGTGTGCACAGGTGTCTTTTTATACTGATAACAAGTTTAAACAGGTGCCATTACTACAGGTAATGAGTGGAGGAAAGAGGAGACTCTTAAAGAAGAAGTTACAGGTCTGTGAGAGCCAGAAATCTTGATTGTTTGTTTCTGACCAAATACTTATTTTCCACCATAATATGCAAATAAAATGATAAAAAAACAGACAATGTGATTTTCTGGATTTTTTTGTCTCAGTTTGTCTCCCATAGTTGAGGTCTACCTATGATGTAAATTACAGACGCCTCTCATCTTTTTAAGTGGTGGAACTTGCACTATTGCTGACTTACTAAATACTTTTTTGCCCCACTGTATCTGTGACCTCTGATAGCACCCCCACACTGATGACAGATGAGCGGCAGGTGAGTCTGTGGCCATTTCTGCTGTGCAGGTGCTCAAGGTGGGCAAGAGCAGCCGCCAGCTTCCAGTAGTGTTTATTATCCAAATCCTATTCCTAAGGGTACGTGTCCACCTTCAGGATGGCCGGCGGTTTGGACGGAGCGGCAAACCCGTCCGAGGTCAGAAAGAGGTGAACGCAATGTGAACTTAGCCTAAAACCACTGCAAAAATACTTAGGCTATGTACACACGCTGCAGATTTTGCTGCGGATCCGCAGCGGATTTGATGCTGCGGATCTGCAGCAGTTTTCCATGAGGTGTACAGTACCATGTAAACCTATGGAAAACAAAATCCGCAGTGCACATGCTGCAGGAAACGCATCGGTTTATTTTCCGCAGCATTTCAATTCTTTGTGCAGATCTGCAGCGGTTTACACCTGCTCCATAATAGGAATCCGCAGGTATAAAACCGCAGGTGGAATTCGCACAAAAACTCAGTAAATCCGCAGTGCGGTTTACCTGCGGATTTACCCAAAACAGTGTGGAAAAATCCGCACACCATTCCGCCCTGTGTGCACATAGCCTTATTCATTTGACTGGAGAAAATAAGCATCAAAAAGGCTCTTATTTCTTAGGCACCATTTTTCCTGCCATGAGACATGTTTTTAGTGCAGAAATTTCTGCTGCAAATACTCAGTGTGAGCATACCTTTAGGCTATGTGCACACGGTGCGGATTTTAGCAGATTGGCCGCTGCGGATTTGCAGCAGTTTTCCATCAGGTTTATAGTAAACCTATGGAAAACCAAATCTGTTGTGCCCATGGTGCAGAAAATACCGTGCAGAAACGCTGCGTTGTGTTTTCATGTCAATTAAATTTTTTTTGCGGATTCCGCAGCGTTTTACACTTGCTCCTCAATAGGAGTCCGCAGGTGTAAAACCGCAGGTAGAATCCGAGCAAAAAACGCAGGAAATCCGCAGGTAAAACAGTGCGTTTTACCTGCGCATTTTTCAAAAACGGTGAAGAAAAATCCACACACGAATCCGCAGCGTGGACACATAGCCTTATACTGGCCACTGCTGCCAACTTTTAAAGAGATTTTCAATGTGTAGATATGTGGCAGCTGACATGGAGCTCTCCTCCATCATATCACAAGTCTATTATGCTTCAATGTTACATTGTACAGCATAGTCATTCAGGAACCACAAACTTCAGGAATCTGTTGGTCTCCTCCTTTCTTGGTTATAGCGAGATGTTTCACAGTGCCCATGTGGAAATCATACAAGTATGGCTATGTTCACATCACACTTCTATTGTACAGTTAGGCCTCAATTAATCATTTTTGGGTTGGTTTGTTTTTTAATGTGTAACCGTCGTTTTAACCCCTTAGTGACCGAGCCAATTTTGACCTTAATGACCAGGCCAGTTTTTACAATTCTGACCACTGTACTTTGAGGTTATAGCTCTGGAACGCTTCAACGAATCCCATTGATTCTGAGGTTGTTTTTTATTGTTATTGACATGTTGTACTTCATGTTAGTGGTAAAATTTCTTCGATATGGCTTACGTTTATTTATCAAAAAAATGGAAATTTGGAAAAAATGCTGAAAATTTTGTAAGTTTCAAACTTTTAATTTTTATGCCAGAGAGTCATATCGCACAAAATAGTTAATAAATAACATTTCCCACATGTCAACTTTACATCAGCACAATTTTGGAAACATGATTTTTTTTTTCTTGTTAGGAAGTTATAAGGGTTAGAGTTGACCAGCAATTTCTCATTTTTCCAACAATATTGACTACATCCCATTTGAAGCGACTTTGGGGATCTATATGACAGAAAATACCCAAAAGTGACACCATTCTAAAAACTGCACCCCTCAAGGTGCGCAAAACCATATTCAAGAAGTTTATTAACCCTTCAGGTGCTTCATGAAAACTAAAGCAATGTGGAAGGAAAAAATTAACATTTTAACTTTTTTCACAAAAAATTTATTTTAGAACCAAACTTATTTATTTTCACAAGGTTAACAGGAGAAAACGGATCACGAGATTTGTTGTGCAATTTCTTCTGAGTACGTCAATGCCCCATACTTTTGGGGAAAGCCACTATTTGGGTGCATGGCAGGGCTCAGAAGGGAGGGAGCACCGTTTGACTTTTTGAACACAAAATTGTATGGAATCGATGGCATGCACCATGTCGCCTGTGGAGACCCCCTGATGTGCCTAAACAGTGGAAACCCCCCAAATTCTAACTCCAGCCCTACCACAGCCCTAACCCCAACACACCCCTAATCCCAACCCTAACCACAACCCTAACCCCAGCACCACCCTAACACCAACACCACAACCGTAACCCCAACATAACTCTAACCCAACGCAACCTGTTGTGAACTATACTTTTTGGCTCCCTCTTGTGGTCTCTTGTGGTTTGGCACTTGGATTGTCTTTTCCCAGGTTGGTACTCACCTGCTTCGTTAGGCCTGGGGTGTTGCTATTTAAACTTCCTGGATTCTCAGTCCAGTGCCTGGCATCGTTGTAATCAGTTCATTTCTGTTTGCTCCTGTCTTCAGGTCCTGGTTCTTTGCAAGATAAGCTAAGTCCTGCTTTCTTACTTTTGTTTATTTGCATTGTTCTTATTTTTGTCCAGCTTGTACAAAATGTGATTCCTGATATCGCTGGATGCTCTAGGGGGCTGATATTCTCCCCACTCACCGTTAGTTGGTTTGGGGGTTCTTGGATATTCAGCGTGGATATTTTGCAGGGTTTTTTTGCTGACCATATAAGTCATCTTACTATCTTCTGCTATTTAGTCAGTGGGCCTCGCTTTGCTAAAATCTAGTTCATTCTTATGTTTGTCTTTTCTTCTTGCCTCACCGTTATTATTTGTTGGGGGCTTGTATTTCTTTGGGGTCTTTTCTCTGGAGGCAAGAGAGGTCTTATTTTCCCTGATAGGGTTAGTTAGTTCTCCGGCTGGCGCGAGACGTCTAGGATCAACGTAGGCACGTTCCCCGGCTACTGTTAGTGTTTGTGCTAGGATCAGCTATATGGTCAGCCTAGTTACCACTTCCCTATGAGCTGGTATTTATGTTTGCAGACTTTGCTTTAATCTCTGAGATCCCTTGCCATTGGGATCATAACAGTATGCCAGGCCCTTAATAGTTAATGCATTGCTGAAGTGGGATTAAAAGAAAAGAAGTTCTGAGTTGGTTTTTTTTCCTTTCTTCCTCCCCTTTATCTCTGAGTGGCTTGAAGCTTTGCTGCAGACATGAATGTTCAGACCTTGATTACTAGTGTGGATCAGCTTGCTGCACGAGTGCAGGGCATTCAGGATTTTGTTGTTAGCAGTCCTATGTCAGAGCCTAAGATACCTATTCCTGAGCTGTTCTCTGGAGATCGATTTAAATTTAGGAATTTTAGGAATAATTGTAAATTGTTTCTATCTTTGAAACCTCGTTCGTCTGGAGATTCAGCTCAGCAAGTTAAAATTGTTATCTCCTTCTTACGTGGCGACCCTCAGGATTGGGCTTTCTCGTTGGCGCCAGGAGATCCGGCATTGGCGGATGTTGATGCGTTTTTTCTGGCGCTCGGATTGCTTTATGAGGAGCCTAATCTTGAAATTCAGGCAGAAAAAGCTCTACTGGCTATCTCTCAGGGCCAGGATGAAGCTGAGGTGTACTGCCAAAAATTTCGGAAATGGGCCGTGCTTACTCAATGGAATGAATGTGCTCTGGCCGCAAATTTCAGAAATGGCCTTTCTGAAGCCATTAAGAATGTCATGGTGGGTTTTCCAATTCCTACAAGTCTGAATGATTCTATGGCGCTGGCTATTCAGATTGATCGGCGTTTGCGGGAGTGCAAATCCGCTAATCCTCTCGCGGTGTTGTCTGAACGGACACCTGTCTCAATGCAATGTGACAGAATCTTGACTAGAACCGAACGACAAAATCATAGACGTCAGAATGGGTTGTGTTTTTACTGTGGTGATTCTACACATGTTACATCAGCATGCTCTAAACACTTAACCAAGGTTGTCAGTCCTATCACCATTGGTAATTTGCAGCCTAAATTTATTTTGTCTGTGACTTTAATTTGTTCATTGTCTTCCTACCCTGTTATGGCATTTGTGGATTCAGGTGCTGCCCTGAGTCTTATGGACTTTTCGTTTGCCAAGCGCTGTGGTTTTGTTTTGGAGCCTTTAAAAGTTCCTATTCCTCCAGAGGAATTGATGCTACGCCACTGGCGGAAAATAAACCGCAGTATTGGACACAAGTGACCATGTGCCTGACTCCTGAACATCGGGAGGTGATTCGTTTTCTTGTTCTGCATAAAATGAATGATTTGGTCGTTTTAGGTCTGCCATGGTTACAGACCCATAATCCTGTTTTGGATTGGAAGGCTATGTCTGTGTCGAGTTGGGGTTGTCAGGGAATTCATTGCGATTCTCCGCCGGTGTCTATTGCTACTTCTACTCCTTCAGAAGTTCCTGAGTATTTGTGTGACTATCAGGATGTATTCAGTGAGTCCAGGTCCAGTGCTCTTCCTCCTCATAGGGACTGCGACTGCGCTATAGATTTGATTCCTGGCAGTAAATTTCCTAAGGGACGATTATTTAATTTGTCAGTACCCGAGCATGCCGCGATGCGTTCTTATGTCAAGGAGTCTTTGGAGAAGGGGCATATTCGTCCATCCTCTTCCCCTCTTGGTGCAGGATTCTTTTTTGTGGCCAAGAAAGACTGGTCTTTGAGACCTTGTATAGACTATCGGCTTCTGAATAAAATCACTGTTAAGTTTCAGTATCCTTTGCCACTATTGTCAGACTTGTTTGCTCGGATTAAGGGTGCCAAGTGGTTCACCAAGATAGATCTTCGTGGTGCGTACAACCTTGTGCGCATTAGGCAGGGAGATGAATGGAAAACTGCATTCAATACGCCCGAAGGTCATTTTGAATACTTGGTGATGCCCTTTGGGCTCTCTAATGCTCCTTCAGTGTTTCAGTCCTTTATGCATGATATCTTCCGGAAGTATCTGGATAAATTTATGATTGTTTATCTGGATGATATTCTGTTTTTTTCTGATGATTGGGATTCTCATGTAAAGCAGGTCAGGATGGTGTTTCAGGTTTTGCGTGATAATGCTTTGTTTGTGAAGGGCTCAAAGTGTCTCTTTGGAGTGCAGAAGGTTTCCTTTTTGGGTTTTATTTTCTCCCCTTCTGCTGTTGAGATGGACCCAGTCAAGGTCCGAGCTATTCATGATTGGACTCAACCCACGTCTGTTAAGAGTCTTCAGAAGTTCTTGGGGTTTGCTAATTTCTACCGTCGCTTTATCGCTAACTTTTCTAGTGTTGTTAAACCTTTGACGGATATGACCAAGAAAGGTTCTGATGTGGCTAATTGGGCTCCTGCAGCAGTGGAGGCCTTCCAGGAGCTGAAGTGCCGGTTTACTTCGGCGCCTGTTTTGTGCCAGCCTGATGTCGCACTTCCCTTTCAGGTTGAAGTGGATGCTTCTGAGATCGGTGCTGGGGCTGTTTTGTCGCAGAGAGGCTCTGGTTGCTCTGTGATGAGACCATGTGCCTTTTTCTCTAGGAAGTTTTCGCCTGCTGAGCGGAATTATGATGTTGGTAATCGGGAGTTGTTGGCCATGAAGTGGGCATTTGAGGAGTGGCGTCATTGGCTCGAGGGTGCTAAGCATCGTGTGGTGGTCTTGACTGATCACAAAAATCTGATGTATCTCGAGTCTGCTAAGCGCCTGAATCCTAGACAGGCTCGTTGGTCATTGTTTTTCTCTCGTTTTGACTTTGTGGTCTCGTACCTGCCTGGTTCGAAGAATGTTAAGGCTGATGCTCTTTCTAGGAGCTTTGTGCCTGACTCTCCTGGAGTCTCGGAGCCAGCTGGTATTCTTAAAGAGGGAGTAAGCGTGTCAGCCATATCTCCTGATTTGCGACGTGTGTTGCAGAGATTTCAGGCTGGTAGACCTGACTCTTGTCCACCCGACAGACTGTTTGTTCCTGATAAATGGACCAGCAGAGTCATTTCCGAGGTTCATTCCTCGGTGTTGGCAGGGCATCCGGGAATTTTTGGTACCCGAGATTTGGTGGCTAGGTCCTTTTGGTGGCCTTCCTTGTCACGGGATGTGCGGTCATTTGTGCAGTCCTGTGGGACTTGTGCTCGGGCTAAGCCTTGTTGTTCTCGTGCTAGCGGGTTGCTTTTGCCCTTGCCCGTCCCGAAGAGGCCTTGGACACACATTTCCATGGATTTCATTTCTGATCTGCCGGTGTCTCAAGGTATGTCTGTCATCTGGGTGGTGTGTGATCGTTTTTCCAAGATGGTCCATTTGGTACCCTTGCCTAAGTTGCCTTCCTCTTCCGATCTGGTTCCTTTGTTTTTTCAGAATGGAATCCCAGTTTGTGTCCAGATTCTGGCGATCTTTTTGTGCTAAAATGGGCATTGATTTGTCGTTTTCATCTGCCTTTCATCCTCAGACTAATGGTCAAACGGAGCGAACTAATCAGACACTGGAGGCTTATTTGAGATGTTTTGTTTCTGCGGACCAGGATGATTGGGTGACTTTCTTGCCATTGGCTGAGTTTGCCCTTAATAATCGGGCTAGTTCCGCTACTTTGGTTTCGCCATTCTTCTGCAACTCTGGTTTTCATCCTCGTTTCTCCTCGGGTCATTGTTATGACCCCAGTGGACAGGGTCTCAGAGGAACGTGTAAGTCTGCAAGATACAAAAATCCAGCTCATAGGGCTGTGGTAACTGGGTTGACCAAATAGCTACTCCTAATGCCAACACTAGAAGTAGCCGGGGATCATGCCTACGGTGATCGCTAGATGACTCGCGCCAGCCGGAGAATCTAACTACCCCTAGGAGAAGAAAACAAAGACCTCTCTTGCCTCCAGAGAAAGGGACCCCAAAGCAAGATACAAGCCCCCCACAAATAATAACGGTGAGGTAAGAGGAAATGACAAACACAGAAATGAACCAGGTTCAGCAAAGAGAGGCCAGCTTACTAATAGCAGAATATAGCAAGATAACTTATCTGGTCAACAAAAACCCTATAAAAATCCACGCTGGAGATTCAAGAACCCCCGAACCGTCTAACGGTCCGGGGGGAGAACACCAGCCCCCTAGAGCTTCCAGCAAAGGTCAGGATACAGATAGGAACAAGCTGGACAAAAATACCAAACAAAACAAAAGCAAAAAGCAAAGAAGCAGACTTAGCTTGAAAAACAGGAACCAGGATCAGAGGACAAGAGCACAGGAGATTAGCTCTGATTTCAACGATGCCAGGCATTGAACTGAAGGTCCAGGGAGCTTATATAGCAACGCCCCTGAACTAACGGCCCAGGTGAGGATATAGGAAAAGACACGCTCCAGAGTCAAATCACTAATGACCACTAGAGGGAGCAAAAAGCAAAATCACAACAGTACCCCCCCCTTAGTGAGGGGTCACCGAACCCTCACCACGACCACCAGGGCGATCAGGATGAGCGGCGTGAAAGGCACGAACTAAATCGGCCGCATGAACATCAGAGGCGACCACCCAGGAATTATCTTCCTGACCATAGCCCTTCCACTTGACCAGGTACTGAAGCCTCCGCCTGGAGAGACGAGAATCCAAGATCTTCTCCACCACGTACTCCAACTCGCCCTCAACCAACACCGGAGCAGGAGGCTCAGCAGAAGGAACCACAGGCACAACGTACCGCCGCAACAAGGACCTATGAAACACGTTGTGGATAGCAAATGACACAGGTAGATCCAGGCGAAAGGATACAGGATTAAGAATTTCCAATATCTTGTAAGGACCAATAAAACGAGGTTTAAATTTGGGAGAGGAAACCTTCATAGGAACAAAGCGGGAAGAAAGCCACACCAAATCCCCAACACGTAGTCGGGGACCCACACCGCGGCGGCGGTTGGCAAAGCGCTGAGCCCTCTCCTGTGACAACTTCAAGTTGTCCACCACAAGATTCCAGATCCGCTGCAACCTATCCACCACAGAATCCACCCCAGGGCAGTCAGAAGGTTCCACATGACCCGAAGAAAAACGAGGGTGGAAACCAGAGTTGCAGAAAAACGGCGAAACCAAGGTGGCGGAACTAGCCCGATTATTAAGGGCAAACTCAGCTAACGGCAAGAAGGTCACCCAATCGTCCTGATCAGCAGAGACAAAACACCTCAAATAAGCCTCCAAAGTCTGATTAGTTCGCTCCGTCTGTCCATTAGTCTGAGGATGGAAAGCAGACGAAAACGACAAGTCAATGCCCATCCTACTACAAAAGGATCGCCAGAATCTGGAAACGAACTGGGATCCTCTGTCTGACACAATATTCTCAGGGATGCCGTGCAAACGAACCACGTTCTGGAAAAACACAGGAACCAGATCGGAAGAGGAAGGCAGTTTAGGCAAAGGAACCAAATGGACCATCTTGGAGAAGCGATCACATATCACCCAGATAACAGACATGCCCTGAGACACCGGAAGATCAGAAATGAAATCCATGGAGATATGTGTCCAAGGTCTCTTAGGGACAGGCAAGGGCAAGAGCAACCCGCTGGCACGAGAACAGCAAGGCTTAGCTCGAGCACAAGTCCCACAGGACTGTACAAATGACCGCACATCCCTAGACAAGGAAGGCCACCAAAAGGATCTGGCCACCAGATCTCTGGTGCCAAAAATTCCTGGGTGACCTGCCAACACCGAGGAATGAACCTCGGAAATGACTCTGCTGGTCCACTTATCAGGCACAAACAGTCTGTCAGGTGGACAAGAATCAGGCCTATCAGCCTGAAATCTCTGCAACACACGTCGCAGATCAGGAGAAATAGCTGACAAGATAATACCATCCTTAAGAATACCAACAGGTTCAGCGACTCCAGGAGCATCAGGCACAAAGCTCCTGGAAAGAGCATCGGCCTTCACATTCTTTGAACCTGGTAAATACGAGACAACAAAGTCAAAACGGGAGAAAAACAATGACCAGCGGGCCTGTCTAGGATTCAGGCGTTTAGCAGACTCGAGATACATCAGATTTTTGTGATCAGTCAAGACCACCACACGATGCTTAGCACCCTCGAGCCAATGACGCCACTCCTCAAATGCCCATTTCATGGCCAACAACTCCCGATTGCCCACATCATAATTTCGCTCCGCAGGCGAAAACTTCCTAGAGAAAAAGGCGCAAGGTCTCATAACAGAGCAACCAGGGCCTCTCTGCGACAAAACGGCCCCTGCTCCAATCTCTGAAGCATCCACCTCAACTTGAAAGGGAAGCGAGACATCAGGCTGGCACAAAACAGGCGCCGAAGTAAACCGACGTTTCAACTCCTGGAAAGCCTCCACGGCAGCAGGAGCCCAATTAACCACATCGGAGCCCTTCTTGGTCATATCCGTCAAAGGTTTCACAATGCTAGAAAAGTTAGCGATAAAACGACGGTAGAAGTTAGCGAAACCCAAGAACTTCTGAAGACTCTTAACTGACGAGGGCTGAGTCCAATCAAGAATAGCTCGGACCTTGACTGGGTCCATCTCCACAGCAGAAGGGGAAAAAATGAACCCCAAAAAGGGAACCTTCTGTACACCAAAAAGACACTTTGAGCCCTTGACAAACAAAGAATTTTCACGCAAAATTTTAAAGACCATCCTGACCTGCTCCACATGCGAGTCCCAATTATCAGAAAAAACCAGAATATCATCCAGATAAACGATCAGAAATTTATCCAGATAGTTCCGGAAAATGTCATGCATAAAGGACTGAAAAACTGAAGGGGCATTAGAGAGCCCAAAAGGCATCACCAGGTACTCAAAATGACCTTCGGGCGTATTGAATGCGGTTTTCCATTCATCCCCTTGCTTAATGCGCACAAGGTTGTACGCACCACGAAGGTCTATCTTGGTAAACCACTTGGCACCTTTAATCCGGGCAAACAAGTCAGACAACAGCGGCAAAGGATACTGAAATTTGACAGTGATCTTATTTAAAAGCCGATAGTCAATACAAGGCCTCAAAGATCCGTCCTTTTTAGCCACAAAAAAGAATCCCGCACCAAGAGGGGAAGAAGACGGACGGATGTGTCCTTTCTCCAGAGACTCCTTGATATATGAACGCATAGCGGTATGTTCAGGTATCGACAGATTAAACAGTCTTCCCTTAGGAAATTTACTGCCTGGAATCAAATCTATTGCACAGTCACATTCCCTATGAGGAGGCAATGCACTGGACCTGGACTCGCTAAAGACATCCTGATAATCAGACAAGTACTCCGGAACTTCCGAAGGCGTAGAAGAAGCAATAGACACAGGCAGGGAATCCTCATGAATACCACGACAGCCCCAACTAGACACTGACATAGCCTTCCAGTCAAGGACTGGATTATGGGTCTGTAACCATGGCAGCCCCAAAACAACCAAATCATGCATTTTATGTAGAACGAGAAAACGTATCACCTCGCGGTGTTCAGGAGTCATGCACATGGTAACCTGTGTCCAATACTGCGGCTTATTTTCTGCCAATGGCGTAGCATCAATACCCCTAAGAGGGATAGGATTTTCTAATGGTTCAAGAATAAAACCACAGCGCTTAGCAAATGAGAGATCCATAAGACTCAGGGCAGCACCTGAATCTACAAACGCCATGACAGGATAAGATGACAGTGAGCAAATCAAAGTTACAGACAGAATAAACTTAGGATGCAAATTACCAACGGTGACAGGACTAACAACCTTAGATATACGTTTAGAGCATGCTGAGATAACATGTGTAGAATCACCACAGTAGTAGCACAAGCCATTCCGGCGTCTATGAATTTTCCTCTCATTTCTAGTCAGGATTCTATCACATTGCATCAAATCAGGTGTCCGTTCAGACAACACCATGAGGGAATTTGCGGTTTTTCTATCACATTGCATCACATCAGGTGTCTGTTCAGACAACAACATGAGGGAATTTGCGGTTTTGCGCTCCCGCAACCGCCGGTCAATTTGAATAGCCAGGGACATGGTATCATTCAGACCTGTGGGAATGGGAAAACCCACCATAACATTCTTAATGGCCTCAGAAAGGCCATTTCTAAAATTAGCGGCCAGTGCACACTCGTTCCAATGTGTCAGCACGGACCATTTCCGAAATTTTTGGCAATACACCTCAGCCTCGTCCTGGCCCTGAGACATAGCCAGCAAGGCTTTCTCTGCCTGAATCTCAAGATTGGGTTCCTCATAAAGTAAACCGAGCGCCAGAAAAAACGCATCAATATCAGCCAATGCCGGATCTCCTGGCGCCAACGAAAAAGCCCAATCCTGAGGGTCACCCCGTAAGAATGAAATAACAATTTTTACTTGTTGAGCAGAGTCTCCAGACGAACAAGGTTTCAGGGACAAAAATAATTTACAATTATTCCTGAAATTCCTAAACTTAAATCGGTCTCCTGAAAACAGTTCAGGAATCGGAATCTTGGGTTCAGACCTAGGATTTCTGGTAACATAATCTTGTATACCCTGCACACGAGCGGCAAGCTGGTCCACACTTGTAATCAAGGTCTGGACATTCATGTCTGCAGCAAGCTTAAGCCACTCTGAGGTAAAGGGGAAAAGAAAAAAAAAAAAAATGAGAGAGGGAAAAAAAAAACTCAAAATTTTCTTTCTTATAATCCCACTTCTGCAATGCATTAAACATTTAATACTGGCCTGGCATACTGTTATGACCCCAGTGGACAGGGTCTCGGAGGAACGTGTAAGTCTGCAAGATACAAAAATCCAGCTCATAGGGCTGTGGTAACTGGGTTGACCAAATAGCTACTCCTAACGCCAACACTAGAAGTAGCCGGGGATCATGCCTACGGTGATCGCTAGATGACTCGCGCCAGCCGGAGAATCTAACTACCCCTAGGAGAAGAAAACAAAGACCTCTCTTGCCTCCAGAGAAAGGGACCCCAAAGCAAGATACAAGCCCCCCACAAATAATAACGGTGAGGTAAGAGGAAATGACAAACACAGAAATGAACCAGGTTCAGCAAAGAGAGGCCAGCTTACTAATAGCAGAATATAGCAAGATAACTTATCTGGTCAACAAAAACCCTATAAAAATCCATGCTGGAGATTCAAGAACCCCCGAACCGTCT
Organism: Ranitomeya variabilis; assembly: GCF_051348905.1. Classification (NCBI taxonomy): domain Eukaryota; kingdom Metazoa; phylum Chordata; class Amphibia; order Anura; family Dendrobatidae; genus Ranitomeya; species Ranitomeya variabilis. The sequence continues at coordinate 477,800,840 of NC_135233.1, forward strand.
AACGGTCCGGGGGGAGAACACCAGCCCCCTAGAGCTTCCAGCAAAGGTCAGGATACAGATAGGAACAAGCTGGACAAAAATACCAAACAAAACAAAAGCAAAAAGCAAAGAAGCAGACTTAGCTTGAAAAACAGGAACCAGGATCAGAGGACAAGAGCACAGGAGATTAGCTCTGATTTCAACGATGCCAGGCATTGAACTGAAGGTCCAGGGAGCTTATATAGCAACGCCCCTGAACTAACGGCCCAGGTGAGGATATAGGAAAAGACAGACGCTCCAGAGTCAAATCACTAATGACCACTAGAGGGAGCAAAAAGCAAAATCACAACAGGTCATGTTGAGTCTTCTGACTGCCCTGGGGTGGATTCCGTGGTGGATAGGTTGCAGCGGATTTGGAATCATGTGGTGGACAACTTGAAGTTGTCACAGGAGAAGGCTCAGCGTTTTGCCAACCGCCGCCGCGGTGTGGGTCCCCGACTTCGTGTTGGGGAATTGGTTTGGTTGTCTTCTCGGTATGTCCCTCTGAAGGTCTCCTCTCCTAAGTTTAAGCCTCACTTTATTGGTCCTTATAAAATTTTGGAAGTTCTTAACCCGGTTTCTTTTCGTTTGGATCTTCCTGTGTCGTTTGCCATTCACAACGTGTTCCATAGGTCTTTGTTGCGGCGGTACGTTGTGCCTGTGGTTCCTGCTGTTGAGCCTCCTGCTCCGGTGTTGGTTGAGGGCGAGTTGGAGTACGTGGTGGAAAAGATCTTGGATTCTCGTCTCTCTAGACGGAGGCTTCAGTATTTGGTCAAATGGAAGGGCTATGGTCAGGAGGATAATTCCTGGGTGGTCGCCTCGGATGTTCATGCGGCCGATTTGGTTCGTGCCTTCCACGCTGCTCATCCTGATCGCCCTGGTGGTCTTGGTGAGGGTTCGGTGACCCCTCCTTAAAGGGGGGGTACTGTTGTGAACTATACTTTTTGGCTCCCTCTTGTGGTCTCTTGTGGTTTGGCACTTGGATTGTCTTTTCCCAGGTTGGTACTCACCTGCTTCGTTAGGCCTGGGGTGTTGCTATTTAAACTTCCTGGATTCTCAGTCCAGTGCCTGGCATCGTTGTAATCAGTTCATTTCTGTTTGCTCCTGTCTTCAGGTCCTGGTTCTTTGCAAGATAAGCTAAGTCCTGCTTTCTTACTTTTGTTTATTTGCATTGTTCTTATTTTTGTCCAGCTTGTACAAAATGTGATTCCTGATATCGCTGGATGCTCTAGGGGGCTGATATTCTCCCCACTCACCGTTAGTTGGTTTGGGGGTTCTTGGATATTCAGCGTGGATATTTTGCAGGGTTTTTTTGCTGACCATATAAGTCATCTTACTATCTTCTGCTATTTAGTCAGTGGGCCTCGCTTTGCTAAAATCTAGTTCATTCTTATGTTTGTCTTTTCTTCTTGCCTCACCGTTATTATTTGTTGGGGGCTTGTATTTCTTTGGGGTCTTTTCTCTGGAGGCAAGAGAGGTCTTATTTTCCCTGATAGGGTTAGTTAGTTCTCCGGCTGGCGCGAGACGTCTAGGATCAACGTAGGCACGTTCCCCGGCTACTGTTAGTGTTTGTGCTAGGATCAGCTATATGGTCAGCCTAGTTACCACTTCCCTATGAGCTGGTATTTATGTTTGCAGACTTTGCTTTAATCTCTGAGATCCCTTGCCATTGGGATCATAACAGCAACCTTTATCCTAACCCTAGCCCACTTCTGACACACTTCAGCCACATGAGGCCTGGCATTGTCATGCATCAGGAGGCATCCAGGGCCCACTGCACCCTAGTATGGTCTCACAATGAATCTAAGGATCTCATCCCTTTACCAAATGACAGTCAGGGTACCTCTGGCTAGAACATGGAGGGCTGTGCGGCCCTCCAAAGAAATGCCTTCCCACACCATTACTGACCCACTGCCAAACCGCTCATGCTGTAGGATGTTGCAGGCAACAGAAGATTCTCCACGATGTCTCCAGACTCTGTTACGTTTGTCACATGTTCTCAGTGACAGCCCCAACCCTAACTGCAAAGTAATGGGAAAAAATACATTATTTTTTTATTTTATTATTTTTACCTACCTAAGGGGGTGACAAAGAGGGGTTTCATTTACAATTTTTTTTATTTTGATCACTGTGATAGGGTCTATCACAGTGATGAAGATGAACCAATAGGAAAAATCTCCTATTGTTGCCGAGTGTCTTCCAGCAGATTTCGGCGGGCGCAGTACGCATGCGCCGCCCGCCATTTTTTACCAGTAAGATGGCGCAGAGGGCCGGAAACGAAGCAGGAGGGGTACGGTGATGGCGGATGTACCGGGGAGGCTTGAAGGACCCCATTTCTCTCTCCTCTGGTATGGTAAATCATATCAGAGGAGAGAGAAATTAATTGAAAATCTGACTTTTTTTTTGGGGGGGGGGGGGTTCACCGTTATTTGGTGAATAACAGCGATCACAAGACTGGAGACAGTAAACTAAAAAAATGACCCGAATCATGTTCTCCTGGGTCTCAGCTACCCCCTGTAGCATATGGCACGCATGGGTGATTAATATTGACATTCACCATTTTAGTGTTGTTTTTTTGTTTCTTTTTTTTAGACAAAACTACAAAATTACAACTTGCATCTCACTTCTTCTGTTTGCTTTTTTTTTGATTGGGGAGTTGGAGAACAGGAAGGGGTGACATGTAGTACTAGTTTGGGTTAAAAAAAAAGACTTGGAAAGTATATGTAGTGTTCTTATTCAACTTTATCTCAACTTAGCTGTATCAATAATAGTTATGAGGACACTCATAAAAGAAAATTCCCCTGTATGAGAAGCTTAAGGGGTTGTTCAGAACTAAAATTTTGAAAACTCATTCTTCGAATACTGCATCAGTATCAGATCAGTAGTGGTCAGACACCCCGCACCCCCACCCCCACCTTATAATTTTCTTTTCCTTAACTTCCATCAGTAAGCAGCTATGTTATCACTTTCTTTTTCTTCTTATATACAGTCTATATACTTGAAGACACAAAAGAGCATAGTAAAAGCAAAAACACTCAGTTTAAAAAAATCACAGTAATCCGCAAGTGCTAGTAAAAAGATGTAAAGAACAGGGTATTTGGTTGATACGTTTTTTGCAAAAAATGTATACTAAGCTGCTCCACCATACCTCAAGGTATACCCATATCAGAGCAGTCCTAACTGATGTATGCAATCCCTATCTGATGTACCGTATTTTTCGGACTATAAGACGCACCGGACGATAAGACGCACCCCAAATTTTCAGAATAAAAATAAGGAAAAAAAAAAAATGTTTCAAATGGGGGTACGTCTTACAGTCCGAATTCAGCTTACCAGTGAAGGGATCGCCACATGTGGAGAAGTGGTCACAGGGGCCTTTCGGTGGTCCAGGCTGGTGCGTTGGCCTTCAGGAAATCCCATCCCAGGCTGGTGCTCTGTGCTTGGTCAGGGGTGGAGGCTCTGTGTCCGGGGCAGGGGCTGTGCTCCGCTCCAGAACAGTGGCTGGGCTCCGGGGCACAGGCTGGGCTCTGGGGCACAAGCTGTGCTGCGGGCAGTGGCTGGGCTCTGGGGCACAAGCTGTGCTGCGGGCAGTGGCTGGGCTCTGGGGCACAGGCTGGGCTCTGGGGCACAAGCTGTGCTGCGGGCAGTGGCTGGGCTCCGGGACACAGGCTGGGCTCTGGGGCACAAGCTGCCACAGCCCCGCAGCACAGCCCCTGCCTGCAGCACAGCCCCTGCCCGCAGCACAGCCACAGCTGCACCAGCATGGGAAGGGAGGCTGCATCGGGACCGCTGCCGCATAATTTGTAAGTATATTCCGACTACAAGACGCACCCCCATTTTCCCCTTACATTTTTGGGGAAAAAAGTGCGTCTTGTAGTCCGAAAAATACGGTATTTAAAACCTGATCATCTGTATATTACCTGTGTGAACAGGGTTCAGAGAGGAAAAGTCCATGTGGACATGCTGAGTGGAACAGCTTTTGTGCAGATAGCCCAAGAGGAGTGGTGGGTAACTCCCCAGTCTTGTAGACACAAGAGAACAATTATGGAAACAGGAACACATGGGCTACTTGCACAGTGTCTAGTCTATATACTTTATATTTTATTTTTGGAGCTAATTAGTAATTAACATTCTACATAATATATTTATTTTACTCCTATAGCGCCATCATATTCTGCTGCACTTTGCATACATCATCATCACTGTCCCCATTGGGGCTCATAATCTAGACTTCCTATCAGTATATCTTTGGAGAGTGGGAGGAAACCTGGAAGAAACCCACTCAAACACTGAGAGAACATACAACGTCTGTGCAGGTGTCCTTGGTGGGATCTAGATAATATTGCCCTGATAGTGATGTGCCAGTGGGGACGTGGCATTTTCCTTTTGTAGTGGCTTAGTTGTTGGTTTTCTGACCGCGAAATAGTAGCCTTTACTGTTTGTGGATAAGAAGCGCTCTAATTATCTCTGTGGCAGGGACTGTCCCATGCACCATGATAATAGGCTTTTTATGATTGCTATAAGATTAGTGTTGCTGTGAGGTGCGGGGAATCATAAGAGCATGGACAGTATGCAGGGATGTAAATTGTTCCATGAGATTTATGCTGTATGTGAAGAAGCGTATTGGGTTTTGTACATGAGGCTATTTTAAAGTTTATTAGTCAATTACTATTAAAAAACATTTCCTTGCATCACAGGACTAGATATATATGCCTGTACATAAAGAGCTTTGGTATAATTGAATATTAAAATTCTTAGTCAGGATGTGACCTAAAGAACATATTGAAAGTTCCTGGAAAACCAAACAGAATTACCCCCATACACCTTAGATGGTGGTCAGCTGAACGATGATAATTTGTCCTGCAGCTATTTGGCCATCTCTCCCACGCTTGGTCGGCCACTCCTGTGTTCTCTGAGAGAGCCACTGGCAGACTTTTAGCTTCGTTTTTTTCTCAGGGAGGACAAAGGGATCACCAGTCTGAAATCGCTGGATTCTTAACTCCATACACATTAGTCTGTCATACAAATCTGTCGATATCTGGGGATTCAGCCAACTTCAGTCTATGGTGTATGGGGGACTTAATTCTGACGTTTTGGCCACTGTCAGTTGCATATGCCCAGGAGGGGTACGTGGGGCCGCGACAAAGTATTTTGGTTCCCTAGGCAGATGAAGCCACTGGCGCTCCTACCCCAAAGAAAAGGAATGGCTCAGAGATTAAGGTAACAAAAATAAAGAAAAGAGATGTTCTTTAGGAATGTGACTTAACAGGGAACAAAATTGAAAGTTAGATACCGAATCAAACATTTTTTGCTGACCATTTACACAATACAGGGGTAAAATAGCTATATTTATTTAAACTAATAAAGCGTTACTATAATCAGGGCCATTTGGTTTCAATTAAGGTATCCAGCATTTGGCAAATACCCTAATGGAAACAGACCCCTATTATCAATAAAGGGATGTTTTTTTTTGTTCTGATGATGTATTCTGATTTGGTAATATATTCATGTAGTGATGGTTCTTTATAGATTACATCTTACAGCCGTCTCTTTCTTTTCATCTCCATCTTGTTTACATGTCATGATGACTTTTCACATCCTTAACCTTTAATATGCATACCTAAAAGGACTTATTTGTTTTAAAATCAATCAATCAATCGAGAACGATGCTCATGATTAACAGTGCATTTGAAAAAAATGGCACAATCTCACCCATTTGTCGCCTCTCGATTTTCTGAAGGTTCCTGTGGCCTCAGGATCCGTGAGACTTTTAGTCATGGGGAGAAAAAAATACAATAGAGGGGGGAGAGGGGACAGGGCCTACTTTCCCTGTCGTGCCCTGTGTAGAAAGCTCCCGCCCTCACAAGGGCAGTACCCAAGTATGAGCCTGTTGAAGTGATACCCTTGGCAAATGTAGCCACCCTGGAAATGTGTTTCCCTAACTCTTCCCAACGCGTTTCCTCCCCTGTTCAGGGGGTTCATCAGGGGAAGTTGTCCAGGTTAAAGGGGGTATTCTGCAGTGGCAGACATAACCTCCAGTAGTAACAAATTCCTCAGTGTGAGGAGCAAAATGGTCTCAATTGATTGATTTTAAATCAAATTTATTCCTTTTAGGTATGCATATTAAAGGTTAAGTTTTAAGAAGAATTTTCTGCCTATGCTGAAGTATACGTATTTTTGATAGTCAGTTTATTTAGAGCAGTACGCTATAGTTTCGATTTGCTGTTTATTTGACTTTTCACATCCACAGCTGGTCTCTGCAGACCTCCATCTTCTCTGGTCTTTTGCAGCACATCCCAATACACAGCCCCTCACCACATTTTATTCCCCCTCATCAGCACAGCCCCTCCACTCATTTTATTGCCCTCTGCACAGTAAGATAAGAATTTTTTTCTAAAAAGCACATACATAAATTCAGCTCTCGTCCACCGTCTCCACTTCTGTGAAGTGCAGCAATGGACGGTGGATGGCTCGATGATGTCACTCCATCGTGCCGCTCCATGTCCCCTGTATTCGCCTTCTCCAACAAGCGGAGCAGGGGAGATGACCACTCTTTGTCTTCTGTCCCAGTCAGCCAACACACCAATTGACAGATGCGAATACAACTGAATGCAGGCAGGGAGCGATGACCGGGGCGCAGGCAGAGAAAGGGGTGAATGGAGTCTGTGACTGACACTGCTCTCCTCTGTCACTGTGCTGAATGTCTGCGACCGCAGAAAGATGTCTGCCGACCTTAGACATTCAGCAGTCTTTTTTTTAAAGTGCGCCCCCTCTGTCAGGCAGGAGATAGCGCTTTAGGCAGGTGCCTGCCCCTCATCCTGGCCAGACAGTGTCTGGATATAATACTTTGCCCTCTTTCCACTATAATTCTGGCTCCATGCTTTGTTTACATTCAGCCACCGCCAGAGCAGAAAACAGCTAATCAGTGGGGGTGCTGGGTGTCAGACCCCCACCAATCTGATATTTATCGATAAGTCATCAATATGTTATTCTTAAACAACTTTTGACATTTTACTTAAATTCAGCTTCTGACTCCAACATATCTGAAGAGAACGATGTGAAAATTCATCAGCATGAACTTCTCATTAGTTTGCAAAACCATACGCATCATGGGCCCCCTATTGATCAAAGCATTTATGCCAGAAAAGTCACAAAATATTGAGGCTGCACTAAAATTTTGCAACTTTTGGCATTTTCATGCCCTTTTCAAAGTGGGTGAAGCTGAACCGGAGATGGGTTGACTGTTGCTCGTTAAATTAATTACGAACGACCGTGTTACCTATGCCACAAATTTTATTCCAGAAAGGACTGGAGTAGGATTTGTTGTGAGGCGCACAGAGGTGTATGCCAGTCGTCCGCTGCTTCGGACTCATGAAGAGGTGAGGGCCTCTTCATGAATCAGGATCGTCTGACTTCAGTCCATCTCCTCTTCAAGATCTGCATGAACAATGCCGGTATTGATGAATCGGGCCCTATGAAGCTCTGTGGCTAAACCCCATTAGTGCTCTTTGGAGATTGGCATGATTAGAAATCTCTTCTACACCAAGAGCCATACAGAACCACTGCACCACAATGATTTCTCTACACCTCTAAAGAGGTGCCAGGGCTTAAAGTAAGGCATGGTGCTCTCACATACAATCCACAGGCACCCAGCAAGTCGAGGACTGGGGATCTGCTTTATGTAGCACCCATCAACAGAGATCAGGCGGTGGCCATACAACTTCATCATGTAGAAGACGGAGACTTTATCTCTGACCATCAGACAACTGTAAATATGAAGCTATGAGATGAGTCCTATAAAGTTATATCCATTAGACAGGACTACAGATTCAGGGAGTTACTAGTTCCATATGCTGAATGTCCCCTGCATGTAACAGATGTGCCTATGAAAAGCAACCTACAGCTTATGAAGTCATTTTTATACTGTTCTACTAAGATTCCCGTCTTTTATTTTTTCGTTCTTTGTGCAGAGAGATTTCTGCAGTGCATAAAACAGCCATAAACTAGTTAACATATCATCTTCCCCAGCATCTTAATAGCCGAGGCTTGGAGCCAAACAAACCACACTGAACGCCTGTAACGGAGCCAAACACAATCCTAATCATAGGCTGTTACTGTTAGTTATTCTGTGAGCCGAGCTCCACACTACAACATTGTGCGTGCAACGCCGCCCGAAGATTCGCTGGACTTGTTTACTGTCCCCTGGAGATCCTCCGGGAACACAAAATTAAACATGCAGCAGAGCTGATCCATAATGGGCAATCATTTAGATTTGCCCCACGGAAATTTCGGAAATTAAATCAGCATACATTGGAGAGAAGTATGAATTATAATAATGTTTCTTTAGACGAGTGTGTGATTCATTAGATGTCATACCATAGGACTACAGTGCTGCAAAGTAACATATTACATACGCTCATCAAGATTGAAATTACAACACCAGGAAGGAAAAGTCGTGGAATTATGGAAATCACAGGATGGATAGACTTGTTACTGATGAGAAAATGATGAAAAAATGGAAAAAAAAAAATTGAAAACATCTCAATTTATTTAGTAAGGAGTATGAGCACCATGCACAGAAATTCCCCCGCACAGAAGCCTTGGCTGCTATCAATGAGGTTATTAATGGTCGCCTTACAAATATTCTGTCTCACTAAATGCACTTGGGAAAATCCTAACAATTGGCTTCTGGTAGCTTCCTATGCAATTGCCAACCAATTATGGTGCCGATGTGCTCAATGGGAGACAAGTCTGAAGCGCTGTGGGCCATAGTAGCACGTTTAGACAATGCTGGTTGCTCACAGTCGCACGTGCCTGGCATTTTTGTGTTGAAAAATGGCTTTTGGGACACTTTGGAATAATGGCCATACCTTCTGATTCCACAAGCAATTCATTGTAACATTGAGCTGTTAGCATACCTGGAATTAAGACTAAAGGTGTCATGTCGGACGCTGTTCAGACCAGGTCGTTCGATAGACAGCGGTAATTCCGCTTTTGTCCACTATGCGCTCATTGGCGTCGGCTAGATTTTATCTAGCTGGTCCGGGGTTAATTTACCTGATGCTCGGATTGGAAGCTGGGCCCATTGCCTTTACATAGTTCTCCTGAACATTGGGCGTCGCCGATTATAGCTTCTGTCTTGTGCGTTGTTATCTCGGTCTGGAGTGGTGAGCTAGTAGTTGGAGTATCGTTGCTGGTGGTGTATTTCCCTTTGTCTTATTTACTCCTTCCTATATTTGTATTTATTTTGCCCTGCGCATTTATAGTGTATTCCTGAGTGACTGCGGCGTGGTGTATATTTTCCGTTATCCTTGTCTGTGCTAACTGTGGGTATTGGTGTATGATCTTTTCACCGGGTGGTGCGCGGTGGTTTCAGCCTAGGGTTGAAACAGGAGACAGGGTGAGGGTCGAGGCCTAGACATGCACACCATCAGTGTAAACTCTAGGTAGAGGGTCAGTCAGGATTTCCCTAGTCTGAGGGAAATTGCAGGGGCCCGGGTTATTAGCTCTTGCCCACCTAGTCTCCCTGTGACATTATAATCGGCCTTAAAAACAAAAACAAAAAAAAGGGATTTCCTTTTTTTTTTGTGTTTTGTCATGGATCCCATGACTTCCATAACCCGCCAGTTGGAGGCGCTGTCCCTACAGGTCACTGAGTTAAGGGGGCAGTGCAGCAACGGGGACTAGCAGTATCTAATGTGCAAGCTGGAGCGACAGGTAGAGTTGCTGAGCCTAAGTTTCCTGTGCCTGAAAAATTTGCTGGGGAACGCAGTAAATTTGTTTCTTTTCGTGAAGCTTGCAAACTATATTTCCGTATGCGCCCGATCTCCTCGGGTAATGAGGCTCAGCGTGTGGGCCTGGTGTTGTCATTGTTAAGCGGGGATCCCCAAGCATGGGCGTTTTCTTTGACATCTGATTCTGCTGCATTTGACTGTGGAGAGTTTTTTTTCCTTTCTTGGAAACATTTACGATGAGCCTGTCAGAATGGCTGTAGCAGAATCTAAGATACGGACTATTCGCCAGGGGGAGCGAGTTGCAGAGGATTACTGTTCTGAATTTCGTCGCTGGGCGATCGATACACAGTGGAATGATCCAGCGCTGTGGAGTCAGTTTATTCATGGGATTTCTGGAAGGGTTAAAAAAGCCCTTCTGATGTACGAGACTCCTGCTTCTCTAGATTCCGCTATGAGTCTGGTTGTCCGCATTGATCGCCGTTTGCGTCAGGGGGAGCATGAGACACCGCCTATGGGAGAGGGTTTAGGTTCACGTGAGGTTGCTGCAGGTGAGCCCACGGAGCCTATGCAAATCGCAGGGGTGTCACATGTGAAGCGTCGAGCCCCTGAGCTCAGGAAGCAGGGAGCCTGTTTTTACTGCGGTAAAACTGGTCATTTTATTAATATCTGTCCTCTGCTGTCTAAGAAAAACGCAACGGCGGAAAACTTCTAAGCTCAGAGGGTGTGGAGGAGACCAATCTGAGCTTATGTATATCCTCCATGGTGGTTTCTCAATGCATGCTCCCTGCTAAGGTAATTATCGCTGGCAGTGAGCTGCCAATTACTGTGTTTGTGGATAGTGGTTCAGCCACAAATCTCATTGATGAGGAGTTTGCGCGCACAGCAGGTTTTAGGATTGAAAAACTGCCTCATCCTATCCGCGTGGTCACCATCAACGCTGCTCCTCTCTCACAGGGGGAGATTACTGAATTTGTGGCTGAGGTGAAACTCCACATTGGGGTTCTACATTCCGAGCAGGTTACATGTAAGTTGCTCAGGAATCTTCCTGCTCAGGTGGTTTTGGGTTTTCCATGGTTGTCTATGCACAACCCGGTAATTGACTGGAAAACTCAGGACATAATTCAGTGGAGCGAGTTCTGCCAGGAGAATTGCCTGGCCACATGTGTGTCTGCTGTGACTTCAAGCGTTCCGGAGTCACTTCTGGATTTTGTGGATGTGTTCTCTGAGAAGGGTTGTTCAGAGTTGCCACCACATCGTCCCTATGACTGTACTATCAGGTTTAAACCAGGGGCCAAATTGCCTAAAGCAAGGATGTTTAACATCTCCGGTCCGGAGAGACAAGCGTTAAAGGATTACATTGCTGAAAGTTTGAGCAAAGGGCACATCAGGCCTTCATCCTCGCCTGTGGCAGCAGGGTTCTTCTTCGTGAAGAAGAAAGATGGCGGATTACGCCCGTGTTTGGATTTCAGGGAGTTGAACCAGATTACGGTTCGTGATCCATACCCTATGCCACTGATACCAGATTTGTTCAACCAGGTGGCAGGTGCTAAGTGGTTTACCAAGCTTGACCTCAGGGGGGCGTACAACCTCATAAGAGTCCGTCAAGATGATGAGTGGAAGACGGCTTTTAATACCCCTGAGGGTCATTTTGAAAATTTGGTGATGCCATTTGGGTTGACAAACGCACCTGCAGTTTTCCAACATTTCATAAATGATGTGTTTTCGCATGTTTTGGGGAAATTCGTTATCGTGTACCTAGATGACATTCTCATATATTCTTGCGACCGTGATACTCATTTAGATCATGTCAGGCAGGTGTTACAGCTTCTCAGAGAGAATAAGCTGTATGCTAAACTTGAGAAATGTGTATTTTCTGTTCAAGAGTTGCCTTTCTTGGGTTATATTGTGTCTGCTTCTGGTTTTAAAATGGACGCCGCTAAGGTGCAAGCGGTGCTGCATTGGGAACGGCCTGATAACCTGAAAGCACTTCAGCGGTTCCTTGGGTTTTCTAACTACTATAGGAAATTTATCAAGGATTTTTCCATCATTGCTAAACCGCTAACTGACATGACTAAAAAGAGTACCAACTTCTCCGTTTGGCCTGAGGCTGCTGTGCGCGCATTCGAATTTCTTAAGAACAGTTTTGTTTCAGCCCCCATTCTTGTGCAGCCAGACGTATCAAAACCTTTTGTTGTGGAAGTCGATGCGTCTGAGGTTGGTGTGGGGGCGGTGCTATCACAAGGCTCATCTTTGAGTGATTTGCGTCCATGCGCCTATTTTTCCAAGAAACTGTCGTCCGCCGAACGTAACTATGATATCGGCAACAGGGAGTTGTTGGCAATCAAGTTGGCCTTTGAGGAATAGCGACACTTCTTGGAGGGGTCGGTTCATCAGGTTACTGTTATTACCGATCATAAGAATCTGCTGTATTTGGAGTCAGCCAAGCGTCTGTCCCCCAGGCAGGCTCGCTGGGCATTGTTTTTCACGCGGTTCAATTTTGTTGTCACTTACAGACCGGGGTCTAAAAACACTAAGGCGGATGCTCTCTCCAGATGTTTTCCGGGGGGAGAACCTCGGGAGGATCCAGTACCCATCCTCCAAAGGGGTGTTGTGGTTTCGGCTCTCACTACCGAGGTTGAGGCTGAGATTGCCGAGGCTCAGGAGGAGGTACCATCTGAGCTTCCCATCAACAAATCTTTTGTACCGCTTCATCTCCACTTAAAGGTTTTGGCGGAGCATCATGATGCTGTCCTGGCTGGCCACCCAGGGGTTAGAGGTACCTTAGATTTGGTGTCACGTCGGTTTTGGTGGCCCAAGATCCGACAGGACGTGGTCTCATACTTGTCAGCTTGTACCACGTGCGCTAGGGCTAAGACGCCCCGCTCCCGTCCTGTTGGCACACTACTTCCTCTTGAGGTACCTAGTAAGCCATGGACGGAAATCTCCATGGATTTCATCACTGATTTGCCCTCCTAAGCTGGGAACACTGTCATCTTGGTGATTGTCGATCGGTTTTCTAAAATGTCGCACTTTGTGTCTTTGCCTTCGTTGCCTAACGCTAAGACTCTGGCTCAGGTATTTGTGCAGGAGGTGGTCAGACTTCATGGGGTTCCATCTGACATCGTGTCTGATAGGGGTACTCAGTTTGTGGCAAAATTTTGGAAAGCATTTTGCTCATGGCTGGGGATCAAGTTGTCTCATTCTTCGGCGTTTCATCCTCAGTCAAATGGTCAGACTGAGCGTATGAACCAAAATTTGGAACAGTACTTACGCTGCTTTATCTCTGATAATCAGGAGGAGTGGTCTATGTTCCTTCCTTTGGCTGAGTTTGCCATCAATAATCACCGCCAGGAGTCGTCTGGGGAGTCTCCGTTTTTTTGTATTTACGGGCTACATCCTCAATTTTGTACTTTGAGTCAGAGGGGCTCTTCCGGCGTTCCGGAGGAAGACCAGTTAGGAGCACAATTGTCATCAGTCTGGAGGAGAGTTAAACAGCGCCTGTTGAGTGTGGGTGCTAGGTACAAACGTGTGGCTGTCAGTAGGCGTGTGCCAGGTCCGGACCTGAGTGTGGATGACTGGGTGTGGTTATCCCCAAAAAACATAAGACTCAAAATACCATCCCTTAAATTGGGTCGGTTTATTGGTCCATTTAGGGTCGCCGCTGTCATTAACCCAGTAGCGTACCGGTTGGAGCTTCCTACGGTGTATAAAATACACAACGTGTTCCACAGATCATTGTTAAAGAAGGTGGTGGGTCTTGTGGACGCAACACCAATGCCTTGTCCAGTCTTGGTGGATGGTAATTTGGAATTTGAAGTCTCCAAGGTGGTTGACTCTCGTGTAGTGCGCCGCACTTTACAGTACTTGGTACACTGGCGTGGTTATGGGCCTGAGGAGAGGTCCTGGGTACCAGCCTCGGACGTTCATGCGGATCGGCTGGTCAGGTTGTTTCACCGCCGCCATCCGGACAAGCCGGGTCCTATAAGCCGTGAGGGCCCTGGGGTCCCTCGTAGAAGGCGGGGTACTGTCATGTCGGACGCTGTTCAGACCAGGTCCTTCGACAGACAGCGGTAATTCCGCTTTTGTCCACTATGCGCTTATTGGCGTCGGCTAGATTTTATCTAGCTGGTCCGGGGTTAAATTACCTGGTGCTCGGATTGGTGCCCACTTTAAATAGTTCTCCTGAACATTGGGCTTCGCCGATTTATAGCGTCTGTCTTGTGCGTTATCTCGGTCTGGAGTGGTGAGCTAATAGTGGGAGTATCGCTGCTGGTGGTGTATTTCCCTTTGTCTTATTTGCTCCTTCCTATATTTGTATTTATTTTGCCCTGCGCATTTATGGTGTATTCCTGAGTGACTGCGGCGTGGTGTATATTTTCCGTTATCCTTGTCTGTGCTAACTGTGGGTATTGGTGTATGATCTTTTCACTGGGTGGTGGGCGGTGGTTTCAGCCTAGGGTTGAAACAGGAGACAGGGTGAGGGTCGAGGCCTAGACATGCACACCATCAGTGTAAACTCTAGGTAGAGCTTCAGTCAGGATTTCCCTAGTCTGAGGGAAATTGCAGGGGCCCGGGTTATTAGCTCTTGCCCACCTAGTCTCCCAGTGACAAAAGGGGTCTGTACATTTTGCCACCCGACAATCTCGGGAGTAGGAGTGGTGTGATTGCCCATGTGACCTCGTAAGATTCGAATGGTGCTTAGTGATTCATTCTTTACTGTAATTAGACATCACACACCAAGCCTAAGGCGTCAAATAGTTTCTACACAAATCATCAATAGGAATTTTCACAACATTGGGCTATGAGCTAGACATCCAGCTACAGGTAGGTTATTGACCTCACTCCGCCGCTCTCATATGCTAACATGGTGCAGAGCAAGACAACAATGGAAGCTGGAATGAAGGCCTATCAACTTCAGGGATAAGTCCCACTTTTGTGTTGGAAGCCATGATAGCAGGAGATTGGTCTGGAGTCCACATGAGCAATGCCATTAAAAGGCTTTCAGAAGGAAGCGTGAAAGTGTCCCAGGAGATGTTTTTCAACATGGCAGCTCCAGGCCACATTTTGCTCGTTCTACTGTGAGCAGCCTGCATGGCCTAAACGTGCTACCATGGCCTGGAGCGTTTCCAGACTTGACATCCTAGATGTGCCAGATGGGGGACATTGGTTGTCAATTGCAAATAGAGCTGTCAGCAGTGGATCTTGATGGTTTGCTTCCCCAAGTGCATTCAACGAGACAGAATATTCCTCTGACAACCATTAACAACCTCATTGGTTATTAATAGCAGCCAAGGCTATAAGTGCAGAGATTTCTGCAAGTGTTGCTCAAACTCGATACTGAATAAATTGCGATGGTTTGAAAATTGTATTTCTATTTTTTTTTCATCATTTGCATATCAGTAAAGTGTCTATTGATCAGGTAATTTCTATCATTCCACGACTTTTCCTTCTTGTTGCAATTTCAATATTGAGTAGTGTATTTACATGTAAGATAACGTAATATACACTGTGTTCCAAATTATTATGCAAATTGGATTTAAGTGTCATAAAGATTTAATTGATTTGTTTTTCAAATAAACTCGTGGATGGTATTGTATCTCAGGGCTCAATGGACCACTGAAATCAATCTTAAATACATGTGATAATTGGTTTTCCAGGTGATTCTAATTAAAGGAAAACTACTTAAAAATGATATTCCACATTATTAAGCAGGTCACAGTTTTCAAGTAACATGGGAAAGAAAAAGGATCTCTCTGCTGCTGACAAGCATCAAATACTGCAATGCCTTGGTGAAGGGATGAAAACATTAGAAATTTCCAGAAACTTAAGCATGATCATCGTACTGTTAAGAGATTTGTGGCTGTATCTGAGCACAGCTGTGTTTGTGCTGATAAAGGCATAATGAGGAAGATTTCGGCCAGGCAAGTTCATCGGATTAAGAGAGCAGCTGCTAAAAAGCCATTACAAAGCAGCAAACAGATATTTGAAGCTGCTGGTGCCCCTGGAGTCCCTCGAACCTCAAGGTGTAGGCTCCTTCAAAGGCTTGCTTGTGGTGCATAAACCTACTATTCGGCCACCCTTAAACAGTGTTCACAAGCAGAAATGGTTGCATTGGGCCCACACATACATGAAGACTAATTTCCAAACAGTCTTGTTTACTGATAAGTGTTGAGCAACCCTGGATGGTCCAAATGGATGGAGTAGTGGATGGTTGGTGGATGGCCACCATGTCCCAACAAGGCTGCAACGTCAGCAAGGAGGTGGAGGAGTCATGTTTTGGGCTGGAATCATGGAGAAACAGCTGGTAGGGCCCTTTAAGGTTCCTGAAGGTGTGAAAATGACCTCTGCAAAGTATATAGAGTTTCTGACTGACAACTTTCCTCCATGGTATAAAAAGCAGAAATGTGCCTTCAGGAGCAAAATCATCTTCATGCATGACAATGCACCATCTCGTGCTGCAAAGAATAACTCTGAGTCATTGGCTGCTATGGGCATAAAAGGAGATAAACTCATGCTGTGACCACCATCTTACCTTGACCTCAACCTTCTAAAGAACCTTTAGAGTATCATCAAGCAAAAGATCTATGAGGGTGGGAGGCAGTTCACATCAAAACAGCAGCTCTGGGAGACTATTCTGTCTTCATGCAAAGAAATACAAGCAGAAACTCTTCAAAAACTTACAAGTTGAATGGATGCAAGAATTGTGAAGGTGATATCAAAGAAGGGTTCCTATGTTAACATGTAACTTGACCTGTTAGGATGTTTTGGAGTTAAATAGCTTTTGTGTTCAGTGAGTGTGACCTCCTAATGCTGCAAATTCAACAAATGAGCATTTTCAGTTCTTTAAAACATATCAAATGTTTAGAAATTCTACTGTACCTAATAATTTGGAACAGTGCATTTTAAGTTATTATTCATTATGGAGATTATACTGTTATCAATGGGAGGTTTATTCAATAAAATTCGATGTATTGTATACTCTAATGCAGAGGTCCCCAACGTTTCTGACCTTGAGAGCCACATTCAGCTCTAAGAGAGGGTCGGGAGCCACATCCAGCCTTGAGAGAGGGTCGCGAGCCACATTCAGTTCCCGCCCCCTTCACAATAGTGGCAACCAAAGCCCCCATTACAGGCATAATGGTTAACCAAAGCTATTCCACAAAAATCACGCCAAAGCAGTATACTAAGATCCAGGGGTTCCCACAATACCCCCATTCAGTATTCTCCTATAAAGCACTCCCAAGACACTGTCACATCCAGCTTCAAACATCTCCTCTGACAGGTGCTGTCATCTTGTCTCCAGCGTACCATACTTAAATCATCTCAAACCCCTAAGACTAGTATATGTGCATCCAGGTCTGCTCTTCTGTGCAGGGCTGCTCACAAAATTCACCATTTTCAGATGTGCTCTTCATACCTGTTTGCTAGAACTGGAGCTAGTGCACCAAGCTAGCAGACAGCCGCGAACCACAATTCATGGGACCGCGAGCCACATGTGGCTCCCGAGCTACAGGTTGGGGACCCCTGCTCTAACGGGTGATAACTTTTATTAGACTGACTGTCATTTGCACCAACCATTTAGGAAAATCCGATAAAAATGTCATTTGCATAATAATTTGGAACATAGTGTAAATTGTAGACTACTATAGCACTATCATACATGCATTATTTCAGTGGCTTGTGAAAGTATTCACCCTCTCCCTTGGCATTTTTTGTTTTGCTACCTCACAACCTGGAATTTCACTGTTTTTTGAGGGATTGCATCAGTACATGTAAAGAACATGCCTACAGCTGTGGACATTTGGTTTTCTTTTTATTATGAAGCAAACAACAAATAGGACAACATAAATGAGTACTTCAATGTGCATAACTAGTCACCCCCCGTAAAAGTAGTACTTTTGTGGAGCCTTCTTTTGTGGCAATTGCAGCGCGAAGTCGCTTTGGATGTCTCTGAGCTTTCCACATCATGTCACTGGGATTTTTGCCTATTCCTCAAGGCAAAACTGCTCCAACTCCTTCATGTTAGATGGTTGCTTCTGGTGAACATTAATCTTCAAGTCTGACCACAGATTCTCAATTGGATTAACCCCTTCCCGACATGTGACGGAATAGTACGTCACATGTCGGGACCCCCGCTTTGATGTGCGCTCCGGCGGTGAGCGCACATCAAAGTCGCGACATGTCAGCTGTTTTTTACAGCTGACATGTGCGCGCAATAGCGGCGGGTGAAATCGCGATCACCCGCCGCTATTAACTAGTTAAATGCCGCTGTCAAACTCAGACAGCGGCATTTAACTACCGCATCCGGCCGTGCGGCCGGATATGAGCGCATCGCCGACCCCCGTCACATGATCGGAGGTCGGCGATGCTTGTACATTGTAACCATAGAGGTCCTGGAGACCTCTATGGTTACTGATCGCCGGTGGCTGTGAGCGCCCCCCTGTGGTCGGCGCTCACAGCACACCTGCATTTTAGCTACATAACAGCGATCTGATGATCGCTGTTATGTAGCAGAGCCGATCGGGCTGTGCCTGCTTCTAGCCTCCCATGGAGGCTATAGAAGCATGGTAAAAGTTAAAAAAAAAAGTAAAAAAAAATGTGAAAAAAATAAAAAATATATAAAAGTTTAAATCACCCCCCTTTCGCCCCAATCAAAATAAATCAATAAAAAAAAAACCCAACCTACACATATTTGGTATCGCCGCGTTCAGAATCGCCCGATCTATCAATAAAAAAAAGCATTAACCTGATCGCTAAACGGCGTAATGAAAAAAAAATCGAAACGCCAGATTTACGTTTTTTTGGTCGCCACGACATTGCATTAAAATGCAATAACGGGCGATCAAAATAACGTATCTGCACCAAAATGCTATCATTAAAAATGCCAGCTCGGCACGCAAAAAATAAGCCCTCACCCGACCACAGATCACGAAAAATGGAGACGCTACGGGTATCGGAAAATGGCGCAATTTTATTTATTTATTTTTTTGCAAAGTTTGGAATTTTTTTTCACCACTTAGGTAAAAAAGAACCTAGTCATGTTAGGTGTCTATGAACTCGTACTGACCTGGAGAATCATAATGGCAGGTCAGTTTTAGCATTTAGTGAACCTAGCAAAATAGGCAAGCAAAAAACAAGTGTGGGATTGCACTTTTTTTGCAATTTCACTGCACTTGGAATTTTTTTCCCATTTTCTAGTACACGACATGGTAAAACCAATGATGTCGTTCAAAAGTACAACTCGTCCCGCAAAAAATAAGCCCTCACATGGCCAAATTGACAGAAAAATAAAAAAGTTATGGCTCTGGGAAGGAGGGGAGCGAAAAACGAAAACGGAAAAAGCTCCGGGGGTGAAGGGGTTAAGGTCAGGGCTTTAACGAGACCACTCCAAAACAGTTATACATTTCCCCTTAAACCACTTGAGTGTTGCTTTAGCAGTATGCTTTAGGTCATTATCTTGTTGGAAGGTGAACCTCCATCCCAGTCTCAAATCACTGACAGACTGAAACAGGTTTTTGTCAAGAATATCCCTGTATTTCGCATCCATCTTCCCCTCGAATTGGACCATTTTACCTGTCTCTGCTGCCAAAATGCTGGCTCCATCATGTTTCACTGTGGGGTTGTTCTTGGGGTGAAAAAATGTATTGGTTTGGGGCCAGAAACTTAAAATCTGGTCTCCTCTGACCACAGCACCTTCCACCATACATATGGGACGTGTCACTAGTGTCTTTTGGCAAACTCAAATAGACCTTACAATTTTTGTGTGTTAGTAAAAGCTTTTTTTTCTAGCCACTCTTCCATAAAGACTGACTCTAGAGTGTGCCGCTTATTGTGTTCGTATGGGCAGATACTCCAGTCTCTGCTTGGGAACTCTGTAGCTTCTTCAGGGTTACCTTTACGTGTCTGTGCTGCCTCTCTGATTAATGTATAGATATGCAGCGGGATGTAATCCAAAAAAAAAATTAAATGTATTGAGCAATTGGACTAAAACTTAACTTTTAATAAATAATCCTAAAAAAGACAAACTATCGTGATGCCTTCACCAAGTGATATACAGACAAGGGGAAAATAAAAACAAAGAGGAGCTTGCGCCCACTCTTGTGGACACAAAAGGGTACATAGGGAATAACTAATACGCCTGTGTTGGTCTGTTATCTCAAAACAGACCCATCGCGTATAATAGTTCTTGCTTCAAGGATGGTACATCAGTGTTCAAAAGAAATAGCAGAAAAAAGAGGGTATCTATACTGTATTAGCTAGAGGATGCATTTAGGTTATCTATGCCAAATTAACCTTAGTTGCATAAATAAATATCAAGATACCACATACAAAATGCGTAATGTCACCTTCCACTATTCAAACTGGATACATATCGAAACCAAATTGAATCAGCCATGACGTCGATGTCATGACGAAACCCATACAATCATACACACATCTTCTGGGATATTCAAATGCCCCTCCCATATGTAGGGGCTCCCACATGTATTTCAATAATATTCTGCTTCAGTCATTTAGGAAATATGTAATCTATCATAATTGTTCAAGCTCCAGAACGCCTGATATCGCAATAACATGGTATGATCTCACCCATTTGCCTTTATGTGAGAGGAATTTCCGGCCTCATTAGTGTCAGATAGCGTCTCCTGATGCGTTTCGTCCTATCAAGGACTCATCAGGGGAGTGACAAGGGTACCTGCGAGGCTGTGTTACCTGACGCCCGCTTGTGTCTCCTTTATATATAGAAAAGCCGGATCGCGATGTATCGTTCACCATTCTCGGCGTGCGCCACACTTCCGGTCCTTGTGACCTCAGTTCCGGTCTGCCCGATGGTAAAATTGCGCATGTGCAAGGCATGGACCGCATGAAGACCGTGCGATGGAACGCAATATTTTATATAGGCATTGTCATTACAGGCCCTTCGGAACAACGCAATAATGTGAGGACATAACTAATATAGGCGCACCTCTCCAGAAATGTGATCTGGGGGGGATATTGCCTAAGAGGCTGCTTAAAAAGTGCAACGTTGCACATATAAGAGCTTCAAGCAACCATACTAAAATGGAGGCAACCTAAATTGTAACTGCACTGTATTGCTCCGTTTATCCCTAAGTTATGGTCCGGATTTACTCCGGTATCACGCTTATACCAACAACATTAATGGGATAAAAAGAAGCCAGAGAGGGGGAAGGCAAAAATTATCAAGCAAATGCAGATGTGTTGGCTTAATGGCATGTCAGTCATAATTTAACATAGGGGACACCACAGACCTTCGGAAGCCTGCATACCCCTATAAGGCAACCTATACTACTGGGACCCTACCTACGTGGAGGTTGGCACCCTAGGACCCTGCGCAGACAACTTAAATGAAAGAAATTTTTTGTGAGGGAGGATAGAAAACAGTGCGAGAATTTGGGAATAACGGATGAACTATTGGAGGATGTACAGTTCCTGTTCCATCTGTCGGATGTTGACCCAAATCAAGAGGGTAGGGGTCCTTTCACTAAATTAAAAAGCAAAAGTTGAAAAATGCCCCCACCGATGGGGGATATTGGCTCTTTGGACATTTTCTTGAATCTGGTTACTGAAGATATAATTAAACTATCAGGGTCGAAACACAGGAGTCGCTATAATCTCACAAAGAATGAAATCACTTGTCTTCAAAATCTTGAAAACGACCCTAGTATCACAATAAAACCTTCTGACAAAGGGGGAAATGTGGTCGTCATGAATTCATCAGATTATAGACTCCTGCGTCAGTCTTTTGGAAAGAGGAGATGAATATCAGCTCCTGGACGTAAATCCCCTAAGTTCTCAAAGGAATTGAAGGCAATTGTTGAACAAGGTTTTGCAGATGGAATTCTTGGTAAGGAGGAGAGAGATTTTGTGCTTCCAAAACACCCTGTTTTACCTACTTTCTATTGTCTCCCCAAAATTCACAAGGGCACAAACCCCTTAAAGGGGAGACCAATTGTGTCGGGGAACAATAGTCTGACTGAAAAATTGGAGGTGTACATCGACAGGGTTCTCAAACCTTTTGTGAGCTCTTTGAATTCATTTGTACGGGACACCACAGACCTTTTAAGTAAACTGGATGGTGTTTTTCTGGACCCTGATATGGTAATAGGGAGCATAGACGTCGAAGCTTTATACTCCTCCATCCCACACGAGAAGGGCCTAACGGCTGTGAAATATTTTTTGAATACCAGGGGCACACAATTTGATAAACATAACAAATTCATATTGAAAAGTCTAGAATTTTGCCTCACAAAAAATGTTTTTCTTTTTGACCGGATGTTCTACCACCAGCTCAGGGGCACCGCGATGGGCAGCCCTTGTGCGCCCTCATATGCAAATTTGCTCCTGGGCTAGTGGGAAGAAACAATGGTTTTCGGTGATTCCACACTACGTCTCGATGATAAAGTAGTATTGTGGCTACGATACATCAATGACATTTTGGTCATTTGGAGGGGAAACTCCTTAGATTTTGGCTCGTTTGTTGATAACCTAAATTCTAACAGCATAGGCCTCAATTTTACATACGAAGTAAATCCCACAAAACTGTCCTTTTTGGATATATGTATTGAGAAAACTCACAATGGGGCAATATCCACCAGAACACATAGGAAGAGCACATCAACAAATTCTCTCTTGAGATGGGAAAGCAACCATCCAGTCCCACTCAAGAGAGGCATTCCGAAAGGACAATACCTCAGAATGCGTAGAAATTGCTCACAAATTGAGACCTTCCAAGAACAAGCAGATGATTTACAAATAAGGTTCTTGGAAAGGGGATATCCACAAGAAATTTTGAACAGAGCCTATAAAGACTCAATGGAGAAGGATAGGAGAGATCTGCTGATCCCAAAAACGAAAGATGAGGCTGAGACCAAGGTCCGCTTCATCACAAAGTACTCCAATGGAGCAAATGATATCAGAACCATTCTCCAGCGACATTGGTCGGTATTAGGTATGGACACTGATTTCAAAGAGTTTCTCCCGGAATCACCCCAGATTACATACAGGAGGGGGAGATCCCTGGGCGATCGACTGGTTCACAGTCATTTCCAGTCAAACCCAGTGACTAACTTTTTTACCGATCAGACCAAGGGCTGCTTCAGATGTGGGAAGTGTAAGGCTTGTGACTCTATCCTCCCTAGCAGGTCCTTCTGTGGCAATGTAAACGGCACCACGTACTCCATTCGACACTTTATAAACTGCCGCACCAAGGGGGTGATCTACAAGGCCAACTGTGAGTGCGGGATGGAGTACGTTGGAAAAACTAAAAGGGAATTCCGTAGAAGGATATGCGAACGTGTCCTTGACATTTTGAATAAAAGAGACACCTCAGTGGCTAACCACATGAATATACATCACAGTGGAGATCATAAAAAAATCAAATTTGTCGGGATCGACAAAATTACCCCACCACCAAGGGGAGGTGACTGGGACAAACTAATATTGCAAAAAGAGTGTAGATGGATTTTCTATCTGAGAACCACACAACCACATGGATTGAATGAGCAATTATCTTATGGCTGTTTTTTATAACATATTTAGGAGCACCTACACGAATATATTTTTGCTCAACAATCTGTGACGCAGTTCCATCACCCACCCTCCCCCCTATGAAATTATAGGGTGTAATAGGGACAGTATATGGACAGCCGCCGAGGAGTGGGGGCGCCACAGTGCGCAGGGTCCTTAGGGTGCCAACCCCTGCGATAGGACACCAGCAATGTAGCATGACAGCGTACTTGTCAATAGGCACCTTCATATTAAGCCACACAAATGCTCCCCTCTGTCTCGTACCCCCTTACAAGTGTAATTCACACAAAATAACGAAGTTTGGTCGTCAATATTTCAAATATAGTCTTTACATCCCTCTGCCTTGTATATATCCCCTCTATCTTTCTAATGTAGGGATCTGTAGGGATAGTTAGCTAGGGATAGTCTTCGTTGAGTGGGGGGGCCATCTGCGCAGGGTACTAGGGTGCCAACCTCCACGTAGGTAGGGTCCCAGTAGTATAGATTGCCTTATAGGGTATGCAGGCTTCCGAAGGTCTGTGGTGTCCCCTATGTTAAATTATGACTGACATGCCATTAAACCAACACATCTGCATTTACTTGATAATTTTTGCCTTCCCCCTCTCTGGCTTCTTTTTATCCCATTAATGTTATTGGTATAAGCGTGATACCGGAGTAAATCCGGACCATAACTTAGGGATAAACGGAGCAATACAGTGCAGTTACAATTTAGGTTGCCTCCGTTTTAGTATGGTTGCTTGAAGCTCTTATATGTGCAACGTTGCACTTTTTAAGCAGCCTCTTAGGCAATATCCCCCCCAGAACACATTTGTGTGTATGTCCTCACATTATTGCGTTGTTCCGGAGGGCCTGTAATGATAATGCCTATATAAAATATTGCGTTCCATCGCACGGTCTTCATGCGTTCCATGCCTTGCGAATGCGCAATTTTACTATCGGGCAGACCGGAACTGAGGTCACAAGGACCGGAAGTGTGGCGCACGCCGAGAATGGTGAGCGATACATCGTGGTCCGGCTTTTCTATATATAAAGGAGACACAAGCGGGTGTCAGGTAACACAGCCTCGCAGGTACCCCTGTCACTCCCCTGATGAGTCCTTGATAGGACGAAACGCGTCGGGAGACGCTATCTGACACTAATGAGGCCGGGAATTCCTCTCACATAAAGGCAAATGGGTGAGATCATACCATGTTATTGCGATATCAGGCGTTCTGGAGCTTGAACAATTATGATAGATTACATATGTCCTAAATGACTGAAGCAGAATATTATTGAAATGCACGTGGGAGCCCCTACATATGGGAGGGGCATTTGAATATCCCAGAAGATGTGTGTATGATTGTATGGGTTTCGTCATGACTGTGTTTTCTCGGCCTTTATGCTGCTAAATGTATATGCTGATTCAATTTGGTTTGGATACGTATCCAGTTTGAATAGTGGAAGGTGACATTATGCATTTTGTATGTGGTATCTTGATATTTATGTATGCAACTAAGGTTAATTTGGCATAGATAACCTAAATGCATCCTCTAGCTGATACAGTATAGATACCCTCTTTTTTCCTGCTATTTCTTTTTAACACTGACGTACAATCCTTGAAGCAATAACTATTATACGCGCTGGGTCTGTTTTGAGATAACAGACCAGCACAGGCGTATTAGTTATTCCCTACGTACCCTTTTGTGTCTACAAGAGTGGGTGCAAGCCCCTCTTTGTTTTTATTTTCCCCTTGTCTGTATATCACTTGGTGAAGGCATCACGATAGTTTGTCTTTTTTAGGATTATTTATTAACCCCTTCACCCCCAAGGGTGGTTTGCACGTTAATGACCGGGCCAATTTTTACAATTCTGACCACTGTCCCTTTATGAGGCTATAACTCTGGAACGCTTTGACGGATCTTGGCGATTCTGACATTGTTTTCTCGTGACATATTGTACTTCATGTTAGTGGTAAAATTTATTCGATATAACTTGCATTTATTTGTGAAAAAAACGAATATTTGGCGAAAATTTTGAAAATTTCGCAATTTTCCAACTTTGAATTTTTATGCCCTTAAATCACAGACATATGTCACGCAAAATACTTAATAAGTAACATTTCCCACATGTCTACTTTACATCAGTACAATTTTGGAACCAAAATTTTTTTTTGTGACGGAGTTATAAGGGTTAAAAGTTGACCAGCAATTTCTCATTTTTACAACACCATTTTTTTTTAGGGACCACATCTCATTTGAAGTCATTTTGAGGGGTCTATATGATAGAAAATACTCAAGTGTGACACCATTCTAAAAACTGCACCCCTCAAGGTGCTCAAAACCACATTCAAGAAGTTTATTAACCCTTCAGGTGTTTCACAGGAATTTTTTGAATGTTTAAATAAAAATGAGCATTTAACTTTTTTTCACACACAATTTATTTCAGCTCCAATTTGTTTTATTTTACCAAGGGTAACAGGAGAAAATGGACCCCCAAAGTTGTTGTACAATTTGTCCTGAGTACGCTGATACCCCATATGTGAGGGTAAACCACTGTTTGGGCGTATGGCAGAGCTCGGAAGGAAAGGAGCGCCATTTGACTTTTCAATGCAAAATTGACTGGAATTGAGATGGGACGCCATGTTGCGTTTGGAGAGCCCCTGATGTGCCTAAACACTGAAACCCCCTACAAGTGACACCATTTTGGAAAGTAGACCCCCTAAGGAACTTATCTTGATGTGTGGTGAGCACTTTGACCCACCAAGTGCTTCACAGAAGTTTATAATGCAGAGCCGTAAAAATAAAAAATCATATTTTTTCACAAAAATGATCTTTTTGCCCCCAATTTTTTATTTTCCCAAGGGTAAGAGAAGAAATTGGACCCCAAAAAATGTTGTGCAATTTGTCCTGAGTACGATGATACCCCATATGTGGGTGTAAACCATTGTTTGGGCGCATGGCAGAGCTTGGAAGGGAAGGAGCGCCATTTGACTTTTCAATGCAAAATTGACTGGAATTGAGATGGGACGCCATGTTGCGTTTGGAGAGCCCCTGATGTGCCTAAACATTGAAACTCCCTACAAGTGACACCATTTTGGAAAGTAGACCCCCTAAGGAACTTATCTAGATGTGTGGTGAGCACTTTGACCCACCAAGTGCTTCACAGAAGTTTATAATGCAGAGCCGTAAAAATAAAAAATCATATTTTTTCACAAAAATGATCTTTTTGCCCCCAATTTTTTATTTTCCCAAGGGTAAGAGAAGAAATTGGACCCCAAAAAATGTTGTGCAATTTGTCCTGAGTACGCTGATACCCCATATGTGGGTGTAAACCATTGTTTGGGCGCATGGCAGAGCTTGGAAGGGAAGGAGCGCCATTTGACTTTTCAATGCAAAATTGACTGGAATTGAGATGGGACGCCATGTTGCGTTTGGAGAGCCCCTGATGTGCCTAAACACTGAAACCCCCTACAAGTGACACCATTTTGGAAAGTAGACCCCCTAAGGAACTTATCTTGATGTGTGGTGAGCACTTTGACCCACCAAGTGCTTCACAGAAGTTTATAATGCAGAGCCGTAAAAATAAAAAATCATATTTTTTCACAAAAATGATCTTTTCGCCCCCAATTTTTTATTTTTCCAAGGGTAAGAGAAGAAATTGGACCCCAAAAAATGTTGTGCAATTTGTCCTGAGTACGCTGATACCCCATATGTGGGTGTAAACCATTGTTTGGGCGCATGGCAGAGCTTGGAAGGGAAGGAGCGCCATTTGACTTTTCAATGCAAAATTGACTGGAATTGAGATGGGACGCCATGTTGCGTTTGGAGAGCCCCTGATGTGCCTAAACATTGAAACTCCCTACAAGTGACACCATTTTGGAAAGTAGACCCCCTAAGGAACTTATCTAGATGTGTTTTGAGAGCTTTGAACCCCCAAGTGTTTCACTAAAGTTTATAGCGCAAAGCCGTGAAAATAAAAATTCTTTTTTTTTTTCACAAAAATGATTTTTTAGCCCCCAGTTTTGTATTTTCACAAGGGTAACAGGATAAATTAGACCCCAAAAGTTGTTGTCCAATTTGTCCTGAGTACGCTGATACCCCATATGTGGGGGGGAACCACTGTTTGGGCGCATGACAGAGCTCGGAAGGGAAGGAGCGCCATTTGGAATGCAGACTTAAATGGATTGGTCAGCAGCCGTCACGTTGCATTTGCAGAGCCCCTGATGTACCCAAACAGTACAAACCCC
Source organism: Ranitomeya variabilis (assembly GCF_051348905.1). Lineage (NCBI taxonomy): Eukaryota > Metazoa > Chordata > Amphibia > Anura > Dendrobatidae > Ranitomeya > Ranitomeya variabilis. Next base: position 477,828,365 of record NC_135233.1, read on the forward strand.
CCACAAGTGACCCCATATTGGAAACTAGACCTCCCAAAGAACTTATCTAGATGTGTTTTGAGAACTTTGAACCCCCAAGTGTTTCACTAAAGTTTATAGCGCAAAGCCGTGAAAATAAAAATTCTTTTTTTTTTTCACAAAAATGATTTTTTAGCCCCCAGTTTTGTATTTTCACAAGGGTAACAGGATAAATTAGACCCCAAAAGTTGTTGTCCAATTTGTCCTGAGTACGCTGATACCCCATATGTGGGGGGGAACCACTGTTTGGGTGCATGACAGAGCTCGGAAGGGAAGGAGCGCCATTTGGAATGCAGCCTTAAATGGATTGGTCTGCAGGCGTCACGTTGCATTTGCAGAGCCCCTGATGTACCCAAACAGTACAAACCCCCCACAAGTGACCCCATATTGGAAACTAGACCTCCCAAGGAACTTATCTAGATGTGTTGTGAGAACTTTGAACCCCCAAGTGTTTCACTACAGTTTATAACGCAGAGCCGTGAAAATAAAACATCTTTTTTTTCCCACAAAAATGATTTTTAGCCCCCCAAATTTTTATTTTCCCAAGGATAACAAGAGAACTTGGACCCCAGAAGTTGTTGTTCAATTTGTCCCGAGTACGCTGATAACACATATGTTGGGGTAAACCCCTTTTTGGGCGCACGGGAGAGCTCGGAAGGGAAGGAGCACTGTTTTACTTTTTCAACGCAGAATTGGCTGGAATTGAGATTGGACGCCATGTCGCGCTTGTAGAGCCCCTGATGTGCCTGGACAGTGGAAACTCCCCAATTCTACCTGAAACCCTAACCCAAACACACCCCTAACCCTAATCCCAACGGTAACCCTAACCACACCCCTAGCCCTGACACACCCATAATTCTAATCCCAACCCTAATCCAAACGTAAATGTAATCCAAACCCTAACCCTAACTTTAGCCCCAACCCTAACTTTAGCCCCAACCCTAACTTTACCTCCAACCCTAGCCCTAACCCTAACCCTACCCCTAACCCTAACCCTAAACGTGACTGAAATACGTGGCACTGAAATACGTGGCACTGAAATACGTGGCACTGAAATACGTGGCACTGAAATACGTGGCACTGAAATACGTGGCACTGAAATACGTGGCACTGAAATACGTGGCACTGAAATACGTGATACGTGGCACTTAAATACGTGGCACTGAAACACGTGGCACTGAAATACGTGATACGTGGCACTGAAATACGTGGCACTGAAATACGTGGCACTGAAATACGTGGCACTGAAATACGTGGCACTGAAATACGTGATACGTGGCACTGAAATACGTGGCACTGAAATACGTGGCACTGAAATACGTGGCACTGAAATACGTGGCACTGAAATACGTGGCACTGAAATACGTGGTACTAAAATATGTGGCACTGAAATACGTGATACGTGGCACTGAAATACGTGATACGTGGCACTGAAATATGTGATACGTGGCACTGAAATACGTGGCACTGAAACACGTGGCACTGAAATACGTGGCACTGAAATACGTGGCACTGAAATACGTGGCACTATGACTGTCAGAAAATGTTCATTAAACGGTTAGGGGTGAGGTTAGGGGTAGAGTTAGGGTTAGGGTTTGGATCCCTTTATCACCTTGATGGTGGTGGGTGGCTTTTCAGTGTGTTTAAATGCATGCGTTTTTAACGCAAACAAACGCATGTGCTTAAAAACGCAAGAAAATACTGCAGGTTGTATTTCTGAAAATGAACGCATGCAGAAAAAAAACGCATGCGTTTGAAAACGCGACCAAACGCGTACAAAAAAACCGCATGCGTTTTCAATGTTAAATATAGGGAAAAAACGCATGCGTTTTTTTGTGCAAAAAACGCTGCAGACAAAAACGCAAGTGTGAAACCAGCGACGCTTTTTATAGCAAAAAAGTTTTTGCGTCTCCACATTTTGAGACCTATAATTTTTCCACATTTTGCTCCACAGAGTCATGTGAGGTCTTGTTTTTTGCGGGACGAGTTGACGTTTTTATTGGTAACATTTTCGGACACGTGACCGTTTTTGATCGCTTTTTATTCCGATTTTTGTGAGGCAGAATGACCAAAAACCAGCTATTCATGAATTTCTTTTGGGGGAGGCGTTTATACCGTTCCGCGTTTGGTAAAATTGATAAAGCAGTTTTATTCTTCGGGTCAGTACGATTACAGCGATATCTCATTTATATCATTTTTTTATGTTTTGGCGCTTTTATACGATAAAAACTAAAATATAGAAAAAATAATTATTTTCGTATCGCTTTATTCTCAGGACTATAACTTTTTTATTTTTTTGCTGATAATGTTGTATGGCGGCTTGTTTTTTGCGGGACAAGATGACGTTTTCAGCGGTACCATGGATATTTATATCAGTCTTTTTGATCGCGTGTTATTCCACTTTTTGTTCGGCGGTATGGTAATAAAGCGTTGTTTTTTGCCTCGTTTTTTTTTTTTTTTTCTTACGGTGTTTACTGAAGGGGTTAACTAGTGGGGCAGTTTTATAGGTTGGGTCGTTACGGACGCGGCGATACTAAATATGTGTACTTTTATTGTTTTGTTTTTTTTATTTAGATAAAGAAATGTATTTATGGGAATAATATATTTTTTTTTTTTATTATTTATTTAGGATTTTTTTTTTTTTTTTTTTTACACATGTGGAAAAAAATTTTTTTAACTTTTTTACTTTGTCCCAGGGGGGGACATCACAGATCATTGATCTGGCAGTGTGCACAGCACTCTGCCAGATCGACGATCTGCTGTGCAGGGCTGCAGGCTTACCAAGTGTCTGCTCTGAGCAGACACTCGGTAAGCCACCTCCCTCCCTGCAGGACCCGGATGCCGCGGCCATCTTGGATCCGGGACCTGCAGCCAGGAAGGAGGTAGGAGACCCTCGCAGCAACGCGATCACATCGCGTTGCTCCGGGGGTCTCAGGGAAGCCCGCAGGGAGCCCCCTCCCTGCGCGATGCTTCCCTATACCGCCGGTACACTGCGATCATGTTTGATCGCGGTGTGCCGGGGGTTAATGTGCCGGGGGCGGTCCGTGACTGCTCCTGGCACATAGTGCCGGATGTCAGCTGCGATATGCAGCTGACACCCGGCCGCGATCGGCCGCGCTCCCCCCGTGAGCGCCGCTGATCGGTGATGACGTACTATCCCGTCGGCGGTCATACGGGCCCACCCCACCTCGACGGGATAGTACGTCAAATGTCGGGAAGGGGTTAAAAGTTAAGTTTTAGTCCAATTGCTCAATACACTCTCTGATTAATGCCCTCCTTACCCGGGCTGACCGTTTTGGAGGTTTGTTGTGGTACCATGTTCTTTCTATTTGATTATAATGGATTTGATGGTGCTCTGAGGGATCATCAGAGATTTTTTTTTTTATTTTTTTTTTATAATCCAACCCTGCCTTGTACTTCTCAAAAACTTGTTTGGCGATCTTCTTGATCTTCATAGTGTTGTTTGGTTAGTAGTGCCCCTTACTTAGTCTTGTTGCAGCCTCTGTGGCCCTTCAGAAAAGGTAAATTGTATATACTGACCAACATGTGACACTTAGATTGTACACAGGTAGATGTCCTGTCACTAAGCATGGGACTTATGAAGGTAATTGCTTGCACTGGACATTTATAGGGGCTTCACAGCAAAAGGGGTGAATACATATGCGCATGCGAATATTTAGTTATTTGATACCATAAATTTAATTTATGGCCATATTTTTCTCACTTTACCAACTTAGATTTAGTGCTGAAGCATTACACACAAATCTGATTACAAAAATATTTAAACACAGGTTGTAATGTAGCAAAATAGGTAAAAAGCCATGGAAGGGGGGATACTTTAGCAAGCCACTGTTGTATACTGATCAGCCATAACATTAAAACCCACTGGAAAGTGAGTGAGCTTATTTTGTGACAATGACACCTGTCAATCGGTGCAGCATATTAGTCAGCAAATCAAGAGCCAATTCTTGAAGTTGATTAAATGAAGGAATATTGAGTGAGAAGTGAAGATCTGAGTGACTTTGACAAGAGCCAAATTGTGATGACCAGATGAGGGGGTCAAAGCATCTCCAAAATGACAATTCTTGTGGGGTGTTCCCTGTAAGTACCTACAAACAATAACCCAAACAAGAACGACTGGTGAACTAGGGACAGGGTCATGGGCGCACATAGTGAGGTTATTGCTACAGGTAGGACCATCTTGGGTACACCTTGTCCCGATGAGATGGCTTTCACGCTTCTGATTAAAAGAAAAAAAAAAAAAAAAAAGTAATCTAAGTGCTCTGTGTTTTACATGTGTTTTTACTATTTACTTACTGCAAGGTATCTATTTATTGTTTTTATTCTATTTTTTTTTGTGTCTGTTAATAGCTGTTGTGTGAATATGTACCTGCATCTTATACTAACAGATGCGACCATGTTTTCGGTTTTACCATACATCGTAGCTTATACACTTTTCTCTACCCAAAGGGATTACGATTTAATTTCTCCATCTTAATCTAGGGTACTTTTTGTATTCAGCTTTATTTCCTACTAGATGGTGGCCCGATTCTAACGCATCGGGTATTCTAGAATATGTATGCGTAGTGTATAGCACAGCCCACGCAGTACATTGCGCAGCCCACGCAGTACATTGCGCAGCCCACACAGTACATTGCACAGCCCACGTAGTATATTGCGCAGCCCACGTTGTACATTGCGCAGCCCACGTTGTACATTGCGCAGCCCACGTAGTATATTGCGCAGCCCACGTTGTATATTGCACAGCCCACATATATAGCAATGTGGGCATGATATCCCTGTTAAAAAAATAAGAATTAAAATAAAAAATAGTTATATACTCACCTTCTGTTGGCGCCTGGATCAAGGAAGCGGTTACCGACGCTTGGGATCTTCTGGGTAATTTCGCAATGCATCGCCGGGAACGGAAGATGGCGGACTACGGAGGGTGAGTATAGCAGGTTTTTTTTTTTTTTTTTTTTATTATTTTTAACATTACATTTTTTTACTATTGATGCCGCATAGGCAGCATCAATAGTAAAAAATTGGGGACACACACGGTTAATAGCAGCGGTTACGGAGTGCGTTACCTGTGGCATAGCGCGGTCCATTACCGCCGGCATTAACCCTGTGTGGGCGGTGACCGGAGGGGAGTATGCGGGCGCTGAGTGCAGGGAGTAAGGAGCGGCCATTTTTTTCCGGATTGTGCGCGTCGCTGATTGGTCGTAGCAACGGTCGTGGGCGTTTTGCCACGACCAATCAGCGACTTGGATTCCATGACAGACAGAGGCCGCGACCAATGAATATCCGTGACAGACAGACAGACAGACAGACGGAAGTGACCCTTAGACAATTATATAGTAGATAAGATTATTGACACATTAGGAACCTTGCAGCCACGTATCGTCATCGGCGTACCTCTATGGAGTTAATGAGGGTCTGTTACTATACAAATCTGTCACTTTGTAGGGTGATTCATCTTAAGGCTTAAGGATTGTGTTTGTTGTGTATAGGCCACCTCCATAGACTGAATATATACGTTGTATTTTTCAAAAAGCTGTAAATAATGGTGGAGATGTGTATAAAATCCACACATCCAGTGTAACCACAGACTACTTGTAACTGTCCTCCATTGCTCCATATAATTGATCACTGAACACCCCTCATTGTTCTGCTCATCCTCCCCCTTACTTGTATAAAGAGTCCCATTCTTGGTCTATTATAAGGAAATCTTGTAATTTGTGCAGGGGAACATCATCCTCGGAGAGACCAGTCCAGCTGCTAGCATTTTGCGCTACATCATGGATTAACGCTGTAATCTGAGCTTTTCCTTCCTCTACATATTTTGAATTTCAGATTTCTGTTTTTTTGATAGAATCTGTCAAACGCGGAGGATAAAGAAATCTTGGAGATTTTGGTCCCTGACAAACTGAGAGAAAGGCTGTAAGTGGATTTTACATTTGATGTGAAGAGGTAGAGAGTGCCGGAGGAAAAGACGTTCATCAAGGAAAAGAACAAAAAGGTATGTAAATGTGTCTATTTATTGCTGGTAAATCTATTTCTTCCTTCAAGTTTAATGCAAATTTAAAGAGCACTCGTAAGATGAATAGATCTGATCCATTGTTCATTCTTTCATTGTCTCTTTAAAAACATATTTTTCAGCATTTTTTTCAAGTGTTTGCCATATCTTCAAGAGATGAACAAAATAGCAGATTCTACTTTCAAACTCCAATCTGTGGTGGTTTCTGATCCCTGAAAAAATATCTATCATCAGTCTGGGACTGTCCTTTTTATTAAAAAAAAAAACAACAACAGGGTGCAGCCTCAGACTGAGTTTTCTTATTACCAAAAGGGGTCCCTAATGCCCCCCACTTTCTAGAAAAAGTTGGGTTCGAACTTTTAGGTTGTGGGATCCTGTGATGGAGAGCGGTATTCCACAACCCTCTGTGGCCCTGCTTGCTGCCAAAAAGTGAGATCTGGCTCTTTGTACTAACCCGCATCCTTTACTAAGCAACTCTCGAAAGGTAAGGTGGTCTGCAGAGGGTTGTGAGATGCCGCTCTGCATACCAGGTTCTGACAACCCAGAAGTTTGGACAGGACGTTTACAAGACAGTTGGGTCTTTTAGGGGGCCATTACAAACCTTTCCGACCACTTTTGCTAATAAGTGATATTTAGAAAAATGATTACTCTGATGCTGCCCAATCGTTTCTTTAATAAAGAGGGCTGCCCCAGATTGGTAACAAGTATTCTTTAAGGTCCCCACACACATTAGAATAAGGTCATCTAGACCAGGCAATATCAGTAGGATCAGCTGACGGCCTAATGTGGTGCCTCTTGACTCCACCGACAGATTGACAGAGGGAGAGGGATCCAACATATAGAATTTCAGCGGCTAATTATTATTTTTTCCCATTGCCGAGTTAAGCCACAGCTGGAGGAGTCAACGCTTCTCTCATAGAGATCACAGGATCACTCAGCAAATCATATTCTTCTTGTGTGTTAGGGAAGTTGGAAGAGAAAGTTGGCGGCTGAATGATCAGTCAATACCTATTTAATGTATTTGGGGGCCTATAATGAAGGAACATTGAGGAGCATTTTGTCAGATGGCACCATTTTCAAGAATGGTAGTACAGCTTAAAATGGTAAACATTTATAGCATATTATCAGTATATCTCATACAATTCGTACAAAAACACCTTCCTTTCTTGAGTACTGAACATTGGGTCAGGAAACACCACATTTTTGTAATACATGAATCTTACATATGGAACCAAAGAACCTCAGAATGTCAGTCATGTACATCCACATATCCAGAGAAAATGACCCCAAAAACAAATACCACTAAGCACGGTGCTATAACATACTGGGTAAAGCGGAGGAATATTTGTGCTTTATGGGGCTTTGTCCAATCCATAACAATGGCATCAGAGATTCTGATATTCTGCCCACCGTAATCACTTGTGTGGAGAAGGCACAGCTCTGTTCAATCACCAGCAAAATGATATTCTCTAGAGCCAAGGTACAAGCCTTTGATTGCAGCGCACAGCCATGTCCGGGGTGGACTGAAAGCGCAGGTCATTGGTGAAGATACATATGCTTGTCTCGAAGCTGCAAGTGTGTTTTAGTAATGTCTGCATTGCTATACTTTCTTATTCTTTTTATGCCAATGTTATGTAAGAAGACAAGATACCATTCCAACTTTCTTTCCTTACAGCCTGGGCATTGGTGCTCTTTATCTTTATGCTCTTCATCCATATACTTTAAATTGTGACATGATGGGAAGTCATTCTATGAGGATGTTCACCTTGTGGGTAAAGCTAAAATGCAGAGTGAATTATTTTTAAGAAGTCAATAAATAATTGAGAGTTTTTTTTTTATTGTCGCATATGGATATAAATTCTTTGCTGTCGTTCCTTGTCCAGTGAGCTTTGTTAAAGTAGATCTGTCACAAAATTTCACTCTACAAACTGGGTACACGGTACAATAGATCTATTACACCTCGTGAGGCTGGTATATTTACTTTGAGAATCCAAGTCATGATGGCTGTATAATCGTGATATCACGAGGAGCTTATTATCCAGGTCATAAAGGGATCAATTTAATAACCGGCTTATAGAAGACTATAAAGTCATGACCGGGGATTTCAAAGGTTTTCATAAGGTCTAAGGACCCGTGATACACATTAGACAGCTGCATCTACCTCTCGTACTCCCCCATACACAAGAAATCTATGCTCGACCAAGCGCTTTTATGTTCTCAATGAGAGAGTCGCTGTCCAAGGGAAAAAAAATAATTGGCTACCGAAATTCAACACGCCGGATCCTTATGTGCCCCGAAATCAACTGCCTGGGGCCCATCGGGAGGTCCCCTTACACATTGGACTGTTAGCTGAACCCGCCTATATGGGGATGGGTTTTCTAAGGACACGTGAGTGCCTTTTTCTTGCACATTGCTCCCTCTCTGTCTCAGTCTGATCATGGTGATACTACAACGCTCAACATTTCCTGACAGCTGCATAGAATTGGTGCATGTTATATGGATGGTTTTCTCAAAGTCATAAGTCTGCATATTATTTTGTCTCCATGTTTACAGTACTTCTCACAAGGAAATCAAATATTTATTGATACAAAAATATAGCTAAAATAGTTGTGAGGTTTCATCAGATTAGTACAATTAATACTTTTTTAATATCCTTTTGTCATATGCCTTCAAATTACCATCTGGACTGGAATGTCTCTTATAGAGGAATGCCCCCCGTATGAGCTGCTACATGCAGACTATTGGGAGATGTGACCCGTCATTGCTTACAAGTTTCTATAAACTTTAATAGCATTTTTGGCCATAGGCAATATTCCACAGCTTGCTCTTGCACAGGTCATGCAGTACACAAATGTACAAGGCAATACCTATTCTATAACATAAGATCTTTTTATGCCTGCAAAGTAAGGAAAAAGCCTCTTCAAAGAGGAAGAGGATAGGGACTCTCGTACCATCTATTAACTCTTTTAAAGAGTGTCGCCATATGACTTAGGATTAGAAACCAAACCAGAAACTCCAGACACTTGTTTTAGGGAGTTTGCCCTTCATCAATGCAAAGCAAAAGTACTGATTTAGTTGTCTAAAGAGGCCTCTGACAGAACGTCTAAGGGCCCCTTCACACTGTGCAATCAAAGTCTGAACGAGCGTTCGATTTGTGACGTTTATCCGTCCTCGTTCCGAGGTTGCAAAGTGTGACATGGCGTTACGATTTGCGACGCAGCCCAGCATCGTACGATGTGAAAGAAAGAGCAGAACTTTCTTTCGTCGTAAATGTCTCGCTGTGGCGGTCGAAATCGTAGTATGTGACGGCGGTCATACGAGCTCGTAATGCGACTACGTGGGTTGGGCTTCCGCATACCTGTCTCCTGATTGGGCGTGACGTTTTAGCACGCCCATGCTGGTAATACGTCACGCTCGGAGTCGTAGGACTATGGCGGTGTGAAGGGTAGCGTACGATTGCGACGCGTGACGTTCACATCGCAACTACGTCAGAAAAAGCGTTAACATCGTAGAGTGTGACCGCTGGCTACGAGCTCGTACTGCGATGTCGAATATGACGCAAATGCGTCGTAATCGTAGCAGAATCGACCAGTGTGAAGGGGCCCTAAGGAGTAAAGTTTTTCCTTGTGGTGAGAGTGCCAAGTTGGTGTATGAGAATTGGAACATTTCATCGCCCATAAGTCTCCTTACATCAACTTGGCACTCTCCACAAGCAGAAACTTTTCTCCTCATCAGTGCAAAGCAAGAGAACTGATTTGGCTGGGTGGGAGACCTCTGATAAGGGGTCTGAGGGATAAAATTTTTCCTTGTGGAGAAAGTACCAAGGTGGTGAATGATAATTGGAATATTTCATGGCCTATAAGTCTCTTTACATCGACTTGGCACTCTCCACAAGGAGAAACTTTATCCCTTGGAGCTCCTCTCAGAGGCCTCTCGCCCAGCCAAATCAGTTCTCCTGCTTTAATGAGGCTATTTGCATATATAAAGTGAACCTGCCACCAGCTTTGGCCGATAAGAGATACCGCCATCACCTTTCAGGGCTGATATACAGCATTCTATAATGCTGTTTATCAGTCCCCAACCTGACCAGCAAGAGAAGAAAAATAACTTTTATTATACTCACCTGCAGGGCGGTCTGGTCCGGTCCGATGGGCGTCGCTGGTGTTGGTTCCCTTTAAATTCCCAGTGGACCATTGACTGGCCTAGAAGTCTCCTTAAGCTGACTTGATGCTTTCTATAAGGGGAAAATGTACCCTATAAAATAAGCACGATTCTTGGCTGAATTGATTGGTTTGGGACGCTGTTCACATCACTATACGGTAATATATCAGAAGTTTTGCCAGACGCCTACCTCTTACGTATGTCACTGTATAGCTATACAGGGTATATGTCAGTCGTTGGCCACAATTCCGTCTGTAGGTGTCCTGTAACCACATTTCTATACATATATTGGGGCTCAGCAGGATTGACGGACCAAATAATATCAGATTGCAATTCCATATAACACATAACGTAAGCCGGATGGTAAATGGTACTGGCTAGATTGTGTCTGATAGAATTGTGAGGAGTTCTCGTGACCTCCGGCCACATTTCTCCATAATTATATTTTAGATTGCATTTCTCAAGATTTTAACAGATGGATTGTACATTAAAAGTGACTTAAACTTGTTAAGGTCTCATTTACCATCTCCTTGAGATAATCTGTGATTTTCACATTAGTATCCATGGCCGCCGCGCTGCCACGTCATCGGTTTTGACATGGATCACATTGCATAATTCCAGATAACATACAACAAGGCCAGCCCTTGGGAGATTAATGGGGTTAATTTGGCTGGGCTGTCTGTTTGTATGTGGTGGGGAAATGACTGCGTAAAGTCCCTCCAGCCTTGGATAAATTGTGTTTGTTATTTTTGTATAAGTGGATTGAAATCCAATATACAAAAGGTGTTTAGATTGAAAATCCATTTTCATGTGTAATGCGTATTATTGAATTCAATTCTAAACATATCGGAGTTCATGAACTTGGATTTACATAATTGAACTTTTGCATAATCTTTTTTTTTTTCTTCCAAAATTCCTTCTATTTGTTTGTAACAGCTGTTACTGAATACAGACAGACAAATGTAAGTATATTACTGGTGCATAGAGCTATTAAAACATGAAACCGGGACGGTAAATATCTCTATATTGTCATGCACCACTGAAGTCAAGCGCGTTATTGGAGATAAAAACAGTAGTTAGTAAAAGTGATTGTAATGGCTAAATGGAATAATAAAATTGTCATATTTATAAATGTCATTGAGAAAATGAAGTTCATTTGCGCTGTGCCCACAGATTGAAGACAACCCAAGTGCTTGATGAAGGCCTGTGAGGCCAAAACTTTGTATTTTCTGTCTCAATAAAGTTACCTAAGGCCTCTTTCACACGTCAGTGTGTCCGTTATGTGTGGTGGCCGTTTTCACACGTACCGGAGACACTTACACACGTAGACCCATTCAAGTGAATGCGTCTGTGCACGTCAGTGTCTTTCCATGTACCATGTGTCTGTGGGCAAAATGCCCTGACATGTCCTTTTTTTAACAGCAGCACGGGCTGCAAAATGTCCCTCATGAGTGCACACTGATGACTCACGGATGACATCCATGTGTCATCAGTGTGACACGTACCAGCGCCTGGGAAGCAGCGGTACAGTTAGCACTGTTCCACAGTGCCAGGTGCTGAAGACGGCTCTCATCATTCTCCCCTACTCTGCTGGTGATCAGCTCGAGCAGGGGAGAATGTTGAGCGTTATATTCAACTGATAACAGCGAGAGCAGGCAGCAGCTGATGGGAGTATTCATCAGCCGCTGCCTGCGCTATAAATAAATTTAAAAAACAGTGTGAGATCCCCTGTATTTTTGATAACTAGCTAGGCAAAAGAGACAGCTGAAGGCTACAACCCTCAGATGTCAGCCTCCGCAAGCTTGGTTATTAAGAATAGAGGTGTCCCCAGGCTGTTTTTTTTTTTTTTAATTATTTAAATAATTTAAAAAACGGCGTGGGGTCCCCCCTCTTTTTTGACAACCAGTCTTGCTAAAGCAGACAGCTTGGGGCTGTCTTATCTGAAATCCAAACAAAACACAATATTCCATTTTTATTTAACCCCTTAGTGACAGAACCAAGTTTGTACTTAATGACCGAGACATTTTTACAATTCTGACCACTGTCACTATATGAGGTTAAAACTCTGGAACGCTTCAACGGATGCCACTGATTTTTTTATGACATATTGTACTTCATGTTAGTGGTAAAATTTATTCGATATGACTTGCGTTTATTTATGAAAAAGTGGAAATTTAGCAAAAATTTTGAAAATTTTGCAATTTTCACACTTTTAATTTTTGTGCCCTTAAATCAGAGAGTTCTATCACACAAAATAGTTGATAAGTTGATAAATAACATTTCCCATCTCTACTTTACATCAGCACAATTTTGGAAACAATTTTTTTTTCTTAGGACGTAATAAGTTGACCAGCGATTTCTCATTTTTCCAATAAAATTTTCAAAACCATTTTTTAAGTACCACCTCACATTTGAAGTGAGTTTGGGAGGTCAATATGACAGAAAATACCCAAAAGTGACACCATTCTAAAAACTGCACCCTTCAAGGTGCTCAAAACCACTTTCAAGAAGTTTATTAACCGTTCAGGTGCTTCACGAGAAGTAAAGCAATGTGGAAAGAAAAAATGAATATTTGACTTTTTTCACGCAAAATTTACTTTAGACCCAAACTTTTTTTTATTTTCACAAGGGTAACAAGAGAAAATTGACCACAACATTTGTTGTGCAATTTATCCTCAGTACACTGATACCCCATATGTGGGGGAAAACCACTGTTTGGGTGCAAAATTGGCTGGAATCAATGGCGGGCGCCATGTCACGTTCGGGGACCCCCTGATGTACCTAAACAGTGGAAACCCCCAAATTCTAACTCCAACCCTAACACAGCCCTACCCTTGACACTATTCCCAACCGTATCCCCAACACAACTGTATCCCCAACACAACCGTATCCCCAACACAACCCTATCACTACCCTAACCCCCACACCACAACCGTAACCCCAACCGTAACCCTAGCTCCAACCCTTACCCTGGCTCTAACCCCAACCCTAACCCTAATGGAAAATGGAAATAAATACATTTTTTTTATTTTATTATTTTTCCCTAACTATGGGGGTGATAAAGGAGGTTTGATTTACTATTTTTTTTTATTTTGATCACTGTGATAAATGGGAAATCAGACTTTTTTATTGTGGTGACCATTATTCGGTGAATAACGGCGATTGCAATCCTTCAGCAATAATATTTAACATGTGATTTGTCATTTACGTTGGTCACTGATTGAAAATTGCTTTCCTCAGTGTAAACATTAGTTATGAATTTGCTAATTGAAATTTTATTAAAATTATTGAAATAAATTTGTGATCAGACTTCTTGCTGCCCAGCACGGAGCTGATAAGTAAAGGGCTTTATCTGCTGCCCTGAAAGTGTTAAGTTGCACAGCTAGTTGGCTTTGGGAGCGGATTACATGGCGCTCTGATGGATGTCCTGTCTCCTCTGTACAGATGATGACTCTGTACTGTCTTTTGACTCTAAGCTTTAACGTCAGTAAGATAAATCAACGGGATCAAAGCGAGTTATGCGTTAACATGCAATAGAAATCCCTCTCTTCCCCTCCCCGCTGCGCGCACCAATACTGTACAACTTCTGTCATCCCTATAATAGGGATATTTTCTTACTAAATCCTCCTATTGTCCTCCACTGTAAGTACCATCTAGCGGACATTTTCTTGTTTATTATTTCTGCCACTTGCAAGCATTTATTACATCTGATCGTTCACTGTCAGCTCCCTGGTCACCTTTTTAGTTTTATCTTTGACTTTTCTACACATTAGAAAATTCCTACTGAAGTGGGAAATATTCTGCTTACAGAAATAAAGGTACATGGCTGAATGAATGTGAAAGTTGCTTTCTAAGCTGTCTGTGACACCTTTTATGTGATTTATAGTTATTTTTTTTAAACCTTTTCTTCCTTTTCTTTCTGCTGGATTCACAAATTGAGAAGAAAATGATGCATTATGTGGTGCCAGTTGACATAAATTTGTGTGAGTCAAAAAGACAGTCCTGTTACATTTGCTTTATTAGAGTATTTATAAAAGAGGGCACTTTCTGATCCGGAGAGTGGCGCATACTCTGGCCGTCCATTTGTGTATTATATGGACTCCTGAGAATGGCGCTCACTATGGCCCTCCATTTGTGTATTACATGGACTCCTGAGAGTGGCGTTCACTCTGTACGTCCATTTGTGTATTACATGTACTCCTGAGAGTGGTGCTCACTATGGCCCTCCATTTGTGTATTACATGGACTTCAGATAGTGGCGCTCACTCTGGCCTTCCATTTGTGTTTTACATGGACTCCTGAGAGTGGCGCTCACTCTGTACGTCCATTTGTGTATTACATGGACTCCTGAGAGTGGCGCTCACTCTGGCCGTCCATTTGTGTATTACATGGACTCCTGAGAGTGGCGCTCTCTCTGGCCTTCCATATGTGTATTACATGGACTTCTGAGCGTGGCGCTCGCTCTGGCCGTCCATTTGTGTTTTATATGAAATCCTGAGAGTGGCGCTCACTTTGACCTTCCATTTGGATTTTACATGGACTCCTGAGAGTGGCGCTCACTCTGGCCATCCATTTGTGTTTTATATGAAATCCTGAGAGTGGCGCTCACTCTGGCCTTCCATTTGGATTTTACATGGACTCCTGAGATTGGCGTTCACTCTCTCCTTCCATTCGTGTATTACATGTACTCCTGAGAGTGGCGCTCACTCTGGCCTTCCATATGTGTATTACATGGACTCCTGAGAGTGGCGCTCACTATGACCGTCCATTTGTGTATTACATGGACTTCTGAGCGTGGCGCTCACTCTGGCCTTCCATTTGTGTATTACATGGACTCCTGTGAGTGGCGCTCATTCTGGCCTTCCATTTGTGTATTACATGTAGTCCTGAGAGTGGTGATCACTCTGGCCTTCCATTTGGGTATTACATGGACTCCTGAGATTGGCGCACACTCTGGCCTTCCATTTGTGTATAACATGGACTCCTGAGAGTGGCGCTCGCTCTGGCCTTCCATTTGTGTATTACATGGACTTCTGAGAGTGGCGCTCACTCTGGCCATCCATTTGTGTATTACATGTACTTCTGAGAGTGGCACTCACTCTGGCCTTCCATATGTGTATTACATGGACTCCTGAGAGTGGTGACCACTATGACCTTCCATTTCTGAATTACATGGACTCCTGAGAGTGGCACTCACTATTGCCGTCCATTTGTGTATTACATGGACTTCTGAGAGTGGTGCTCTCTCTGGCCTTCCATTTGTGTATTACATGTACTTCTGAGAGTGGCGCTCACTATGGCCGTCCATTTGTGTATTACATGTACTCTTGAGAGTGGCCCTCACTATGGCCGTCCATTTGTGTATTACATGGACTTCTGAGCGTGGCGCTCGCTCTGGCCGTCCATTTGTGTTTTATATGAAATCCTGAGAGTGGCGCTCACTTTGACCTTCCATTTGGATTTTACATGGACTCCTGAGAGTGGCGCTCACTCTGGCCATCCATTTGTGTTTTATATGAAATCCTGAGAGTGGCGCTCACTCTGGCCTTCCATTTGGATTTTACATGGACTCCTGAGATTGGCGTTCACTCTCTCCTTCCATTCGTGTATTACATGTACTCCTGAGAGTGGCGCTCACTCTGGCCTTCCATATGTGTATTACATGGACTCCTGAGAGTGGCGCTCACTATGACCGTCCATTTGTGTATTACATGGACTTCTGAGCGTGGCGCTCACTCTGGCCTTCCATTTGTGTATTACATGGACTCCTGTGAGTGGCGCTCATTCTGGCCTTCCATTTGTGTATTACATGTACTCCTGAGAGTGGCGCTCACTATGGCCTTCCATTTGTGTATTACATGGACTCCTGAGAGTGGCGCTCACTATGGACTTCCATTTGTGTATTACATGTACTCCTGAGAGTGGCGCTCACTATGGACTTCCATTTGTGTATTACATGTACTTCTGAGAGTGGCGCTCACTATGGGCGTCCATTTGTGTATTACATGTACTCCTGAGAGTGGCGCTCACTATGGCCTTCCATTTGTGTATTACATGGACTCCTGAGAGTGGCGCTCACTATGGACTTCCATTTGTGTATTACATGTACTCCTGAGAGTGGCGCTCACTATGGACTTCCATTTGTGTATTACATGTACTCCTGAGAGTGGCGCTCACTCTGGCCTTCCATTTGTGTATTACATGTACTTCTGAGAGTGGCACTCACTATGGCCGTCCATTTGTGTATTACATGGACTCCTGAGAGTGGCGCTCACTATGGCCTTCCATTTGTGTATTACATGGACTCCTGAGAGTGGCGCTCACTATGGACTTCCATTTGTGTATTACATGTACTCCTGAGAGTGGCGCTCACTCTGGCCGTCCATTTGTGTATTACATGGACTCCTATTTATGACGCGCCACAGGGGAAATGTATGGCTAGTCCAGAAATAAACTTTTGGAGATAATTTCTGAAACTGATTTTTCTCTGAGTCGACTTCATTCCGAAAATGTGTCAAATTCATACAGCAGCTCTTTAAATGGGAAAAGTAGAAACTGTATTTTAAACATACTTTGTATAGATCTACATTAGTACATGTGAAGAGAAGAAATTTTGTAATGTATCTTATTAGAGAAATATGTTTCTTTCTCCACTTATGAGACACTTCTCCTATTATCCCCTGCCTCCTGATCACTTCTTTCACTTTGAAAAACAAAGCAGCTTAACTTTGTCTTTGTCTTGCTCAACGTTTGGCACACCGCCATAATTATTAGGTTGCACCTGCTATTATACTCTGTAGAGAGGGGAGATGGGAGGAGGAATGAGGCACAGGACGACAAAATGTGCAGAGTATGAGACACGAAAATATTGTGCTGAGACTTCTAGTAAGTCTAAAATCTTCATTTCTTTACTTATTTTTAGACCCTCTAATATTCTGTTTACAATCTGCTCCTACCTTCAGACTTTTCTATTAAAATGTTTTCTTTCCCAGTGACACATGCTGGTTATAAGATCTGCATGTTCAAAATGCTTCATGTATGAGCCATTCTCGGACTCCTGTCTCTTTCTGTAGCCCATAATAAATCTCTCCCTTGTGATTATAGACACTGGTGCTGAGGAGCGAGATTTCTTCTTCCTTCTGCAGTCTCCTCAATACTAGAACACAGTCTGTGTGATATCCTCCTCCTCTCCCTGCAAACTGTATTTTGTTCTTTTTCCTCCCTTTTGACACCCTGTGTGAACTGCCCTCCCTGATGACTTAGATGCTTTCCTCTGTCTCCAAACTCAAATCTACCATGTGCAACATTCTTCACCTCCCTGTAGCAATTCCTAATTTTATAGAGGGAATGCAGAAGAACTGCATAATGTAAGTTAAAAAAATAAAAAATCTCTAGAACTATTTTGTGGAATACATCTCTTCACTATCCGGACATAAGTGAGGAGCGTACAGATCCTCTTTAAATATATAATGTGAAAAATGAGTTTGTGTATTATTATTATTATTATTTATTATTATAGCGCCATTTTTTCCATGGCGCTTTACATGTGAGGAGGGGTGTACATAATAAAAACAAGTACAATAATCTTGAACAATACAAGTCACAAATGTATGGAGGATATATAGAAGGCAAGTGCGGGAATTGTGAATTTCCCACAGTCCTTTGAATTATTTTCTGAAGATTCTCAAAGTTTATGAAAGTTAAAACATTTGATAAATTTTGGTCTTTTTTTGAAATTCTGGCTCTAAAGGGGGTACTTTACCTAAATGGTGTTACACCCTATACATGTACACTACCCCAAGCCGCCTAGTGTGGGCAGTAAGGGTACGTGTCCACGGTCAGGATGGCCGGCGGTATCGCTGGAGCGGCGAAGCCGCTCGGCGCTAAGCCCCGCCCCCTTTCTGGGACGCGATGATGCCGGATGTGTTAACTGTACACATCCGGGATCATTGCATAGCGCCCTGTGATATTACTTGCGGCGACGCAGCGTCGCCGCAGGTAGCACGGACATGCTGCGATCTGAAAAGACATGTCCGGAGTCGCAGGGAAGTCGGATGTGTGTTTCCACGCATAGTGGACACGGGATTTCATAAAATCCCCTCCACTATGCTGGAACATCTGGACGCTGCGTGTTTGACGCTGCAGCTCTGCGCAGCGTCAAACAAGCAGCGTTTACTGACCGTGGACACATACCCTAAGGGTATGTGTCCACGTTCAGTTTTGCTTCAGGCTTTGGTCAGGATTTTATGCAGGTAAAATCCTGACCAAAAATGCACCTGAGGTCACGGGCAGGTCACCTGCGGTTTTCCTGCGTGTTTTGCTCATTGTCGCAACATGCTGCGTTCTTAAAAAATGCACCGCATGTGCGTTTTCGCGGGAAAAACGCATGCGTTTTTTCCTGCACAGTGGAGACGGGATTTCATTAAATCCCCTCCACTATGCTGTAAGGGTATGTGTCCACGTTCAGGCTTGCTTCAGGCTTTGGTCAGGATTTTATGCAGGTAAAATCCTGACCAAAACTGCACCTGAGGTTACTGGCAGGTCACCTGCGGTGTTCCTGCGTGTTTTGCTCATTGTAGCAACATGCTGCGTTTTGAAAAACGCACCGCGCATGCGTTTTCGCAGCAAAAACGCATGCGTTTTTTAACGCATAGTGGAGTCGGGATTTCATGAAATCCCCTCCACTATGCTGTAACATCTGGACGCTGCGTTTTTGACGCTGCGGAAAAACGCAGCGTCAAAAACGCAGCGTTTCCTGAACGTGGACACATACCCTAAGATCTGGACGCTGCGTTTTTGACGCTGCGGCTCAGCGCTGCGTCAAAAACGCAGCGTTTCCTGAACGTGGACACATACCCTTACATGGCACGTTGCGTTCCCACCCGGTCTGGTAACAGTTAATATTAATCTAGCAGTGCTTGGATGGTAATTACTATCCGGCGTTGGGCGTGGAACAAATGTGAAGCTGTCAGTCGGGTGAGGAAGTGAAGCAGTGTCTGAGTCTCACGTCTGTAAAGCTTTGTCGGTGAGATTATAGGGTAGTGCGGCTTCATTTCCCAGCCAGCTGATCTGCTTTCTTGTTTATACGCGGCTCATCGCTGGACTCTACAAGTGTATATGTATCTGTGCCATCTGTGTGTTTGTGTAGCTGGTTATCTCATCATGTTATGATCGCTCTTGACGCATTCTGAGCCATGTTTACTTGTTTTTTTTTCTTTGCAAGTTGTGTAATACGACAGAAAATATATTAGTTTAGTACTAGCCCCGTGATTGTCATGAAACACAGGCTGATGGCTAATAGCTCTGTAGCGGGAACGCTCATCCCAAATATTGTGCTACATGATTGCTTATGGAATAGCACTCTCGGGTAAGGAAAATGGGAAAAGTTAGGGCACCCAATGTAATGTTTTAAAGTATTAAGAGGTAATGTTTCTGACTCCTTTTTTTTTTAGATAGGTTATGCCTATTTAGATCCAAGTTGGGACTTTCAAAAATCTTCCATGACTTTATTTCCATGTATTCTTTGGATTTAATGCAATATTTAGAATCGTTGTCATATTGTTAGGCTTGGTTGAGCTTCAGTCTTTTGAAAGTTTCACTAGCTGATAGTGGGGATCCCACTGCTGTTGGGGCCCTATCCTATTCCAAATACAGGGGCTCTGGAGTGCCCTATTCGAATGAAGCAATGGTCCCTTCAGGCTGTGTGCACACGTTGCGGATTTTTTGCGTTTGTTTTGCGTTTTTTCGCCATAAAAACGCATACAAAACGCATACATATGCATCCAATCATTTAGAATGCATTCCGCAATTTTTGTGCACATAATACGTTTTTTCTGCAAAAAAAACGCATCGCGGTAAAAAACGCAGCATGTTCATTAATTTTGTGCATTTTTTGCGGATTTCCCACTGAATTATTGCATTGGGAAATCTCCGTTAAAAAAACACATAAAATCCTCAAAAAAACTGCGCGAAAATGCGAAAAAAAAATGCATGCGGATTTCATGCAGAAAATGTCCGGTTTTGCTCAGGAAATTTCTGCAAGAAATCCTGACGTGTGCACATAGCCTCAGTATCACAGTCATTTGCTGGTGACCGCTAAGTGCTATCTCCAGATGTCCAGTAAACAATGAATGGAGTGGTGGCACGTATTAGCGGGACCATTGCTCCAAACAAATGGGGCACTTAAAACACCACTCCGGCATTTTTTTTTATTTCACCTGGACTAGTATCACTAATGCATGTTCCCTCATCTTAGTAATATGGTTGTCTGTCTTTTGCTGTCCTCTGTGCCGCTCCAGTCCTCTTCTGTTAGTTGTGACCTGCTGGAGCATTTCTGTGTTTGCTGGGTGGGCAGGAAGTCCCAACTCTATGTCAGTCTATGAGAGCAAGATCTAGGCCAAAACAAGGATGTCAAAGACTTACACTGAGAACTCGTGACCATTAGCTCTGACTTCCAGTCAGGCAGAGGAACTGTGGTCATAGTATGGTGGAACGGGACCGGAGCAACACTGTATATTAACAGAGGCAGGGAACAGACTTTAGTAATAACACACCGGTGGTGAAAAAAAGCCTAAGTGGTGCTTTATGTGCCCCATTCTCCGGTTTGGTAGAGGTTCCACCATTCAGCAAATTCATCCATCACTTGTATAGGTAATAATTTACTCTTATGATACAACTGCTTTAAAGAGGTTGTCCACTACTTTTATCCTGATTTTTTTTACTGATTGTTATTATTTATTTTAAAGCACCCTTAATTCCAGGGTTCAGTTCATGTAAAGAGGGTCAACATTTAAATACTGTAATATATATTATAAATACACGTGCAATAAACAAACTAATGCTGGCAGTCTGGTGCAAAAGCAGAGAGGACCCTTCCCTCATGGATTTACAATCTACATGGTTTTGGGGAAGGAGCCATTAATTAGGGAGTTGGAACCGCACTGGTGAAGTGGCAGCAAATTTATTGCAAGTTGTAGGTTTCCTTAAAGAGATGACTTTTCAGATCGAGACTGAAGTTTCAATAGTAGAAGACCATCTGATACGTTGAGGTAGTGAGCTCAAGAGGATGATGGATGCTCGGGGGAAAATCTTGTAGACAGTTGTAAGATTAACATAAATTGGCAGAGTAAAGATGGAGATCTTGTGAAGACCGTGGATTGCATGTGTAGAGGTATTGGGATAGTCGATCGGTGCTGTATGAGTGAGACAGATTATGGACGACCTTATATGTCATTGTTAATATTTTAAAGTGGGTTCAATGGGCATTTGGAAGCCAGTGGATTAGCAGAGTGGTAGTGAGAGGAGAGGTGGATTTATTTGGCAGCGGAGTTGAGGATAGATTGGAGGGTGCGAGAGTGATATTTGGGTGGTCACAGAAGAGGATATTGGAGTAGTTGAGGCCAGACATGATGAGGGCCTGGAGTCGGAGTAGTGGAGTCAGTCGGTGTCCATTTTCGTGGAGTCAGAGTTTTTATAAAATGGACCAACTCTGACTCTTAATTAAAACATATAATAAATTACATACAGTACTATATATACAGTATATAGAATACAGTAGTTCAATGTAGGATGTGCTGTAAATGTTTTCTTAAGAATTTGGGAAACTTCTGAAATGTCTGTTCTATTCCTGATCTAAGGATCTCGGCTTTTAGTTAAGATGAATCTGTGCTGCAGTTTACTGTATGCACATGCTCAGTAGTGACCAGGGCTGTGGAGTCAGTCAGGGGAATTGAGGAATCGGACGTTTGACTTACCGACCCCACAGCCTTTGCGTATACTAATATTTTTGTTGATTTGGTGTTGAAGAAAGGGCAGAATCTGGAAATATTTTTGAGCTCGAGCCACATGAGGTTGTAAGGGTTTAGTGGCATGGGGTGTGAAAGACAGAGCAGAGTCAAGGGTTACATGAAAGCAGCGGACTTGTGAGACAGGGAAAGCGTGATGTCTTTTATTGTGACGGGACTCTGAAGAGGGTTGAGTGAGATGGAGGAAAGATTGAGTTTGGGTTTTGTCTACATTGAGTTTCAGTGACCGCAAAGAAGCAGGTTATTGAGGAAGAGCATTGGACTGTTGTGCGGGGGTTGTACGTTAATCAGCACCTTTTTTGCTTCAGTAGGAGCTGATCTGCACTAACCATGAGCAATGAACATTATTACCTTATGCAATTAGGTTGTTTCAAAGGGCTTGGCCATATAAAATTTCTGCTGATGGAGGAGTGTGTGACCAGAGCTGTCCATCCTTTTCTACTGGAGGAGACTGATGGACAGTTCTGGTCACAACATGCATTGCATAGACAGTAAAAATTAATATAGTTGAAATGAACTCACCACTCTGCATATATATCAGACTTTGCTTTTCGGGTGGGACCTGATTGCTCTGATGGGCAGCAAAAACAAGAGAAAAAAAGCATAGGAAAAAGCAGGTACGAGCACTTATACAATTTAAGCCATTGGGCTGTTTAGTATTCATTTTAAGGATCCAGAACATTTCCCTTAAAAACACCTTTTTTTTTTCCACCGTCGTTCTGTCCCATGCCATAATCCATGTCTGGGGAAAAAAAACAGTTTTCAACCTGGACGGTGCCAAGATGCGACCGTCCAGGCTGAGAACCACTGGTGAATGACCTGCTGCGAATGCAGCGACAGTGACCGGCGGTGACGTCATCGAGGTTACCTCCTGTCACTGAGGCTACGTTCCCAGCCGGGCTGAACTGCGGTAACCTCGGTGAGATCACCGCTAGCACCGTGATAGTTTTTCTCATGGGCAGAAATCCCATGCCCACTATCCCATACCCACGGATCACCCGCGGAGAAGGACATGCGGCGTATCTCCAGACCGCGGCACGTCTAATTTGCGGAGACGCGAGCCTCCGCAACATAAATTTCACCCGTACATTGTATTGGGCGCTGTGATTCCGCACGGTTCAGTGATCACATGCGGATTCACCTGTGTTCAATAGCTGGCAGCGTTTTGGATGCAGCGGACAGGTGCTGCGTCCAAAGCACTGCCAATTACTGCACCACCAATGAGACGGACACCTTATTCCTGAATTCTACCTTGAGCTGTCCTTGGGGACTCTCTTCCTATTTCCCTTCTTCCTAAACTACACTTCTTACTTAAGTGAGATTTTGAAAAAGACCATATCAGGTCGAAACGTCACCGTATTGTCCGCAATCACTTGCTTTCTCTGTAAAATTATGTGGTGGTGCCTGTGCACTTGAATTAAAAGAATAAAAACTAAGAAAATTCTTCACATTTGAAATCAAGACTTGAGTGCGGCTACTTTTTGTATATTTGAAGTTGGATGTTTAGCCAGCACCTTCATTGAACTTTACAGTGTGCCCATTATATTCTCTTCTGGATACGGCCAATTACTGAATGTCTGCACATACCCTAAAGAGGCCAGGAAACAAGCGTCGAACGACTTAATAATCATAATAATAATAATAATTTTATTTATATAGCGCCAACATATTCCGCAGCGCTTTACAAATTATAGAGGGGACTTGTACAGCATAACAGAAATCAGAGTTCAAAATAGATACCAGGAGGAATGAGGGCCCTGCTCGCAAGCTTACAAACTATGAGGAAAAGGTGAGACACGAGAGGTGGATGGTAACAATTGCTTTAGTTATTTGGACCAGCCATAGTGTAAGGCTCGGGTGTTCATGTAAAGCTGCATGAACCAGTTAACAGCCTAAGTATGTAGCAATACAGACACAGAGTGCTATTAACTGCATAAAGTGTATGAGAACATGATGCGAGGAACCTGATTATGTTTTTTTTTTTTTTTTATGATAGGCCACACAGGGATCATTAGGTTAATGCGTTGAGGCGGTAGGCCAATCTGAACAAATTAGTTTTTAGGGCACGCTTAAAACTGTGGGGATTGGGGATTAATCGTATTAACCTAGGTAGTGCATTCCAAAGAATCGGTGCAGCACGTGTAAAGTCTTGGAGACGAGAGTGGGAGGTTCTGATTATTGAGGATGCTAACCTGAGGTCATTAGCGGAGCGGAGGGCACGGGTAGGGTGGTAGACTGAGACTAGAGAGGAGATGTAGGGTGGTGCTGAGCCATGGAGAGCCTTGTGGATGAGGGTTGTAGTTTTGTACTGGATTCTGGAGTTGATGGGTAGCCAGTGTAATGACTGGCACAAGGTAGAGGCATCGGTGTAACGGTTGGTGAGGAATATGATCCTGGCTGCAGCATTCAGGACAGATTGGAGCGGGGAGAGTTTGGTAAGAGGGAGGCCAATTAGTAGAGAGTTACAATAGTCCAGACGGGAATGAATAAGTGAGACAGTAAGAGTTTTTGCAGAGTCAAAAGTAAGAAAAGGGCGAATTCTAGAAATGTTTTTGAGATGCAGATAAGAAGAGCGAGCCAGTGATCGGATGTGGGGGGTGAATGAAAGCTCAGAATCAAGGAGGACCCCAAGGCAGCAGGCATGTTGCTTTGGAGTAATGGTGGAACCGCACACAGAGATGGCAATGTCAGGCAAAGATAGGTTAGTAGAGGGAGAGAACACGAGGAGTTCAGTTTTTGACAGGTTCGGTTTCAGATAGAGGGAGGACATGATGTTAGAGACAGCGGAACGGAAAGACAATCACTGGTGTTTTCTAAAAAGGTCGGCGTGATAACAGGAGAAGAGGTGTATAATTGGGTGTCGTCAGCATAGAGATGGTACTGGAAACCAAATCTACTGATTGTTTGTCTAATAGGGGCAGTATACAAAGAGAAGAGGAGGGGGCCTAGGACTGATCCTTGAGGAACCCCAACAGTAAGGGAAAGGTGAGAGGAGGAGGAACCAGCAAAACATACAGTGAAGGATCGGTCAGAGAGATAGGAGGAGAACCAGGAGAGAACGGTGTCCTTGAGGCCGATGGAGCGGAGCATATTGAGGAGGAGCTGATGATCCACAGTGTCGAATGCTGCGGAGAGATCCAAGAGAATTAGCATGGAGTAGTGACCATTAGATTTAGCTGTTAGTAGGTCATTAGAGACTTTACTGAGGGCAGTTTCAGTAGAGTGTAAAGAGCGGAAGCCAGATTGAAGAGGGTCGAGAAGAGAGTTATCTGAGAGATAGCGGGTAAGACGGGAGTGGACCAGGCGTTCGAGGAGACTTCAATATTGTCGATCATGCTCGTTTAGCGGCCTGAACTTAGCGCTTGTAAATGCAACAGAAATGTTTCTGTGTGATGGTGCAATATGTGACCATTTGGGGCCCCACTTTAAACTTTTGCTCAGGGCCCCACTTTATCTAAAACCAGCCCTTTAACGAGCCTTGAAGTGTAACTGGGGGTAAAAGCCAAATCAGAATCCCAATTTGAGACAGTGTTTTGGGGTATTGCCCCTTGTCAGTGCAAAGTTTGAGAACTGATTTGGTTAGGTGAGGCAATTTGCATATTAAATATAGGTAATTAACCAGATTTGCAATATCTGAATTATTTTGATTGTGACTGTATAGTGTAAGAACTTGTATTTCCTTACCAAACAAATATATGATAAACTGTTACCCATAGGTTAATCTCAGCTTAAAAGAGCAACAAGTCTGTGTCTATCATAAGACGCTTCGCCTATCGATTTGCGAGGAGGGAAGACGTGTGCTGAATTCCTACATCTCCACCTGTCTATAGTCTTGCAGAACCCTTCCCCAGAGAGCCTGTTGCTGACAATTAGTAGCTTGCTCTGCGTTCTCGGCGCTCCTGTATCCATCCTGATGTCTTCTAAATAACTCTGCTTTTACTGATGTGCATAACGTGCAATTTATCCCCAGCACCATATTCACCTAACCTAACCCGACTGAATGCGGCACAAGATGAAAAACCCAACGCAGGAGCTTCAGAAAATTACTTTTTGTTGCTAAAACAAATGTAACTTATTGTCTTCTACTTCATCTTGAGCGGAGTGTATCCGCTGACCAGCTTGGCAATATCCATGATTTATTTCCTTCCTTTTGTGTATCGACAACAAAACGGATAAACATAACAGAGGTTCTAGAAACTGCATCAGAAGATGTGTGTGTGATTTAAAGGGGGAGAATTTACAAAATACATTTCCTTTAGTTGCTTTGAAGTATAATGTCACAAGATTTATGGTACGCCCGTTGGCTGTATGCTGCGAAATTCTGCACACCGTGACAGTCAATTGTCCCATGACTTTTTCACGATCATACAGCCATTATTCTCACCCTGTTTGTACGTAAATGTATTCTACCACCGAAGCACAGCCGCACCGTCTGGTTGTTCCCATAGGCTACTTTCCTTTCCAAACTTTTTCACGTTAATGATCACTGTTTACCTGATGATCCCAATTCATTAAGACTAACGTTTTGAAAACTTGTCTTCATTAAGTGATAGCCAGAAGTAATGTGCTCAATCAATTAACAGACGTGTAGCTCTTTAATTAATTTGGCGTATTTTTGAACCGCCATGAATGTGCACCAGCCAGGGACTAGCATTAATTGTTGTCATGATTTGCACAACCTCTTGAGGCAAATTTTGATAAATTTGCTGGGAGCCCTTGTTCATGAGCTGTCCTGCCCTAGCTTCGCCCACTTTTCTTTTACGACAGAGATGGCCAAGACTTCCAAAAGTTGTTAAATTTTGAGCCAAAATTCTGGCAAAAACTTCTTGATGAATTGGGCACGATTAATTTTAATTGTGGCCGGAATCTGGATAATTGGACTAAAGACTTTTGTAAACAGATATAACAAGTACTTGTGGAGCATCCTCACAAAATATGAATGTTATATATACTCCCAAAATAATACACAGAAAATCTACAGATTACCCTGCAAAAAAATAAAAAGCCTCTCACTCAGCTCAATCAGCTGAAAAATAAAAAGGTTACGACTGTCTTAAAGAAGTGACAAAAAACAAACTACTTTTTTACATGAGAACGATCATCAGAAAATGATCTCATGTTTTTGTTACATATCATAATATTTGTTTAAAAAATGATATTTGTCTAAAAAATGTGTAATGTTACAATTTTCCTATTCTTTCAAGTAAAATTTTCAGAAGTCTTATTATCATCAGAGGATTACTGTCACGTCGCCTCCTCATGCCAACGTGCCTGCCGCTTCTTCCCCTGATCCCCGGTATACTTACCCATCCCGGCACGCTCCTGGAGTGTGTGCACGTCACCCGATCTCCTCTCTTCCTGTTTCACCGCCGGCTCCTGGGTCTTGTCGGGTGCGCGTGCGCACCTCGCACTCCAGTCTCAGCAGCGCACGCGCACTTCCTCGGTCTGGCCTGCGGTCGCTCCGTTCCTCCACTCTATGACCCAGGAGGATCCTGACCCAGAAGTCCTGCCGCACGCATCCTATTTCAGGTAGCCTCTCCCCCCTGCTCTATGCCTGACTGTCAATTGTGTTTCACGTTTGATCCAGGCGCCACGCTTCCCTGCACTCTCTTGTCTACCTTCCTGTCTGTTTTGCCTCGTGCTCTTCCCTGTATCCTGTGCCATCTTTCCCTGTGTCCTCTTTGTCTTCCCTCCTAGTGCTGTTCGTCCCAGCCTGCTCATTGCCATCTCCGTGTCTCCAGTCCCTCCAGAGTGTTCGTCCTCCGTCATCCTCTTTCTGTTATTTGGCAGCCTTCCCTGTGGTTCCCAGTCCCGGCCATCTGTTCCTATTCCGTCCTTGCTCCTGTCCCCGGGTATCAGCTTCCACGGCAATAGTCTCCCTTGGGCCTGCCCCTGACACTCCCTGGGGGGGGGGCCCACTAGGTCACCTCACCCTTGGGAGGTTCGTTGTCGCGGTCCTGCGGGTTCACCTTAGGAGTTCCACAAGTCTCACATTTACAGTGACAGGCAACTCCTCCATGCACAGCTGATAACACAGGATCCACCAATCACAATAGACGATGTCACAGCTGAACTCCTCCTCTCTTTACATTTACCTTCACTTGTCACGGTGTCACACTGACCTCCTCCTCCTATCTTCACATGCACCTTCAGATGTTCTGATGTCACAGCTGACCTCCTCCTCCTCAGCTGACCTCCTCCTCCTATCTTCACATTCACCTTCAGATGTTTTGATGTCACAGCTGACCTCCTCCTCCTATCTTCACATTCACCTTCAGATGTTCTGATGTCACAGCTGACCTCCTCCTCCTCAGCTGACCTCCTCCTCCTATCTTCACAATCAGCGTGTGGATCATTAGATGATTCAATACAAAAGATAGGGTTGGGGTCTGTTCATTGTGGCTAATGTGCTTGAGATTTTTCTGAAATAAAAAAAAAAATAGAATTTATAAAAAACATATCTGTAGTTATTGTCATACGGACCATCAACTCTACTGTGTTTACTTGTAGCTTAAATGCTGCATTGTTTTGTTTTGCTTTTTACCCATATTTCTTCTGCAGGTGCCCGCACCAAAATATGCTATAACAGTCTTCTTTAATTATTAAATTTGAGCTGGGGTTTTTTTCTTTTGTTGCTTTTTCTTTTTTATTCATTGTGTTTTTGTTGCAGATTTGAAGCAGTGTTTTAATGCATATTTTTTAGTACAGAAAATCTGTGATTCTGCACTTAAAAATGCAGCATTGTTTTTTACATGCATATTTTTCAGGCTTCCCATAAAAGAATGTTGAGAATAAACACACCGAAAAACACAGTTCAACAGTGTCTTTAAATGCACAGCGGGCATGGGTTTTCATGAACTTGCATCTGCTTTGCTTTGACAATAAGGGTATGTGCACACAATGAGTAAACACTGCGGGTTGGATGCTGTGTACTTGTGCAGCATCAAACCCGCAGCGTCCAGATTTTGCAGCATAGTCGATGGAATATCAAGAAATCCCATGTCCACTGTGCATCTAGAGACGCCTGCGGCACACTCGCGGAGATGGACATGCGGCACGTCTCTCCAGACTGCAGCATATCAATTTCTCTTGCGGAGACGCGAGCCTCCGGAACAGAAATTTTACCCTTAGGGTATGTGTCCACGTTCAGGATTGCATCAGGATTTGGTCAGGATTTTACATCAGTATTTGTAAGCCAAAACCAGGAGTAGGTGATAAATGCAGAAGTGGTGCATATGTTTCTATTATACTTTTCCTCTAATTGTTCCACTCCTGGTTTTGGCTTACAAATACTGATGTAAAATCCTGACCAAATCCTGATGCAATCCTGAACGTGGACACATACCCTTACAATGTATTGGACGCATACAATCCATATGGTTCAGTGAACACATGTGGATTCACCTGCGTTCAATAGACATTCGCTGCATTCAAAGTGTTGCCAATTCTTGATCATCTGCACATACCCTTAAAAGCAGTACAAAAAACATAAAAAGGTAAAAAACGCTGCACTTACTTTATATGGGAAAATGGCCTAGTACATTGGAAGTTTCCTGGCATGCATCATGTCTAGTTCTGATTACTGTTCTATCCTAACCTTTGCTCTCTGTTGGGTAGATACATGTACCGCTACTTCAAATTAAATGCACCACATGCACTTATAAGTTGCTTTTTCGTGTAAAAAGAATCTTGGAATCTTTTATTACATTTAAAGGGTTATTCCCATAATCAAAAGGTATCCCCTGCCAATAAAACCTGGATCCTAGAAACTGTCCATCTTGAATGGTGCACATGCATGGAACGAATGGCCATCTGGTCCATTCATTATGGGGCTGCCGGGAATAGCCGAGCTCTGTACTGTGTACTCTGCTTTCTCTGGCAGTTCCATAAACAATGAACGGAGAGGTGGTCAAGCATGCCGCCCCTCCGCTTTATACAAAATGAGGCTACCTAGGTCCCAGCGATGCGTAAGGTACCACTATCCTATAGAACTGATGCAGAAAATATATGTACAAAGCTGTATCATTTTTCATCATACAATAAATAACCTTTATTTACTAAAACAAAAAAACCCTTTAATGTAGAGTGTATGATATTCATGTATAAATGATTAAATCTCAGAATTTCTGAACGCTCGGCATTCTCTCCGGTATTATATATGGCTGTGCTGAATGCTGTCACATTACACTAAATTATGATATCGGCCACAGAATCAATGCTGACCTTCAGTGTTATGCATGACAATAAAATCCCAGATTGTAGAGAATAAATACTCTGAGTTTCCCTTCACTTTTGGATGTGACTTCTTCCAGCACACTTGTTACTGATGATCTATGTGACACTTTAATTTATACCGTAGTAACCTTTTTCGGATCATTGTCTGGTCATGATAATGTTAACCAAAAAGACAGGAATAAAAAAACTAAAACTTTATTCTCCTAAAGCAAGATGTCTCAGCTGCTGCTCGGGCTGCTTTTTCTTCTTTTTTTTTTCTAGCCCTTTTATATTCCTGCTATTAGAGGACACTTGTTCATGTGTTTAGAAGCAGAAGACAATTACTCCAGGGCATTCGAGAAGTTCTTTTTTTGGATCTGCGTCTGACCCCTTCCGTTCAGTGCTCTGGCATTAAACCGGGAGATGAACTCTTTCTTCCGTTCACCCCTCCTGAAAAACCACATGCCTTTTTACAGTTTCTGCAGTCTTCTCATGTCACTGCTTCAGGACCATAAACTGAATCCAAGTCACTGTGGATTACATACCCACCCAGTATTTCACGGGACATTTTAAAAGGTAATGCTAATCTAAAGAAGAGAGAACATTTATTTCATCATTGTCCTGGGTCCTGTGACCATCAGCTGGAAAAGTAAGCAAATTCTGGAGGCAAATATTGGGTTTGGTTAACGTCAGGACGACAAGTAGATTGCAGCTTAAAGTGCAATTCAAGGGGGTCTCAGTTTTCAACTCTTTGCAAGAAAAAATTGAGACTCGGGGTGGAGGGGGATGCATTTTGGAAAGGAGTAGAAGTATTCTAAGTACAAACCAAACACTAGTTCCTGTGACCTTGGATTTACCGCTAATACAAACTTGGGTGTAGTGAAACCTTATCAACGCTATATATGAATGTGCACCCCCCATTTCTTTTGCTATAGGGACACATCATTGCTGGAATTTATGGGCAGTAATCTGTCACATGCTTTGTACTGCAATAATGATTGTTTCCCGATCCAGGCAACGTCATTCCTGATTTCTGTTTATTCCTCATACTGCTCCAGCTGTACCTCCTTTCTTCATGAGTACTGTATTTTTTCACTTAGGTTTATTCCCTGTGCTATAATTGTATATAATCATTTTCAGCATACATTGCAGTCGCAGCACATGCAGTTATAATAAGCATATAATTTCCTACCCATCTGTGATCTTTAAGTGGCGCTAAAATTCAGCACCAACCTTTTATTTTTTTATTTTTTTTTTTAAGGCTCCTTGAATATAATTTACAATTAATTCACTTAGGTTTGCTGTGTTTATTTGCTTGCTGCATTGCATGTCTCCCAAGGAATATCAGAAAAAAGCAAAAAGTAGTCCGTGGTATAATTGCATAGGAGAAGGTCTGCATATGACAGCAAAGCTTCACTTTTGATTGACACTGGTTATTTTGTTGGCAATTGTAAAATCCTATCATCTTCAAGTACTTTACTGCAATATACTGATTGTTCCTGACATGATCGTCCGGTGCTACATTTAGCCGGCTCCTATAGCTCTCTGCAGCACAGATTTCAAGGAGTCAAAAGAGCATGCTTTTTCCAAATAATGCCCCAGCAGGTTGTGCTGGGAGATGTTGGCTCAGCAGCTGCCATGAAAGCACAGGGGTGAGCAGCCTGCTGCACTCCAGGGGTTGTGACGCTACTACTAAACGACGGCGGTCAGGACATGCTGGGAGTTGTAGTTTTACAGCAGCTTGAGTGGGGCAGGTTGCTGATTCCTGTGCTACAGTGTAAAATCAAATTCCATCATTGATTAACATGTTTATGTCAAGTCAAAAATTTAAAGGGATATTCCATAAAATGTGCCATAAATGATTAAAATGAACCTGACAGCAGGATGTGCCCATAGAAAGTAATATTAGTGCTGTATAAGCCTTATAATGCCGTTTTTTTAAATATTTTTTGTATTATCACTTTGCATTGCTGCATTGTGTTTAAAAATGTTTAACGCTGGCGTATGGGTGCCCAAACTGATCCGTGACCACTGTCAGCCATTCCAACAGCACATTAGTATGCATGCAGCAGTATAATTGACATCCCTGCAGTGTCAGTCATGCCGCTGTGGGGGTGATATCCGCAAGCTCGCATTAAAAGTCATTGTTAAACACACTGCAGCAACACTGAGTGACAACACAGGGATCAATAAAAACCCTATTCCCGCTATTCCATACTTTCTAGGGTTAAACCTGCTTTCAGGTTCCCTTTGAAGTGGGAGCACTCATGTTTTTGTCTGTGTAGCCAATTCCTTGTTAAGTTGCAGTTAAGGCTGTGTGCACGAGTTGCATTGTTGCTATGTTTTTTTCAGTGCAGATTTGTCAGAAAACTTGAAGGGTTTCCTGATGCCAGCAAAGTGAATGAGAATCATGAAGTTTCATGCACTTGTTGCTTATTTGTGACTTGCAGATTTGGTGCAGATTATTACATCTGCAGCACGTCGTTACTTTCAGTGTTTTTGCTGCAGATTTCACTCATCCTAATGAGTGGGGAAAAATCTGCACCAAAAACACAAGTAAAAAAAAAAAAAAAGCAGTAAAAGTGTGCTTTTTTGCCATTGCGTTTTTTCTGCCAAGAGATGCAGAAATTTTTGCACCAAATACTAGGGAACCTGTCAACCCCAAAATGGAAGATGAGCTAAGCCCACCGGCATCAGGGGCTTATCTACAGCATTCTGTAATGCTGTAGATAAGCCCCCGATGTATCCTGAAAGATGAGAAAAAGAGGTTAGATTATACTCACCCAGGGGCGGGCGGTCCGATCCGATGGACGTCGTGGTCTGGGTCCGGCGCCTCCCATCTTCATAGGATGGCATCCTCTTCTTGTCTTCACACTGTGGCTCCGATGCAGGCGTACTTTGTCTGGCCTGTTGGGGGCAGTACTGAATTACTTTGCCCTCAACAGTCAAATTCAAGGAGTCAAAAAGTTGCCTAATCCTCTTAATAAGCCTTAGAACATCGCACTTTAGGCTTCAAAAACATATATTTTGTTCTCTATCAGTCTACTGGAGTACGATTGAGAAAATTTTTTGAAACATTTTGAAAACTTGTTGTTTTGTTGAAAACTGATGCATTAGGTAAAACATCTCGATAAGGAAAACCACGTCCTGAATGCTGAAGAAAAATAAACTAGACAAAGCCAAGTAAAATACTTCAAGCAAGTACAGTTCATTTAAAAAAAGCGCAAATTGAGGCCATGTGCACACGTTGCGGTTTTTACTGCGGATCCGCAGCAGTTTTCCATGCGATGTACAGTACCATGTTAACCTATGGAAACTAAAAACCGCTGTGCACATGCTGCGGAAAAAAAACGCGCGGAAACGCTGCGGTTTAACACCTGCTCCATATTAAAAAACTGCAGGTGTAAAACCGCAGTAGAATCCGCACAAAAACCGCGGAAAATCCACGATAAATCCGCAGGAAAAATGCAGTGTTTTTGCCCTGTGGATTTATCAAAATCAGTGCGGAAAAATCCGCACACCAGTCCGCAGCGTGTGCACATAGCCTAAATTATAAGACACAAATAAAAAAATGTCACTTCTACAATCATTTTTACTCACCAAAAAAGACACAAAGATGATGATGAACATGTTTAGGGCAGAGTCTCTTCTTGTTCTAGTGTATGTTGGCTTCAAAACCCGAATGACTGGGATTAGTAGTAAATATGGGGTACTTATACATACAGTCATGACCAAAAATGTTGGTACCCTTGATATTTATCCAGAAAATCAAGTATTTCTCCAAGAAAATTATTGCAATTACACTTGTTTTGTTATACACATTTATGTCCTTTGTGTGTATTAGAACAACACAAAAAAACTGAGTAAAAAAGGCAAATTGGACATAATTTCACACTAAACCCCCAAAATGGGCCGGACAAAATATTTTACACCCTCAACTTAATATTTGGTTGCACGCCCTTTGGAATAAATAACTGCAATGAATCGCTTCCTATAACCTTCAATAAGCTTCTTACACCTCTCAGCTGGGATTTTGGAGCACTCTTCTTTTTCAACCTGCTCCAGCAGTATAGACAGGATGTTATCTTTACCATTCCTTGTAGAGACCACCATAGTGGGGGCACTGGAGTGACGGGGAATCAAACAAGTACGGTAAATAACTTTCCTTCAATTTTTCACGTCAATTCCTTGCTTCTGTAAAACTTTTGAAGAACTGGTGGAAAACCCCTTTAACCAAGGCTACCTTAATGCATATTGAAATACATAGATCCTACCAAAGTATTTATTACGGGAGGCAAGTAAATAAGGAGAGCTTCAGGTGATCTTAGCATCCCAAATATTTTCTGACTTTCCTTCATATAGTTTGTATTTGGCAAACAAGAGAATTAAGCAGCAGATATAGAAGCTTTTCATATCGCGCCATTAAATCGTCTATGCCCTTCTTTCTGTAATGCAAAATATTAAAAAGCTGCTGTCAGGCAGGGCAGTGGCTTAGTTTCCTGACACTTTATTAAAATGTGAACTGTATTTCAGATTGTAATCTTGCACTGAGCAGAGAAGGAGATGTAACACTTCTTTTCCTTCCATCGCAATCCATTTTTTTTTCTAGAAGTCTTCAGCAGAAAGAAAAGAGCTGGAGCCTCCAACATTTAATGTCATCTCTGAACCAGATCTCCTGACGAGCAGCAACAATTTGTGATGTCAACATGACTTGAATTCAGAAACCTACTAATGTAATCTGTAACTGTGTGAGAGGGGGCCCTACTTCATGTAATAGCCGAAAGGCGCCATGTCAGGATCCCTCATAGAACGTGTACAGTGCGTTTTTATAGAAATAAGACCTGAGACTTGTAAGGTCAAGTGGGATCTGGTGGGGACAATAAAATAGAGGGCGTAGTTTTTTTAGCGTATTCTTTGCAACGTGGAAAATTTATGCTGCCGTTTGTTTAAAAACAAAAAATAATTTGGTATAGAATTGGTTTCGTCTGGATGACAACTGCGGTATTTTGAAGATGACCTTTCACTTGTCATAAATACCGTATGTAATTGTTTTTAGAAGGTGTTTGCTATTCTCTTCCATCTGCCCTTATTTATCTTTTGTCATAGCACCTCTCCTTTCCCGAGATATGGCCTCCTTCTTCGCTCCATGTAAATTTAGGATTTTAGGTAATCGGGCATAGTCCTTAAGAGTCACATAAAGAGTTGATGATGACTGCACCCACTTGGCACACAAGATTCATGAAATTGGTGGCAAGTCAAAACTGGGCTTCCTTCCCATCTTGAACTGCAAAAAGTAGCAAAAACTGCCCCCAAATTTTGACATATTAAAAAATACACTAGGAGGGGAGTGGAGCGAAGTTGTGCCAAATTTTGGAACATTTTATAAAGTTGGAATTGATGAATCAGGGAGAAAACATTTGGAATTGCTAGACTCTTTAAAAAAAAAAATAAAAAAAAAGTTGGAAATAGAATAATGTAATTAATGTAATGGGTGAACAAAATAGGGGCAAAAAACATGATTGAAGTCAATTTTTATCAGGGCCTAGGTTTAGATACAGGGAAGAGGCGGGAATATCTCAGGAATGGAGAGGCAGAGAAACAAACGCCAGAGTCAGGAGAATGGCGACATTTATTCTAGGTAACAAAAATACTTATTTGTGTAACATTGCTGTAATGCTTCCTACCCAATGGAGCTCAGCAAGGAGACAGTAAAAAACAATGTTACAAAAATAATTAGTTTTTGCATTGCCATGTTATGATAGTTTTACCTTTTTTATCTTTCTTCTGACAGAACCACTTGAGGGTATGTTTTTTTGTGGGACGAGTTAATGTTTTCATTAATACTATTTAGTTTTTTAATCCTTACTTTTACATGCAACTTTTTGATCGCTTGGTATTTCATTTTTTACTTGTCAGTATGATGAAAACGCTACATTATGTATTTATTTATTTTTGCAACATTTATACAACATTCACCAATACGGGATAAATAGTGTGTCAGGTTTATTGTTCAGGGGTAATGACATGTCTGATAAACTGGGGTAAGAAGGCTTATAGGCCATGTAATGCTCCTCTGAGAAATTAAACATGCAAATTGTCTCTTCAAAGAGGAAGAGGACTGTAAGGGTATGTTTCCACGTGCAGGAAACGCTGCGTGTTTGACGCTGCCTAGAGCCGCAGCATCAAACATGCAGCGTCCAGATGTTACAGCATAGTGGAGGGGATTTTATCAAATCCCGTCTCCACTATGCGTGGTAACACGCACCCGGCGGCCCTGCGATTCCGGACATGCTGCGCGTCTTTTTAGATCACAGCATGACGCTGTGCCGCCTCAAGGTGTATCACAGGGCCCTATGTGTGGGGTGCGATGATGCCAGATGTGTGCAATGAACACATCTGGCATCATCGCATCACAGAAGGAGGCGGGGCTTAGGTCGGAACGGGTTTGCCGCTCCGTCCATACCGCCGGCCATCCTGAAGGTGGACACATACCCTAACTCTAGTGCCACATATTGGAAATAGCATTTCTAAA
The DNA here is from genome assembly GCF_051348905.1 of Ranitomeya variabilis. Classification (NCBI taxonomy): domain Eukaryota; kingdom Metazoa; phylum Chordata; class Amphibia; order Anura; family Dendrobatidae; genus Ranitomeya; species Ranitomeya variabilis. Next base: position 477,865,134 of record NC_135233.1, read on the forward strand.
AGTCAATATCAACCCATAAATGAGCCTTGCCACATGACTTGGAATAAAAGCCAAACCAGAAATTCAATTTGCAGACACGTGTTTAAAGCTGTTGCCCCTCATCAGTGCAAAGCAAAGATCTGATTTGACTGTGTGAGAGGCCTCTGACAGTGACACTATAATTCAACATCCTCTTCATCTCTGAAGAGACAATCGTGAATGATGATGGAACTGAAGACTTTTTCTTTTGATCCTTTCTTGACAATAACACAAAAGAAAGTTAAATGATTTATTTACAGCTTAATTATTAAGGCTTTCTCAGTTTACAGTTGTTAAAAACAAGAGTTACAGAAACTTATTTTCTCAAAGTTCTTTTAATTTATTGAAGGGATTTTTTACAATAAATGTGAAGGGGAAGGCAAATAAGATTTTACACTTTCTTTATCTTTTGTTTTCAGCACATGGGTGTTTAAAATTATTTTTGCTTCAAATTGTTTCCAGCATTTTCAGTTTAACTTTAACCCCTTAGTGACTGAGCTAATTTTGACCTTAATAACCAAGACAATTTTTACAATTCTGACCACTGTCACTTCATGAGGTTATAACTCTGAAACGCCTCAATGGTAAAATTTCTTCGATATGACTTGCGTTTATTTTAGAAAAAAAAAATGGAAATTTGGCACCATTTTTGAAAAATTTGCAATTTACAAAATGTTAATTTTTGTGCCCTTAAACCAGAAAGTTATGTCACACAAAATAGTTGATAAATAACATTTCCCACATGACAAGTTCACATCAGCACAATTTTGGAAACATAATCTTTTTTTGTTAGGACATTAGAAGGGTTAAAAGTTGACCAGTGATTTCCCATTTTTCCAGCAAAATTTGCAAAACCAACTTTTTTAGGGACCACATCACACTTGCAGTGATTTTGAGGGGCCAATATGACAGAAAGTATCCAAGAGTGACACCATTCTATAAACTGCACCCCTCAAAGTTTAACATTCAAGAAGTTTCAAAATAAATGTTTAACTTTTTTCACCAAAACATTATTTTGGTCCCAAACTTTTTTTTATTTTCACAAGGGTAGCAAGAGAAAATGGACCAGAATATTTGTTGTGTAATTTCTCCTGATTACACCGATACCCCATATGTGGAGGAAATCTACTGTTGGGGCGCATGGCAGGGCTCAGAAGGGAAGGAGCACTGTTTGAGTTTTTTAAGGCACCATGACACTATTGAAGACCTCCTGATGGGCCTAAACAGAGGAAACCCCCAACAAGTTAACCCAATTTTGGAAACTACAACTGTAAAGGATTTAATACAATGGTATAGTGAGCATTTTGAACCCACAGATACGTCAAAGAATTTTATAACATTAGGTCGTCATATTGAATATGTCATCATTAGTGTTGAGCGGAAGTGCTCGCTACTCCAGTTTGCATCGGGCGCTCGGGTATGCACCGAGTATTGCAGGTACTCAAGTGACATGCTCAAGTCACTGCCCCACATGTTTCGTGGCTATTAGACACCCCCAAAAAAATGCGGGGATCGGAGATATTCGGTGCATACCCCATCACCCGATGCAAACTCAAGTAGCGAGCACTTCGCTCAACACTAATGACGACCTATTCAATATGCCATCATAACGTCATCACTTTATTTTTTTTTACTTTTTTTTTTTTTTAACCATTAGATTTTTATTGAGTAAACAGAGATTACAATGTCAAATAAGACCGGAAAGGGAACAGGGAGAAAAAAGGATTATCACCATTTACATATAACAGAGAGAAACGGCAGTACAACTTACTACAGAGAAATGGTTGAATACAATATTATAAAAGCAATACCATGAGAAAATATAAAATTTAGGTAAGAGGGGGAGGAAGGAGTGAGGCAGGGACCGAAATAAAAGAGGATGTAATCCAGGGGTCCCAACTTGCAAAAACTTTATTTTTAGAAGAGAGACGGTCAGCTATGACTACTTCATAGCAATAATGAAGATTAACTTTGGCAATTAGTTCATCTTTAGAAGGAATAGACGAAGATTTCCAATATTTTGTGATACAAAGCCGCGCAGCAACAAGGACATTAGAGATTATGGGTTGAAGAGGCCGGGGGAAATTTAGAAGGGAAATACCCAATACTGCAAGAGGACTAGTCAAAACAAAAGGAAGGTGGGTAACCTCTGATAAAATGAGCTCAACTTGACGCCAAAACAGTTGTATACAGGGGCAGTCCCACCAGACGTGGGTCAACTAACCATTAAAATTACAATTTTTCCAACATAAGGGAGAGGAAGAGAGGTGTAACTTAGCTAATTTGGCAGGTGTAAAGTACCATTGAAGATGGATTTTTTTTATTTGCTCAAGGTGACCAATACAGGAAGAGAATTTAGATGGGTGTAACATTGCGAAATGCCAGTCTTCAAGAGGAGCCTCAAACGAGAGAGTAGTCTCCCATGAAGACATAAAGGGAAGTTTATCTGTTAAGCCATGAGTCAGGAGAGATTTATAGATAACTGAAATACCATGCGGGATCAATGTATTAGGCCTAAAGAATCTCTGCATTGGAGTCTCCTCACCTAGGGGGGAAGCGAGCACCCCAAACAAGCCACTACGCCTTAAAAAACTGCGTATTTGAAAATATTGGAAAAAGCAATTGCCAGGCAAGGAATACCGGGCGGCCAGGTCAAGGAATGGAATCATACCTTCGGCATTAAATAGATCCGCTACCCGAAGTACCCCGCTCCCCCTCCAGGCAGAGAGAGATAGTCCATCAATAGCACAGTCTAAGGCATGCAGAGATACATAGTGGAATATGAAGGGGAAATGAGTAGGACATGATTCTGACCAAATTTTGGTGGCAGAATACATCGATCTAAGATAAGGACTGCGTGGGGCAAAGCGGAGTAAGGAAAGTTCCAACAATGTTTTGAGAGATTTCTTGGGGGCATAGTGCGATTCAATGTTAAACCACATAAGAGAGGAACTACCTTCCCACCAAATTTTGAGGGGTTCAAGGAGAGCAGCTCTGTGGTAGAGCTGAATGTTAGGTGCACCAAGTCCACCTTTGGCATATGGGAGTGACATTAAGAGACGTTTAACCCTATGGGGCTTATTATTCCAAATGAAACGGTCAATTATTGATTGGAAAGCTGAAATATATTTAGAGGGAATGGTTAGTGGGAGACATCTAAAGAGATAAATAAGTTTAGGGAGAAGTAACATTTTAGAGGATTGGATTCTGGCCATCCATGACAGTTGAGAAGCAGAGAATTGGTCTATGTCCTTTTTAATTTCGGAGAGGGTTGAGTCACAGTTGGCACGGACAATGTTCTTAAGGTGGGTTATTTGAATACCTAGATAAGTGAACCCAAGGGGAGACCAAATGAAGGGGTAATTAGTTTGGATATGGCGCTGTAGAGGGGCAGATAGGAATAAAGGAAAAATTACAGATTTAGATAAGTTTAGTTTATAATAAGAGACTTCGGCAAATTGGTTAAGAATAGAGGAGACTGCTTTAAGTGAAACAGTAGGAGCAGAACAAGTGAGCACTACGTCATCAGCATATAGGCCTATTTTATGTTCGTGGTCTCCCACTACTACCCCCCTCAACTCCGGACACAGTCGTATGACAGCAGCGAGAGGCTCCATGATCAAAGCAAAGACGACGGGGGAGAGAGGGCAGCCTTGACGAGTGCCGTTGTTGATGGGAAAGATGCGGGATTTAAATCCAGCTGATCGAACAGAGGCACACGGATTGGAGTATAAGGCCATAATAGCTTTCAAAATGTGGCCCGACAGGCCAAATCTTTGAAGAGTGAGATTAATGTAACCCCAGTGCACCCTGTCAAACGCTTTTTCTGCGTCAAGGGACAGGAATACACTGGGGAGGCCACCCCTCTCCACCACGTCCAGCAGATCAATCAAGCGCCTCGTACCATCTCTAGTTTGCCTCCCTGGAACAAACCCAACCTGGTCAGGGTGAACAATAGAGGGAAGGACTGCCATTAGCCTATTAGCCCAGATCTTAGCGTAGATTTTGACATCACAATTTAACAGAGCAATAGGGCGAAAATTACCTGGGGAGGACATAGGCTTCCCAGGTTTAGGGAGGGTTCCAATAGAGGCCTCTAAGCCTTCCTTTCTAATATTCCCTACCGAAAGCCGGTGATTGAATAAACGGAGGAGGAAGGGGGACAGGACAGCGAGAAATTGAGAGTAATAAGAGAAGGAAAAAACCATCTGGACCCGGGGCAGAACGCTTGTTGGATTCTTTAATGATTTGAGATATTTCAGAGGCCTCAATCGGGGCGTTAATGAAGGAATGTTGCTCTGGGTTAACCGAGGGAAGATTTGCTTTATCCAGGAAGGCAATTATGGAGGCCTGAGTTGGTTGAGGGGTATTAGCATCAGATTTAAGGTTGTATAATGATGAGTAAAATAATGCGAATTCCTCCGATATATGAATTGGGTTATAAATGCGGGTACCATCTGATTTTAGTAAATAGTGAATTTTAGACTGGGTTTCTTTTTTTTTTACACGCCTAGCAAGTAACGCACCTGCACGATCACCCATTGAGTAAAATTTGGCTCTGGATTTCCTGATTGCATTCTCTGTTTTATAGAGGAGCAGCTGGCGGAGATGGAGGCGGGCAGAGGAGAGAGCAGATAATAAATGTGGGGAGGGACATGACTTATGTTGGGCCTCAAGACAAGCTATTGTACTTAAGGCAGACTGAAGATTCAAATTATGTTTCCGCTTAGCCAAGGCAGCCAGTTTGATAAAGTGGCCTCTAATCACAGCCTTGTGGGCAAACCAGAGAGAGTCATCGCAAATGTCTCCTGAGTCATTTATGGAGAAAAACTCCCTCAGAGTATCCTCTATAAATTGGGAATTAGAATGGTCAGTTAGAAGATACTCATTAAGACGCCACTGCGAGGGAGGCCTAATTGCAAGTGGGTCACTCAGGGAGACAGAGACAGGCGCGTGGTCGGACCAGGTAATGTTACCTATATCTGCAGAGATGCAATGAGGAAGAGCCACGTCATCTACCAAGATATAGTCAATTCTGCTATAAGACCTATGTCTGGATGACCAAAATGTATAATCACGTTCATTACAATGAAAATATCTCCAAATGTCGTGGAGATTGAAGGAACTAATAATTTGAGTCGCTTCACCTCTAGACGAAGAGGAGGACGAGCAGTCTAAATTTTTAACAACCGGAATGTTGAAATCTCCTGCAATCAGCTTATAACCATGCTGGATGCCACTTAATTTCTGGAAAAAAGAATTAAAAAAAGTAATTTGTCCGAAGTTCGGAGCATAGACGGAGGCAATAGTATAAGGGATATTATTAATTAAACAGAGAATTATAAGAAATCTACCCAAGGGGTCAACCATGGAACTAAGCAATTGAAAAGAATTTGCCTTACTGACAAAAATAGCAACCCCAGCTTTTTTGGATTTGCCATTGGCGAAAAATTGGTGTGGGTACAGGTTCGAGTGCATTCTAGAATTATCACGCTCTAATAAATGAGTCTCCTGTAAGCATATGATATCATGATGGCCTTTAGAAAGTTGGCGCCAAACTAATGAACGTTTCCCTGGAGAATTGAGACCATTAACATTAATGGAGTAAAGTGAGATACTCATTGTTCATTTTGAGAGAGTTGCGGACTAGGTATGCCTCTGCATGACTGTAGTAACCTACAACAACCAGTATATCCAAAAATTCAGTCAATAAGTAAAATGGTGGAGGAGGGGGAGGGAAGGAGGGGGGAGAAGGGAAAACAAGACAAACAACATTGAAACTGGAACATGGAAGTCCATTAAGGCGACACCTGAATCCAGAAGGTGAGAAAAAGACAAACAATTCACCTAAGGGGCACAATGCTGGAGCGAGACCTACAGGAGGTTCAACCTCAGCAAAAAAATGAAACAGAATAAAAAAATCTGAAAAATTTGAGGAAAAAAAAAAAACAAGAAAAAACAAGCAAAAGAATGCGGGAAGAGGAAAAAGATCCAACCAGGAACCAAAATGCGTAACTTCAGGCAACCTTCCAGTCAGGGACAATCCGGGGTCTTCCAGATTTAGGGACTCCTGGTCTGGTAGAAGGTAGAAATGCAGGAGGGGAACCAGGAATTTTCAGTCCCCATTGGGCCAGAGTTTTCGCAGCTTGTGAAGGGGTCAGACGTGGTGGTTGAGCCATCTTTGCGGATGCAGAGCTTCGTGGGAAAACCCCAGCGGTATAGGATGCCATTTTCCCTCAGGACTGTGGTGAAGGGTAAAAAGGCTCTGCGCAGAGCTAGAGTGCCAGGCGACAAATCAGGAAAGACGGAGATATTTGCAAACCGTTCAGGCAACGTCGGTTTGTTTTTCAACGCTTGCATAAATTCATCCTTCATGACAAAGAAGTGAATGCGGGCTAACACATCTCTAGGGACCGAGGGACCAAGACCTGAGGGCTTAGGGATCCGGTGAATGCGGTCAATCACAATTTCTTCCTTAGCGGCCTTGGGAAGCACTGTCAGAATAAAGTCTTGCAAGAAGGGTTTAAGATCTTCTGAGCCCACTGATTCTTCAATACCTCTAAGCTTTATATTATTTCTCCTGGATCTGTCCTCCAGATCCAGGGTTTTAGAGTGAATTTTGGTAGCAAGAGACTGTAATTCTTCATGTGCATCCCACAGCTCATTATGAGAAGCCACAAGCTCAGACATCTTCTGTTCAAGGTGATCTGTGCGGCTCCCAAGCTCCTCCACTTCCCCTTTAAGGTCTGCTAGCATAGATCGCATATCCTCTTGTAATGAGGTACAGAGCTCACCCAACATGTCCCTTAGAAGGGATGCTGTGACCGGGGTGTCTGTGATAGCTGCTGCTGACGCGCTCGAGGAGGAAGATTGTGAGCCTCGGCGCGCTGAACGGGAGGATCTGGGAGACAGCGGCGCCATTTTGGGTGAGTGGTGCGGCTGAGAGGAGGCCGCGAAGAAATCCACAATACGCCTGGTGAGGTCCCGGGATCCAGTTTTGGACTTCCCCATGTACTCACCGGCGGGTGAGGAAATGCAGCAGAGCGGCACGGAGCTGAAGGCGCCAGGAGTGAGTCGCTGTGGGCCGGTTAGAGGTTCCTGGAGAAGGAGCTCCCGCGCTATGCGACCTGCTCCATTAGCGATCAGGCCACGCCCCCCCCTTTTTTTTTTTTTTTACTTTTGATAAAGACCCAATTCTAACTCCAACTCTAACTCTAACAAACCACTAACATAACCGTAACCCCAACACAACCGTAACCCCAACACAACCCTAACCCTAACACAACCCTAACCCCAACCCTATCTGCAAAGAAAGGAAAAGATTACAATTTTTTTATTTTATTATTTTACCTAACTAAGGGGGTGATAAACAGAGATTTGATTTACTATTTTTTTTATTTTGATCACTAAGATAGAGTCTATCACAGTGATCAAAAGCCACCAATAGGGAAAACTTCCTATTGCTGCCGGGTAGCAACCGGCAGATCTCAGCAGGCGCACTTCGTATGCACCCGCCATTTTCTTCCAGGAAGATGATGCGGAGAGCCAGGAGATGGAGCAGGGATGGCGGAGGTATCGGGGGCTCAGGGGACTCCATTTCTCTCTTCTCTGTTATGCTAGATCATATCAGAGAAGGTAGAAATGCTGACAGTTTTATTTTTTTTTCATGACCAATGTTATTCAGTGAATTATGGCGATCACGTGACAGGGGACCGTAAAAAACGGACCTGATCATGTTCCCCCGGGTCTCAGCTACCCCCGGTAGCCGAGACCGTGGAGATTTTCTTAAGCTGGGAGTGCTGTACCCTTATTTCTTAGCTTTTAATAAGCGGTGCTGAGGAATAAGGCCTCTTAACTTCTGTGTGTCGGTGGTTGTTAAGGCTTCTTTCACACTTCAGTTGTTTGGCGTCAGTCACTTCCGACATAGTGACGGATCGACGGATCCGTCACAATTGTTGAGAAAACGGTTCCAACGGATCCGTTTTTTTTGACAGATCCGTTACTTGGGGGTTGTCTGGGAAAAGTATCTACTTTTTGGAGCATGCGCAATTGAAAAAGCGGATTGGGGCGACGGATCCGCCGAAATGACAGTTGCGACGGATCCGTCGCCCATAGGCGGCCATTCTATGGAATGACGGACGCGACGGATCCGCCGCGAACCGTCATTTCGGCGTTGACAAAAAACGTTTCAATGTCCGTCTATGTCTAGACAACGTCCGCCAAATTTCGACGGATCCGTCGCATGACGGATGGAACGGACGACCATCCGTCACAATCTGTCGCGAATGTAAGTCTATGGGAAAATAACGGATCCGCCCAAAAAAATTACGGATCCGTTATTTGAGGAAACTGGCGGTTTTAGACTGACGCCAAACAACTGAAGTGTGAAAGAGGCCTAAGCAGTTAAAGGAGTTACCTCAACATTGATAATGGTTACACTTTCTTGTAAAAAAGAAAGCCCAGTTAACTTTGAAATTGTAATCTTATTAAAAATCCACTTTGTTCTGAAGGGATTTAAGATTCTACCTAGGAGGATCTCATGCTGCTCCCTCCTCCCGCCTACATACACTGTGTTCCAAATTATTATGCACAAAGAGTTTAGGAGTGATAAGGTTAGAATTTTTTTGTTTGTCATTTAAACTCATTGATGGTGATGTGTCTCAGGGCTCTTTATATCACTGAAAGCAATTGCAGATACCTGTGCAAATTAGTTTGGCAGGTGTGTCCAAATAAAGGCAAGACTACTTAAGAAAGCTGTTCCACATTATTAAGCAGCCTACATTTTTTGCCAAAATGGGAAAGAAAAAGGATGTGTCGGCTGCTGAGAAGTAACAAATTGTGGAGTATTTAGGTCAAGGCATGACTACAATCAACATTGCCAAGACACTTCCATCGTGATCATCGCACAATCAAGAAGTATGTAGCTGATTCCCAGCACACACGTGTGCGTGCTGATAAGGAAAAAGTGAGGACTCTTTCCAACAGGCAATTGCGTAAGGTTAAAAGAGCAGCTGCAAAAATGCCTTGTCATAGCAGCAGACAAGTTTTTGAAGCTGCTGGTGCCTCCAATGTCCCCAGAACAACAAGATGCAGGGTCCTTCAGAGGTTTGCAGCTGTGCGTAAGCCATCCTGTCGACCACCTCTATCCACTGCACACAAGCAGAAACGGCTCCAGTGGGCTAAACGATACATGAAGACTGACTTCCAAACTGTTTTGTTCACCGATGAGTGCCGTGCAACGCTCGATGGTCCAGATGGATGGAGTGGAGGATGGCTGGTTGATGGACACCCCATGAAACCACGGCTAAGGCGCCAACAAGGAGGAGGTGGAGTAATGTTTTGGGCTGGAATCATGGGGAGAGAGATTGTCGCCCCGTTTATGATCCCTGAAGGGGTAAAGATGAACTCCATAATCTATGTGGAGTTTCTAAAACAACACTTCCTGCCATGGTTCAAGAGGAAGAACCGTGCTTTCCGCAGCAAGATCATTTTCATGCATGATAATGCACCGTCTCATGCTGCAAAAAACACATCTGCATCTCTGGCTGCTATGGGCATAAAAGAGGACAAACTTATGGTGTGGCCACCATCTTCCCCTGACCTCAACCCAATTGAGAACCTCTGGAGCATCATCAAAAGGAGTGTCTATGATGGCGGGAGGCAGTTCACATCTAAGCAACAGCTCTGGGAGGGTATTCTGTCCACATGCAAAACAATTGGAGCAGAAACCATCCAAAAACTGACAAATTCAATGGACGAGAAAGTTCAGAAGCTTCTTTCCAACAAGGGGTCCTATGTGCAAATGTAACATCACCTAGAATAAAGTTTTCACTTGAAAACTGTTTGATTTAATTTTGTAATAAGCTGATAATGCTTATAACTTCACAATTGACCATTTTTTTGTTCAAAATAAAAAAAAAAGGTTGAAAACTCTGCTGTGCATAATAATTTGGAACATGCATTTTGAGTGTTTATTTTTTTTTTTAAATATACTGTTTTCATAGGCAGTTTGTTCCAAAACATTGCAATTATACTAGAATAGTAGATGACTGGAAAATAACAATGACTGCAATTCAGATAGGTAATTTAGAGAAAATATGAGGAAATATTATTTGCATAATAATTTGGAACACAGTGTAGAATCTTATCAGCACCAACTGCCATCTCCTATCTCAGGAATGGGAAAGTCTATCTTCACTGAATACAGGTTTTACCTCAGAATTTAGAATTTTGATGAGGACTGATAATTTGGGCAGATAGAAGCAGATTTCTCTGATGAGATTTATTACTTATTTTCATGTGTTTTATTGATTTATGAAATAACATAATATAACATAATGAGGCTATGTGCACACGTTGCGGATTAGGCTTAGGAATTTCTGGTGTGGATTCTGCCTCTCCTGGCAGAAAACGCAGCTGCAGATTTTGTGCGGATCTGCAGCATTTTTTGTGCGTTTTTTTTGCCGATTTGCTGCGTTTTTTTACCCCTGCGGATTTCTATAATGGAATAGGTACAAAAACACTGCAGATTCGCAAAAAAAAAGTGACATGCTACTTCTTTTAACCCTTTCACGACATGCTCCGTACATGTACTGCGCATGCCGTGAATCCCCCTTTGATGTGGGCTCCAGCGCTGAGCCCGCATCAAAGTCGCGACATGTCAGCTGTTTTGTACAGCTGACATGTGCACGCAATAGCGGCGGGTGAAATCGCTATTCACCCGCCGCTATTAACCTGTTAAATGCCGCTGTCAAACGCAGACAGCGGCATTTAACTACCGCATCCGGGCGGACGGAAATGACGTCATCGCCGACCCCTGTCACATGATCGGGGGTCGGCGATGTGTCAGGACAGTAACCATAGAGGTCCTTGAGACCTCTATGGTTACTCATGCCGGCCTGCTGTGAGCGCCCCCCTGTGGTCGGCGCTCACAGCACACCTGCATTTCAGCTACATAGCAGCGATCTGATGATCGCTGCTATGTAGCTGAGCCGATCCAGTTGTGCCAGCTTCTAGCCTCCCATGAAGGCTATTGAAGCATGGCACAAGTAAAAAAAAAAATGTTTTTAAAAATATGAAAAAAATATAAAAAATATAAAAGTTTAAATCACCCCCTTTTGCCCCATCCTAAATAAAACAATAAAAAAAAAATCAAACATACACATATTTGGTATCGCCGCGTTCAGAATCGCCCGATCTATCAATAAAAAAAAAGCATTAACCTGATCGCTAAACAGCGTAGCGAGAAAAAAATCAGAAACGCCAGAATTTTTTTTTTTTGGTCGCCTCGACATTGCATTAAAATGCAATAACGGGCGATCAAAAGAACGTATCTGCGCCAAAACGTATCATTAAAAACAACAGCTCGGCACGCAAAAAATGGAGACGCTACGGCTATTGGAAAATGGCACTTTTTTTTTTTTTTTTAAGCAAAGTTTTGCATTTTTTTTCACCACTTGGATAAAAAATAAACTAGACATGTTAGGTGTCTATGAACTCATAATGACCTAGAGAATCATAATGGCAGGTTAGTTTTAGCATTTAGTGAAGCTAGCAAAAAAGCCAAACAAAAAACAAGTGTGGGATTGCACTTTTTTTGCAATTTCACCGCACTTGGAATTTTTTTCCCGTTTTCTAGTAAAAGACATGGTAAAACCAATGGTGTCGTTCAAAAGTACAACTTGTCCCGCAAAAAATAAGCCCTCACATGGCCATATTGACGGAAAAATAAAAAAGTTATGTCTCTGGGAAGGAGGGGAGTGAAAAACGAAAACGCAAAAACGAAAAAGGGCCGTGACTTGAAGGGGTTAAACCGCAGCATTTCCGCAGCGGATTTTCCGCAACGTGTGCACAGCTTTTTTTTTCTCTCATTGATTTACATTGTACTGTAAATCAATTGCGGATCTGCAGCGTTTCTGCACCGCAAAAAACGCTGCGGATCCGCAGAGAATCCGCAACGCGTGCACATAGCCTCAAAATGACAGTTATTCTTTAACATAGGTTTTTTTTATTTTTCTTTCATGTTTTTTTCAATTCTTTCTTCTGTTTTCTTTTTCTTTAGTCTCTTTTCCTTAATTTTCTTTATCTCGTCCTTTTCTTTTGTCTCATTTTTTATTTTTTTTCATTCTCTTCATTCTTTCTTTTTTCTTTCTCTCCTTTTTTCTTTTCACAATTCTTTCATCTTTCTTTTGTTTCGTTCTTGATTTGCTTTCTCGTCTTCTTTCTTTCTGTTTTTTTTTTCTTCTTCCCATGATCAGGATATAGCAATGTTTTGGGCACAGCATATTTCCGCTGCATCCAAAATGCTGCGTTCTAATCATGCAGGTAAATTCGCATGTGTTCATTGAATCATGTGGATTTACCGCATGTAATGAATGGCTATAGGTGAAACTACACAGTAGAGAGTAGCATCTCCGCTGCCAATAATTGACATGCTGTGGCTCGTAAACACGCACCACGGGTAAGTTTACGTAGCGTCAAATAGCAGCACAGTGGGCATGGGATTTCTATAAATCACTTAGTGTGCTTGTAACCTAGAATGCAACGGTTTGGATGCAGCACAGATGAGCTGTGTCCAAAACACTGCTTTTCTGGATCGTGGGCACATGCCCTATGGCGTAGAGAAAAGGAACGAATGATTGGCTAATGGGGACAAAAGGGTAAGGGTATGTGCACACTTTCCGGATTTTTTGCGCTTTTTTCCCCGCTGTATTCCACGGCGAAAACGCATAAAAAACGCATACATTATGCATCCCATCATTTCCAATGCATTACGCAATTTTTGTGCACATGTTGCGTATTTTTCCGCAAAAAAAACGCATGCGGAAAAATACGCACCATGTTCATTAATTTTGTGGATTTTCCACTATGTTATTGAATTGGAAAGCTCTGGAAAAAAACTTGAAAAATCCCTTCAAAAAATGCGACAAAACCGCGAGAAAAATGCATGTGGATTTTATGCGGAAAATCTCCGGTTTTGCTCAGGAAATTTCCGCATAAAATCCTGACGTGTGCACATAGCCTAAGGGTATGTGCACACGTTCAGGATTTCTTGCAGAAATTTCCTGACAAAAAACGGACATTTCTGCCAGAAATCCGCATGCGTTTTTTTTTCGCGTTTTTTACGCGTTTTTTCTGGAGCTTTCCCAATGCATTAAATAGCGGGAAAAACACGAAAAATCCGCAAAATTTATGAACATGCTGCATTTTTTTTTACCGCGATGCATTTTTTTTCGCTGACAAAAACGCATCATGTGCACAAAAATTGCGGAATGCATTCTAAATGATAGGATGCATATGTATGCGTTTTTTATGTGTTTTTATTGTGAAAAAACTAGAATAAAACGTGAAAAATCCTGAACGTGTGCACATACCCTAAGGGTATGTTTCCACGGTAAGTAAACGCTGCTTGTTTGACGCTGCAGCGTCAAACAAGCAGCGTCCAGATGTTCCAGCATAGTGGAGGGGATTTTATGAAATCCCGTCTCCACTATGCGTGGAAACCCGCACGCGGCGGCCCTGCGACTCCGGACATGCTGCGCGTCTTTTCAGATCGCAGCATGTCCGTACACCTTGCGGGGACGCAGCGTCCCCGCAAGGCATATCACAGGGCCCTATGGCGAGGGGTGCGATGATCCCGGATGTGTACTGTACACATCCGGCATCATCGCGTCCCAGAAAGGGGGCGGGGCTTAGCGCCGAGCGGCTTTGCCGCTGCGGCGATACCGCCGCCCATACGTACCGTGGAGCCATACCCTTAAGGGTACCGTCACACATTGAAATTTTCATCGCTGCGACGGCACGATTCGTGACGTCGCAGCGTCGTATAATCATCGCTCCAGCGTCGTAGACTGCGGTCACACGTTGCAATCACGGCGCTGGAGCGATGCCGAAGTCCCCGGGTAACCAGGGTAAACATCGGGTAACTAAGCGCAGGGCCGCGCTTAGTAACCCGATGTTTACCCTGGTTACCAGCGTAAACGTAAAAAAACAAACAGTACATACTCACCCGTCGGTGTCCTTCAGGTCACTTGCCGTCTGCTTCCTGCTCTGAGTTTACGCTTGTAACCAGGGTAAACATTGGGTTACTAAGCGCGGCCCTGCGCTTAGTTACCCGATGTTTACCCTGGTTACAAGCGAAGACATCGCTGGATCGCTGTCACACACAACGATCCAGCGATGTCAGCGGGTGATCAAGCGACGAAAGAAAGTTACAAACGATCTGCTACGACGTACGATTCTCAGCAGGGTGTCTGATCGCAGTAGCGTGTCAGACACAGCGATATCGTAACGATATCGCTAGAACGTCACGAATCGTAACGTCGTAGCGATGGAAATTTCAATGTGTGACGGTACCCTAAGGTTCTTTCTCACATGATAATTTACTTGTTCACTTTGCACATGTTCAGCATCTACAGCAGGAGACAGACATCCTGCATACAATGTGTGCATTCTTTTGAATGGCAATTAATCTGCAGTAGCTGTTACACATTGACCCTTTCCCTCCATGGACATTTTTCATTTTTGCTGTTTAGTTTTTTTCCTCGCTATTTTCTAAAAGCCTTAGCTTTTTTATTTTTTGGATCAACAATCATATGAGGTATTGTTTTTGTGTGGAACAAGTAGTAGTTTCGAATGACACTGTTCATTTTGTTTATTTGAAAATGGAAAACAAAATCCATGTGCAGTAAAAAAAAACACCAATTTGCCATTATTTGGGGGGTTTTGTTTTTATGTTGTGCACTATGCAGTAAAAGTAATTCGGCAACAAGATTTTACAGGTCAGTTCTATTACTGTGATATAACTTTTTTTTATCTTTCCGTCATTGAGCTGTATGAGGGTTTTGCTTTTTGCATAGCGAGCTGACAGTTTTATCTGTACCATTCTAGGTATACGATATTTTGATTGAATTTTTTTTTTTTACAGTGGCGAGGCAACGGAAAAAAAATGCAATTCCAGTATTTAGAATTTCTTTACCGCGTTTACCATATGGGTTAATTATTTTTTTTATGTACGGTATATCAGACTTTTATGGAGGACTAAGATGGCAGCAACGGGGGGCCTTCAGAGGATCTCCAGCTGCCATGACAACCCATTAGCACCAATTATGTTGCGAAGGAAAGGTTGGGAGGAATGGGAACTGGTTGATAATGGTTAAACAGGAGAGATCAGAGCTAGTTCCAGTCACTGCCTGGTTTGGTATGGGCTTAGGCTAAGTTCACATTAGCGTTCGGAGGCTTTGCGGAGGGCTGCGTACATCCTCCGCTAAGCCCCACCTACTTCCGCATACTTCTGCATGCGTCCTGCTACCTATCTTTAACATTGGGTACGCAGGACATGCTGATGTATGCGGATGCATTGTTTTGACATGCGCGCTGCCCACATGGCAACACAACAAGATAGGTACGCAGGACGCATGCGGAAGTAGGCGGGGCTTAATGGAGGGCGTATGCAGCCCTCCGCCAAGCCCCCAAATGCTAATGTGAACCCGGCCTTAGCTCTTGAGCTGGGCTTAGTGGAGCTATGCTGTTCTACTGCATTCATTATTTAGATCCAGACTCCACCAGAGCTAATAACAGCTGATCAGCGGGGCTGCCAGGGGTCGGACCCCCACTGATTTCATATTGATGTCGTCCTATCCCTAGTACAGGTCATCAAAATTATATGTCTTGGCAACCCATTTATTTGGGGAGACATATTCTGATTGTGCTGGTTTAAAAACAATCATTAAGTAAATTGTTCATGGTTTTCATCATTCTAATGTTAAAGAATAATTGCAGTCATGACTTTATGATGACCTACCAGACCCAATTTATAACTGCTTTTTTACTACCATGGGAGGAGCTTTATGACCCTGCCTGACCCTATTTGTGGACACCTGCCTGACACCATGCTGTGGGTACCTGCCTGACACCATGCTATGGGTACGTGCCTGACACCATGCTGTGGGTACGTGCCTGACACCATGCTGTGGGTGCGTGTCTGACACCATGCTGTGGGTACCTGCCTGACACCATGCTGTGGGTACGTGCCTGACACCATGCTGTGGGTACCTGCCTGACACCATGCTGTGGGTACGTGCCTGACACCATGCTGTGGGTACCTGCCTGACACCATGCTGTGGGTACCTGCCTGACACCATGCTGTGGGTACCTGCCTGACACCATGCTGTGGGTACCTGCCTGACACCATGCTGTGGGTACCTGCCTGACACCATGCTGTGGGTACCTGCCTGACACCATGCTGTGGGTACCTGCCTGACACCATGCTGTGGGTACCTGCCTTACACCATGCTGTGGGTACCTGCCTGACACCATGCTGTGGGTACCTGCCTGACACCATGCTGTGGGTACCTGCCTGACACCATGCTGTGGGTACCTGCCTGACACCATGCTGTGGGTACCTGCCTGACACCATGCTGTGGGTACGTGCCTGACACCATGCTGTGGGTACTTGCCTGACACCATGCTGTGGGTACGTGCCTGACACCATGCTGTGGGTACGTGCCTGACACCATGCTGTGGGTACGTGCCTGACACCATGCTGTGGGTACGTGCCTGACACCATGCTGTGGGTACCTGCCTGACACCATGCTGTGGGTACCTGCCTGACACCATGCTGTGGGTACGTGCCTGACACCATGCTGTGGGTACCTGCCTGACACCATGCTGTGGGTACCTGCCTGACACCATGCTGTGGGTACCTGCCTGACACCATGCTGTGGGTACCTGCCTGACACCATGCTGTGGGTACCTGCCTGACACCATGCTGTGGGTACCTGCCTGACACCATGCTGTGGGTACCTGCCTGACACCATGCTGTGGGTGCCTGCCTGACACCATGCTGTGGGTGCCTGCCTGACACCATGCTGTGGGTGCCTGCCTGACACCATGCTGTGGGTGCCTGCCTGACACCATGCTGTGGGTACCTGCCTGACACCATGCTGTGGGTACCTGCCTGACACCATGCTGTGGGTACCTGCCTGACACCATGCTGTGGGTACCTGCCTGACACCATGCTGTGGGTACCTGCCTGACACCATGCTGTGGGTACCTGCCTGACACCATGCTGTGGGTACCTGCCTGACACCATGCTGTGGGTACCTGCCTGACACCATGCTGTGGGTACCTGCCTGACACCATGCTGTGGGTACCTGCCTGACACCATGCTGTGGGTACCTGCCTGACACCATGCTGTGGGTACCTGCCTCACACCATGCTGTGGGTACCTGCCTGACACCATGCTGTGGGTACGTGCCTGACACCATGCTGTGGGTACGTGCCTGACACCATGCTGTGGGTACGTGCCTGACACCATGCTGTGGGTACGTGCCTGACACCATGCTGTGGGTACCTGCCTGACACCATGCTGTGGGTACCTGCCTGACACCATGCTGTGGGTACCTGCCTGACACCATGCTGTGGGTACCTGCCTGACACCATGCTGTGGGTACCTGCCTGACACCATGCTGTGGGTACCTGCCTGACACCATGCTGTGGGTACCTGCCTGACACCATGCTGTGGGTACCTGCCTGACACCATGCTGTGGCCACCTTTCTGATACCATGCTGTGTCCACCTTTCTGACACCATGCTGTGGCCACCTGTCTGACCCCATGCTGTGTCCACCTTTCTGAGCCCATGGTTTGGGCACCTGTCTGAGCTCATGCTGTGAGCACCTGTCTGACTCCATGCTGTGGGCACCTGTCTGACCCCATGCTGTGGGCACCTGTCTGACCCCATGCTGTGGGCACCTGTCTGACCCCATGCTGTGGGCACCTGCCTGACCCCATGCTGTGGGCACCTGCCTGAGCCCATGCTGTGGGCACCTGTCTGACCCCATGCTGTTGGCTCCTATCTGATCACTTCCTAATGAAATTCTGCAGGTTTACCTACAATTTTATGGAACACCACTGATAAAAGATAATAACAACATATGCTTTTTTACATGGATATAATCACATTTAATCAGCTGCTGCTAAATTATTTTTTTTGTAAAAAATGAAATGCCTTCTAAATATGTGTGCAGTCTTTCCCCAGAATCTGTACAGATTCTTAGAGTGATGTTACAAAGAAGTGACAAATAAAGACACAATTAAAGAATAGCCATTCCTATCATACAATTTTTTTTCTATACCAGAGATTTCTTCATCCGCAACATGTTAATTACATAACCAATCATATGCTAAATAGTTGCAAGTCAAATTTATGTATGTGATGATTGTCTATAAAATGATGGCAGTCTCAAGTTCAAAGCAGTTGTGGATAGGGTTGAGCGACTTTCATTTTTTTAAGATCGAGTAGGGTTTTGGGAAACCCGATTTTGTCCAGAGTCGAGTCGAGTGCAGTCGGCCGATTATCGCTAAAAGTCGGGGATCGACCGAAACACGAAACCCAATGCAAGTCAATGGGGAAGCATAGTCGGCAGTGAGTGGAGGCCAGGAAAACACCTACAGTGCCCATTTTAATGCCAAAAACATCCATTCTTGTTTCTGAAGCTTGCCAATCTTAATTAACTGTATAATAATAGTTGGGCATAGGGAATTGGGGGAAAGTTGTGGGGGGAGTAGGGCTGGCTCAAGTTTTTCGTGGGCCCAGGAAATGCGGACTACGTCACGGCGGTGTTGCAGGGAAAGGTAAGTATTTAAACGTTGCAAGTGCTGTGATCCTGAGCAAGCAGGGGGGGGCCCACTCGTTCGCATTGCCACTGGCACAGGGCCCCTCAAAGTACGGCGGTGTGTTTGCATGGCGGGGGCGCCTCCCACCAGCAGCGACACTTTTGCGTACTCTGAGGGGCCCTGTGCCAGTGACGTCGCCAACGAGTATGCCCCCCCACCTGATGAAGGAACCTGCACTTTCATCTGCACCTTCCTCTTTGTCCCTGTGTAAGGTGGTATAACATGCGGGAAGGGGAACCTTACTTTCAGCAGGGTCAGATTCTGGCTGTGTAGAGTACAAGGGGAATGTAGTGGTCTAGGTCAATGTACCAGCAGACTCATTTAGCAGTGGCTGGGCAATGGGCAGGATGAGGAGGAAACAGATATAGGGCCAAAGAATAAAGTAGGCTACATGCAGTTCAAAATTGGTAACAGGACTAAACAGGCGGCATTGCTTTGTTCAGTGGAGTAGCAAACCCAAGAGCAGCAGACACTGTTTCAAGGGCCTAACCACACTAGTAGGCCAAATGCAGTTTAATATCTGATAGTATAGGGCGAAAGCCAGAATGTGGAAGCTCAGCTTTGTTCAGTTGAGGACAACACCAGGGAGGGGCAGACACCTTTAGTAGGCCGGAAAAGCCTATTGCATTTTTTAAAATGGTAATTTGGAGCAGAAGGTTGAAGCTCAGCTTTATTTAGTTGAGGGCAACACCAGGCAGGGGCACACAGACAGACACCTTTAGTAGGCCGGAAAAGCCTATTGCATTTTTTAAAATGGTAATTTGGAGCAGAAGGTTGAAGCTCAGCTTTATTTAGTTGAGGGCAACACCAGGCAGGGGCACACAGACAGACACCTTTAGTAGGCCGGAAAAGCCTATTGCATTTTTTAAAATGGTAATTTGGAGCAGAAGGTTGAAGCTCAGCTTTATTTAGTTGAGGGCAACACCAGGGAGGGGCAGAAGCCGTTAGTAGGCCCTAACCACCATTTTTTTTTTTTTAAAACCACTTAATGAGAGCCGGAAGGTTGAAGCTCAGCTTTATTTAGTTGAGGACAACACCAGGCAGGGGCACACAGACAGACACCTTTAGTAGGCCGGAAAAGCCTATTGCATTTTTTAAAATGGTAATTTGGAGCAGAAGGTTGAAGCTCAGCTTTATTTAGTTGAGGGCAACACCAGGCAGGGGCAGAAGCCGTTAGTAGGCCCTAACCACCATTTTTTTTTTTTAAAACCACTTAATGAGAGCCGGAAGGTTGAAGCTCAGCTTTATTTAGTTGAGGACAACACCAGGCAGGGGCACACAGACAGACACCTTTAGTAGGCCGGAAAAGCCTATTGCATTTTTTAAAATGGTAATTTGGAGCAGAAGGTTGAAGCTCAGCTTTATTTAGTTGAGGGCAACACCAGGGAGGGGCAGAAGCCGTTAGTAGGCCCTAACCAAAGTTGAAGGCCAAATGCAGTTTAATTTCTGATACTATAGGCCGAAAGCCAGAAGGTGGAAGCTCCGATTTAGACAGTGGAGGACAATTTGAATTAGGGACTGCAGACAGACTTAGTAGGCTGTCCCCTGTGGACCATGCATCCACCACCTCAACCCATTGCGCCGTAATGGACACGTAATCTTCCGTGGCCATGCCTACAGGTCCATGCGTCTGTTGTCAGGTGCACCTTTGTACTCACAGATTGCCAGAGTGCATGGACAATGCGGTCTTCTACATGCTGGTGGAGGGTTGGGATGGCTTTTCTCGCAAAAGAAGTGTCGACTGGTTAGCTTGTAGCGTGGTACAGCGTAGTCCATCATGGCCTTATTAATAGTAAATAAAATATATAACTAGGCTCTATGAACTTTTAAATAGGTTCCAGGGGTACACGGGCAGCATTGGTGTGGTCAGTGGAGGAGTATTGCAAGTAGGGGCTGCAGACAGGCTATCAAAGGCCTAAAATAACAAACAGTAGGCAGTCATGGCAGTTTTACATCGGTTACATGGATACACAGGCAGGCACTCCAGGCAGCATTGTGGTCAGTGGAGGAGTATTGCAAGTAGGGGCCGCAGACAGGCTATCAAAGGCCTAAAATAACAAACAGTAGGCAGTCATGGCAGTTTTACATCGGTTACATGGATACACAGGCAGGCACTCCAGGCAGCATTGTGGTCAGTGGAGGAGTATTGCAAGTAGGGGCCGCAGACAGGCTATCAAAGGCCTAAAATAACAAACAGTAGGCAGTCATGGCAGTTTTACATCGGTTACATGGATACACAGGCAGGCACTCCAGGCAGCATTGTGGTCAGTGGAGGAGTATTGCAAGTAGGGGCCGCAGACAGGCTATCAAAGGCCTAACATAACAAACAATAGGCTCATGGCAGTTTTACAGCGGTTACATGGATACACGGGCAGGCAGCTTGGTGGTCAGTGGAGGAGTATTTAAAGTAGGGACCGCAGACAGGCTTCAAAGGCCTAACATAAGAAAATGGGCTGGCTGTAGGCACTTTATAATTGGTTCCAGGGGTACACGGGCAGCAGTGGTCTGGCCAGTGGAGGACTAGTGGAAGGAGGGACCGCAGACAGGCTTCAAAGGCCTAACATAAAAAAACGGGCTGGCTGTAGGCACTTTATAATTGGTTCCAGGGGTACACGGGCAGCAGTGGTCTGGTCAGTGGAGGACTAGTGGAAGGAGGGACCGCAGACAGGCTTCAAAGGCCTAACATAAAAAAACGGGCTGGCTGTAGGCACTTTATAATTGGTTCCAGGGGTACACGGGCAGCAGTGGTCTGGTCAGTGGAGGACTAGTGGAAGGAGGGACCGCAGACAGGCTTCAAAGGCCTAACATAAAAAAACGGGCTGGCTGTAGGCACTTTATAATTGGTTCCAGGGGTACACGGGCAGCAGTGGTCTGGTCAGTGGAGGACTAGTGGAAGGAGGGACCGCAGACAGGCTTCAAAGGCCTAACATAAAAAAACGGGCTGGCTGTAGGCACTTTATAATTGGTTCCAGGGGTACACGGGCAGCAGTGGTCTGGTCAGTGGAGGACTAGTGGAAGGAGGGACCGCAGACAGGCTTCAAAGGCCTAACATAAAAAAACGGGCTGGCTGTAGGCACTTTATAATTGGTTCCAGGGGTACACGGGCAGCAGTGGTCTGGTCAGTGGAGGACTAGTGGAAGGAGGGACCGCAGACAGGCTTCAAAGGCCTAAAATAACAAACAATAGGCTTATGGCAGTTTTACAGCGGTTACATGGATACACGGGCAGGCAGCTGGTGATGAGTGGAGGAGTATTTAAAGTAGGGACCGCAGACAGGCTATCAAAGGCCTAAAATAACAAACAATAGGCTTATGGCAGTTTTACAGCGGTTACATGGATACACGGGCAGGCAGCTTGGTGGTCAGTGGAGGAGTATTTAAAGTAGGGACCGCAGACAGGCTATCAAAGGCCTAAAATAACAAACAATAGGCTCATGGCAGTTTTACAGCGGTTACATGGATACACGGGCAGGCAGCTTGGTGGTGAGTGGAGGAGTATTTAAAGTAGGGACCGCAGACAGGCTATCAAAGGCCTAAAATAACAAACAATAGGCTTATGGCAGTTTTACAGCGGTTACATGGATACACGGGCAGGCAGCTGGTGATGAGTGGAGGAGTATTTAAAGTAGGGACCGCAGACAGGCTAGCAAAGGCCTAAAATAACAAACAATAGGCTTATGGCAGTTTTACAGCGGTTACATGGATACACGGGCAGGCAGCTTGGTGGTCAGTGGAGGAGTATTTAAAGTAGGGACCGCAGACAGGCTATCAAAGGCCTAACATAACAAACAATAGGCTCATGGCAGTTTTACAGCGGTTACATGGATACACGGGCAGGCAGCTTGGTGGTGAGTGGAGGAGTATTTAAAGTAGGGACCGCAGACAGGCTTTCAAAGGCCTAAAATAACAAACAATAGGCTTATGGCAGTTTTACAGCGGTTACATGGATACACGGGCAGGCAGCTGGTGATGAGTGGAGGAGTATTTAAAGTAGGGACCGCAGACAGGCTAGCAAAGGCCTAAAATAACAAACAATAGGCTTATGGCAGTTTTACAGCGGTTACATGGATACACGGGCAGGCAGCTTGGTGGTCAGTGGAGGAGTATTGCAAGTAGGGGCCGCAGACAGGCTATCAAAGGCCTAACATAACAAACAATAGGCTCATGGCAGTTTTACAGCGGTTACATGGATACACGGGCAGGCAGCTTGGTGGTCAGTGGAGGAGTATTTAAAGTAGGGACCGCAGACAGGCTTCAAAGGCTTAACATAAGAAAATGGGCTGGCTGTAGGCACTTTATAATTGGTTCCAGGGGTACACGGGCAGCAGTGGTCTGGTCAGTGGAGGACTAGTGGAAGGAGGGACCGCAGACAGGCTTCAAAGGCCTAACATAAAAAAACGGGCTGGCTGTAGGCACTTTATAATTGGTTCCAGGGGTACACGGGCAGCAGTGGTCTGGTCAGTGGAGGACTAGTGGAAGGAGGGACCGCAGACAGGCTTCAAAGGCCTAACATAAAAAAACGGGCTGGCTGTAGGCACTTTATAATTGGTTCCAGGGGTACACGGGCAGCAGTGGTCTGGTCAGTGGAGGACTAGTGGAAGGAGGGACCGCAGACAGGCTTCAAAGGCCTAAAATAACAAACAATAGGCTTATGGCAGTTTTACAGCGGTTACATGGATACACGGGCAGGCAGCTGGTGATGAGTGGAGGAGTATTTAAAGTAGGGACCGCAGACAGGCTATCAAAGGCCTAAAATAACAAACAATAGGCTTATGGCAGTTTTACAGCGGTTACATGGATACACGGGCAGGCAGCTTGGTGGTCAGTGGAGGAGTATTTAAAGTAGGGACCGCAGACAGGCTATCAAAGGCCTAAAATAACAAACAATAGGCTCATGGCAGTTTTACAGCGGTTACATGGATACACGGGCAGGCAGCTTGGTGGTGAGTGGAGGAGTATTTAAAGTAGGGACCGCAGACAGGCTATCAAAGGCCTAAAATAACAAACAATAGGCTTATGGCAGTTTTACAGCGGTTACATGGATACACGGGCAGGCAGCTGGTGATGAGTGGAGGAGTATTTAAAGTAGGGACCGCAGACAGGCTAGCAAAGGCCTAAAATAACAAACAATAGGCTTATGGCAGTTTTACAGCGGTTACATGGATACACGGGCAGGCAGCTTGGTGGTCAGTGGAGGAGTATTGCAAGTAGGGGCCGCAGACAGGCTATCAAAGGCCTAACATAACAAACAATAGGCTCATGGCAGTTTTACAGCGGTTACATGGATACACGGGCAGGCAGCTTGGTGGTCAGTGGAGGAGTATTTAAAGTAGGGACCGCAGACAGGCTTCAAAGGCCTAACATAAGAAAATGGGCTGGCTGTAGGCACTTTATAATTGGTTCCAGGGGTACACGGGCAGCAGTGGTCTGGCCAGTGGAGGACTAGTGGAAGGAGGGACCGCAGACAGGCTTCAAAGGCCTAACATAAAAAAACGGGCTGGCTGTAGGCACTTTATAATTGGTTCCAGGGGTACACGGGCAGCAGTGGTCTGGTCAGTGGAGGACTAGTGGAAGGAGGGACCGCAGACAGGCTTCAAAGGCCTAACATAAAAAAACGGGCTGGCTGTAGGCACTTTATAATTGGTTCCAGGGGTACACGGGCAGCAGTGGTCTGGTCAGTGGAGGACTAGTGGAAGGAGGGACCGCAGACAGGCTTCAAAGGCCTAACATAAAAAAACGGGCTGGCTGTAGGCACTTTATAATTGGTTCCAGGGGTACACGGGCAGCAGTGGTCTGGTCAGTGGAGGACTAGTGGAAGGAGGGACCGCAGACAGGCTTCAAAGGCCTAAAATAACAAACAATAGGCTTATGGCAGTTTTACAGCGGTTACATGGATACACGGGCAGGCAGCTGGTGATGAGTGGAGGAGTATTTAAAGTAGGGACCGCAGACAGGCTAGCAAAGGCCTAAAATAACAAACAATAGGCTTATGGCAGTTTTACAGCGGTTACATGGATACACGGGCAGGCAGCTGGTGATGAGTGGAGGAGTATTTAAAGTAGGGACCGCAGACAGGCTAGCAAAGGCCTAAAATAACAAACAATAGGCTTATGGCAGTTTTACAGCGGTTACATGGATACACGGGCAGGCAGCTTGGTGGTCAGTGGAGGAGTATTTAAAGTAGGGACCGCAGACAGGCTATCAAAGGCCTAAAATAACAAACAATAGGCTCATGGCAGTTTTACAGCGGTTACATGGATACACGGGCAGGCAGCTTGGTGGTCAGTGGAGGAGTATTTAAAGTAGGGACCGCAGACAGGCTATCAAAGGCCTAAAATAACAAACAATAGGCTTATGGCAGTTTTACAGCGGTTACATGGATACACGGGCAGGCAGCTTGGTGGTCAGTGGAGGAGTATTTAAAGTAGGGACCGCAGACAGGCTATCAAAGGCCTAAAATAACAAACAATAGGCTCATGGCAGCTTTACAGCGGTTACATGGATACACAGGCAGCTTGGTGGTGAGTGGAGGAGTAGTGCAAGGAGTGTCTGTCCCAGTACTCCCAAAATATAAATAGATGTTAATGTCTCGCAAAACAACCAAAACAAAAAAAAAGGTGGCATACTTAGGTACAGGGGTGGGCTCATCTACTGAGTTTCTGACATAGTAATTTGGCAGTAACTATTTAATGGTGCCAATATAGGACACAGACACAGACTACTTTAAGTTGCATCATAGATGTCTACAAATTTGTATTGTCAGTGCCAGACATTGAATGATGTCAGCGAATAGACTAAAGATTGGTGGAGCTGTGCAACATAATTTTGCACGTGGTAGAGCACATTTTGAGCTGGGGTAGGGGGGAACTCTCTTGAGGCCGGCGGGACCGCCCCAGGGCCCCTCATGTTACAACGGTGTGTCTGACGTTGGGTGCGCACCACCACCGCCAGAGACACTACATTGTACTATGAGGGACCCAGTAGCAATGCCGTCAACCAAAAGCGAGCACACCCACCTCTTCAGACAAACAGCAGTCTCACGGGTGCTTGCGCCAAGTCGCGATACCACGGCCCCGTGTGGGGAGTTTTGCCATTTAGGGAGGTGTAAACATGTCGTATGCTGTACAATCAGCTGCAGCAAATTAGACATTAGAAAAGTAATTCACAGGCAAGAGCTTTTCATAGGAAAGCTAGGTGTCGGCCGGGCAAGGTGGGGCAAAAGATTTCGAAATCCAGTTGTGGTTCATTTTAATGAATGTTAGATCGTCAACATTTTGGGTAGCCAGACGAGTCCTTTTTTCGGTTAATATTGAACCTGCAGCACTGAATACTCTTTCTGATAGGACACTTGCTGCCGGGCAAGCAAGCTCCTGCAATGCATATTCTGCCAATTCTGGCCAGGTGTCTAATTTGGAGGCCCAGTAATCAAATGGGAATGACGGTTGAGGGAGAACATCGATAAGGGATGAAAAATAGTTAGTAACCATACTGGACAAATGTTGTCTCCTGTCACTTTCAATTGATGCAGCAGTACCTGTCCTGTCTGCGGTCATAGCAAAATCACTCCACAACCTGGTCAGAAAACCCCTCTGTCCAACGCCACTTCTGATGTGTGCACCCCTAACACTCCTAGTCTGCTGCCCCCTGGAGCTCGTGTGAGAACGATCACGTGCGCTGTGTGCTGGGAATGCCTGAAGCAAACGGTCAACAAGAGTTGATTGTTTGGTTGCTAATATTAGTTCCAAGTTCTCATGTGGCATAATATTTTGCAATTTGCCTTTATAGCGTGGATCAAGGAGGCAGGCCAACCAGTAATCGTCATCGTTCATCATTTTCGTAATGCGTGTGTCCCTTTTTAGGATACGTAAGGCATAATCCGCCATGTGGGCCAAAGTTCCAGTTGTCAAATCTCCGGTTGTGATTGGTTGAGGGGCAGTTGCAGGCAAATCTACGTCACTTGTGTCCCTCAAAAAACCAGAACCCGGCCGTGACACGCAACCAATTTCCTGTGCCCCCGGGAAAGGTTCGGCATTAAAAATATACTCATCCCCATCATCCTCCTCGTCCTCCACCTCCTCTTCGCCCCCTACCTCGTCCTGTACACTGCCCTGACCAGACAATGGCTGACTGTCATCAAGGCTTTCCTCTTCCTCTGGTGCAGACGCCTGCTCCTTTATGTGCGTCAAACTTTGCATCAGCAGACG
Source organism: Ranitomeya variabilis (assembly GCF_051348905.1). NCBI lineage: Eukaryota > Metazoa > Chordata > Amphibia > Anura > Dendrobatidae > Ranitomeya > Ranitomeya variabilis. Next base: position 477,892,032 of record NC_135233.1, read on the forward strand.
CATTAGGGGGATGCTCATGCTTATTACGGCGTTGTCTGCACTAACCAGCCGTGTGCATTCCTCAAAACACTGAAGGACTTGACACATGTCTTGTATCTTAGACCACTGCACACCTGACAACTCCATGTCTGCCATCCTACTGCCTGCCCGTGTATCCTCCCACAAATAAATAACAGCACGCCTATGTTCGCACAGTCTCTGAAGCATGTGCAGTGTTGAGTTCCACCTTGTTGCAACGTCTATGATTAGGCGATGCTGGGGAAGGTTCAAAGACCGCTGATAGGTCTGCATACGGCTGGCGTGTACAGGCGAACGTCGGATATGTGAGCAAAGTGCACGCACTTTGAGGAGCAGGTCGGAGAACCCAGGATAAGTTTTCAATAAGCACTGCACCACCAGGTTTAAGGTGTGAGCCAGGCAAGGAATGTGTTTCAGTTGGGAAAGGGAGATGGCAGCCATGAAATTCCTTCCGTTATCACTCACTACCTTGCCTGCCTCAAGATCTACTGTGCCCAGCCACGACTGCGTTTCTTGTTGCAAGAACTCGGACAGAACTTCCGCGGTGTGTCTGTTGTCGCCCAAGCACTTCATAGCCAATACAGCCTGCTGACGCTTGGCAGTAGCTGGCCCATAATGGGACAACTGGTGTGCAACAGTGTCATCTGCCGATGGAGTGGTTGGCAGACTGCGTTCTGTGGAAGAGCTGTAGCTTCTGCAGGAGGACGAGGAGGAGGAGGAGGAGGGGGTGCGAACGCCTACAGCCAACTGTTTCCTAGACCGTGGGCTAGGCACAACTGTCCCTAAATTGATGTCGCCTGTGGACCCTGCATCCACCACATTCACCCAGTGTGCCGTGATGGACACATAACGTCCCTGGCCATGCCTACTGGTCCATGCATCTGTAGTCAGGTGCACCTTTGTACTCACAGATTGCCTGAGTGCATGGACGATGCGCTGTTTAACATGCTGGTGCAGGGCTGGGATGGCTTTTCTGGAAAAAAAGTGTCGACTGGGTAGCTCGTATCGTGGTTCAGCGTACTCCATCAGGGCTTTGAAAGCTTCGCTTTCAACTAACCGGTAGGGCATCATCTCTAACGAGATTAGTCTAGCTATGTGGGCGTTAAAACACTGTGTACGCGGATGCGAGGATAAGTACTTCCTTTTTCTAACCAGAGTCTCATGTAGGGTGAGCTGGACTGGAGAGCTGGAGATCGTGGAACTTTCAGGTGTGCCGGTGTACATGGCAGACTGAGAGACGGTTGGAGACGGTATTGTTTCCGCCGGTGCCCTAGATGCAATATTTCCTCCTACAAAACTGGTGATTCCCTGACCCTGACTGCTTTTGGCTGGCAAAGAAACCTGCACAGATACTGCCGGTGGTGCGGAAAATGGTGGCCTTACAGTGACGGAAGGGATGTTGCGTTGCTGACTAGCTTCATTGGCCGAGGGTGCTACAACCTTGAGGGACGTTTGGTAGTTAGTCCAGGCTTGAAAATGCATGGTGGTTAAGTGTCTATGCATGCAACTAGTATTTAGACTTTTCAGATTCTGACCTCTGCTTAAGCTAGTTGAACATTTTTGACAGATGACTTTGCGCTGATCAGTTGGATGTTGTTTAAAAAAATGCCAGACTGCACTCTTCCTAGACTCGGATCCCTTTTCAGGGATTGCAGACTGAGCTTTAACCGGATGGCAACGCTGTGCTCCAACAGGTTTTGGCTTTGACACGCGTTTTGGGCCAGATACGGGCCCGGCAGATGGAACCTGTTGCGATGTTGATGCCTGCTGCGGCCCCTCCTCCACCTCCGCTTCTGAACTACTGCCGCCTGCACCCTGTTCCCCCAATGGCTGCCAATCGGGGTCAATAACTGGGTCATCTATTACCTCCTCTTCGAGCTCGTGTGCAACTTCGTCTGTGTCACTGTGTCGGTCGGTGGTATAGCGTTCGTGGCGGGGCAACATAGTCTCATCAGGGTCTGATTGTGGATCTGTACCGTGAGAGGGCAATGTGGTGGTCTGAGTCAAAGGAGCAGCATAGTACTCTGGCTGTGGCTGTGCATCAGTGCACTCCATGTCAGAATATACTTGTAATGGGCATGGCCTGTTAAATGTTTCACTTTCTAAGCCAGGGACGGTATGTGTAAAGAGCTCCATGGAGTGACCCGTTGTGTCGCCTGCTGCATCCTTCTCTCTTGTTGTAGTTTTTGCTGAGGAGGACAAGGAAGCGACTTGTCCCTGACCATGAACATCCACAAGCGACGCGCTGCTTTTACATTTACCAGTTTCGGAAGAGGAGGCAAAAGAGCTAGAGGCTGAGTCTGCAATGTAAGCCAAAACTTGCTGTTGCTGCTCCGCCTTTAAAAGCGGTTTTCCTACTCCCAGAAAAGAGAGCGTTCGAGGCCTTGTGTAGCCTGACGACGAAACTGGCTCCACAGCTCCAGACTTAGGTGGAATATTTTTATCCCCACGACCACCTGATGCTCCACTACCACTACCATCATTACCAGCTGACAATGAACGCCCACGACGACCTCTTGCACCAGACTTCCTCATTGTTTTAAAATCTTAACCAAAGTAACTTTATTTGTTGCTGTCAAACAACTTACACGGTGAGCTATAACTTCAGTATGATTTCAATATCCCTTAACAGGTTGGTGAGACCACAAGGAAAATCAGGCACAATGTTACACACTCTGTTTTCTGTGGCACAAAATCACAGAGATGACACACACGCAGGACTGTCACTCAAGCACTAATGTCAATATTAATCTCCCACCTAATTTATTTTTTTTTTTTTCTCAGGGAGACTTTAGAAACCAAATAATATTAAAAAAAAAAAAAAAAAAAAAAAGGCTTTCTATGGCCCACAATTAGAGAGAGAGAGGTGGCACACCCAGGAGTCAAGACTGGCGCACAAGCTGAAAGGGCAATATTACTCTCCCACTGTTTTTTTTTGTATTTTTTGTTTTTTAAGGGAGACTTTAGAAACCCAATAATATTTAAAAAAAAAAAATAAATAGGCTTTCTATGGCCCACTGAATGAGAGGGAGAGAGGTGGCACACCCAGGAGTCAAGACTGGCACACAAGCTGAAAGGGCAATATTACTCTCCCACTGTTTTTTTATGTATTTTTTGTTTTTTAAGGGAGACTTTAGAAACCCAATAATATTTAAAAAAATAAAATAAATAGGCTTTCTATGGCCCACTGAATGAGAGGGAGAGAGGTGGCACACCCAGGAGTCAAGACTGGCACACAAGCTGAAAGGGCAATATTACTCTCCCACTGTTTTTTTTTGTATTTTTTGTTTTTTAAGGGAGACTTTAGAAACCCAATAATATTTAAAAAAATAAATAAATAGGCTTTCTATGGCCCACTGAATGAGAGGGAGAGAGGTGGCACACCCAGGAGTCAAGACTGGCACACAAGCTGAAAGGGCAATATTACTCTCCCACTGTTTTTTTATGTATTTTTTGTTTTTTAAGGGAGACTTTAGAAACCCAATAATATTTTAAAAAAATAAATAAATAGGCTTTCTATGGCCCACTGAATGAAAGGGAGAGAGGTGGCACACCCAGGAGTCAAGACTGGCACACAAGCTGAAAGGGCAATATTACTCTCCCACTGTTTTTTTTTGTATTTTTTGTTTTTTAAGGGAGACTTTAGAAACCCAATAATATTTAAAAAAAATAAATAAATAGGCTTTCTATGGCCCACTGAATGAGAGGGAGAGAGGTGGCACACCCAGGAGTCAAGACTGGCACACAAGCTGAAAGGGCAATATTACTCTCCCACTGTTTTTTTATGTATTTTTTGTTTTTTAAGGGAGACTTTAGAAACCCAATAATATTTAAAAAAAAAAAATAAATAGGCTTTCTATGGCCCACTGAATGAAAGGGAGAGAGGTGGCACACCCAGGAGTCAAGACTGGCACACAAGCTGAAAGGGCAATATTACTCTCCCACTGTTTTTTTTTGTATTTTTTGTTTTTTAAGGGAGACTTTAGAAACCCAATAATATTTAAAAAAATAAAATAAATAGGCTTTCTATGGCCCACTGAATGAGAGGGAGAGAGGTGGCACACCCAGGAGTCAAGACTGGCACACAAGCTGAAAGGGCAATATTACTCTCCCACTGTTTTTTTAGGTATTTTTTTTTTTTCAGGGAGACTTTAGAAACCAAATAATATTAAAAAAACAAAAAAAAAAAATAGCCTTTCTATGGCCCACTGAATGAGAGAGAGAGGTGGCACACCCAGGAGTCAAGACTGGCACACAAGCTGAAAGGGCAATATTACTCTCCCACTGTTTTTTTATGTATTTTTTGTTTTTTAAGGGAGACTTTAGAAACCCAATAATATTTAAAAAAAATAAATAAATAGGCTTTCTATGGCCCACTGAATGAAAGGGAGAGAGGTGGCACACCCAGGAGTCAAGACTGGCACACAAGCTGAAAGGGCAATATTACTCTCCCACTGTTTTTTTTTTTGTATTTTTTGTTTTTTAAGGGAGACTTTAGAAACCCAATAATATTTAAAAAAAAAAAATAAATAGGCTTTCTATGGCCCACTGAATGAGAGGGAGAGAGGTGGCACACCCAGGAGTCAAGACTGGCACACAAGCTGAAAGGGCAATATTACTCTCCCACTGTTTTTTTATGTATTTTTTGTTTTTTAAGGGAGACTTTAGAAACCCAATAATATTTAAAAAAAAAAAATAAATAGGCTTTCTATGGCCCACTGAATGAAAGGGAGAGAGGTGGCACACCCAGGAGTCAAGACTGGCACACAAGCTGAAAGGGCAATATTACTCTCCCACTGTTTTTTTTTGTATTTTTTGTTTTTTAAGGGAGACTTTAGAAACCCAATAATATTTAAAAAAATAAAATAAATAGGCTTTCTATGGCCCACTGAATGAGAGGGAGAGAGGTGGCACACCCAGGAGTCAAGACTGGCACACAAGCTGAAAGGGCAATATTACTCTCCCACTGTTTTTTTAGGTATTTTTTGTTTTTCAGGGAGACTTTAGAAACCAAATAATATTAAAAAAACAAAAAAAAAAATAGCCTTTCTATGGCCCACTGAATGAGAGAGAGAGGTGGCACACCCAGGAGTCAAGACTGGCACACAAGCTGAAAGGGCAATATTACTCTCCCACTGTTTTTTTATGTATTTTTTGTTTTTTAAGGGAGACTTTAGAAACCCAATAATATTTAAAAAAAAAAAATAAATAGGCTTTCTATGGCCCACTGAATGAAAGGGAGAGAGGTGGCACACCCAGGAGTCAAGACTGGCACACAAGCTGAAAGGGCAATATTACTCTCCCACTGTTTTTTTTTGTATTTTTTGTTTTTTAAGGGAGACTTTAGAAACCCAATAATATTTAAAAAAATAAAATAAATAGGCTTTCTATGGCCCACTGAATGAGAGGGAGAGAGGTGGCACACCCAGGAGTCAAGACTGGCACACAAGCTGAAAGGGCAATATTACTCTCCCACTGTTTTTTTATGTATTTTTTGTTTTTTAAGGGAGACTTTAGAAACCCAATAATATTAAAAAAAAAAAAAAAAATAGGCTTTCTATGGCCCACTGAATGAAAGGGAGAGAGGTGGCACACCCAGGAGTCAAGACTGGCACACAAGCTGAAAGGGCAATATTACTCTCCCACTGTTTTTTTTTGTATTTTTTGTTTTTTAAGGGAGACTTTAGAAACCCAATAATATTTTAAAAAAATAAATAAATAGGCTTTCTATGGCCCACTGAATGAAAGGGAGAGAGGTGGCACACCCAGGAGTCAAGACTGGCACACAAGCTGAAAGGGCAATATTACTCTCCCACTGTTTTTTTTTGTATTTTTTGTTTTTTAAGGGAGACTTTAGAAACCCAATAATATTTAAAAAAAAAAAATAAATAGGCTTTCTATGGCCCACTGAATGAGAGGGAGAGAGGTGGCACACCCAGGAGTCAAGACTGGCACACAAGCTGAAAGGGCAATATTACTCTCCCACTGTTTTTTTATGTATTTTTTGTTTTTTAAGGGAGACTTTAGAAACCCAATAATATTAAAAAAAAAAAAATAAATAGGCTTTCTATGGCCCACTGAATGAAAGGGAGAGAGGTGGCACACCCAGGAGTCAAGACTGGCACACAAGCTGAAAGGGCAATATTACTCTCCCACTGTTTTTTTTTGTATTTTTTGTTTTTTAAGGGAGACTTTAGAAACCCAATAATATTTTAAAAAAATAAATAAATAGGCTTTCTATGGCCCACTGAATGAGAGGGAGAGAGGTGGCACACCCAGGAGTCAAGACTGGCACACAAGCTGAAAGGGCAATATTACTCTCCCACTGTTTTTTTAGGTATTTTTTGTTTTTCAGGGAGACTTTAGAAACCAAATAATATTAAAAAAACAAAAAAAAAAATAGCCTTTCTATGGCCCACTGAATGAGAGAGAGAGGTGGCACACCCAGGAGTCAAGACTGGCACACAAGCTGAAAGGGCAATATTACTCTCCCACTGTTTTTTTATGTATTTTTTGTTTTTTAAGGGAGACTTTAGAAACCCAATAATATTTAAAAAAAAAAAATAAATAGGCTTTCTATGGCCCACTGAATGAAAGGGAGAGAGGTGGCACACCCAGGAGTCAAGACTGGCACACAAGCTGAAAGGGCAATATTACTCTCCCACTGTTTTTTTTTGTATTTTTTGTTTTTTAAGGGAGACTTTAGAAACCCAATAATATTTAAAAAAAAAAAATAAATAGGCTTTCTATGGCCCACTGAATGAGAGGGAGAGAGGTGGCACACCCAGGAGTCAAGACTGGCACACAAGCTGAAAGGGCAATATTACTCTCCCACTGTTTTTTTATGTATTTTTTGTTTTTTAAGGGAGACTTTAGAAACCCAATAATATTAAAAAAAAAAAAATAAATAGGCTTTCTATGGCCCACTGAATGAAAGGGAGAGAGGTGGCACACCCAGGAGTCAAGACTGGCACACAAGCTGAAAGGGCAATATTACTCTCCCACTGTTTTTTTTTGTATTTTTTGTTTTTTAAGGGAGACTTTAGAAACCCAATAATATTTTAAAAAAATAAATAAATAGGCTTTCTATGGCCCACTGAATGAGAGGGAGAGAGGTGGCACACCCAGGAGTCAAGACTGGCACACAAGCTGAAAGGGCAATATTACTCTCCCACTGTTTTTTTAGGTATTTTTTTTTTTTCAGGGAGACTTTAGAAACCAAATAATATTAAAAAAACAAAAAAAAAAATAGCCTTTCTATGGCCCACTGAATGAGAGAGAGAGGTGGCACACCCAGGAGTCAAGACTGGCACACAAGCTGAAAGGGCAATATTACTCTCCCACTGTTTTTTTATGTATTTTTTGTTTTTTAAGGGAGACTTTAGAAACCCAATAATATTTAAAAAAAAAAATAAATAGGCTTTCTATGGCCCACTGAATGAGAGGGAGAGAGGTGGCACACCCAGGAGTCAAGCCTGGCACACAAGCTGAAAGGGCAATATTACTCTCCCACTGTTTTTTGTATGTTTTTTTTTTTTTTTTCAGGGAGACTTTAGAAACCAAATAATAAGAAAAAAAATAAATAAATAAATAGGCTTTCTATAGCCCACTGAATGAGAGATAGCACACACAGCAGTGGCACACAAGCCCTGACTGAGGCCAATATTTTTCTCCCACTGATTGATGTAGTGTTTTTGTGTTGAGGTAGATTTTAGAACACAAATCAAGGAAAAAAAAAAATGCTTTCTATGGCCCACTGAATGAGAGGGAGAGAGGTGGCACACCCAGGAGTCAAGACTGGCACACAAGCTGAAAGGGCAATATTACTCTCCCACTGTTTTTTTTATGTATTTTTTTTTTTTTTCAGGGAGACTTTAGAAACCAAATAATATTAAAAAAAACAAAAAAAAAAATAGCCTTTCTATGGCCCACTGAATGAGAGAGAGAGGTGGCACACCCAGGAGTCAAGACTGGCACACAAGCTGAAAGGGCAATATTACTCTCCCACTGTTTTTTTAGGTTTTTTTTTTTTTTTTCAGGGAGACTTTAGAAACCAAATAATATTAAAAAAAAAAAAAAAAAAAATAGGCTTTCTATAGCCCACTGAATGAGAGATAGCACACACAGCAGTGGCACACAAGCCCTGACTGAGGCCAATATTTTTCTCCCACTGATTGATGTAGTGTTTTTGTGTTGAGGTAGAATTTAGAACACAAATCACGGAAAAAATAAATAGGCTTTCTATGGCCCACTCAGTGAGAGATGGCACACACAGGGATGGCACTGTAGCAGAAATGCCAATCTTAATCTCCCACAAAAAAAAACAAAAAACAGGGACTGTCCTACAATTACTATCTCCCTGCAGTAATCTAAGCCAGGTATGGCAGGCAGCAATAGGAGTGGACTGATGCACAAATTAAATAAAAAGTGTGGACAAACAAAAAAGATAGCTGTGCAGAAAGGAAGGAACAAGAGGATATGTGCTTTGAAAAAAGCAGTTGGTTTCCACAGTGGCGTACACACAGCAATACAGCTATCACGGAGCCTTCTAGGGCAGCCCAATGAGCTACAGCGCTGAGGGAAAAAAAAAAAAAAAATAGCTTCCACAGTCCCTGCACACCGAAGGTGGTGTTGGACAGTGGAAATCGCTGCAGCACAAGCGGTTTGGTGGTTAGTGGACCCTGCCTAACGCTCTCCCTGCTTCTGACGAAGCGGCAGCAACCTGTCCCTAAGCTCAGATCAGCAGCAGTAAGATGGCGGTCGGCGGGAACGCCCCTTTATAGCCCCTATGACGCCGCAGACAGCAAGCCAATCACTGCAATGCCCTTCTCTAAGATGGTGGGGACCAGGATCTATGTCATCACGCTGCCCACACTCTGCGTTCACCTTCATTGGCTGAGAAATGGCGCTTTTCGCGTCATTGAAACGCGACTTTGGCGCGAAAGTCGCGTACCGCATGGCCGACAAGCACAGGGGTCGGATCGGGTTTCATGAGACGCCGACTTAGCCAAAAGTCGGCGACTTTTGAAAATGATCGACCCGTTTCGCTCAACCCTAGTTGTGGATGGTGAGATATGGAGCCTGAAATTGAAAAGCTCAAAACATTGTTACCCCTCGGTGTATCTATAGTAAAGGCTGCAATAGGTGTAAAAGGCCTACCTTATCTATGGATTGTAAAAATGGATAGATATATAGACAAGCTCCAAAATGCATAAGTGTATCCAAAATTATATCACATAAATATTTTTGGAATACGAAGGCAGAACTGTATTGCAGCGAGCCTGCAAGGAAGTCGTAGCAAAGGAGTGGATATCAGAAGGGGACCAGCCCTACACAGGCTGCCTCCTTCTGAGACGCAGGATCCCGGTAGCCGGAACACCGAGGGAGTAACGACCTTTATGCCTTGCTCCAGAGACCGGCAGGACAGCTAATTTAACATTACCTGTCCGCCCTACACCCAGGAGGCACGGTGGCACCCCTTAGAGGCCGGGGCATGATAGAGCCCCTATAAACCGCCTCAAGCCAGCAGTCATACGGGTTTGTCCTATCCTATCCGGGGGAGAGAAAGATATAACATCTACGACAGTTTTGAGGACCTTATGAGCAGCTTAGCAGTAAGGGACTACAACACTGCAGCGCAAGGGAAGGCTACCGATTTCCACCTGGACAAGGGGACTCTGGACTTGCCTCCAAACCGGCTGGACTCTGCCTGCCCTGTGATCTGGTGCCCTGGACTGTGGATGCTGAAGCCTTCAGTAACTTTAAAGAGACTGCACCCTTGTGTCCTCGTTCTTCTCTGCGCCTCTCACCATACCACCATCTACACACCGGGAAGCCCTGGGGATACACTTCACCTGTGGGAAGGTATACCATCTAGCTGCCATAACATCACCCCAGCGGACCCCTTAAAGCAGCGTCGGTCACCCTGACCGAATACCACAGGTGGCGTCACGAACACAAACTTTATTCCTTTAAAGACCTTTCCCTTTTACATGGACATCCCAGGGCCACGGACCGGGTCAGCCACCGTGACATCCCCCTGTGAACCGCAGTACCGAGTACCCCGCTTCCCTGACGGGGCGATCCATGAGTCCAACACTGAATCTTAAAGGTGCAGCTCTGTTTGCTTGCATATTCCTGGTCTCTCACTGTGCTGAGTGTTCCTTACTTCTCCTTTCCCTCCCCTCTCCATGGGGTTTAATAGTCTGCTTAACCTGACACCTCACTGTGCTGGCAGTCTTGATTTGATCAGGATTTGAGTTATTTTTCAGCATTAATGGGGAGTTCAGGATACAAGGAGAAGGGTAAGAAGATTCTTATAAAGGCCAAAAGAAACACTATTCTCTTATGGTTTTTATATTTTCTTGAACTCTTGATTAATGCATTGTTTGTCGAAATGACAGTGACCCTGTAAGTTTTTACCTCTCCATTTCCAGGTAAGGAATGGTGAAGGTTTTGCTTCTGTTATGATTTTATGCTCCTTAGAGTTACACAATCTTCTCATAGTAACACTCACATTTTATTTAGTTCAGAAGATCTGCCAATGCTCTCTCGAGAAGCTGAAAAAAATATTCAAACATCTGGTGAACTGTTTTTCCAGTACCTTGGCTACATTTTTTTCGTGGTATAAAGAACATTAAGGGCTTGGCATCAGATAAAGCAATATCAGGTTAAGCCCAAGCAGGCATAGAAGATGACTGTGACCGTATTCTTATTGCATCCCTTAGTTATGAAAGAGTTTGCTACACTTCACTTTGTGGAGGTATGAAAAGGCTGTTAGTATTGTCACAGAGTAATGAGCACCAGCCATAGAAACTGGATTGAGGAGTAGCATCAAGCCAAAAAGGCTGCATAAACTGGGCTAAACCATGCCTGCTTTAGGCTGGTTTCACACTTGCGTCTTGATCTGCAGCGTTTTAAAAAAAAACGCATGTGGTGAAAAAACGCATGTAAACGCGGCAAAACGCTGCGTTTTTTAGACGCATGCGTTTTTGCATGCAGAAAAAAACGCAGCGTTTTGCGGCGTTTACATGCGTTTTTTCCTGCGTTTGCGTTTTTTAACCCCTTCCCGACATGTGACGGAATAGTACGTCACATGTCGGGACCCCAGCTTTGATGTGCGCTCCGGCGGTGAGCGCACATCAAAGTCGCGACATGTCAGCTGTTTTTTACAGCTGACATGTGCGCGCAATAGCGGCGGGTGAAATCGCGATCACCCGCCGCTATTAACTAGTTAAATGCCGCTGTCAAACGCAGACAGCGGCATTTAACTACCGCATCCGGCCGTGCGGCTGGATATGAGCGCATCGCCGACCCCCGTCACATGATCGGGGGTCGGCGATGCTCCTCCATTGTAACCATAGAGGTCCTTGAGACCTCTATGGTTACTGATTGCCGGTGGCTGTGAGCGCCACCCTGTGGTCGGCGCTCACAGCACACCTGCAATTCTCCTACATAACAGCGATCTGATGATCGCTGTTATGTAGCAGAGCCGATCGGGCTGTGCCTGCTTCTAGCCTCCCATGGAGGCTATAGAAGCATGGCAAAAGTAAAAAAAAAAAGTTTTTAAAAATGTGAAAAAAATAAAAAAAATATAAAAGTTTAAATCACCCCCCTTTCGCCCCAATCAAAATAAATCAATTAAAAAAACCCCAACCTACACATATTTGGTATCGCCGCGTTCAGAATCGCCCAATCTATCAATAAAAAAAAGCAATAACCTGATCGCTAAATGGCGTAATGAGAAAAAAATTCGAAACGCCAGATTTACGTTTTTTTGGTCGCCATGACATTGCATTAAAATGCAATAACGGGCGATCAAAAGAACGTATCTACACCAAAATGCTATCATTAAAAACGCCAGCTCGGCACGCAAAAAATAAGCCCTCACCTGACCCCAGATCACGAAAAATGGAGATGCTACGAGTATCGGAAAATGGCGCAATTTTGTTTTGTTTTGTTTTTTGCAAAGTTTGGAATTTTTTTTCACCACTTAGGTGAAAAATAACCTAGTCATGTTAGGTGTCTATGAACTCGTAGTGACCTGGAGAATCATAATGGCAGGTCAGTTTTAGCATTTAGTGAACCTAGCAAAATAGGCAAGCAAAAAACAAGTGTGGGATTGCACTTTTTTTGCAATTTCACTGCACTTGGAATTTTTTTCCCGTTTTCTAGTACACGACATGCTAAAACCAATGATGTCGTTCAAAAGTACAACTCGTCCCGCAAAAAATAAGCCCTCACATGGCCAAATTGACGGAAAAATAAAAAAGTTATGGCTCTGGGAAGGAGGGGAGCGAAAAACGAAAACGGAAAAAGCTCCGGGGGTGAAGGGGTTAAACGCATGCTGAGAAGTGTGTGACAGCTGCCAATCATCAAAATCAACTAGAAAACCCACTAAAAATAGAAATAGCTAGGGTTAGGATCCCTAGTAACCCTAGGGATCCTAACCCTAACCCTAACCCTAGGGATCCTAACCCTAGGGATCCTAACCCTAACCCTAACCCTAGGGATCCTAACCCTAACCCTAAGGGTTAGGATCGTAACCCTAACCCTAAGGGTTAGGGTTAGGATCCCTAGGGTTAGGGTTAGGATCCCTAGGGTTACTAGGGATCCTAACCTTAGGGTTAGGGTTAGGATCCCTAGTAACCCTAGGGTTAGGGTTTTCTTGTTTTTTCTTGTGTTTAGGGTTAGGGGTTAGGGTTAGGGTTTTCTTGTTTTTTCTTGTGTTTAGTGTTAGGGTTTTCTTGTTTTTTCTTGTTTTTTTTCTTGTGTTTTTCTATAAAAACGCATGCGTTTTTAACGCAAGCAAACCCATGTGCTTAAAAAACGCATGCGTTTACATAGACAGCAATGCATTTTTTTGCCGCGAATAAACGCATGCTTTTTTTGCAGCAAAAAAACTCCGCTAGAAATTACTACAGGATGCATTTCTGCAAATGAACGCACGCGTCAAAAAACGCATGCGTTGCCGAAAATGCGTCAAAACGCACGCTAAAAAACGCATGCGTTTTTTAGCACTAAAACGCTGCAGATCAAAACGCAAGTGTGAAACCAGCCTTACATTTCCATTAGGAAAAAGTATGATTGAAAATCAGCAGTTGATGTAGTGCCTGAAAAGTATAAGAAGCAAGATAGGTGGTATCCCCACAGATCCTCCACGCAGTATGATGCCCCCATAGTTTCTCCACGCAGTATGATGGCTCCACAGCTCCTCCTCGCAGTATGATGTCCCCATAGTTTCTCCATGCAGTATGATGTCCCCACAGTTTCTCCACGCAGTATGATGTCCCCACAGTTTCTCCACACAGTATGATGTCCCCATAGTTTCTCCACGCAGTATGATGTCCCCATAGTTTCTCCACGCAGTATGATGTCCCCATAGTTTCTCCACGCAGTATGATGTCCCCATAGTTTCTCCACGCAGTATGATTTCCCCATAGTTTCTCCACGCAGTATGATGTCCCCATAGTTTCTCCACGCAGTATGATGTCCCCATAGTTTCTCCACGCAGTATGATGTCCCCATAGTTTCTCCACGCAGTATGATTTCCCCATAGTTTCTCCACGCAGTATGATGTCCCCATAGTTTCTCCAAACAGTATGATGACTCCACAGCTCCTGCACACAATATGATGCCCCTCACAGGTCCTCCATGCAGTATGTTATCCCTACAGTTCTTTCACACAATATAATGTCCCCCCACACACAATATGATGCCCCCAGTCACACCGATACAGTATGATGTCTCCACAGTTCCCCACACAGTATGATGGCCAAAGAGCTCACTCTTCCGCCATGAGGACCCTGCGAGCGAGGGCTCACAGTCTACAAAAAAAAAACCTGCTCACCTAACTCCATTCCCTCCTATATGCTGCTCCGGTCTGTGCAGAATGTGGACTTAGGCTCCACGCAGCAGGTGCGATCTGGTGATGTTATTGCGCCTGCTGCTCTTAGACTCACTCGCACAGGTTGAATGGTGGAAGAAGCAGCCAACTGCTCCATGTTCCTCCGTTGCATTCAAAGGCAGGGAGTGCGACGTGGGCATGTTAATATGCCTAACGTTGTTAAGGGGTAAAAGGAGGAGATGACACACAGGTATATACTATATACAGGGGAGATGACACACACATATATACTATATACAGGGGAGATGACAAACAGGTATATACAGGTCCTTCTCAAAAAATTAGCATATAGTGTTAAATTTCATTATTTACCATAATGTAATGATTACAATTAAACTTTCATATACTATAGATTCATTATCCACCAACTGAAATTTGCCAGGTCTTTTATTGTTTTAATACTGATGATTTTGGCATACAACTCCTGATAACCCAAAAAACCTGTCTCAATAAATTAGCATATCAAGAAAAGGTTCTCTAAATGACCTATTACCCTAATCTTCTGAATCAACTAATTAACTCTAAACACATGCAAAAGATACCTGAGGCTTTTAAAAACTCCCTGCCTGGTTCATTACTCAAAACCCCCATCATGGGTAAGACTAGCGACCTGACAGATGTCAAGAAGGCCATAATTGACACCCTTAAGCAAGAGGGTAAGACCCAGAAAGAAATTTCTCAACAAATAGGCTGTTCCCAGAGTGCTGTATCAAGGCACCTCAATGGTAAGTCTGTTGGAAGGAAACAATGTGGCAGAAAACGCTGTACAACGAGAAGAGGTGACCGGAACCTGAGGAAGCAGTGGACTGAGTCTGGTGTGGAAACATCCAGAGCCACCGTGCACAGGCGTGTGCAGGAAATGGGCTACAGGTGCCGCATTCCCCAGGTAAAGCCACTTTTGAACCATAAACAGCGGCAGAAGCGCCTGACCTGGGCTACAGAGAAGCAGCACTGGACTGTTGCTAAGTGGTCCCAAGTACTTTTTTCTGATGAAAGCAAATTTTGCATGTCATTCGGAAATCAAGGTGCCAGAGTCTGGAGGAAGACTGGGGAGAAGGAAATGCCAAAATGCCTGAAGTCCAGTGTCAAGTACCCACAGTCAGTGATGGTGTGGGGTGCCATGTCAGCTGCTGGTGTTGGTCCACTGTGTTTCATCAAGGGCAGGGTCAATGCAGCTAGCTATCAGGAGATTTTGGAGCACTTCATGCTTCCATCGGCTGAAATGCTTTATGGAGATGAAGATTTCATTTTTCAGCACGACCTGGCACCTGCTCACAGTGCCAAAACCACTGGTAAATGGTTTACTGACCATGGTATTACTGTGCTCAATTGGCCTGCCAACTCTCCTGACCTGAACCCCATAGAGAATCTGTGGGATATTGTGAAGAGAAAGTTGAGACACGCAAGACCCAACACTCTGGATGAGCTTAAGGCCGCTATTGAAGCATCCTGGGCCTCCATAACATCTCAGCAGTGTCACAGGCTGATTGCCTCCATGCCACGCCGCATTGAAGCAGTCATTTCTGCCAAAGGATTCCCGACCAAGTATTGAGTGCATAACTGAACATTATTATTTGATGGTTTTTTTGTTTGGTATTAAAAAACACTTTTATTTGATTGGTCGGGTGAAATATGCTAATTTATTGAGACAGGTTTTTTGGGTTATCAGGAGTTGTATGCCAAAATCATCAGTATTAAAACAATAAAAGACCTGACAAATTTCAGTTGGTGGATAATGAATCTATAATATATGAAAGTTTAATTGTAATCATTACATTATGGTAAATAATGAAATTTAACACTATATGCTAATTTTTTGAGAAGGACCTGTGCTATATACAGGAGAGATGACACACAGGTATATACTATATACAGGGGAGATGACACGCAGGTATATACTATATACAGGAGGAGATGACACATGACACACAGGTATATACTATATACAGGAGGAGATGACATACAGGTACATACTATATACAGGAGGAGATGACAGGTATATACTATATACAGGAGCAGATGACACAGGTACATACTATGTACAGGAGGAGATGACATACAGGTATATACTATATAAAAGTGGAGATGACACATAGGTATATAGAGGAGGAGATGACATACAGCAGGTATATACTATATACAGGGGAGATGACATACAGGTATATACTATATACAGGAGATGACATACAGGTATATACTATATATAGAAGGAGATGACATACAGGTATATAGTATATAGAAGAGATGACATGCAGGTATATACTATATACAGGAGGAGATGACACATAGGTATATACAATATACAGGAGGAGATGACATACAGCAGGTATATACTATATACAGGAGATGACATACAGGTGTATACTATATATAAGGGAGATGACAAACATGTATGTTCTGAGGGGAAAATGTGAGGTGAAAATGAAGGGTGTGAGGTGAAAATGAAAAGGTGTGAGTGCAAAGTGAGAGGAGTGATGGAAAATAGTGGAGTGATCGGAAAATGACTGATGTGAGGTCGAAATGACAAGTGTTAGGGGGGAATGAGAGGAGTGAGGGGGGAAAATAAGAGGTGTGAGGGAGAAAATGAGAGATGTGAGGGGGAAAATGAGAGGCGTGATGGGAAAATAAGAGAAGTGAGGTGCTATACAGTTAGGTCCATATATATTTGGACAGAGACAACATTATTCTAATTTTGGTTCTAGACATTACCACAATAAATTTTAAACAAAACGATTCAGATGCAGTTGAAGTTCAGACTTTCAGCTTTCATTTGAGGGTATCCACATTAAAATTGGATGAAGGGTTTAGGAGTATCAGCTCCTTAATATGTGCCACCCTGTTTTTAAAGGGACCAAAAGTAATTGGACAGATTAAATAATTGTAAATAAAATGTTCATTTCTAGTACTTGGTTGAAAATCCTTTGTTGGCAATGACTGCCTGAAGTCTTGAACTCATGGACATCACCAGACGCTGTGTTTCCTCCTTTTTGATGCTCTGCCAGGCCTTCACTGCAGTGGTTTTCAGTTGCTGTTTGTTTATGGGCCTTTCTGTCTGAAGTTTAGTCTATAACAAGTGAAATGCATGCTCAATTGGGTTCAGATCAGGTGACTGACTTGGCCATTCAAGAATATTCCACTTCTTTGCTTTAATAAACTCCTGAGTTGCTTTGGCTTTATGTTTTGGGTCATTGTCCATCTGTAGTATGAAACGACAACCAACCAGTTTGGCTGCATTTGGCTGGATCTGAGCACACAGTATGGCTCTGAATACCTCAGAATTCATTCGGCTGCTTCTGTCCTGTGTCACATCATCAATAAACACTAGTGACCCAGTGCCACTGGCAGCCATGCATGCCCAAGCCATCACATTGCCTCTGCAGTGTTTTACAGATGATGTGGTATGCTTTGGATCATGAGCTGTACCACGCCTTCGCCATACTTTTCTCTTTCCATCATTCTGGTAGAGGTTGATCTTGGTTTCATCTGTCCAAAGAATGTTCTTCCAGAACTGTGCTGGCTTTTTTAGATGTTTTTTAGCAAAGTCCAGTATAGCCTTTTTATTCTTGATGCTTATGAGTGGCTTGCACCGTGCAGTGAACCCTCTGTATTTACTTTCATGCAGTCTTCTCTTTATGGTAGATTTGGATATTGATACGCCGACCTCCTGGAGAGTGCTGTTCACTTGGTTGGCTGTTGTGAAGAGGTTTCTCTTCACCATGGAGATTATTCTGCGATCATCCACCGCTGTTGTCTTCCGTGGGCACCCAGGTCTTTTTGCATTGATGAGTTCACCAGTGCTTTCTTTCTTTCTCATGATGTACCAAACCGTAGATTTTGCCACTCCTAATATTGTAGCAATTTTTCAGATGGGTTTTTTTCTGTTTTCGCAGCTTAAGGATGGCTTGTTTCACCTACATGGAGAGCTCCTTTGACCGCATGTTTACTTCACAGCAAAACCTTCCAAATGCAAGCACCACACCTCAAATCAACTCTAGGCCTTTTATCTGCTTAATTCAGAATGACATAATGAAGGGATTGCCCACAACTGTCCATGAAATAGCCTTGGAGTCAATTATCCAATTACTTTTGGTCCCTTTAAAAACAGGGTGGCACATGTTAAGGAGCGGAAGCTCCTAAACCCTTCATCCAATTTTAATGTGGATACCCTCAAATGAAAGCTGAAAGTCTGAACTTCAACTGCATCTGAATTGTTTTGTTTAAAATTCATTGTGGTAATGTCTATAACCAAAATTAGAAAAAGGTTGTCTCTGTCCAAATATATATGGACCTAACTGTAACTAACCACAGATATTTACTATGCCCAGGCAACGCCGGGCTCTTCAGCTAGTGTATATATATATATATATATATATATATATATATATATATATATATATATATATATATATATATATATATATACACTCACTGGCCACTTTATTAGGTACACCTGTCCAACTTCTTGTTAACACTTAATTTCTAATCAGCCAATCACATGGCGGCAACTCAGTGCATTTAGGCATGTAGACATGGTCAAGACAATCTCCTGCAGTTCAAACCGAGCATCAGTATGGGGAAGAAAGGTGATTTGAGTGCCTTTGAACGTGGCATGGTTGTTGGTGCCAGAAGGGCTGGTCTGAGTATTTCAGAAACTGCTGATCTACTGGGATTTTCACGCACAACCATCTCTAGGGTTTACAGAGAATGGTCCGAAAAAGAAAAAAAATCCAGTGAGCGGCAGTTCTGTGGGCGGAAATGCCTTGTTGATGCCAGAGGTCAGAGGAGAATGGGCAGACTGGTTCGAGCTGATAGAAAGGCAACAGTGACTCAAATCGCCACCCGTTACAACCAAGGTAGGCCTAAGAGCATCTCTGAACGCACAGTGCGTCGAACTTTGAGGCAGATGGGCTACAGCAGCAGAAGACCACACCGGGTACCACTCCTTTCAGCTAAGAACAGGAAACTGAGGCTACAATTTGTACAAGCTCATCGAAATTGGACAGTAGAAGATTGGAAAAACGTTGCTTGGTCTGATGAGTCTCGATTTCTGCTGTGACATTCGGATGGTAGGGTCAGAATTTGGCGTAAACAACATGAAAGCATGGATCCATCCTGCCTTGTATGGAGCATCTTTGGGATGAGCAGCCGACAAATCTGCGGCAACTGTGTGATGCCATCATCTCAATATGGACCAAAATCTCTGAGGAATGCTTCCAGCACCTTGTTGAATCTATGCCACGAAGAATTGAGGCAGTTCTGAAGGCAAAAGGGGGTCCAACCCGTTACTAGCATGGTGTACCTAATAAAGTGGCCGGTGAGTGTATATGTATATATATATATATATATATATATATATATATATATATATATATATATATATATATATATATATATTTGATAATATACAGTAATGTGCTCCTTTCTTCAACTCCCTTTGCTTGTCCTCTTCACTCTTGGTTTTGCTTCTTGACTATCGCTAACATTCCTCTTATTATTCTCCTATCTTTTTCTAGAATCCTCCCTTTGCTAAGAAAATCTGCTGCTAGGCACAGTTAAAACTCCCTGCATTCCCCTAGATTTATGTGATTATAGAGGATGCCTCAGTGTTATTTTTTTTTCTTTTTTTTTATCCTGACTTGAAACAACCCCAAGATGTCAGTAAAGCCTGCTTGCTAAAGACCTTTACGTAAGTTCGTTTGTGAGACTGGCGTCTGAAATGCAAAGAAAAAAAAGGCAGATTAATGCTACATTTTCCATATGCTAAAGGTGCTTCAGATATCAATAAAGCTGAAATCTCTCTCCACCCAGAACTGAAATTCTTCCCGCATGATCAGAACCAGACAGTTTCATGACTGCAGCTCTGGTCCCTTCGGGAAGCGCCTGGGAGTGGGGAGCCGAAGAAGTGACAAACGCTCCTCTGATTATAACATGCTGACAACAAGATGTTGCTTTAAATAATGTACTGCTGCTCATGCAGTGATGTTCAGCCAGGAAATATACTGTATTTGTAATATTACAATACTAACACACACATTTTAATTTTTAGATAAGTTTTATTTCCCCCTAGTGCATAGACAACTAGGCTTCCCTTCAAAATGATATTTGCGCTCCAGGCAGCCATTTTCATATATAAATACGCATCATTATATCACATTGGAAAAGCTTTTTTCACAAGCTAATGCAAAATATGAAACAGTTTTCAATCCAGCATGCATTAATATATTAATATGTAAAGTCTAGGCAGAGCACAACGCAAAATCAAAGGCTATATTGTTAACTGTACCCTGTTCCCTGGGAAGAAATATTTGGGACTTTTTTTAAAGCATTATATACTACAGTCCAATCATCCACTCGTTCCATCTCCAGACGGCATATGAAGGCCCACATATAGCAAGAACTTCTAGCGAGATGTCAACCCTGAGGTCAAGGCTGGATTGCATGTTTTAACCACCCACTAATAAAATAAAGGGTCAGTGGTGGGACTCTTACAGAAGACCACAGACTTTCTGTAGTGCATTCTAGTGATCTAAATACTCCCTCTTTAAAGTGTAATTTACACTAGCCAATCACTAGGCTATGCTTGCTTTCTGAGCTATTGTCCCAATAATTTATCTCTTAATCCTTGGGGTCCAAAAACTCATAAGTGCTTGCTTAAAGAAAGTAGTGATAATCAAACATTTCAGTGGTGTAGGTGGGCAGGAGGCAATAGTCGAAAGACAGCAGTAGACACCTAGAATTCTGGGGTCAGACCACGCAGAGTTCAGTCAATACTTAAAAGTAGTTACGAGTCAGGGCAGTCAGTGAACAATAAGAAAAGTCTGATAATAACCCAAATATTGCAAACGAAAATCACACCTATAATCCAGAAAGGAACCTAGAAACCTGTTGGTCAGAAAAAAGTTAGTGTTAACGGTTGGTTCAAGTTGGAGAAAATGCTAAACTTTTCACTGATCAGAATCTGTTTGGGTCCTTTAAGAGACTGTCCCAATAGCAGATGGAAAGCTGGCGTCCCATTACAATTATCAGGAATACATTGTGTCAATTTCGACCTGATTATATACCTTATACTGTCTCAGATATTCTTCAAGAACTTCCAGGGAATGTAGTCACTTTGAACAATAAAGGCTTGAAGTAGGGCAGCGACATAGAAAAACTACCGGTCTGGTTGCATTAAATAGGGCAATTTGCTTTTTTTTTACCTTCAGTTTTTTTTTGGTCATAATAGCCGCTGTCTTTTCAATTGGAGTTGGATATTCTCTTACAAGTTCAATACTTCAAGTCACCTTTTTTTTCATTATTTTTGTACTTAACGATAGAAAGTTTAAATGACACAATGGTTCATCTGCAGGCTGTGGTTTGTAGATTTTTACATACATTAAATGGCTCATTACCTGACAGGAGTGAAGCACATTTCTTAAAAGGAGAGCAAAATGTCAGCTGTGCAGGTGCAGCGGCAATGTGAGCATTTTCTTCTCCTTACAAAGACCTGGATGAATTAATGTTCATGCCTCCTGCAAAAATAGACAATCATAAGATCATTTTCCTAATTGTTCGCTGTTCTTTGTAGGGCTCGTCTGGAGGCCGTATACACGCTAACGTGTAGCAGGTTCCTGTACTATGCACTGGAGAGTCCTTCAGTTCTTTATTATTACACGTCTCCATTTTTGCCTTTTTCCCATTTACATTTAGATATTACCAGAAAGAAATGTCTATTATGTTGACTAGTGTAAAAAGCAATCTCCATTCTGTCCGACTCTGCACTTGTGAAACTGTGTCTTTCTCTATTAAGCTCATTTGACTATGGTATTGTTTAAATGCAAGGTTCACCCTTAATTAAAAGGAATAAATATGGAAATGACGGGTTCTTTGAATCATGTTTTAATTATAAAGGGTTTTTTTTACAATTACGATACTATTCTTGTAAAAAAAAATCCTGTAATATTCCAGTCTTCGTATTAGCTGCTGATTGATACATGATGTTTCATGTTGCCAAGTTTTTATCTCTGCTGTTCAGACTGGGACAGAGTCAGCAGAGTCATCTCATTATTATTAGAACATGTGGAATTTATAGGGATTTTACCAATATCTACCACTTAATAACTATAGTTTTTAAAATAAGCAATTGTCTAACATACTTAGCTTAGTTATCACTGTAGGCCACGTGATGCTAGATGCAAAGTCGCCATATTGTTCTGCATACAAGGGTATGTGCACACATTATGTATTTACTGCAGATACATCTGCATCAAAAATGTTTCTATTTGCATGAAAATTCTGCATAAACAATGCATTTTTATTTTTTTTATTCGTTTATTAACCATAAAGTTGTTGGGTTGAACAATTAATAAAATGTTCAATTCTCTAGTTGCCTACTCCTAGCCTAATGGATATTGATCAGGTACGCACCAAAAGAAATACACCACACAGTTGGATGTAAACTCTCCTTGATCAATCTGTGGCTCAGCTCCAAGAAGGACTTTATTTGGCTTAAAACACAAGCTTATATACTTCCTGTAAGGGGGCTCGGTTAGCTCTAAAATGGGAGTGATCGGATGTATTCCATTGGTTAGTGGGTTGGGCAATGAGCAAGTCCATGGGCGGATCCATGAGGTCATCAGGGTGGGTTGGTCCATGAGGTCATCAGGGTGGGTGTCACTGTGGGTGGATCCATGAGGTCATCAGGGTGGGCGTCATCTTGGATACTAGCACATGGTCTGCTCTTGCAGGAAATGGCAGCCATCTTTAGGGTCTCATTGATCATCTTGGATATCAGCACATGGTGTACTGATACAGGAAATGGCAGCCATCTTTAGGGTCTCACTTTGATCTGAGGAAACTTATGTAAGGTTAAACAATACACGTTATGAGTTGCTTCTCTCAATCTCTTATGTCTCATGTCTTGAGGTTAATTAAGTATTTGATCTTATGGGTCTCCTCAACAGTCCCCCCTAAATACTTAATTAACCCTTTTTTTTTTTATCTTGATCCCACCGTGGTTCCCTAACCCACCAGTGTTAAGTGTCACTGTGACATCAGAGGCTTCATGACAATTCGGATGCTATAGTCACCAGAGAATGTGTGACCAATTATGGGTATACCAAGGAGGTATATCGGAGCGCGTTACCCGTGTCCTTGGGACTTTCCTACCTGCTGGATCTATTACTCTCCAATCTCTCATCATCATGGTTACATAAAATACACGTCACTCACCCTGATGTTCACATCCTAGATCTGACCGTCTCGCCCGGGAGGGGGGAATTGGAGTTTTCACCAGTTTGAGACAAGTTTTCCCTTGTGGAAAACCTCCCTTTGTAGCTGGACTTTGACAAGCAGGTCAGATCCTACTCTGTCCCTAACTGTCTAACAAGGTTATAATGTGAGAGATGGATCCAGGAGGCGCTCAGCAATCCTGACCAAAGTAGGAGTAGTCAGGAGCACTTGGTAGGGACCCTCAAATCTCGACTCCAGGGATGTCTTTCTGATGAACTTCTTTACCAGCATGTAGTCACCAGGTTGGAAAGTATGGGTACCTTCACTGAAATCTCGACATGGAATGGATGATAAAACTTGTACATGTGTTACTGACAGTTCTTTAGTAACAACAATTACATAATTTACAAGTGTATCACTTCCTAAGGCTAGCTGTTGTGGAAAATATTGACCCAACCTTGGAGGCCCCCCAAAAAGAATCTCGAATGGTGTGAGTTTAGTGGAACCCCTTGGAGTGTTTTTGACTGAGTATAAGGCAACGGGCAAAATGTCTGTCCAAGTCTGACCTCCTAACTGGCTTTCAGTAATTTATTTTTGAAGGTGCCATTCAGTGTTTCTACTTTCCCACTGCTCTGTGGGTGATATGGAGTATGTAAACCCAAATCAGCTCCCACCAATGTCCATAGTTCCTTAGTGCTGCAATGAATGCGGGTACTTGGTCACTCTCAATTACCTCTGGGACCCCATATCTGCAGACTACTTCAGTCAGTCTCTTAACAGTCACTCCGGCAGTCATGTTGGTTACTGGATAGGCTTCGGGCCATCCTGAAAACATGTCAGTCACTACCAGTACATACTCATACTTCCCTACTTTTGGCATTTGAATGTGATCAATCTGAATTCTCTGAAAGGGATAGAGTGGTTTAGCCAAATGTTTCTGAGTAACTTTCTGAGGCGGTGCTGGATTGCATGCTGCACACACAAGGCAGGACTTGAAATAATTTTGGGTGACAGTAGAGATCCCAGGTGTCATATAAATCTTCCAAATCAGGTCATTCATCTGATTCTTGCCTCTGTGGGTGATACCGTGTGCCCATTCTGTCACTGAGGGGGACAGATTACGGGGTAGACAGACCTTTTTGTTCATCCTCCAGACTCCATCTTCATCCTTTTTTAGCTCCTCCTTCTTGCCATGACTTATTTTCATCATCTGATGTCTTGATGTAGATGGATAATCCTCATAAGAGAGCCTTTAGTCCCTTCTTCAGTGTCTTCTGACACGTACACCGCTGCTTTTTTTTTCCCAAATGGATCCGCAGCATAGGTCTTTGCTGTTTTGTCAGCAAAGAAGTTCCCCTTTGCTTCTGGAGAATCCAATCTCCCGTGAGCTTTGATCTTGATCACTGCAACCTCCAAAGGTAGATCTAGAGCGGCCACAAGTTCTTGTATGATAGCAGCATGTTTTACAGGAGTTCCACTGGACGTTAGGTATCCTCTGGCTGCCCAGATACTGCCGAAGTCATGAGCCACTCCAAAAGCGTATCTTGAATCCGTGTAGATGTTGACCACCTTCTCCGTCGCTTCCTGACAAGCCAAAGTCAAAGCTTTAAGTTCCGCTTCTTGTGCAGACATGTGCCTTGGTAGCGATCCAGCTGAGATGACTTGGTCATGTGTAACCACGGCATATCCCGTATGGAATCTTCCTGTTTCATCTGCAAATCTGGAACCATCAGTGAAGAACGTCAGGTCAGCATGTGGGAGTGGGTCTTCAGACACATTTTTCTTGGAGGCTGCTTCTTCCTGCATTTGTTCGAGACAGTCATGATCCTCTGAGTGTGTAGAGGCATCTTCTCCGAGAGCATCAGTATCATCCACATCCCCCCTGGAAAGAGGAAGCAGCGTGGACGGGTTGAGGATGGTGCAGCGGACGAGAGTGACATTATCCGGAATCAAGAGGGAACATTGGAGTCTCATATGACGCTGCACCAACAGATGTTTAGGTTGCAAGAATAGCAATTATGTCGTGTGGAGCCATTAAGAGAACTGGATGTCCTCAGATGATATCAGAATTTGGGATTCCAAGAGCTGGTGCAGACTGTATGGCCTGTTTAAGAGCGTAGGAAGCTTCCACGGATTTGGTACATAGTGGAAACGCTGACGTCTTGAGGTCATCGTACAATGGCTGCATCAGCTTGGAGGCATCTGGAATCCATTGGCGACAATAAGTGATAGGTCAGCCAGCTCATCCGAGGTCCATGTCTTAGGTTCTTGGCAGAACTCAACACGAGAGTCCCATGTAGTGTCACTGGCAAGTGAGGCATCATTGAACACGATATCCATAACAGGCCAATATGCATCGCCTGCTTTAAGATTTGCCAGGGAAATGAGATCTTGCCACGTGGCTGAGTAATTCCTTTGGATTTTAAGCATGCTTCTGTAGAAAGGCATCGACTGTTTTTCCTAATCTGGAACTTGGTTCAACAGAATAGCAGCTTGCTGGGGTGTAAACTTGACGTAGAGGGTGGGCTCCTCAGACATAAGCATTGGCACAGTTGATGGTGGCACCTGAGGCGGGAGTAGAGAGAGCACCGGGAGTACAGATGTAATCACTTGTGTATGAGGAGCAGGAGGAGGTAACAGTCTTGGAATGAGGGGCTCTATTTGGGCAGCTCCAGTATCATGGTATGGGATCCAGGTGACACAGGCAGTCTTAAAAGCTTCAACAGTCCTGTCCTCATTAATGCGAGTTATTGCTGCACGAAGTTGTTGAGCACTAACGTCTGGATGAATAGGGTCAACAGTAGGGGTCACAGCGTGTATGATCATTCTACACGCGAGATTGCCAGATTTAGTCACCGCTATGTCCCCAACAGCTATCTGAACACCTGACTCAACAATGATTCGACTGTCAGCTTGAATAGTCGCCCCTCCTGCTTCCACTATAGCTCTAGCTACACCTCCATTGTGCTCTAGCTGAGAATTGGCAGCATTAACAATAGCGTCTGTCTCCACTGTTATGTCTCCCTTTCCCACCACTAACAGGGGTCCCTCAGGAAGTTCTTTTTCAAAAAAATAGGTTGCCAACATTCCCTCCCCTTTGTGCTTCCTGTGCTATTGGTATCCCCCTCCCAGATTGAGCCCCCCTTGTTACAGTTACCACCGTCCCATACAGGTGTGCGCTTGGCTGCAAGAGAGCCTGTGAGGTACCGGGTATAGGGTTAGGTAGACTGCGTGAGAGTGCTGTTGTAGTGGAAGCATTGTGAGGAGAGGCCGCTGCTTGGAGCATCTCATGTGGGTGAGCGGCTAAATTGGCAGTGGAAGTGACAGTAGAAAGGGTCGGTGTCGGGGACAATCCAGGTGGGAGTATTGCTGGTTTCACGACAGGAGTGATAGGGGAAAGGGTCGGTGCCTCATTGGAAACCACTGAGATAGGAAACATGGGTAAAGCCTGTTCACTTCCCGAAGGAATATAGTATTGTCCGTTAGTGGTCATTACTGGGTAACAATGATTTGGTGATGTGGTGTGTAGCCTTAGTCTGAGATGTTCACCACCAGGAGCAGCACATTTGCCATCTACAAAATGGCTGCCGTCAGAATTACATTTGCCATCCACAAAATGGCTACTGCCAGCATTAACACATTTGCCATCCACAAAATGGCTGCCGTTACAATTAACACATTTGCCATCAACAAAATGGCTGCTGTCAGAATTATATTTGCCATACACAAAATGGCTGCTGTCAGCATTAACACATTTGCCATCCACAAAATGGCTGCTATTACAATTAAGACATTTGCCATCAACAAAATGGCTGCCATTACATTTAGCACATGGCCCATCCACAAAATGGCTGCTATTACAATTAACACATTTGCCATCAACAAAATGGCTGCCATTACATTTAGCACTTGGCCCATCCACAAAATGGCTGCTATTACAATTAACACATTTGCCATCAACAAAATGGCTGCTATTACATTTAGAACATGGCCCATCCACAAAATGGCTGCTATTACAATTAACACATTTGCCATCAACAAAATGGCTGCCATTACATTTAGCTCATGGCTCTGGGCCACCATTATACGGTGGTGGCCGCTCACAGGATATATTTTTGTAATACACATAAGTCAAAACTCTACCCTTTTTATTCCTTTTCTCCTCTACCCAATTTTCTTTATACAAACTTTCAGAGACTCTTTCCCATGCCCTAGCAGTAGACAACAATCCATTGTCTTCTAGGATACCTTTTCTTTCTTTCAAGACAAGCTTCCACTCCAGGGGCTGCAACCTTCCCCCTTCTGGCATTCCACACAACTTCATAAGCTTTTTACATTGTTTAACATGACTCTTCCCTTCACGAGTCGCTACTAATGTGCACGGGTCTAACTTGCCATCTGAATTTGGCTTAGTGCCAATACGGCAGAACTGCATTAATTTCTCCATCTTTCTATAGATATACAGTATACATTTCTCTATCAAGATGACAAACACCAAACAAACAATAAGACGGGGGAGATGACTCAAACCTGAGATTCTAAAGGGAACTGAGTCTGCAGTACTCAGTTCCTATTCCTTCTTGTCACGTGGTCCCTGTCTGACTTCCCTGTTCCGTACTTTACAAACCAATTATTCCCTACTTAATCAAATTGCTCCCTAACTTACCAGTCCCCGTGCAGAGTCAACTCACTCGATGTCACGAGGCAAAACTATAAATTTATTTATTTAGCTCGAACTGAGTCATCTCACTCCAAGTTTTACCGGGCCCCCCCCTAGGCCGAGTCAATTCACTGAAGGTCCTAGTCTCTCTTATACTGAACTGAAAATCTTATCACAGGCGACAACCCTGTACTGTACCACAGACAACATTTTTTTTTATTTTATTTTTTTCACTTGCTTGCTTTTCTTTTCTAAAAACTTGCTTTTCCTGTTCTAACACTTGCTTCTCCTTCTCTAAAACTTGCTTTTCCTGTTTTAACACTTGCTTCTCTTAACTACCAGTCATCTCCCCTCTTCACAACATGTAACAGGCAGTAGGCAACTAAAATATGTGACGGTTCTTGCAATTAAATGACCAGCAGCGGAGAGACCCTTCTACCGTCTTACAGATACCAAGAAAACCGGACACGGTCAGGCAATCTGCACAGGATACCCCGAAGGACACAGGTAAAGACTACAGATTATAAATAATCAGCAGACTTACCGTGTTCTGTTAAGGAGGTGATCAGTCTCCAGGTTCGGGGTATTCAGCGCGTCCTGCCGTTCCACTCGCCGTTCCTCAGGGTTCAGGGCTCTCCTCTGCTGGCCCCAGGTTGGGCGGCCAAATATGTTGGGTTGAACAATTAATAAAATGTTCAATTCTCTAGTTGCCTACTCCTGGCCTAATGGATATTGATCAGGTGCGCACCAAAAGAAATACACCACACAGTTGGATGTAAACTCTCCTTGATCAATCTGTGGCTCAGCTCCAAGAAGGACTTTATTTGGCTTAAAACACAAGCTTATATACTTCCTGTAAGGGGGCTTGGTTAGCTCTAAAATGGGAGTGATCGGATGTATTCCATTGGTTAGTGGGTTGGGCAATGAGCAAGTCCATGGGCGGATCCATGAGGTCATCAGGGTGGGTTGGTCCATGAGGTCATCAGGGTGGGTGTCACTGTGGGTGGATCCATGAGGTCATCAGGGTGGGCGTCATCTTGGATACTAGCACATGGTCTGCTCTTGCAGGAAATGACAGCCATCTTTAGGGTCTCATTGATCATCTTGGATATCAGCACATGGTGTACTGATACAGGAAATGGCAGCCATCTTTACGGTCTCACTTTGATCTGAGGAAACTTATGTAAGGTTAAACAATACACGTTATGGGTTGCTTCTCAATCTCTTATGTCTCATGTCTTGAGGTTAATTAAGTATTTGATCTTATGGCTCTCCTCAACAAAGTGAAAATATACAATATACATATTTGTGCTCATTAGTATTACAGTCAATATGGAACGTGTACATTGTATGCATGACTGAATATCACAATTTGTGCTCAATATATCCTTTACTCCATTCAAACCATACAAACCTAACATGGAGTCATGAAAATTTGCAGTCATTAAACCCTAACTACAACTATATCCTACTAACTACCTTTTTGCCGCTTGACAATAAGTTTGCATATTCCTTTGTGTAACATCTAGAGAAATTAGACACTTTGCACTAACGCAATTAACTATAAGTTTATAAAGTGAGGTGAGAGGAGTTCCATCCGCTCCAAATTTTCTCAAATTTACCTGGACATCCTCTATTTTGATATAGCGTACGTTCATACGGAATGACCGAATTTACTAACTCAACCCAGGCTCTGAGGGAGGGGCATGAACCCCCCATCCACCGCATTGCCACCACCTTCCTTGCCATAAAGAGTGACTCCCGTAAAAAAATTCCAACATGATGACCCCAAGTCTCCTCATCCCACACCCCAAATAAACAAATTAATGGCTCAAGAGGAACAGGAGGTAATACTATGGATGAAAGCAGTGATGTCACCTCTTTCCAATATTGAAGGATAATAGGACAACTCCACATCATGTGGATAAAATCTGCATCTGGTGAATGACAACGCAGACATTTCGAGGAGTGAAGTCGACCAATCTTAAAAAGCCGTATGGGAGTCAAATACGATTGGTATATTATATATAGTTGTGTCATTCTATTATTGACCGACTGGGATACTGTAAGTGGGGACTCCTCACATTCTTCTTCCTGTATATCAGGGATGAGTCTCTCCCACTTCCCTTTAACGAGTCTTATAGTTGATCCCGTCCCCACTGACAGCAGATAGGTATATAAAGAAGAAATAAGGCCCTGGGGTCCCTGGGATTTGAGGATTCCTATCAGAGGTAAAGACGAAATTGTGCGGCCTGTATCCACCCCCCTCATATATGACTGGAAAGCTGATCTTAATTGTAAGAAACGAAAAAATTGGGATCTTGGAATATCATACTTAGACTGCAATTGTTCAAAGGACATGAAGGTCCCCTGGTCATGTAAATCCCCTACCGAGGTAACACCATGCATCACCCAAAAATCAGTGGACGGGTGGTTTAGCAGCGCCGGAAAGTAGTTATTTTTCCACAGGGGCATTTCAGCAATAATATCTGTAAATCCAACAACTTTTTTTATTTGTCTCCAAACTAATCGTGCCAGTCGAAGCATGGGCAGTGGATGAGGGGCACTCATTTTTTCTGATTCTAAAAAGCTCAATGGACACTCCACCCGAGCAGAATGAAGCAGATGTTGTTCAGAGTTATGGAGACAACCACCAGGCATCCACGTGTCCAATGCTTTAGCCTGCCCAGCCAGGTAATATAGAAAAAAATCCGGCAATGCCGCTCCACCCCCTCGTTTAGGCCTCTGCAAAACAGACAGTCTAAGTTTGGGCCTAGATTTCCCCCATATAAAGGAAGCGATTTGGGAGTTTAAATTGGTAAAGAGGGACTTAGGTACTGGTACTGCACTATATTGAAGGCAATAACTAAGTTTCGGGAGCAGAATCATTTTTATTAGGTTAATACGGCCTGCAACAGATAGTGGGAGTTTGCTCCAAGATGCAAATTTGGATTTGACTAATTCTAACAGTGGATAGACATTAAGTTGTAGATCAGAATTACTGCTTTGGGACATATAGATACCCAAGTATTTGAAATTGAATACGACAGGTAGCAAGGACAGAGTTTCAAGATTTGGCATTGGGGCACAAGAGAGAGGCAATAGAGCAGATTTGTCCCAGTTTATATACAGGCCGGAGTATTTACTAAAGACATCTATAGTAGCAATCACTTTTGGTAGTGTTTCCTCTGCCTTGTCCATAAATATCACCATATCATCGGCATATAAGCCGATGGTGTCCACCCGACCCTCTATGTCTATGCCCTTGATATCAGGGGAGGATCTCATACGTATTGCCAGTGCCTCTATCGCAAGAGCAAAGAGAGCCGGCGAGAGGGGGCACCCCTGACGAGTTCCCCTAGATAATGAAAGGGACTTAGAGATGGAATTATGTAGAATTATATGCACCTTAGGTTTCATATATAATACTTTGATCCACCTTAGAAACGTATCTCCAAAGCCATGCTTCTGTAAGCATGCTGACAGAAAGGGCCATTCAAGAGAATCAAAGGCCTTAGCCGCATCCAAGGATGCTAATGCCCAATTGTTATCCGACACCAAAGAACTATATTGAATTATTGATTGAACTCACCTGATGTTAATAGAGGTATTTTTTACCAGGCATAAAGCCAGTCTGATCTGGGTGAATAAGGTCCAGTATGATGGAATTCAGTCTAATGGCCAGGATTTTAGTGAAGATTTTATAATCTACATTGACTAACAATATGGGTCGATAGGAGCCACATTCCAGAGGGTCCTTCCCCTCTTTTTTGAGTATGACAATATGTGCCTCATAGAAAGTTTCGGGCATACATCCTCCCTCCCATAAACCCTGGAATACTTTCAATAGGAGTGGCACTAGTATATCCCGATATCTCTTATATAACTCAACGGGAAACCCGTCCGGCCCAGGAGCTTTCCCAGAGGACATGTCCATTATTGCATATTCTACCTCCTCCAATGTGAATTTAGCATCCATAAAATCTCGCTGAATGGGATTCAATGTGGGAAATATTACATCTGACAGATAATCCAGACATTGCGAAACGCCGAGGCCACTTTTAGAGTTATACAATGATTCATAGTAGTCATAAAACAGTGAAGTATTTCTTCTGTCGTGGACATCAATAGGCCGTCAGGCGCGCGAATCTGCAGTATTGTATTAGATGTATTATGTTGACGCACCAGGTAGGCTAGAAATTTACCGGTTTGATTTCCCAACTCAAAATATGACTGACGTGCGAAAAATAGCTTACGCTTAGACTTGGTGTCCATGTGCTGAGTATACAGTCTCTGTGAGGTCAACCACTCAATTCTATTACCATTAGTTTGGCTAGATATATATGCGGCCTCCGCATCTTTCAGTCTCTGTTCCACCCCATCATCCTCTCTCGAGGTCACCCTTTTTATATATGAAATTGTGGAAGACAAACATCCTCTTAAGTATGCCTTGAGGGTGTCCCAAAATAAATTGACATTCTGGGGCTCTGGGTGAGACGAAATGAAACAATTCAACTGATCCACTGTTCTGTCGTTATGATCCATTAGTTTCAGCCAAAAGGGGTTCAACTTCCAGACCACACCACTCCTTGGTTGCCCAAATTTGAGTTTAAGTATGATCGGGCTATGGTCTGATATCCCCCTATTACCGTGTTCCACACTATCCACCCACGTCGCCAATCCGCTAGAACTAAATATGTAATCTATGCGGGACAGAGACCGTTTAGTAGATGAGTGGCAGGTATACCCTTTCACTCCAGGGTGACGCATCCGCCATAGATCCAACCATCCACTGCCCTCTATAAATGATGCCAGCTGGGTCGGGACCGAAGAGGGGGGCTCCCCAGATCTCTCATCATCTAATCTCAATCTATCAAGGCTATTATCCATAACTAAATTAAAGTCTCCCATACAAATGACTTGTGCGTCTGGATAGTTTAGAGCAAAGCTCATTGCCATCCGGAGGATTGACATATTAGCCGGGGGAGGGTTGTAGACACATAAAATTACGTATTCACTAGAATTAATTAGCGCATGCACAAAAACAAACCGGCCTTCAGAATCCCTTCGGGCCTCCCTAGCTTCCCATCTGACATCTCTATGTATTAATAATGAAACTCCTCTCGAGTAGCTGGTATGGAAAGCGTGTATATACCATTGTACCCACGGTTTCTGTACACACCGGGCTGTATCTCTGGTCAGGTGTGTCTCTACCAAGGCTACTATATGGGGGTGATGGCATCTGATTTGCGAAAAAAAACTTAATTTTCTTTCGGGGGGATTTAATACCTCGTACATTCCATGTCATACATACTATTTCAGATCCCATGTTTACTTATCCAAATATGGTATGCGTTATTACTCAGGCAAAGGTCAAAGGTAGCGCATAGAAAACAAGAATATCGTCGGCGGCAGTTTCTACTTAAATAACAAAGAAAACATATAGGAAAGGAAAAGTTAAACAAGAACCAAACAGTATAGGAGCAACGTCCTGTGCTCCCGTTATCAAAAAAGTAAGGGGATACCCTCGCTGGATTCAGCGTCCGGTATTGTTGGTAATCTGGACATTTCCAGAGAGAGCTCCATACTTAGTAATCAGAAGAATTTTACTTGACTAGATGCATTTAGGATTCCTTTGCACAAGACGCCCCATGAGATCTTAGCCATTCAGCTACCTCCGCTGGATCCGTGAAGAACACAGAAGAACCTTTATGAACAACTTGGAGTCAGGCCGGGTAGATCATTGAGTAGATGATGTTTCTGTCTCTGAGTTGCTTCTTGATCTCCATAAATCTGGCCCTTTGCTTCTGAAGTTCCATGGAAAAATCCGGAAAGATCGAGACCACAGCATTGTTAAATTTCATGGGGCTTTTTTGCCGTGCCAGTCGCAGAATTGTATCTCTGTCCTTGCAATTGAGGATCCGTGCCAGAAAAGGTCTAGGTGGGGCCCCGGGTGGGAGAGATCTTGTGGGTACTCGATGGCCTCTTTCCACAGCAAACGTTGAAGAAAATAAATCTCCCAGAGAAGATTTGAGCCATCCCTCCAACCTCAGGCTGTTGACCTTCTGTACGTTCTGGCAGACCAATAATTCGAATATTATTCTGGCGCAGTCTGTTCTCTAGGTCATCTGCCTTTTGTTTCCAGGCATTTATAGAGCCAGCTACTTTTGTCAACTTGGCGTCCATGGGTGCAATGGTATCTTCTACACGGGATACCCTCGTCTCCACCTCTGTAATGCGTCCCTTCATAGTTTGCATATCTTGACGGAGGCGTCCCACCTCAGTATGTACATCCTCTATTTTTTCGGTGAGGGATGTTCTGGTTAAAGAAATAGCTTGCATTAATTAGTCAGACGCTTGTTTAAGCGTCAATTCTTCCCGTTCGCCTCCCTCAGCACCATCAGAGACGATTTTTACGTTGCACCTGAGAGGAGTTATTTCTAAGGGTTCGTGTGTTATCAGAGGGATCAACTCTGGCAAATTCTTTTAATTTGTCAGCTACTCCCGAGCCCTTGGTACGCTGCATGATTAACAAGGTCAGAGTCGCAAGTTGTACAGACACAGAAGGGCTATGGCAGAGTGGTATCTGCAGTGAACTGAGAGGTTATAGATGATAGTCTCAGGGTTCCACTAGGGTGCTGCGCACCAGGGAGGACTCACTGTGCCTGCAGTCTTCGCAGCCAGGAGGGAGGTTCCAAGGGCCCTCCAAAGTAATGGCACCGATAGGCAGAGTGTCTTATTGAAGATATGAGGGACGCTGGGCTCAATCTTTCAGAGCACACTCCACGCGTCCCCTCAGTGTGTCCAGGATATGTGTTTGCTCACCCGTTCATACAGCGCTGCAGAGATGAAAAGATGGCGCCGCGTCTCCACCTGCTGGAGCTTGCGCTCTGAAGATGGCAGCCACTCCACACAGGCACCGCCTCCACACGGGTCTCCCTCGCTCCCGGCGCACCAGAGGCTCACAGCACCTACTGTAACCACCAGGGTAAGGTCCGGTCTCTGATAGGGAGCAGCACCGCGCTTCTTCCCAGCAGAGCGCACTCTGCTGAAAATGTCCGCCTCCTCACTATGAGTCTGTCCCGAAGTCCTCGGTCCCCGGAGCCTCCTGGTCTCAGCGCTCTCCTCACAGGATCCAGAAGAGTCGCCGGGAACCAGGGGGGTCCAGCGGCGGCAAATATATCACTGTGTTTAGGGGTCTTAAGTGCAGGATGATAGAAGGATTTAGGAGCTCTCTCGCTATGCGTCCTCTCTCCTTCACTACATAGCCACACCCCCCAACAATGCATGTTTGCCGCATTTTTTATGCTTTTTTTCCCCATTCATTAGGACGGGTAATAATGTTGAAATAATTGACATGCTGCAGAATTTAAACTGCCTAACATCTACAAAAAATCTCATTCACTTAGCTGGGTCAGAACAAATTCACTGCAAAAATGCGCAGAATAAAACCACTACATATAAACATACCATAAAGGTTTTTGAGCAGATTTACCTTTATGGTCAAGGGGAGCTAATTTATTAGAAGATAACAGCCCTCAGGCAGGGGTGTACATAGAAATCATGGTGCCCCATAGCAGAAGTTTTAATTGCCCCAACCCCACCAACAGAAAAAAGTAAAATTTAATATTCGGCCGGATAACAGAAGATCATATCTCACAACTTTGCAGCCTTTACAAAGTAATTTTCCTCTTAGTGAAGCCCTAGATTCTCCTTTCTTTCCCCCCATAAAGTATGATGGCAACAAAAGTGCCACAGAAATGCTGTATGTTACTCCCACGGTGAATTCCTCCACATGCACAGTATAATGTATGATCTCCCAACTATGACCCCCAAAGAGCCCTACATGCAGTGTATTGTGTGTACACACAGTATAATGGCCCCCACACCTCACCACACCATATAATGGCCACCACTAGTCCTCCAAACTGTATAATGGTCCCCACACAGTATGATAGACCTCACACAAACCCTCACACTGTATAATTGCCTGCATACAGTATAAGTGCCCCCACATACACCTCCAGATATCATGACCCTCATATAGCAGTCCATATAGTATAATGGCCTTCATAATCATCCACATAGTATACTCCACCTCATAATCCTCCATATAGTATACTGCACCCCATAATCCTCCATATAGTATAATGCAATCCCCATAGTCCTCTGTATAGTATAGTGCACCCCTGGCTAATGGGCCCCATATCAGCCTCGTGGCCTGCTGCCATTGGTGGTATGCCACTGCCTTCAAGATTGTAACACTCTATACACAAAGATAAGACATCAAGTGTGCACTCCTGGTTATGGTCTGTACAATACATGAAACTAAATTATGAACTTGTTTTAAAAAAAAACTAAAACGTTTAATAATATACTAAATAGATTTGACATGATTGAACTCTTTAAAGGCTTAAATACCTTTATTTTTTCTAGTCATGGATTTAAGTTAATAAATGGAGTCATACATACTCATCCTTCAGCCAAACTGCGAATCCAAAGCAGGGGGCTGCCGAAGCGATGTCTGCGCCATTGGAAAATTGCCAGGACTCCTTTCCTCAAGTGATTGGCTGCAGCCACCAGGTAAATCGAGGAGAGCTTCATCAGATGTTCCTCTGATGGCGCACTTATCCAGTCACCTGACTGCTGCAGCCAATCACAGGTTAGTAAAATCAGAACAGAGCAGCCATTATTTCTGGAACTGGCGCAGACCTAGCGAGGTACCTACGCTGGATTCCTGGGGTTGCTGAAGGGTGAGTGTGCCTTTATTCATTACTTTAAAACCATTCATGCCTAGGAAAAAAAAATATTCAAATGCTGGACAACCCCTTTAAATATGTTATAAGATAAAATGCCTCCCCTTTAAGTTAAAATGGATATCTGATTTGTGTCTTAGCAAGCTATAAAAACTGTTAAGAGAAAAAAAATCCATCTATACTCCAAAAATGGTTATTTTTTCCTAATTATCCAGCACTGGGACTTTAATTCAACAGCTTACCCAAATATTGGTTTAATCCAATCTGCAAAAATATTTGCAGTTCATATTTGGCAGGAACCTGATACATTTCTTTGTAAATAGGATTTCCATGTTGATTTTTCTCCTTCATTGATCGTACAAGAAGTTTTCAATTTTTTTTACATTTTGGGTTAATAAAATATTATGTATATGCGTCACTGAAATGTGATTGATATCTTTTGCCCAAAGATTGCAGTCTGCTTTATTTATTTTTTTTTTTTTAAGCGAACACCATCTTTTTCTTCTGTGTATTTGGATTGCTGAATGCTGCACATTCCCTATATTCCTTGAATATTTTAGGCTACGTTCACATTTGCGGTGTGCGCCGCAGCGTCGGGCGCCGCAGCGTCGCCGCATGCGTCATGCGCCCCTATATTTAACATGGGGGCGCATGGACATGCGTCGCACTTGCGTTTTGCGCCGCATGCGTCCCTGCGGCGCCCGCGTCTGGGCGCAGAGGACGCAGCAAGTTGCATTTTTGCTGCGTCAAAAATCAATGAAAAAAAGGACGCATGCGGCGCAAAACGCAGCGTTGTGCATGCGTTTTGCTGCGTTTTTGTTTGCGTTGTGCGTTGCGGCGCCGAGGCTGCGGCGCACAACGCAAATGTGAACGTAGCCTTATAGGTCACAAGATAATTATTTTATCACGATCTTTGTCAGGTTTTTATTTGGGATCTCTTTCTTTTTGTTTCTCGTGGATATTTGGGTTATTTTGCTGCTAAAATTGGTTCTGCTTCCCTACAAAGTTTGAGACCTGACTTCTGGTTGCATTATAACATTTGATGTATGTACACTGCCAACTTTATTCATCATTTTCTCATCCATGGGAATATCTGTTGTGTTATTGGACAGCCTGATTTTCTTGGAATGGTTGTGTTGGATTTCAGTGCCATTTTATACTTGGATGAAAAGGTTTAATAAAGGGGCTCTGCGTAACGTCATCTTCCTATTGCTACCACTAATTCTATCCCTGTCTATTGCCTCCTCGTTTGTCTCATTATTGTACCTGCTTTGTTGATTAGTACCCCCAGAGACTTTACTTAAAGGAAACTTGTCACCTGATTCATGCCGATCAAACCACGGACATTGCAGTCTGGCTGTCAGGTATATTCTTTAAACACCAGATCTTTTCAGAGAAAATATACTTTAAAATATCTTTTCCCAGCACCACTAGACGTGACTAACGGGTCTGTCCCATAGATAGAGACCTTTCAGTCATCTGTAGCGGCGCTGGGAAGAGCCGGCCAAGGTTTGGCACTGGACTAGTCTCGTCTCTACATTTGATCCCTGCCAGGATAGTCTCACTGAGTTTGGGCAGCATGAATCAAGTGACAGTTATCCGGGACTATTTTTTTTTTGCAACGGTAATAAGAGCTAACACGCAGGTCATTGCTAACTACCTTCCCTATGAGCCCTGCGCCGATCTCTGCTGGCACGGAGCAGTCACAGGCCGTCCCCTCCAGTATTCAGCGGCATCCGCTGACCTCACGTTGACACAGCTGCAGTTTCTCTTCCGCTCTGCTCTGTTGACAGGACATGAATGCCAACGTTATGCTGATTGATAGCCGGCTACTCTCTGCCTAACTTCAGGGATCCCGCTATCAATCTGTATGACTCCAGCAGTCACGCCTAGAAGAGGAAAAGCTTCTCTGTCGATGTGTAGCAGCTGAATGACCTCTGTGTTACGGCTCCGGACGGATAGAATAGACAAATTTTTAGCAACTATCTACCTGTCAGTTTTTAGGCCCATAGAAAAAAATTCTTGCATAAACGCTTTAAATATTGGAACAATTAAGGTTTCTACCTGTCAGTTTTTAGGCCCATAGAAAAAAATTCTTGCATAAACGCTTTAAATATTGGAACAATTAAGGTTATGTGCACATGTTCAGGATTTCTTGCAGAAAGTTCCTGAGCAAAACTGGACATTTTCTGCAAGAAATCCGCATGCGTTTTTTGCGCATTTTTTACCGCTTTTTTTTACCGTGTTTTTGGTGCTTTTTTTTTGCGGATTTTTCTGGAGGTTCCCAATGCAATAATATAGTGGGAAATCCGCAAAATTAATGAACATGCTGCGTTTTTTACCGCGATGCGTTTTTTTTTTTTGCGGAAAAAAAACGCATCATGTGCACAAAAATTGCAGAATGCATTCTAAATGATGGGATGTATGCGTTTTTGTCACCTTTTTATAGCGAAAAAACGCGAAAAATGTGCTACGTGTGCACACAGTCTAAGAGTTCCAAAAACAGAAATATTGGTTTGTGTCTTAACTGTAGTTACTCCAAAAATCATAGTGCCAGAAAGATAACCCCAAAAATGAATGCTAGATAGATGGTGCAGCAGAAACTGTGAAAAAAGTGACAGATAGTGTCCAACATATTACACTGTGTTCCAAATTATTATGCACAAAGAGTTTAGGAGTGATAAGGTTAGAATTTTTTTGTTTGTCATTTAACCCCTTAATCCCGTATGACGTACTATACCGTCGAGGTGGGGTGGGCCTTAATTCCCGGTGACGGTATAGTACGTCATACGCGATCGGCCGCGCTCACGGGGGGAGCGCGGCCGATCGCGGCCGGGTGTCGGCTGCATATCGCAGCTGACATCCGGCACTATGTGCCAGGAGCGGTCACGGACCGCCCCCGGCACATTAACCCCCGGCACACCGCGATCAAACATGATCGCGGTGTACCGGCGGTACAGGGAAGCATCGCGCAGGGAGGGGGCTCCCTGCGGGCTTCCCTGAGACGATCGGTACAAGGTGATGTACTCACCTCGTACCGAACGTCTTCTCCCTGCAGGCCCCGGATCCAAAATGGCCGAGGGGCTGTATCCGGGTCCTGCAGGGAGCACTTCCGGGTCGGAGCCGGCTGCAGATGAAAGCTGCAGCCTGCTCCGATGAAAGTATGATCGCGGATCTGATAGAGTGCTGTGCACACTATCAGATCTGCGATCTGTGATGTCCCCCCCTGGGACAAAGTAAAAAAGTTAAAAAAAAAATTTCCACATGTGTAAAAAAAAAAAAAAAAAAAAAAATCCTAAATAAATAATAATAAAAAAAAAATATTATTCCCATAAATACATTTCTTTATCTAAAAAAAACAAACAAAAACAATAAAAGTACACATATTTAGTATCGCCGCGTCCGTAACGACCCAACCTATAAAACTGGCCCACTAGTTAACCCCTTCAGTAAACACCGTAAGAAAAAAAAAAAAAAAAAACGAGGCAAAAAACAACGCTTTATTACCATACCGCCGAACAAAAAGTGGAATAACACGTGATCAAAAAGACAGATATAAATAACCATGGTACCGCTGAAAACGTCATCTTGTCCCGCAAAAAACGAGCCGCCATACAGCATCATCAGCAAAAAAATAAAAAAGTTATAGTCCTCAGAATAAAGCGATGCCAAAATAATTATTTTTTCTATAAAATAGTTTTTATCGTATAAAAGCGTCAAAACATAAAAAAATGATATAAATGAGATATCTCTGTAATCGTACTGACCCGAAGAATAAAACTGCTTTATCAATTTTACCAAACGCGGAACGGTATAAACGCCTCCCCCAAAAGAAATTCATGAATAGCTGGTTTTTGGTCTTTCTGCCTCACAAAAATCGGAATAAAAAGCGATCAAAAACTGTCACGTGTCCGAAAATGTTACCAATAAAAACGTCAACTCGTCCCGCAAAAAACAAGACCTCACATGACTCTGTGGACCAAAATGTGGAAAAATTATAGGTCTCAAAATGTGGAGACGCAAAAACTTTTTTGCTATAAAAAGCGTCTTTTAGTCTGGTTTCACACTTGCGTTTTTATCTGCATGCGTTTTTTAAAAAAACCGCATGTGTGAAAAAATGCATGTAAACGCGGTAAAACGCATGCGTTTTTATAGAAAAACACAAGAAAACAAGAAAAAAACAAAAAACCCTAACCCTACCCCTAACCCTACCCCTAACCTGAAATACGTGGCACTGAAATACGTGGCACTGAAATATACGTTTATATACGTATATACGTATATAAGTGCCACGATATTTCAGTGGCCACGTATATAAGTGCCACGTATTTAAGTGCCACGTATTTAAGTGCCACGTATTTAAGTGCCACGTATTTAAGTGCCACGTATTTAAGTGCCACGTATTTCAGTGCCACGTATTTAAGTGCCACGTATTTCAGTGCCACGTATTTCAGTGCCACGTATTTCAGTGCCACGTATTTACGTGCCACGTATTTACGTGCCACGTATTTACGTGCCACGTATTTTTCAGTGCCTGAAATACGTGGCACTGAAATACGTGGCACTGAAATTCGTGGCACTGAAATATCGTGGCACTGAAATATCGTGGCACTGAAGTATTTACGTGCCACGTATTTTTCAGTGCCTGAAATACGTGGCACTGAAATACGTGGCACTGAAATACGTGGCACTGAAATATCGTGGCACTGAAATATCGTGGCACTGAAATCTCAATTCCAGCCAATTCTGCGTTGAAAAAGTAAAACAGTGCTCCTTCCCTTCCGAGCTCTCCCGTGCGTCCAAAAAGGGGTTTACCCCAACATATGGGGTATCAGCGTACTAGGGACAAATTGAACAACAACTTCTGGGGTCCAAGTTCTCTTGTTATCCTTGGGAAATATCGTGGCACTGAAATCTCAATTCCAGCCAATTCTGCGTTGAAAAAGTAAAACAGTGCTCCTTCCCTTCCGAGCTCTCCCGTGCGTCCAAAAAGGGGTTTACCCCAACATATGGGGTATCAGCGTACTAGGGACAAATTGAACAACAACTTCTGGGGTCCAAGTTCTCTTGTTATCCTTGGGAAAATAAAAATTTGGGGGGCTAAAAATCATTTTTGTGGGAAAAAAAATATGTTTTATTTTCACGGCTCTGCGTTGTAAACTGTAGTGAAACACTTGGGGGTTCAAAGTTCTCACAACACATCTAGATAAGTTCCTTGGGAGGTCTAGTTTCCAATATGGGGTCACTTGTGGGGGGTTTGTACTGTTTGGGTACATCAGGGGCTCTGCAAATGCAACGTGACGCCTGCAGACCAATCCATTTAAGTCTGCATTCCAAATGGCGCTCCTTCCCTTCCGAGCTCTGTCATGTGCCCAAACAGTGGTTCCCCCCCACATAGGGGGTATCAGCGTACTCAGGCCAAATTGGACAACAACTTTTAGGGTCCAATTTATCCTGATACCCTTGTGAAAATACAAAACTGGGGGCTAAATTTCATTTTTGTGAAAAAAAAAAAAATATATTATTTTCACGGCTCTGCGTTATAAACTGTAGTGAAACACTTGGGGGTTCAAAGTTCTCACAACACATCTAGATAAGTTCCTTGGGGGGTCTAGTTTCCAATATGGGGTCACTTGTGGGGGGTTTGTACTGTTTGGGTACATCAGGGGCTCTGCAAATGCAACGTGACGCCTGCAGACCAATCCATTTAAGTCTGCATTCCAAATGGCGCTCCTTCCCTTCCGAGCTCTGTCATGCGCCCAAACAGTGGTTCCCCCCCACATAGGGGGTATCAGCGTACTCAGGACAAATTGGACAACAACTTTTGGGGTCCAATTTATCCTGATACCCTTGTGAAAATACAAAACTTGGGGGCTAAAAAATCATTTTTGTGAAAAAAAAAAATATTTTTATTTTCACGGCTCTGCGTTATAAACTGTAGTGAAACACTTGGGGGTTCAAAGCTCTCAAAACACATCTAGATAAGTTCCTTAGGGGGTCTACTTTCCAAAATGGTGTCACTTGTGGGGGGGTTTAATGTTTAGGCACATCAGGGGCTCTCCAAACGCAACATGGCATCCCATCTTAATTCCAGTCAATTTTGCATTGAAAAGTAAAATAGCGCTTCTTCCCTTCTGAGCTCTGCTATGCGCCCAAACAATGGTTTACACCCACATATGGGGTATTGTCGTACTCAGGACAAATTGCACAACAACTTTTGTGGTCTAATTTCTTCTCTTACCCTTGGGGAAATAAAAAAATGGGGGTGAAAAGATCATTTTTGTGAAAAAATATGATTTTTTATTTTTACGGCTCTGCATTATAAACTTCTGTGAAGCACTTGTTGGGTCAAAGTGCTCAACACACATCTAGATAAGTTCCTTAAGGGGTCTACTTTCCAAAATGGTGTCACTCGTGGGGGGTTTCAATGTTTAGGCACATTAGGGGCTCTCCAAACGCAACATGGCGTCCCATCTCAATTCCAGTCAATTTTGCATTGAAAAGTCAAATGGCGCTCCTTCCCTTCTGAGCTCTGCCCTGCGCCCAAACAATGGTTTACACCCACATATGGGGTATCAGTGTACTCAGGACAAATTGCACAACAATTTTTGGGGTCCAATTTCCTCTCTTACCCTTGGGAAAATAAAAAATTGGGGGTGAAAAGATCATTTTTGTGAAAAAATATGATTTTTTATTTTTACGGCTCTGCATTATAAACTTCTGTAAAGCACTTGTTGGGTCAAAGTGCTCACCACACATCTAGATAAGTTCCTTAGGGGGTCTACTTTCCAAAATGGTGTCACTTGTTAGGGGTTTCAATGTTTAGGCACATCAAGGGCTCTCTAAATGCAACATGGCGTCCCATCTCAATTCCAGTCAATTTTGCATTGAAAAGTCAAATGGCGCTCCTTCCCTTCCGAGCTCTGCCCTGCGCCCAAACAATGGTTTACACCCACATATGGGGTATCAGCGTACTCAGGACAAATTGCACAACAATTTTTGGGGTCCAATTTCTTCTCTCACCCTTGGGAAAATAAAAAATTGGGGGTGAAAAGATAATTTTTGTGAAAAAATATGATTTTTTATTTTTACGGCTCTGCATTATAAACTTCTGTAAAGCACTTGTTGGGTCAAAGTGGTCACCACACATCTAGATAAGTTCCTTAGGGGGTCTACTTTCCAAAATGGTGTCACTTGTTAGGGGTTTCAATGTTTAGGCACATCAGGGGCTCTCCAAATGCAACATGGCGTCCCATCTCAATTCCAGTCAATTTTGCATTGAAAAGTCAAATGGCGCTCCTTTGCTTCCAAGCTCTGCCATGCGCCCAAACTGTGGTTTACCCCCACATATGGGGTATCAGCGTACTCAGGACAAATTGTACAAAAACTTTTGGGGTCTATTTTCTCCTGTTACCCTTGGTAAAATAAAACAAATTGGAGCTGAAATAAATTTTGTGTGAAAAAAAGTTAAATGTTCATTTTTATTTAAACATTCCAAAAATTCCTGTGAAACACCTGAAGGGTTAATAAACTTCTTGAAAGTGGTTTTGAGTACCTTGAGGGGTGCAGTTTTTAGAATGGTGTCACACTTGGGTATTTTCTATCATATAGACCCGTCAAAATGACTTCAAATGAGGTGTGGTCCCTAAAAAAAAATGGTGTTGTAAAAATGAGAAATTGCTGGTCAACTTTTAACCCTTATAACTCCGTCACAAAAAAAATTTTGGTTCCAAAATTGTGCTGATGTAAAGTAGACATGTGGAAAATGTTATTTATTAAGTATTTTGTGTGACATATGTCTGTGATTTAAGGGCATAAAAATTCAAAGTTGGAAAATTGCGAAATTTTCCAAATTTTTGCCAAATTTTCGTTTTTTTCACAAATAAACGCAAGTTATATCAAACAAATTTTACCACTAACATGAAGTACAATATGTCACAAGAAAACAGTGTCAGAATCGCCAAGATCCGTTGAAGCGTTCCAGAGTTATAACCTCATAAAGGGACAGTGGTCAGAATTGTAAAAATTGGCCTGGTCATTAACGTGCAAACCACCCTCGGGGCTTAAGGGGTTAAACTCATTGATGGTGATGTGTGTCAGGGCTCTTTATATCACTGAAAGCAATTGCAGATACCTGTGCAAATTAGTTTGGCAGGTGTGTCCAAATAAAGGCAAGACTACTTAAGAAGGCTGTTCCACATTATTAAGCAGCCTACATTTTTTGCCAAAATG
Source organism: Ranitomeya variabilis (assembly GCF_051348905.1). NCBI lineage: Eukaryota > Metazoa > Chordata > Amphibia > Anura > Dendrobatidae > Ranitomeya > Ranitomeya variabilis. Next base: position 477,936,814 of record NC_135233.1, read on the forward strand.
GGAAAGAAAAAGGATGTGTCGGCTGCTGAGAAGCAACAAATTGTGGAGTATTTAGGTCAAGGCATGACTACAATCCCAGCACACACATGTGCGTGCTGATAAGGATAAATTGAGGACTCTTTCCAACAGGCAATTGCGTAAGGTTAAAAGAGCAGCTGCAAAAATGCCTTGGCATAGCAGCAGACAAGTTTTTGAAGCTGCTGGTGCCTCCAATGTCCCCAGAACAACAAGATGCAGGGTCCTTCAGAGGTTTGCAGCTGTGCATAAGCCATCCTGTCGACCACCTCTATCCACTGCACACAAGCAGAAACGGCTCCAGTGGGCCAAACGATACATGAAGACTGACTTCCAAACTGTTTTGTTCACCGATGAGTGCCGTGCAACGCTCGATGGTCCAGATGGATGGAGTGGAGGATGGCTGGTTGATGGACACCCCATGAAAACACGGCTAAGGCGCCAACAAGGAGGAGGTGGAGTAATGTTTGGGGCTGGAATCATGGGGAGAGAGAGATTGTCGGCCCCTTTATGATCCCTGAAGGGGTAAAGATGAACTCCATAATCTATGTGGAGTTTCTAAAAACACTTCCTGCCATGGTTCAAGAGGAAGAACCGTGCTTTCCGCAGCAAGATCATTTTCATGCATAATAATGCACCATCTCATGCTGCAAAAAACACATCTGCATCTCTGGCTGCTATGGGCATAAAAGAGGACAAACTTATGGTGTGGCCACCATCTTCCCCTGACCTCAACCCCATTGAGAACCTCTGGAGCATCATCAAAAGGAGTGTCTATGATGGCGGGAGGCAGTTCACATCTAAGCAACAGCTCTGGGAGGGTATTCTGTCCACATGCAAAACAATTGAAGCAGAAACCATCCAAAAACTGACAAATTCAATGGACGAGAAAGTTCAGAAGCTTCTTTCGAACAAGGGGTCCTATGTGCAAATGTAACATCACCTAGAATAAAGTTTTCACTTGAAAACTGTTTGATTTAATTTTGTAATAAGCTGATAATGCTTATATCTTCACAATTGACCATTTTTTTGTTCAAAATAAAAAAAAAAGGTTGAAAACTCTGCTGTGCATAATAATTTGGAACATGCATTTTGAGTGTTTATTTTTTTTTTTTAAATATACTGTTTTCATAGGCAGTTTGTTCCAAAACATTACAATTATGCTAGAATAGTAGATGACTGGAAAATAACAATGACTGCAATTCAGATAGGTAATTTAGGGAAAAATAGGAGGGAATATTATTTGCATAATAATTTGGAACACAGTGTAGAGCCTGTTCCAGACAGTATAAGTTCCCCTAGTGCCCCACATAGTAACCGACCCCTGCTTGTGCCGGTATGCTTCCAACCCCAGGCAATCAGAATTTGACCATTTAAGGAAGTGCTCCTGTAATTTTTATGTCAGGATTGATTTGATAGACTCTAGTATAATGTTGTCATTCCAAGAAGTCCTCCATACAGAAGAGACTGACTTCCTGTCTACACAGAACGGGCAGTGGACAGGTAGTCAGACTGTGATCATACGACACAACTGCCCACGAAGAAGGCTTCTAAGGTATGGGATTAGCTGGGATAAAACATGTCCACTTTGGACAAATAGGCTGCAGATATAGCTTTAACACTGCTATAATTATTGCTGATGCAAGTTTGCATTTTATGTGCAAAAAATTGCTGGAGTGCAACTATAAACTGCAACTGTATATGCCAGTAAATTTTGCGGATGTATTAGAAAAACAAATGAGCCTTATTCATTTATTTTGTGAAGCTGATCAATTCAGAATGTTGGAACCAAAAACAAAATATTGATAAAATATACAATAATTTCCTATTGCTGATGGTTGAAGAGGTATTCCATTACTACGGTAAATTATTATTTTACTACGAGCCAAAAACTAACAAACAGGTAGTTGCTACCTAGTTATCCTATACCTGTCTGTTCTATCTTGCGCCAGCGATTCACCTGCTCCATGTCAGCAGAGCGGCTCTATCTCTTCCGCTCTGCTCTGACTATGGAGCATAAATGCCGACATCATGATTGACCGCCGGCTCCCAACAGTTAGACGGCGAGCGGGGAGGCAGCTGTCAATCAGCATGACGGCAGCATTCACGCTCTGTCGACAGAGGGGATGAGAAGCCGCTGATCTTCTGATGTGACGTCGGCGGAAGCCACAGAATCGCCGGCAGGAACGATCTGTGACAAGTTAGAAGCTACCTGCTTGTTGGTTCTGAGGCCGACAATAAAAAGTTAATGTAGTCCTCGATAACCCCTTTAAATTGCACTTATGAGACGGTAAAGGATTATTTTCACGATCTCGACAATTCGCAAAAAATAACTTGGATTATCCGTATCCAAAACCAGCAGAGTAAAAGCATTCACTGCAAGTACTGTAAACCCCTTGAGACTGCTTGCAGCCTCCTTGTGTGGTGTCTGGAAGGTAGGCCAAGCAGTCTTTGAAATTGAAAATTATGTGGGTTTTTTTCCCACTGTAAACACAGAGAATGTTTGCTGATGGTTAACAGCAAAAAATAACAGCAGCTGCAGACAGAAAGTTAAGGCAAGTTTGCCCGCCGTACTTTGAAGTCAAGCCATGTTGTAATTTGAAAGCTCAAGTTTATAATAAGGTGTTATTACTTTGTACCCAAATGTAAGAAAACACCGGGACCTGTCCTGTTTGTGTTCTACTGTATATAAACATGGAATGTGGTGTGAATTTAGCCCAAGCCTAAGTACATGGTGCTGACGCTAGACCTGTGCTATGCATGGCAGTAAAAAATGTATAAAAATAGGAACAGACAGCTCTCCCTTGCTATATGACTGACATCCTCGGCACAAGAGAAACCATTCCTGCTTGACTCAGCGCTGTATAGATCCAATAGAAAAAACTCCTCCAGCCGAAAATCCAGGTAAAATGTAGAACTTTATTTCAGTGCAATTGGTTTACAGTCAAACACTTAGGAAATTTATATTATATTGCTTGATGAAATTGAATAGGTCATTCATTTTTTAATTTCACCAAAATAAAGTTCTACATTTCATCACTACTCATCACTAGTTCTTAATCATGGACTCTATGATGCTGCATCTGCTTGAGCTTTCTCCGATAGAATAAAGAATGCTGCAGCCGATCAGCCGCTATTGATTGACTGCAGAAGTCCAATAACAAAACAATGTCATGTGACCACTGGGAGTTACACCAGTGAGATTGGAGGACAGCACCATTCTGGGAGGTATATATGCTTTTTTTTGTTTGTTTTGTTTTAATTTTTTTTATTTTGTACTGTAGAATAAAGCTATTAAGAAGTGGCCCTTTTTAAAGTGCTATCAGTTTTATTATACAATAATAAATAGATCTAGGACCTGATGAGACTAGTTTACTTAAAAAAATGTCAAAATAGCAGTACATTCCTGAAATTTATTTGAGCATTTTCGGAGTCCAACTAAAGAGCGAGAGAACGCAAGTCAAATTATATTGGATCTCTGATCACCCAGCCTAACTGAAAACTGCAGCTTGTGCTGAGCAGTGTGAGATCTCAGCAGCAGCATGGAGTAGGTATGTTGAGGGGATGTCAGTCATATTACAGGTGGAGATGGCATAAACATTCAAAAAGGGTTAATAAAGACTGACTGGCACATCCAAGCTAGTGTGAATAGGTGCATACTAGGAGCCTCCACCTCCATATAAAATATACAAAAAAAGTTGCACTCTGCAATATAGAGTGCAACTTTTTTTGTATGTTCAAAAAGGGTTATGCAGCTCCTCTGCCATGGATTTCCTGTGTACAGTGGCATGTAAAAGTTTGGGAACCCTTGGTCAAAATTACTGTTATTGTGAACAGTTAAGCAAGTTGAAGATAATTTTAACTCTAAAAGACCTAAAATTAAAGATGACACATTTCCTTTGTTCTATTTTAGGTAACAAAAATATTTATATTTTCATCTTTTACATTTTAAAAATTACTGAAAGGAAAAGGGACCAATGCAAATGTTTTGGCACCCTACATGGTTAGTATCTAGTAGCACCCCCTTTTTGAAAGTATAACAGCTTGTAAACGCTTTTTGTAGTCAGACGAGAGTCTTTCAGTTCTTGTTTAGGAATTTTCATCCATTCTTCTCTGGAAAATTCTCCCAGTTCTGTGGGATTCCTGGATCATCTTGCATGCACTGCTATTTTGAGGTCTAACCACAGATTTTCAATGATGTTCAGATCAGGGGACTGTGATGGCCATTGTAAAACCTTCAGCATGCGCCTTTTGAGGTTGTCTATTGTCGATTTTGACATGTGTTTAGGACCATTATCCATTTGTAGAGGGCTTCGTCTTTTTAACTTCAGCTTTTTTCAGATGGTGTTATGTTTGCATCAAGAATTTGTTGAAATTTCATTGAATCCATTCTTCCCTCTATCCATGAAATATTCCCCATGCCATTGGCTGCAACATAACCCCAAAGCATGACTGATGCACTCCCATGCTTGATGTTTGGTGAGATGTTCTTTTCCTGAAATTATGTGCTCTTTTTTTTTCTCCATACATACCTTTTGATCACTGTAGCCAAAGAGTTCTATTTTAACCTCAGCAGTCCACTGGACTTATTTCCAAACTGCATCAGTCTTGTTTAACTGTTCTTTTGCATACTTCTGACTCTGAATTTTATGGTGAAGATGCTGAAGAGGTTTTCTTCTGTTGACTCTTCCTTGCTGGTCATATTTGTGCAGGTCTCTGAACAGTAGAACAATGTACCACAACTTCAGAGTTTGATAAATCTTTCTGAAAGTCTTTTGCAGTCAAGTGGGGTTTCTGGTTTGCCTCTCTAGCAATCTTATGAGTAGCTTTCACAGAAATTTTGCTTGGTCTTCCAGACCATATCTTGACCTCCACTGATCCTGTTAACTGCCATTTCTTAATTATATTATAACTGAGGAAAAGACAACCTGAAAACTCTTTGCTATCTTCTTATTGCCTTCTCCTCCTGCTTTGTGGGCCTCCACCATTTTCATTTTCAGAGTGCTGGGCAGCTGTTCAGAGGAGCCCATGGCTGCGTTTTTTGGTACACGGTTAGAGAGGGCTGTGTTTTTATAAAGCTGGGAAATTTACATCTCCTGACCTTTCCTAACGATGACAGTGAAAAAGCCTAGCAGACTAATTAAGGTCTGAAACCTCGGTCAAAGTTACATGAGCACAGTAACCTCCATGGGTGCCAAAACTTTTGCATCACCCCCTTTTCCCTTTTGTCATTTTTAAAATGTAAAAGATGAAAAATATATATATATTTTTATTACCTAAAATACAAAGGAAATGTGTCATCTTTATATTGAGGCCAGTTAGAGATCATTTCATCTTCAACTTGCTTAACTGTTCACAACAATAGTAATTTTGACCAGGGGTGCCCAAACTTTTACATGCCACTGTAAATATACCAGCCACAGTATGTACTGTGCAATGTGATATCTTATGACAGATCCACCTTAAAGGGCTTTCCCACTACTGGGATATTGATCACCAATCTTTAAGGTAGATCATCAATATCAGGTTAGTGAGAGTCTGAAGCCTGATATTTCTATGTATCAAATGTTATCACCTCCAGCGGAGATCGGATATAAATGGTATATGTTGCCGACAATAAAACGCTGTTTAGTGACAGCTTATAAAGCTCACCCTGTGATGTGAACCTGCTAAGTGCCCCCCAGTATCGGGTGGGTACACGGACTCCGAGTGTCGAGGCAGCTGGCAATGTAGCATGGACATGGCACACATAGGAGTCCCAAGAATAGTGGGAAGGACGAAGAGAAGTCAGCAGGACAACAGGGATTGAAGCAGGTTAGCATGTTGTGCACAGGAGGTGGTGATTACTAAACTAGAGTCTTGAATAACAATCTGAAGATGCAGATGTGTCTCCTGATGGGCCTTAAGAGGCCTCGGGAGATGATGTCACACACCAGGCAATCTTCAAAGCGCAACCACTCTGTTGATTGTGTAATACCGGAGTAGGACAACAGGTGGCAGCAGTGGGATCATGACAGTGGGACAGTCTGGGGGAGTCAGCAGGGGTTCATCAAGAGGCATGGACACATTTAAGGTACCGTCACATTAAGCGACGCTGCAGCGATAGCGACAGCGATGCCGATCGCTGCAGCGTCGCTGTTTGGTCGCTGGAGAGCTGTCACACAGACCGCTCTCCAGCGACCAACGATGCCGAGGTCCCTGGGTAACCAGGGTAAACATCGGGTTGCTAAGCGCAGGGCCGCGCTTAGTAACCCGATGTTTACCCTGGTTACCAGCGTAAAAGTTAAAAAAACAAACAGCACATACTCACCAGCGCGTCCCCCAGCCTCTGCTTCCTGACACTGACTGAGCTCCGGCCCTAACAGCACAGCGGTGACGTCACCGCTGTGCTTTCACTTTCAGTTTAGGGCCGGCGCTCAGTCAGTGTCAGGAAGCAGAGGCTGGGGGACGCGCTGGTGAGTATGTGCTGTTTGTTTTTTTAACTTTTACGCTGGTAACCAGGGTAAACATCGGGTTATTAAGCGCGGCCCTGCGCTTAGTAACCCGATGTTTACCCTGGTTACCAGTGTAAAATATCGCTGGTATCCTTGCTTTTGCTGTCAAACACGGCGATACACGGCGACCTAGCGACCAAATAAAGTTCAGACCTTCTAGCAGCGACCAGCAATTTCACAGCGGGATCCAGATCGCTGCTGCGTGTCAAATACAGCGATATCGCTATCCAGGTCGCTGCAACGTCACGGATCGCTGGCGATATCACCTAGTGTGACGGTACCTTTAGGCTGCAGATGGTAACTGAGCTAATTCAATTATTGGACCTTTTGTAAGGTAATTAAGACTCTACACCGGAAGGGGAATACACAGAATGATACAGAGCAACAAGACAACACTCCTAAAATCAGTAAAAATATGAAGATAGACAAAATGGAACCCCACAAACCATATCACAGGAGCAAAACCCAACCCCGGGACTGGTGTGTAACGCAGCTCTTTGGTACTGTGGACTGGCCACTAAACAGTGTGATTGGAGCTGCGGCCTACCACTTCGTACACTGCTTACATCCAGCCAGAGGTATGGTGGAGGCCGCATGTCAGACTCCAGATCTATCTCTACCAGGGATAGTTCATCAGTATCTTAGTAGTGGAAAACCTCTTTAAAGTGGACCTGTCAGCTGGATTTTGCTCAGTAAATTACAGACAGTATCAGGTTGGTGGCGTTATACTGATTACAATGATACCTGGGTGAGGAAGTCTGTCTTGTGCTTGTTGTTTAATCTGTATTTGTAGAGTTCAGTTAATCTGTATTTGTAGAGTTCAGTTCTTGTTCTCCGGGGCGGTCAGTGGGCGAGGCTGTATGTGGTGCTCTGCTTTTATATACATCTATATGGGCTTGTGACAGGTTACTGATCCTTCACTGACCTGCCCCCTATTTTACATACTGCATATCATTGTGGGGTTACAAAAAAAAATTTACATTCATCAAAATGGCATCGGCAGCGCCTGTGCTTTAGCATGATATATATCTAACATGCCTATATGTATTTATGCTTTATTCCTATAATATTGTGGGGTAAAAAGAAAATAATTATCTTCATCAAAATGGTGGCGTCCCCTGCGCAGAAGCATCTATCGCGTTCCGATGGATACTGCTGCGCAAGCGCCGCCGCCGTTTTGCTGGAGGATAAAAGAATTTGGCTTCACCAAAATGGTGACTGCGCCTGCACAGTAGCATCTGTTGGAATGCGATAAATGCTACTGTACAAGCGCCACCGCACACAAACATTTTGATGAAGTCAATTTTTTTTTCTACAGAAAAATAGCGCCAATGGAGGCACATGCGCAGTAGCATCCCTCGGAACGCGATAGATGCTACTGCACAGACAATGACATTTGATGAAGATAATTTTTTTTTTAACCATACTATAGTTTAAGAATAAAGCATAAATGCATATAGCCATATTATTATTATTATTATTATTATTATTATTATTTATATAGCACCATTAATGATAATTTATGATGACAGACTATCATGCTACAGCGCGCATGTAGTTTAATTTTTATTGTTTGTAACCCCACAATATTCTATGCAGTATGTAAAATAGGGGACAGGTCAGTGAGGGATCGGTGACCTGTCATAATCCATACAGATGAATATCTAAGCAGAGCACCACATGAAGACCCCCCACAGTCCCGCCCCGGGGCACAGGAATCTCATTAACTGAAAACTACAAATACAGATTAAACAACAACCACAAGACGGATTTCATCAACCAAGGTATCATTGTAATCAGTATAAGGCTATGTGCACACGTTGCGGTTTTTGCTGCGGATTCGCAGCGGTTTTGACGCTGCGGATCCGCAGCAGTTTTCCATGCGGTGTACAGTACAATGTTAACCTATGGAAATCAAAAACCGCAGTGCACATGGTGCGGAAAATTCCGCGCGGAAACGCTGCGGAAAAAAAGAAGTAGCATGTCACTTCTTTCTGCGGATTCCGCAGCGGTTTTCAACCTGCACCAATAGGAAAGTGCAGTTGAAAACCCGCAGAGGAATCCGCAGAAAAAAACGCGTGAAAACCGCAGTGGTTTTGCACTGCGGATTTTGCAAATCCGCTGCGGAAAAATCTGCAGCAAAATCCGCAACGTGTGCACATACCCTTACGGCGCCTACCTGACACTGTAGGTTACTGTGCACAATCCTGCTGACAGGTTCCCTTTAAAGCTTGAGCCGAGGTAGCCACATAATCATCTATTCTACAGCATGTAACATTAACTGACTTGTTCAGTGTTTCTTTTAGCTCTAAAAAAAGAGAAAATTGTTTAGCAAAGATTGTGAGATGCAGAATTATATGCTGAAATAATGATGGGTGTTGTAATAGCTCCGTGCTACATGTTACCATAATGAAGTCTGGGCTTTTGGTGAATGCAGCTTGTTATATGTGCTCTGTGTGAGTCGTGTAACATTTGTTAGCAGCCGTTCTGCCAGGAATGGATTAGGAACACGGCCTGGAGGAGGGTGAAAGAGTTATAGAGCAGCATTTATTCAGAATTGATGAATATTCTGATGAGGACGAAGATAGACCAGATGAAAAATTGGCCCTATCCTCAATAAAACACTTCTTGTGAGTGAATCATTTCTTCATTATTGCCAGTTTATCACTGTCACTGCACACCAATATGGCAAAGAATCACAATTAACCCTAGTGCTCCTATATCTGAGCGTCATCTTAATATTAGTCAGAAATAACAAAAATTACCCTAGTGTGTACATGTATTCATACTCTATAGAAATGCCCACCACACAGATAATATTTCCAGTTATTTGTCCTTTTAGATATCTGACAGTGGCTGCAATTATCTTCCCCGGGTACATCAGGAAAAGCAGCTGTGGAGCACAAACTGCTGCTCTAACAGATGAAGCATTGTATAGTCTAGGATAGAGACACATGCATTCTCTTTTTCTTTTATTGATGTGATTAGATATAGTTTTGGAGGTTTTTTTCCCAGTTTCACCACAATTTTATCTCTGACGTGTTTGTGCACTTTTCTCTTCAATGGTGGAGCCACTGTACGGTTTCTCATATAAGCAGTTATGGGAACATTTACCATGTACATTATTATACTGCCATATGTATTAAAGGGTTATTCCACCATCTCTGGGTGTCCAACTAGTGCCCCTAAGAATGGGGAGCTGCAGATCCCCACCTTAAATGGAGCAGAGGTGTGCACGCGTGGCCTTCCGTGCATTCATTGTTTATGGGACTGCTGGAAACACAGCGCTCTGCTACTTTCCAGTAGTCCCACAGAGAAAGAGTGAAGCTGAAATCAAGCATGCACATCTGCACTTCGTTGATTGCAGTTGAATTCAGAACCCCATCATTCAGCAAGATATCCTCTATCCTATAGATAGGGGATAGCTTTTTATTTTGGGAATAAACCTTTTTGATGTTTTCTTTTACAGAAGAATTTTCAACTTCTCAATATCTACTATATAATTGTCTAAGGGTCACTTCCGTCTTTCTGTCTGTCTGTAATGGAAATCCCAAGTCGCTGATTGGTCGCGGCAAAACAGCCACGACCAATCAGCGACGGGCACAGTCCGGCCGAGAATTAGTCCCTTCCTACTCCCCAGCCGTCAGTGCCCGCTCCATACTCCCCTCCAGTCAGTGCTCACACAGGGTTAATGGCAGCGTTAACGGACCGCGTTATGCCGCGGTGTAACGCACTCCGTTAATGCTGCTATTAACCCTGTGTGACCAACTTTTTACTATTGATGCTGCCTATGCAGCATCAATAGTAAAAAGATCGAATGTTAAAAATAATAAAAAAAATAAAAAATTGTTATATACTCACCGTCTGTCGGCCCCTCGGATCCAGAACAGGCCTTTCCCGCTCTACGCGACGCTCCGGTGACCGCTCCATGCATTGCGATCTCACGAGATGATGACGTGGCGGTCTCGCGAGACCGCTACGTCATCATCTCGCGAGATCGCAATGCATTCTTGGGACTGGAGCGCGCGATGAGCATCGGTAAACGCTTCGCCTGGATCCGGGGGCCAACGGAAGGTGAGTATAGAACTATTTTTTATTTTAATTCTTCTTTTTAACAGGGATATGATGCCCACATTGCTATATACTACATGGGCTGTGCAATATACTACGTGGGCTGTGCAATGTACTACGGGGGCTGTGCAATGTGCTACGTGGGCTGTACAATGTACTATGTGGGCTGTGCAGTGTACTACGGGGCTGTGCAATGTACTACGTGGGCTGTGCAATATACTACGTGGCTGTGCTATACACTACGTAGGCTGTTATACTACGTGGCCTGTGTTATACACTACGTGGGCTGTGTTATATACTGCGTGCGTGGGCTGTTATATACTACTAGACTGTGGCCCGATTCTAACGCATCGGGTATTCTAGAATATGCATGTATATGGACAATGATGATTCCAGAATTCGCGGCAGACTGTGCCCGTCGCTGATTGGTCGAGGCAACCTTTATGACATCATCGTCGCCATGGCAACCATTATCACATCTACGTCGATACTGTGCCCGTCGCTGGGCGGCCTCGACCAATCAGAGACGCGGGATTTCCATTATGACATCATCGTCGCCATGCTATGTGTTATGACCCCAATGGCAGAGGGTCTCAAAAGTAAATACCAAGTCTGCAAACACAAAAAAACAGCTCATAGGGCAGTGGTAACTGGGCTGACCGTATAGCTAATCCTAGCACCACAAATAGCAGCAGCCGGGGAACGTGCCTACGTTGGTTCTAGACGTCTCGCGCCAGCCGGAGAACTAACTAACCCTAGAAGGGAAAAGATAGACCTTTCTTGCCTCCAGAGAAAAGACCCCAAAAGTAGGATACAAGCCCCCAACAAATAATAACGGTGAGGTAAGAAGAAAAGACAAACGTAAGAATGAACTAGATATTTAGCAAAGAGAGGCCCACTGACTAATAGCAGAATATAGTAAGATGACTTATACGGTCAGCAAAGACCCTATCAAAATTTCCACGCTGGATATTCAAGAACCCCCGAACCGTCTAACGGCCCGGGGGGAGAATACCAGCCCCCTAGAGCTTCCAGCAAAATCATGAATCACATTTAGTACAAGCTGGACAAAAAAATAAGAGCAATGCAAATAACCAAAAAACCAAGAAGCAGGACTTAGCTTAATTTTGCAAGATCCAGGACCAGCAGACAGGAGCAAACAGAAAGGAACTGATTACAACGATGCCAGGCACCAGACAGAGAATTCAGGAAGTTTATATAGCAACACCCCTGGACTAACGACCCAGGTGGGTGCCAAACTGAGGAAAGACAATCCCAGAGTCATATCACTAGAGACCACAAGAGGGAGCCAAAAAAGTCTAATTCACAACTGTACCCCCCCTTTAAGGAGGGGTCACCGAACCCTCACCAAGACCACCAGGGCGATCAGGATGAGCAGCGTGAAAGGCACGAACTAAATCGGCCGCATGCACATCAGAGGCAACCACCCAGGAATTATCCTCCTGACCATAGCCCTTCCACTTGACCAGATACTGAAGCCTCCGCCTGGAGAGACGATAATCCAAGATCTTCTCCACCACATACTCCAACTCGCCCTCAACCAACACCGGAGCAGGAGGCTCAACAGAAGGAACCACAGGCACAACGTACCGCCGCAACAAAGACCTATGGAACACGTTGTGAATGGCAAACGACACCGGAAGATCCAAGCGAAAGGACACAGGATTAAGGATTTCCAATATCTTGTAAGGACCGATGAAGCGAGGCTTAAATTTAGGAGAGGAGACCTTCATAGGAACAAATCGAGAAGACAGCCATACCAAATCCCCAACACGAAGTCGGGGACCCACACCGCGGCGGCGGTTGGCAAAACGCTGAGCCTTCTCCTGTGACAACTTTAAGTTGTCCACCACATGATTCCAAATCTGCTGCAACCTATCCACCACGGAATCTACCCCAGGACAGTCAGAAGGCTCCACATGTCCCGAGGAAAAACGAGGATGGAAACCAGAGTTGCAGAAAAATGGCGAAACCAAAGTAGCGGAACTAGCCCGATTATTAAGGGCAAACGCAGCCAACGGCAAGAAGGTCACCCAATCATCCTGATCAGCAGAAACAAAACACCTCAAATAAGCCTCCAGAGTCTGATTAGTTCGCTCCGTTTGTCCATTAGTCTGAGGATGAAAGGCAGACGAAAACGACAAATCAATGCCCATCTTAGCACAAAAGGATCGCCAGAACCTGGAAACAAACTGGGATCCTCTGTCAGACACAATATTCTCAGGAATGCCGTGTAAACGAACCACATTCTGAAAGAACAAAGGAACCAGATCGGAAGAGGAAGGCAGCTTAGGCAAAGATACCAAATGGACCATCTTGGAAAAGCGATCACATACCACCCAGATGACAGACATGCCCTGAGACACCGGAAGATCTGAAATGAAATCCATGGAAATGTGTGTCCAATGCCTCTTCGGGACAGGCAAGGGCAAGAGCAACCCGCTGGCATGAGAACAGCAAGGCTTAGCTCGAGCACAAGTCCCACAGGACTGCACAAAAGACCGCACATCCCACGACAAGGAAGCCCACCAAAAGGACCTAGCCACCAAATCTCTGGTGCCAAAAATTCCCGGATGCCCTGCCAACACCGAGGAATGAACCTCGGAAATGACTCTGCTGGTCCACTTATCAGGAACAAACAGCCTTTCAGGTGGACAAGAGTCAGGTCTACCAGCCTGAAATCTCTGCAACACACGTCGCAAATCCGGAGAAATGGCTGACAAAATAACTCCCTCTTTAAGAATACCAACTGGTTCTGCGACTCCAGGAGAGTCAGGCACAAAGCTCCTTGAAAGAGCATCAGCCTTCACATTCTTTGAACCTGGTAAATACGAGACCACAAAGTCAAAACGGGAGAAAAACAATGACCAGCGGGCCTGTCTAGGATTCAGGCGTTTAGCAGACTCGAGATACATCAGATTTTTGTGATCAGTCAAGACCACCACACGATGCTTAGCCCCCTCGAGCCAATGACGCCACTCCTCAAATGCCCATTTCATGGCCAACAACTCCCGATTGCCAACATCATAATTCCGCTCAGCAGGCGAAAACTTCCTAGAGAAAAAAGCACATGGTCTCATTACAGAGCAACCAGGGCCTCTGTTGTGAATTAGACTTTTTTGGCTCCCTCTTGTGGTCACTAGTGATATGACTCTGGGATTTTCTTTCTTCAGTTTGGCACTCACCTGGGCCATTAGTCCAGGGGTGTCGCTATATAAACTTCCTGGATCCTTAGTCCAGTGCCTGGCATCGTTGTATTCAGATCCTTCTGTTGCTCCTGTCTACTGGTCCTGGCTCTTGCAAAATTAAGCTAAGTCCTGCTTCTTTGTTTTTTGAGTTATTTGCTTTGCTCCTATTTTTGTCCAGCTTGTACTAAATGTGATTTCTGACCTTGCTGGAAGCTCTAGGGGGCTGGTGTTCTCCCCCCGGCCGTTAGTCGGTTCGGGGGTTCTTGAATATCCAGCGTGGATATTTTAATAGGGTTTTTGCTGACCATATAAGTCATCTTACTATATTCTGCTATTAGCTAGTGGGCCTCTCTTTGCTAAATACCTAGCTCATTCTTGTGTTTGTCTTTTCCTCTTACCTCACCGTTATTATTTGTTGGGGGCTTGTATCCAACTTTTGGGGTCTTTTCTCTGGAGGCAAGAAAGGTCTTTCTTTTCCCTTCTAGGGTTAGTTAGTTCTCCGGCTGGCGCGAGACGTCTAGAACCAACGTAGGCACGTTCCCCGGCTACTTCTATTTGTGGTGCTAGGATTAGATATATGGTCAGCCCAGTTACCACTGTCCTATGAGCTGGTTTTTTGTGTTTGCAGACTTGGTTTTTATTCCTGAGACCCTCTGCCATTGGGGTCATAACAGGCCTCTCTGCGACAAAACGGCCCCTGCCCCAATCTCAGAAGCATCCACTTCAACCTGAAAGGGAAGTGAGACATCAGGCTGGCACAAAACAGGCGCCGAAGTAAACCGGCGCTTCAACTCTTGGAAAGCTTCCACGGCTGCAGGAGCCCAGTTAGAAACATCTAAACCTTTCTTGGTCATATCCGTCAAAGGTTTAACAACGCTAGAAAAGTTAGCGATAAAACGACGGTAGAAGTTAGCAAAACCCAAGAACTTCTGAAGACTCTTAACTGACGTGGGTTGAGTCCAATCATGAATAGCTCGGACCTTGACTGGGTCCATCTCCACCGCAGAAGGGGAAAAAATAAAACCCAAAAAGGGAACCTTCTGTACTCCAAAGAGACACTTTGAGCCCTTAACAAACAAAGCATTCTCACGCAAAACCTGAAACACCATCCTGACCTGCTCTACATGCGAGTCCCAATCATCAGAAAAAACCAGAATATCATCCAGATAAACAATCATAAATTTATCCAGATACTTCCGGAAAATATCATGCATAAAGGACTGAAACACTGAAGGAGCATTAGAGAGCCCAAAAGGCATCACCAAGTACTCAAAATGACCTTCGGGCGTATTAAATGCAGTTTTCCATTCATCTCCTTGCTTAATGCGCACAAGGTTGTACGCACCACGAAGATCTATCTTGGTGAACCACTTGGCACCTTTAATCCGGGCAAACAAGTCCGACAACAGAGGCAAAGGATACTGAAATTTAACAGTGATTTTATTCAGAAGCCGATAGTCAATACAAGGTCTCAAAGATCCATCCTTCTTGGCCACAAAAAAGAATCCCGCACCAAGAGGGGAAGAGGATGGACGGATATGCCCCTTCTCCAGAGATTCCTTGATATACGAACGCATTGCGGTATGCTCAGGTACAGACAGATTAAATAATCTTCCCTTAGGAAATTTACTACCTGGAATCAACTCTATAGCGCAGTCACAGTCCCTATGAGGAGGCAGAGCACTGGACCTGGACTCGCTGAATATATCCTGATAATCAGACAAATACTCAGGAACTTCCGAAGGAGTAGAGGAAGCAATAAACACCGGCGGGGAATCACCATGAATTCCCTGACAGCCCCAACTTGACACAGACATTGCCTTCCAATCCAAGACTGGATTATGGGTCTGTAACCATGGCAGACCCAAAACGACCAAATCATGCATTTTATGCAGAACAAGAAAACGAATCACCTCCCGATGTTCAGGAGTCATGCACATGGTTACCTGTGTCCAAAACTGCGGTTTATTTTCCGCCAATGGCGTAGCATCAATACCTCTAAGAGGGATAGGATTTACCAACGGCTCAAGAACAAAACCACAGCGCTTGGCAAATGACAGATCCATAAGACTCAGGGCAGCACCTGAATCCACAAACGCCATAACAGGGTAGGAGGACAATGAGCAAATTAAAGTCACAGACAAAATAAATTTAGGTTGCAAATTACCAATGGCGACAGGACTAACAACCCTTATTAGGCGTTTAGAGCATGCTGATATAACATGTGTAGAATCACCACAGTAAAAACACAACCCATTCTGACGTCTATGATTTTTCCGTTCATTTCTAGTCTGAATTCTACCACATTGCATTAAATCAGGTGTTTGTTCAGACAACACCACCAGAGGATTAGCGGCTTTGCGCTCCCGCAAACGCCGGTCAATTTGAATAGCCAGCGCCATGGAATCATTCAGACTTGTAGGAATGGGGAAACCCACCATCACATTCTTAATGGCTTCAGAAAGGCCATTTCTGAAATTTGCGGCCAGAGCACACTCATTCCACTGAGTAAGCACGGACCATTTCCGAAATTTTTGGCAATACACTTCAGCTTCATCCTGGCCCTGAGAAATAGCCAGCAAGGCTTTTTCTGCCTGAATTTCAAGATTGGGTTCATCGTAAAGCAATCCGAGCGCCAGAAAAAACGCATCAATATTTGCCAATGCCGGATCTCCTGGCGCTAGCGAGAAAGCCCAATCCTGAGGGTCGCCCCGTAAGAAAGAGATAACAATTTTAACTTGCTGAGCTGAGTCTCCAGATGAACGGGGTCTCAGAGATAGAAACAATTTACAATTATTCCTGAAATTTCTAAACTTAAATCGGTCTCCAGAGAACAGTTCAGGAATAGGTATTTTAGGTTCAGACATTGGACTACTGGTAACAAAATCTTGTATGCCCTGCACACGAGCAGCAAGCTGATCTACACTTGTAATCAAGGTCTGGACATTCATGTCTGCAGCAAGCTCAAGCCACTCAGAGGTAAAGGAGAGGAAAAAAAAAAAAAAAAAAACTCAGAATTTCCTTTCTTATTATCCCACTTCTGCAATGCATTAAACATTCAACTTTGGCCTGGCATACTGTTATGACCCCAATGGCAGAGGGTCTCAAAAGTAAATACCAAGTCTGCAAACACAAAAAAACAGCTCATAGGGCAGTGGTAACTGGGCTGACCGTATAGCTAATCCTAGCACCACAAATAGCAGCAGCCGGGGAACGTGCCTACGTTGGTTCTAGACGTCTCGCGCCAGCCGGAGAACTAACTAACCCTAGAAGGGAAAAGATAGACCTTTCTTGCCTCCAGAGAAAAGACCCCAAAAGTTGGATACAAGCCCCCAACAAATAATAACCGTGAGGTAAGAAGAAAAGACAAACGTAAGAATGAACTAGATATTTAGCAAAGAGAGGCCCACTGACTAATAGCAGAATATAGTAAGATGACTTATACGGTCAGCAAAAACCCTATCAAAATTTCCACGCTGGATATTCAAGAACCCCCGAACCGTCTAACGGCCCGGGGGGAGAATACCAGCCCCCTAGAGCTTCCAGCAAAATCATGAATCACATTTAGTACAAGCTGGACAAAAAAATAAGAGCAATGCAAATAACCAAAAAACCAAGAAGCAGGACTTAGCTTAATTTTGCAAGATCCAGGACCAGCAGACAGGAGCAAACAGAAAGGAACTGATTACAACGATGCCAGGCACCAAACAGAGAATTCAGGAAGTTTATATAGCAACACCCCTGGACTAACGACCCAGGTGGGTGCCAAACTGAGGAAAGACAATCCCAGAGTCATATCACTAGAGACCACAAGAGGGAGCCAAAAAAGTCTAATTCACAACAGCTATGCCCGTCGCTGATTGGTCGAGGCCCGGGCGGCCTCGACCAATCAGCGAATGAATAAACGGGACAGACAGACAGACAGAAAAACCCTTAGACAATTATATATATACTAGACTGTGGCCCGATTCTAACGCATCGGGTATTCTAGAATATGCATGTCCCCGCGGCAGACTGTGCCCGTCTAGAATATGCATCATGTCCCCGTAGTATATGGACAATGATGATTCCAGAATTCGCGGCAGACTGTGCCCGTCGCTGATTGGTCGAGGCAACCTTTATGACATCATCGTCGCCATGGCAACCATTATGACATCTATGTCGATACTGTGCCCGTCGCTGATTGGTCGAGGCCTGGCGGCCTCGACCAATCAGAGACGCGGGTTTTCCATTATGACATCATCGTCGCCGTGCTGTGCCCGTCTCTGATTGGTCGAGGCCTGGCGGCCTCGACCAATCAGAGACGCGGGATTTCCAGGACAGACAGACAGACAGACAGACAGACAGAAAGACAGACAGACAGACGGAAAAACCCTTAGACAATTATATATATAGATAGATGTGAGCTGTGTTATATGCTATGTGGGCTGTTATAAACTACGTGGCTGTGTTATATGCTATGTGGGCTGTTATACACTCCGTGGGCTGTGCTATATACTATGTTGCTGTGCTATATACTATGTTGCTGTGCTATATACTCCGTGGGCTGTGCTATATACTCCGTGGGCTGTGCTATATACTCCGTGGGCTGTGCTATATACTCCGTGGGCTGTGCTATATACTATGTGGCTGTGCTATGTACTACGTGGCCGGCCACGAACAATCAGCGACAGGCGCAGTCCGGCCGCGAATTGGCGCGGGATTTGAACCACGCTTCTCTAATTGGTCGCGGCCGGCTGAATCCTGTGTATAAATTGCATTATTCTAAAATCTTCTTAAATAAACTACATACATATTCTTGAATTCCCGATGCGTTAGAATCGGGCTACCATCTAGTTAATCATAAGTGTGTTCTGATCCCGTTGAAAATATGAGCTACTTAAAGGGAACCTGTCACCCCCCTGGCGTTTGTAACTAAAAGAGCCATCTTGTGCAGCACTAATGCTGCATTCTTTCAAGGTGGCTCTTTTATTTGGAGTCCCTTCCACCGCTGAAATAATAGTTTTTATAATTTGCCTGCCACACCTGTAGTTTGTCCAGGGGGCATGTCTCTCCCCCCCCCCCCCAGTGCACAAACTGCTCCCAGCCATCAGTCATTTGCTCCGTTCCCCTGGGCGCTGCCTTCTCAGCGTTCAGTTATGTCCCCGGCGCCTGTGCTGTAATTTGTTTTCGCGGGCATGCGCAGTTAGCGCTGCCCTTCGACTCCCATCACATGATGGGAACTTACAGCGCAGGTACCGGGGACATAACTGTACGCTGAGGAGGCGGCGCCCAGGGGAAAGGAGCAAATGACTGATGGCTGGGAGGCGTTTGTGTACGGGGGAAGAGACATGCCCCCCGGACAAACTACAGGTATGGAGGGTAAACTATAAAAATGATTATTTCAGCGGTGGAAGGGACCCCAAATAAAAGAGCCACCTTGAAAGAATGCAGCATTAGTGCTGCACAAGGTGGCTCTTTTAGTTACAAACGCCTGGGGGGGGGTGACAGGTTCCCTTTAAGGGACCATAGGGAGAGACGCAACTAGCACAGTGCAGCCGCTAGCTGGGATCTCCCTGACCTGCTTCAGGTGATTGACAGGTCTCTACCATGTGTGTACTTATGGAGAGACCTGTCAATCACCTGGAGCAGAGCTGGGAGAAGTTGGCCGGTTTAGTCTGGCCAACTTTTTATACTGTATTTATTCTGAAACCAGATGGAGGCCCGATGCTATCGCATCGGGAGGGCGGCAATGTCACGATGGGGGCAGGCATGCTGCAGTGTTGTTGCTTAATGGCGTCCTGTGATAATCTAATGACTTTTGCATCAGGGGACTCATGTGCTTGATGCCTACACTTATATGCATTGTTTTTGTCCCAGCGATGCTGTTTCTCTTTAAGAGTTGCCCTTTGTTGTCTTCGATGTTGTGCCTTTGCTGCTTTCCTTTCATTGTCATTGGCGTACTTTTTAGGAGCAGCCATGTTTGCATTTATATTTGCTTTTTAAGGCTATGTGCACACATTCAGGAATTTTCGCTTTTTTTTGCTATAAAAACGCAATAAAACCAAGAAAAAAACGCATACATTAAGCATCCTATTATTAGAATGCAATCCGCAATTTTTGTGCACATGTTTTTTTGTTCATGCGTTTTTTTCCGCGGTGGAATCGCATTCCGGAAAAAAACGCAGCATGTTCATTCCTTGTGCGGAATCGCGGGGACTCCGCACACATAGGAATGCATTGATCCACTTACATTCCACATGTGGCTATGCCAACCAGGCGAGAAGCAAGCGGATCATGTGCCGTTGGCACCCAGGGTGGAGTAGAGGAGACTCTTCTCCAGGCCCTGGGAACCATATATAATTGTTAAAAAAAAAAAAAAAAGAATTAAAATAATAAATCGTTGTGAATACTTTTCTGCCCAATGATGACAGAAGTATTCTAGGAGTGATACCTTTATTGGCTAACCAGAAAATATGTTTGCAAGCTTTCAGAGCACAGTGGCTCCTTCTTCGGGCAAGATTACAAATAGATTAATAAGAAACAAGCACAACATTTAAAGAATACTACAGTAGGACATTTGTTAGGGGATGGGAAGTGTGATGAGTCCATAGATAAGCCAAGGTAATCAAATTAGGTATATTCGGATCTGTTCAGACAGCAAAGACAGGGAACTACAGCTACAATCACTGAGGAACACATTCCTACAACAAGGATACCATCCACTGGTAATAGATGAGCAGATCCACAGGGCTACAAGGATCCCAAGAAACAGCCTCCTGGATTACAAACTGAGAGAGGATAACAACAGGGTACCTCTTGTGGTCACATACAACCCCCACATGAGCATCCTAAGGAAAATTGGTGCTGATCTCCACCCCATATTCCATAGAGATCACAAATTGAAAGACATATTCCCAGAACTACCACTTCTCTCCTACAAACAGCCCCCTAACTTAAGGAATCTCCTTGTCAGAAGTGTCCTCTCATCACCATCAGTGACTGGCACATTCCCCTGTAACAATAAAAAATGCAGAATGTGTACCCACATATTACCAACAAATATCGTCCGTGTACCAAACACAAATCAGGACTATAAGGTCATGGGTTCCTTTTCTTGTACATCTTCCAAGTGGTGTACATGATACAATGTACGAGGTGCCCTGGAAGTATCTATATTGGGGAAACTACGCAAAGACTACAAACTAGGATGAATCTACACAGACACACAATCAGGAATGAAATGGACACACCGGTGGGAAAACATTTCTGTGAACCTGGACACAGTATGACAGATTTAAAAGTCTTAATACTAAAAGGTAATTTTAAGGACCACAGGGAAAGAAAAATTTGGGAATACAAACTAATGAATATGATCATGAGAGTTGAGGAGTACACTGGCACTGAAGGAACAAATATTTTCTAATTGTTCGTTTTCTAATACAGGATCCTTCCTTCAGCTAAGAGGGAACTGCAGCCCGTGGAAGATTTGGGAGGTGCTTTGCATATATGATTAGCAGTGCAAGCAAAAATTCTAAGAAAAAAATGCAGCACTCACCCACGATTCTTCACTTCTTTATTGTACAAGATGATCCATTATTCGGATGTGGCACAAAAACGGCTAGGGCTTGTGAGGGGAGCAGGGGTGTGCAGGAACGAGACAGACGACGGCCGTTTCGCGCACTTGCGCTTCTACGGGTCCATGTGAGGTGTGCTAGTGATGTCATTTCCTTTTATAGGATTTAGACATTTCACTAATTTTACAAATACAAATATAGTTACAATTAAAAACAACACTCTACTCGTATTGCATACTACAGAAGCGCAACCGCTTAGATGAACACTGACATATCGAGTTTTTCATTCAATCCCCAGGGGCCCTGCACATTTGTTCTAAGGATCCACCTGGCTTCCCTTTGTAAAAGTAATCCATTGTGATCACCACCTTGTTTTGGTGGATTAACCAATTCTAGTCCGGCAAATTTCAATACATTGGGGTCACCGCCGTGGCATTCATGTATATGTTTCACTAGGCGTACTCTCCCCTTGCCCGTGAGGATTGAGTTATAATGCTCACGGAATCGCACCATGAGTGGCCTTATTGTTTTGCCTATATAAAATCGACTGCAAGGGCAGAAAATAGCATAAACAATAAATTTACTTTTACATGTTATGAAGTCTTTTACTGTGTGGATATGTGTACCTATCTTTAATGGATTATCTGTTAAATGAAGAGGACACATGCTACAATTTCCACACTTATGATTACCTGGTGGTGCAGAGCTTTCAATCCAATTTGTATTACATTTTTCTATACGATTTTTTACCACTAAGTCACCTATATTGTTTGAACGTTTATACGAAAATAAAGGGGTGGTTGTTATAAAATCTGTATCTTTTTGCAGGATGTGCCAATTTTTGCGTATTGCCGCATGTATTTGATTATCTAGCGGGCTATGCTTAAATATAAATGGGAACTTGCGGTTTTCATTGCGTTTTTTTGTTCCATCATTTTTTTTTTTTTGTTTGTTTTTGTTTTGTTTTTTATTTCCCTTTTTTAAAAGATCTATTTGGGACAATGCTGTTGCCCGTATGTCAGCCTCATTTAACAAATATTCTGGGTATCCTCTTTTTCTAAAACGCATTTTTAGTTCCTCTATTTGTTTTCTATACATCTCATCGCTGTTGTTAATCTTTCTTATTCTTACCATTTGGCTAAACGGAATACTGCGTTTTGTGTGGCTGGGGTGTGCGCTGTTAAAGTGTAAAACACTATTTGTGGCTGTTGTTTTTCTATGAACACTAGTCAATATGGACCCCTCTTTTATTTCCACTTTTACATCTAGGAATTCCAATTCCGTACCCCCAAAGACCGATGTGAATTTCATGTTTTCATCGTTATTTTCATTTAGGAATCTAACGAACTGATTGAAAATTTGCTCCTCCCCATCCCAAATTATAAAAATATCATCAGCAAAACGTAAACAAAGGCGAATATGTTTTAAATAAGGGTTTTGGAGTCCGGTGACATGCTTCTCCCCAAACGCTGCTAAAAACAGGTTTGCAAAGACGCATGCCACCGGAGTACCCATTGCGGTACCAACCCTTTGGCGGTACCATTTTTCCAAAAATTTAAACGTGTTGTTCGATAAAACAAAATCTAGACTATCAGTTATAAAGGATATGAAATCCTGATCTTTATCTGTGTTTGATAAGATACGATGAATTGATTCTATACCCTTCCGTTGCGGAATTCTCGTATATAAATTAACAATGTCTATGGATGTTAAAGCAATCGTGGGCTGCCATACAAAATTCTTTAAAACCAAGAGAAAATCTCCTGAATCTTTTACAAATGAAGGTATTTCCCATAATAGTGGTTTCAACAGCCAATCTAGAAATTGCGATAAAGGTTCCGTTATTGAATTTATTCCGGAGACTATAGGTCGTCCTGGAGGTTTTTCTGCATTTTTGTGGATCTTTGGGATGCTATACCAATTTGGATAGCTGGGGAATTCAGGTATTAATTTTTCCGCCCGTTTTTTAGAAATAGTCCCTTTTTCCACATACCTTCGTAACAGGGACCTTAATTTATCTTTAATGCTATTTGTTGGATTTTTTTCTAAGGGCTGATATGTATTTAAATCGTTTAGCTGAGATAGCGCTTCTTCTATATAGTATGTTCTATCTAGAATAACTAGATTGCCCCCTTTGTCTGCTTTTCTAATTATGACGTCATCCCACTTTTGTATCTCCTTCAAAGCTTTTTGTTCCGACATAGACATATTTTTTTGAGGTTGTGTATAGAGAACCGCTTCTATATCCTTTACAACTAAATCCTCGAACAGATCTATGTTATTGCCTGGGGAAATGGGGGGCATCCATCGTGATTTCACTCCTCCTGTAAAAGGAGAGGTTGCTAATGATTCCTCCTCTATTTATATACCTTCTGATATTGTCGGGTCGTAACGACAATAAATCCTCATTCACCAGTCATTCCAAATTAAAGTGTGCGCTGGGCATATGGTACCGAGAAAAGAAATGATTCAAGCACGCAGCTGATTCAATTTTAGCTGATGTCCTGCATCCACCTCGGTGAGGAGCAGTACAGCAACTACTTTATTTTTGAATACACAGTACTATTGTTTAGGAAAAAAGGAATGCATTAGGCGGAGTTTAAGCAGCATACATCTAGTGCTCAGTCCTTCTGATTCGTCGGACATCTCCTGGTGGATTCCTCCTCTTCTTTCTATTTCCAAGTTTCATTTCAGAAGAAATGAAACTTTAACCTTTCAGATTCTAAACTGAAGTGAAGAATAAACACTGGCAGCCATCTTTAATACAGTTACATTTGCATTAGCAAGGGAAAACTTATTGTTTCACAGTATAAGATATATAAAAGTACAAAAGGTATATAAGAAAATATGTTTTCACCTTGACAATATATTTTCATCGTTATTACCAAGATCTGCCAATAAATTGGCAATCTCTCTATCCTTCTGATCAATCCCGGGGTATGCCATGAAGCCTAACTGGCTAATTGTAGCTGGTGTATCCGTCGTAACCGATATGGGGGTGGATTCTCTGTTTCTACAAAAGAATTTATAAAGATGTAATTTCTGAATGCTTTTATATAATTCAATTCTAAATTCCCCCAAGTCAAATGATTCTGGCAAGCAAAAGTTCAGTCCACGTGATAAAACCTTTAAATGATCTTCTGTCAAAAGTTTTTTTGATAAGTTTATGACTTGCAAGGATTCATCGATGCGGTTGGACGCGTTATCTGCACTTAGCGTCTCCAGGAGACTTGTTTCCGTTTTTTGAGGCCGCTTCTTTCTTCTCCCCCGCCGGATTTTCTTCCTTCTAAAGGTTTCCGGAACGCATGGGAAAAAATACACTTGCAGTGTTCACAGAACTTGCTCCAATTAGTACTCTCGTACAATGAAAAAGATTACAGCCTAATATGTGAACAACTAGAAAAATCCAAAAGCAAATTAAAAATCCGAATTGGAGAAAACGCCTTTAAAACTTTTGATAAAAAATTGGAAAAAAGACTTGTGATTATTCAATTGGAAACTAAAGAAAAGAAAAAAGAGAAATTCTTAAGAGACAAACGGGATTTCGAAACCGGTCAAGTATTCTCATGGAATAAAAATATTCCAAAAAAATCTTTTTCCAGAAATCGTTCCAAAAAAATCGAAAAAAATATCAGGTGATGCGGGATGGATGGGTTACAGACTCTGACTCTAGCGCAGCGGAGGTGTCCAGGAGGAGGTGTCCGCTCCAAAAAATGTAACATCAAGTTCCCAAATTCAGGGGAGTCAGGGAACCCCTTTAGAAGGAAGAAAATCCGGCGGGGGAGAAGAAAGAAGCGGCCTCAAAAAACGGAAACAAGTCTCCTGGAGACGCTAAGTGCAGATAACGCGTCCAACCGCATCGATGAATCCTTGCAAGTCATAAACTTATCAAAAAAACTTTTGACAGAAGATCATTTAAAGGTTTTATCACGTGGACTGAACTTTTGCTTGCCAGAATCATTTGACTTGGGGGAATTTAGAATTGAATTATATAAAAGCATTCGGAAATTACATCTTTATAAATTCTTTTGTAAAAACAGAGAATCCACCCCCATATCGGTTACGACGGATACACCAGCTACAATTAGCCAGTTAGGCTTCATGGCATACCCCGGGATTGATCAGAAGGATAGAGAGATTGCCAATTTATTGGCAGATCTTGGTAATAACGATGAAAATATATCAGAAGGTATAGAAATAGAGGAGGAATCATTAGCAACCTCTCCTTTTACAGGAGGAGTGAAATCACGATGGATGCCCCCCATTTCCCCAGGCAATAACATAGATCTGTTTGAGGATTTAGTTGTAAAGGATATAGAAGCGGTTCTCTATACACAACCTCAAAAAAATATGTCTATGTCGGAACAAAAAGCTTTGAAGGAGATACAAAAGTGGGATGACGTCATAATTAGAAAAGCAGACAAAGGGGGCAATCTAGTTATTCTAGATAGAACATACTATATAGAAGAAGCGCTATCTCAGCTAAACAATTTAAATACATATCAGCCCTTAGAAAAAAATCCAACAAATAGCAATAAAGATAAATTAAGGTCCCTGTTACGAAGGTATGTGGAAAAAGGGACTATTTCTAAAAAACGGGCGGAAAAATTAATACCTGAATTCCCCAGCTATCCAAATTGGTATAGCATCCCAAAGATCCACAAAAATGTAGAAAAACCTCCAGAACGACCTATAGTCTCCGGAATAAATTCAATAACGGAACCTTTATCGCAATTTTTAGATTGGCTGTTGAAACCACTATTATGGGAAATACCTTCATTTGTAAAAGATTCAGGAGATTTTCTCTTGGTTTTAAAGAATTTTGTATGGCAGCCCACGTTTGCTTTAACATCCATAGACATTGTTAATTTATATACGAGAATTCCGCAACGGAAGGGTATAGAATCAATTCATCGTATCTTATCAAACACAGATAAAGATCAGGATTTCATATCCTTTATAACTGATAGTCTAGATTTTGTTTTATCGAACAACACGTTTAAATTTTTGGAAAAATGGTACCGCCAAAGGGTTGGTACCACAATGGGTACACCGGTGGCATGCGTCTTTGCAAACCTGTTTTTAGCAGCGTTTTGGGGAGAAGCATGTCACCGGACCCCAAAACCCTTATTTAAAACATATTCGCCTTTTTTTACGTTTTGCTGATGATATTTTTATAATTTGGGATGGGGAGGAGCAAATTTTCAATCAGTTCGTTAGATTCCTAAATGAAAATAACGATGAAAACATGAAATTCACATCGGTCTTTGGGGGTACGGAATTGGAATTCCTAGATGTAAAAGTGGAAATAAAAGAGGGGTCAATATTGACTAGTGTTCATAGAAAAACAACAGCCACAAATAGTGTTTTACACTTTAACAGCGCACACCCCAGCCACACAAAACGCAGTATTCCGTTTAGCCAGATGGTAAGAATAAGAAAGATTAACAACAGCGATGAGATGTATAGAAAACAAATAGAGGAACTAAAAATGCGTTTTAGAAAAAGAGGATACCCAGAATATTTGTTAAATGAGGCTGACATACGGGCAACAGCATTGTCCCAAATAGATCTTTTAAAAAAGGGAAATAAAAAACAAAACAAGAAAAATGATGGAACAAAAAAACGCAATGAAAACCGCAAGTTCCCATTTATATTTAAGCATAGCCCACTAGATAATCAAATACATGCGGCAATACGCAAAAATTGGCACATCCTGCAAAAAGATACAGATTTTATAACAACCACCCCTTTATTTTCGTATAAACGTTCAAACAATATAGGTGACTTAGTGGTAAAAAATCGTATAGAAAAATGTAATACAAATTGGATTGAAAGCTCTGCACCACCAGGTAATCATAAGTGTAGAAATTGTAGCATGTGTCCTCTTCATTTAACAGATAATCCATTAAAGATAGGTACACATATCCACACAGTAAAAGACTTCATAATCATAACATGTCAAAGTAAATTTATTGTTTATGCTATTTTCTGCCCTTGCAGTCGATTTTATATAGGCAAAACAATAAGGCCACTCATGGTGCGATTCCGTGAGCATTATAACTCAATCCTCACGGGCAAGGGGAGAGTACGCCTAGTGAAACATATACATGAATGCCACGGCGGTGACCCCAATGTATTGAAATTTGCCGGACTAGAATTGGTTAATCCACCAAAACAAGGTGGTGATCACAATGGATTACTTTTACAAAGGGAAGCCAGGTGGATCCTTAGAACAAATGTGCAGGGCCCCTGGGGATTGAATGAAAAACTCGATATGTCAGTGTTCATCTAAGCGGTTGCGCTTCTGTAGTATGCAATACGAGTAGAGTGTTGTTTTTAATTGTAACTATATTTGTATTTGTAAAATTAGTGAAATGTCTAAATCCTATAAAAGGAAATGACATCACTAGCACACCTCACATGGACCCGTAGAAGCGCAAGTGCGCGAAACGGCTGTCGTCTGTCTCGTTCCTGCACACCCCTGCTCCCCTCACAAGCCCTAGCCGTTTTTGTGCCACATCTGAATAATGGATCGTCTTGTACAATAAAGAAGTGAAGAATCATGGGTGAGTGCTGCATTTTTTTCTTAGAATTTTTGCTTGCAAAACTAATGAATATGTTTAATTCGTTGACACTAGGACTCAATTTAACACCTGGATTTATGAGTCACTACATGGATACAATTCACACCTCCACCAGACTGACTCCAGATAGCTAAGAAGAACATTCCCACCCTCTCTCCATTTGTAAGAAAATGCCTAATTTGATTACCTTGGCTTATCTATGGACTCATCACGCTTCCCACCCCCTAACAAATGTCCTACTGTAGTATACTTTAAATGTTGTGCTTGTTTCTTATTAATCTATTTGTAATCTTGCCTGAAGAAGGAGCCACTGTGCTCTGAAAGCTTGCAAACATATTATTTTCTGGTTAGCCAATAAAGGTATCACTCCTAGAATTCATCTGTCATCATTGGGCAGAAAAGTATTCACATCGATTTTTCTGGCTAACACGGTACCACAATACAATTTGTTATTGTACATCATAATAATAAATCATGATATTCTCACCTTCTGGCGTCCCCCGCAGCGTTCCCACTCCTCGCGATGCTTCCATTCCCAGTGATGCTTTGCGGCAATGACCTGTGATGATGTGGGTCTCACGAGAACGCTACGTCATCTGAGGTCATTGCCGCTAGGCATTATTGGGAACGGGAGCATCACTAGGAGCGGGAAAACTGCGGGGGACGCCAGAAGGGGAGAATATCACGATTTATTATTTTTTTAAATTATTTTTAACATTAGGTCTTTTTACTATTGATGCTGCATAGCATGGAAATCGCTAGCATTCTGCAAGCTAATTACGGTTGTAAAACGCTAGTGTTTAGCGGGAAAACGCATGCCAATTCCGCATGCGTTTTACCCACAGCACAGTTGCGGAATTGCCACGGCAATTCCAGACGTGTGCACATAGCCTAAAGGGGTTTTTACCACATCTCTTGGGCAGGGGAGGAAGCAAAAGACAATATTAACATTACAGCAGGAGATCGCAGAGGATGCATGTTTTTTTTGTGAGGTAAATATTTTTTAAAAACAGTCAGTGAAATATTTTACCTCACAAAATGAATCCACTGTGATCCCCTACTGTAATATCTGTATTATCTTTTGCTTCTTCCCCTGCCCAGGAGATGTGGTATGCTCCGTACACGGTCAGACACAGACAATTATTAAAATGAACTTTTGTTCGTGGGAAAACCCCTTTAATGTGACCGGCTTCCTCTGCTTGTAGACACGTCACGCATCTGCTGCCGGGATCAGCCAAATGATTCACTGCGCCAGTGCGGA